>NC_052165.1:20419566-21064936 GCF_902713615.1 Scyliorhinus canicula | reverse complement strand
CTCAACGCCGGTACCCCCCCTCTCAACGCCGCAGCCCCCCCCCTCAACGCCGGTACCCCCCCTCTCTCAATGCCGCAACCCCCCCCCCTCAACGCCGGTACCCCTCCTCTCAACGCCGGTACCCCCCTCAACGCCGCAAACCCCCCACCCCTTCAACGCCGGTACCCTCCCTCAACGCGGCAACCCCCCCCAACGCCGGTACCCCCCCCACTAATGCTGCACCCCCCCACTAACGCCGCACCCCCCCCACTAACGCTGCACCCCCCCCCACTAACGCCGCACCCCCCCCACTAATGCCGCACCCCCCCTAACGCCGCACCCCCCCCCAACGCCGCACCCCCCCCCCCCCCCCCAACGCCGCACCCCCCCCCCCGCCCTAGGTCACTGAACGGCGTCAACCATCATCAATGGTTGATGCCGTTTTAAAGCTACTCTGTTTTTCGCCGACGTGACCCATGGGTCACGTTGGCGGGACTTCGGCCCATCCGGGCCGGAGATTTGTTCAAAGTAAAAAATCAATGACATCCCGCCGGCGCCATCTGTTTTCAGAGGCTGCCGGCGGGATTTGCACAACGCCGGTTTTTGGCCGCTCGGAGAATAAAAAACCCGGCGGGAGCGGGATTAACGCCGCAGCCGGCCGATTCTCCGACCCTGCGTGGGGTAGGAGAATTTCGCCAATGCGTCCCACTGTTCTGTCATAGGTTTACCTAAAGGTGTCCGCTCCCAGTCCATTTTGGTTAAGTCATATCTGATCTTATTAAAATCGGTCTTCCACCAGTTTTAACTTTGATTTCAGGCCCATCCTGGTCCTTTCCCATAACAACCTTGAATCTAACGGAGTTATAGGGCTGGATTCTCCGCTCCCCGGCGCCAAAATCGCGTTCGGTGATGGGATGGAGAATCCGTTATGACGCCAAAATCGGGGGCATCGTCGGTGTTCGGATTCTCCGCCCCCTGAAAAGCATCGTACGCAGCGCCACGTGTCTACGGCTTCAGGCCATTGCCTGAGGCCCACCCGCGATGCCCAATCCACGACTGGCCGAGCTCCCGAAAGCATGGGTTGCGTGTGCTCATATCAGTCGGGGACCTCGCGTGCCGGCTGCGGACTCAGTCCAGCGCTGCCACAGTCGGGGTGGGGGGGGGGGGGGGTCCACAAGCAGGGGGGCTTCATTCGGGGCTGGGGGGCACTGTGGGCGGGTGGTCTAGGACGTGCAGTGCTGCAGGCCGTATCAGCAGCTCGAGCTGGGAGCTCTACGCTGCCTCACTGCTAGCCCCCAGCAAAACGGCGAATAGGCGGCCGTTCTGCGCCAGTTTCCCTGGTGTAAAATGCCACCGTTTTCATGCCGGCGTGGGGATTTAGTCTCCCAAATGGAGAATCCAGCCCATGATTTTTGTCTGCAAAATGCTTCCCCCATCGGTACTTCAACCACTTGCTTGGTTTTGTTACCTAAAGTTAAGTCCAGGACCTGGACTCTCTTGAATGACCTGGCTTAAAAGATTATCCTGGATGCATTTTACGAATTCTGATCCCTTTTAACCTTTCACATTCTGACTACTCAAGTTAACGTTGGGAAGTTGAAATCCCCCACTATCACTACCCGATTACTTTTACACTTCTCTGAAATTCCCTACATATCTTCGCTTCTATTTCTCTCAGACTGTTAGAGATTCTCTAGAACAGTCCCAGCAATGTGATTCCTCCTTTTTGGTTTTTGATTTCCAGCCATATGGTTTAATTTGAAGAGCCTTCTAAGATGTCGTCCCTCCTTACTGCTGTAATTGGTTCCCTGATCAAAATTGCGATACTCCTCTTCTTTTATTGCCTTCCCTGTCTCGCGTGAAGATCCAATATCCTGGAATATTGAGCTGCCAATCCTGCCTCTCTCTCGACCATTGTTCAGTGACAGCAATGACATCATATCTTGTTCATCAGACGTCCTGCATCAAAATGAATACCATCCGATCTTGCCAAACTCCCTTGTGACTTAACAGGCCTATACCTTTTATGCCTTCCTGACTCTCTTGCTAGGTGTCTTCTAATTTTGTCTGTGCATCTCTGCCTGCTGAACCTTCTCTCGAGATCCCATTCTCATGCCACGTTAGTTTAAACCCTCTCCAAAAGCATGAGCAAACCTTCCTGCAAGGACACTGTTGCCATTTTAATTTAAGTGCAACCCGTCCGTCTTGTACAGGTTCCACTGTCCCCAAAATTGGATTATAAAACCCTCCAGCTGGAGAAGAGAACATTCTTGAACTATTGACATTGTTTAATCCGATTGTAGACAGTGATTGATTTGCTGACAGGCTGCTTCGAGTTTTTGATAATTTTCTGGCTGTCGCATGATTTGACTGTCATCCCATGCCTCGGTGAGCGGACATTTTTAGTGCAGAGAGTGCATAGACTGATTCAGATACTGCTACCATGTTGTATTATGACGAAAAGCGTTGGATGTTGTTTCTGAGTTCTTGGGTTGTCTCCAGGCATCTGATGGGAGCCGTGTCACGCAAATTAAATCTGTCATAGAATCTATCATTAAGAAGTGTACTGTCCAACGCCCTGTTGTGGATTGGATTCCTGTCTGCATAGTGATTCTGTACAAAATAACATAGATCTTTGTCTGTGCGGCAGCCAGCATAAGGTTATGTGATTTAAAATTGTATGTTGATGGCTCTTGGAAGCATGAAGCTTTGCCCAAACTATCTCAATGTCAAGCACTTTGGCTGCTGTCCACCTTCCCAAAATATATATGACTTGTAGGATTATAATCAGCGGGACCTCCTGATTAGTACTGACATTCTCTAAGTGCATTAATATGGCCCACCCAGTTGTGCTCCCAATTACAGGCTTCAGCTGCTTTAATACTCCTTTTTCTTGTGCGGTAGACCACAAATAAATACCTTTCAATTTTTCAAGAATTCTTCCTTTTATTTGGCAGGACAAATGATCCATAAAAATTTCAGGAGCTCTTTTTCTCCATTATTTTACACAGACGCCGAGTCGCCTGGAAAGACGTTGATGCAAAGGCAGATCCCTGGGATTGATCCTGGCTTGAGGGTGGCTGGTTGCTGATTGGATGGGTGCATTGGCTGGGGCTGTTCATTCTGGCAGCTGCAGACTCCCCCCACCCCCCCTCCACGGTTTTCAAGCCCAGGCCTCATGGTGGGTTGCTGGGCACTTGCTGGAGCCTCGGTGGTTGCCAGTATGGTGGGTTACGGTGAGGATGGAGGAGACACTAACGCTTACAGATTGTTTAGTGGGGGTGTGTGCACTCCCAAAGCAGCGGCAGCAGCACTGATTATTCTTGTGGGCTCGGGAGGAGCAAGCTTCTCTGGAGCCCACGGGTATAATTCCGCAATTACTCTTGGAAGGCCTCTATGTTTTAATTGCCTGCGGAACTGACAGCTTCCAACCAAAAATGGCAATCACAGCCACACTTACCTCACAGGCTTTATATTAGGGAAGCTGCAGTGTTGTCACCCCATTCTGACTCTTTGTGCGCCATTTAACCACCGCGTTGTGCCCGATTAAATCCTACAAAAAGCCCCAAATCGGGCTGCGTGCCGGTACGATGGCGAGCCACCCAACCCGATAGGCCTGGCGGGAGCTGGATCACACCCTCGCTGGGCATGATCCAGACAATGGGATTTAAATGAGCCATTAGTCTCATTTATATACCTGACTGGGAGACAATGGGGTGCACCTGCGAGACTTCTACCTGGCGCTGTTTAGCACCGGTTTCCACAAACCTGGGTTAATCGTGATGGCACCTTGAGGGTCTTGCATCCAATTAGAGACCCCCTGGGGAGGGGATGGGGAGGGGGGGGGGTTAGTCGGGCGGGGAACCAGAGAGGTAGACGGGGATGGGGGAAGGATTACTTTTGGAGTGGGGGTGGCTTTATTCAGGTCGTTGGGGACTGAGGGGTGGTTGGGTCTTATCTTGGCGTTCGTTTGGTCTCAGGGGGTCTGGTGGGGTGTCCGAGATCGGTGGTATATTTATCTTGAAGTTGGAACTTGCTTCAATCCTTCTAACCTTTCCTTACGATTCCTTACGGGTAACGATTCTGCTAAGTAAGTTGGAACCATCCAAAGTCCCCGACTTGAACTCAGGCTTTAGGAGGGTTCCAGAGGCAGTGGAATTGCCAAGCGGAAGCTGAAACTTCCCCGGAAATCCTGGTGTACTCAGGGTGTGGGATGTCGAGGGTCCCCAAATGCATCGTCCAGGTTACCTCTGGGGAACCACCACGTCGAACCCAGACGATGAACTGGGCCAGTGTTTCAGGTTGATGAAAGCTTTCTGTTTTTCTATAAAAAAATTACAAGGGAGGCGACTTGATAATCATTCTTTCAAAGGTGAGGAGCAGAGAGAATATTAATTTTGATATGGTACAGGCTGACAGGTTGGCTATAACACACTATGCCTGCTAATCTTATCTTGCTGAAAATGAAAATTGATCAGGGCGTATAACAGGTGACTAGTTCTTTATACTCCAACAGTGATTATACTTCAAATGTACAGAATTGGCTTTAAAATGCTTTGTTACATTCTAAGGTTATGAAAGGTGGGAGATAAATGTAAGTCTTTCTTTCTGCATTCCTTTTGCACCCCCACTGAAGTTGAATTTCAGCTCTCTGCTCCACGGTTCTGCTATTTTTACCACTCATATGGAACTCCATCAGCTTCAGATTTGTTGGATATTTGCTTCATGCTGATTTTTCATTGCCACTAGCCTGACGTGCCAGTAGTTACAAACAGGACCAGCTGACTTTCAAGACTTCAGCGTAGTAAGCAAGAAAAATGCCCAAAAGGTTCTTTCAACCATCGGTTGGATTCTCCGGGGCAGGATTCGGAAACTTCCACGACAGCAAAACTGGCGCCGCACCTGAACCGATTCAGCGACTGTTGAGGGGCTAGCACCGGCGCCACATGGAACACAATCGATCCCAATGAGAAACGGTGCCGGATTCGCCGGTTTCGCGATTGACAGGAGGCTGATAAGCTGCAGCCGCATATACGCACTTCACTCCCCAAACACACCATCCCAGCCAACAAGATGGCAGCAAGACGCGCGGACCCACGTTTCACAGATGCCGAGCTGGAGACCCTCCTAGATGCGGTGGAGGAAGGGCAGGTCACTCTTTACCCCAGCCCGGGAAGGAGGCTGCCAGCCGTCGCTGTTCACCGTTGTTATGGGCCAGCGTTTAGAAACCCGCAAGTATATTATGGAGTTCACCTGACCTATAACTGTTTATGGATTTGGGCCACAATGAGCACAAGAGCCTGCCTTTCAGGTGTTATTTAACGGACTTGTGAGGCACTTTTAATTTAAAAAAAACCAAGCTTTATTCTAAAAATTTAGTTAACATTTGTATAAACACTCACAGCAAGAATTGTTAGCAACTACAAACATAAAGATCCCACATAGCTACATTCATCTATGTATAACCGTCAATGAATTCCCCCTTAACTGTTCCAATTCAATAAGAAAATCCAAGTAAAGCCTGAATCCATTTTTCAAAGGTGTGGCCCAGCACACGGCATTTTCACTGGTATAAGACTTGTTATTGATACTCTTGATCCCCTTTTCAAACAGCAGATTTGAATTCCTTCCAGAAAACAATTATCTCTGTTAAGTTACCAAGTAGTCTGGAACAGTTTTTAAAATGAAAATACAGAGGCAGGCCAAAAAAACTTCTGTTCTCTGTCTGAGTCCACAGCAGCCAAATGCGAAACGTGGCCAAAAAAACTCCCAGAGCCACGGCCCAGCTCCACCCACACAATGACATCATGAAGCCAAGTGATAAGACCAAAATCTTTCTTAAAGGGACACTCACATGACACTGCCTGGTGACAGGGGTGGTCAGCGCCATCAGCTACACCATCTGGACCAGCCAGCAGTGCAGGAGTAAACTGCACAACCTCCTCAGGGCGGCCAGAGTGAGTAGGCAGCACTATGCTCCTGGCACCCCAAACCACCTGGCACCAACCCAATTCCCAAGCATCTGTAACCCCACCCCACCCACATCCCAGGAAGGTGGCAGGACCCCCACCCTGCACCACATCGTGGCACAGATACTGGGCGCCATGGCTGGGTGCCCTGGCCACTGAAGCCAGCAGCTATATACCCCTTGGGCTGCATGCGTCGGACTGTCTAACACTTTCTTTTTTGCTCCGCACCCCCCCCCCCCCCCACCCTGGGACGACCAGACCTGTGGCTCCTCACCGTAGCTGAGCAGAGGGCACTGGACGTGGTCGACATGGTCGATGTCCCAGATGAAGTCGCCGAGGCGAGACTCTGCTTATTTGTGGTTCCCCATGCCATGTGTGTCAACCCCCCGCCAAACACCACCCGCACTCCCCCACACCCTGCCTCCTCGCCTCCACCCTCACCTAACCCTCACCCCATCCTCAACCCCAAACACACTCACCCCACTCCTCCCCAGTCCGCGATCTAATCATCTGTCTTGTCTTGTATCTTGCAGGACCTGCTGGTGATGAGGCGGGTCCATCTGGTGTCCCCTGCCCCCAACCAGAGCCACAAGCTGAGACCCCCCCTCTCATGTGCCGAGCAGAAATCAGGACAGCGGCATGGCGAGAAGCCCTCGACCCTGGAGCTCGCGTCCGGGGATGACACTGACTTTCCGTGACAGCTGTCTCCAACACCCTCCACCATCCCAGCGGCACTCACCTTGGTTGGGCACTTTCGTGAAGAAGCTTCTACGACACCCTCTACGACATAGATGATCTTATGTATCAGGTGGAGGTTGGAACACCCAAGAAGGCAGACGGGCTGAGGGCAGGCTGACCCCAGGGACTAGCTGCCACCCAGACAGATTTTGGGCTTCTGAAACCTACAATCCCATTGATTGTGGAGATGCAGTTGCAGGGACTACATGAGGGATTGTTGGCGAGCAGCTAGCACCAGCAGGTACAGTTGGAGGTTTCTAACTGCGTGCAGGAGCAGGAGGTGGTGCTGACCATGTGTGCCACCCAGTCCAACACCGCATGTGTGGTAACAGCATTGGAAGCATTGGGGGGGTGAAAGTTTTGCCAATGGACCAGCATGTCCAAGGCCTGGGGCCTTCTGTACAAGTGCAGTCCGAAGCCCAGGACAGGGTTGCTGCCTCACAGGCAGCCATGTGCCAGAGCTACTTGGGCATTGCAATGGCGCTCCTGAGTATGGCCCAGTCACAGCAGGCAATGGCTGGGAACATCGGCGGCATTGCCCTTAGCGAGACACTGAGGGAGGTGGCCCAGTCCAATAGGGAGATGGCACAGCCACTGGCTGAAGGTTGTGGCAAAGTCGCAGTGTGATGTGGTGCAGTCCCAGAAGGAGATGGTCCACTTCCTGTGCTCCATGGCTGTGAGCATGCAGACCTGATCGAGACCAGAGAGGGCCCCTAGGACTGGCAGCAGCAGGTATCAGGAGAGCCTCAGGGGGTCGCGCCTCTTGCACCCACGTCACATGGAGCAGCCCGGGGGTCACCGGGAACTTCGAGGGAAGAGGAGATGCCGGGGCCCATTCTAGTGACTCCCGCAGGGGAGGTGTCAGAACACCGCAGCACCTCGGTCTCCCCCCCCCCCCCCTCCTCACTGGTGGGCAGCGGCACAACAGGGTAGCACCACGCTACCTGGGACACCCAAGCTGCCCGGCCCATCTATGTTCATTCACGCCAGAAAACGGCCGGCAACGGGGACCCAGGTCGCAGGGTGGGAATTGTAGCAGGCCGCCTCCACTCCTGATGTACAATTTGGGGATCCACCAAGACGTAGCATTAGGGCTGGCAAGGCCAGAGAGTTAGACACTTGTTAGGTTGGCATGGGTGCAGGGCACAGTTTAGTGATAGGGTCTGGGGCACGTATCTGTATATATTTCTGCACATTAAACACCTGTTCACACTGTTACAACCTGCCTCGGTGCTCTGTCAGAAGGGTGTGAAGGGTGTGCTGGTCTGGGCTGGCCAGAGTGGGGTCGCGGGGGGGTCGTTGGGATGGGCGGATGTTGTGGATGAGCTGAGCTCCCCACCCTCCCCGCTCCCCCTGACCATCGTCACCAATGCTACCCCAGGGATCCGATGGGTCCCAGTGATGGAATGGCGAGCTCGCATGCATGGACCATCCAGGAGGAGGGTGGAAAGTGCTACTGCGCGCAGGAGTCAGCCATTGATGAGCTATGCGGTGCACCGGAGCTCATTGCAGAGTGGGTTGCCTTCATCTTCAATCCATTGGACCAGACCTGCAGTTACTGCCAGCCCAGGGCCCGCACCCCCGTAGTGTGGCAGGTATATGTATCACAGAAGGAGTTGCAGGTGAGGGGTGTGGCTGAGGGAAGAGAGGGTGGGGGCTATGGGAGTGGGATGCGGTGTCCATGCCCCTGGCCATTTTCCCCTGCTCTCCCAGTCGGTGAACTCTGAGGTGATCACAATGTCCCGTTCGAATTGGCCCTGGTGGATAAGTCGTGCGGCCTCCCGTGCCTGCCTGGCCTCCATGTCCTGCCCATTCTATTCCCCCCCAGCATCCTCCTCATCAGAAGAGGTAGGTCTGCCGATCCTCCTCTTCCTCCGTAGCCCCTCTGCTATGCGATGTTGTGGAGGACGCAGTAGACAGGAAGTGGGCAATGCCCTCAGCACCATATTGGAGGGACCCTCCAGAGTGGTCCAGGCACCTGAAGCACATCTTTCAGATGCCAAAGCACCACTCGATCACACGCCTGGTCGCTGCATGGGCATCGCTGTAGGAGGTCTCGGTGTCGGCCTGTGGTCTCCGGATAGGTGTCATTAGCTACGACC
The DNA here is from genome assembly GCF_902713615.1 of Scyliorhinus canicula. NCBI lineage: Eukaryota > Metazoa > Chordata > Chondrichthyes > Carcharhiniformes > Scyliorhinidae > Scyliorhinus > Scyliorhinus canicula. Next base: position 21,056,148 of record NC_052165.1, on the reverse strand, counting down.
GCAGTGGGTAACCCCTGTCACCCAGGAGACAAACCCCAGGCCGGGCTGGCATCCCAAAACTGGCCGGGATTCTCCAAAATCCCGGCAAAGTGTTCCATGCCAGCATCAATGGGCCTCTTGACCCAGCGATTCAGTAGCCCAAATGGGGGCCAGCACGGCGCCAGAGCTGCGTCCTCGAGCAACAGGCGATGCCGGTACTTGGGAGGCCTCATGCAGTGCCTCTTTTCCACCTCCTCCTCCTTGGCCTGTTGGATGGCTGGTTCTCCATCCTGGGAAGCTGCCTCCTGTGCTCTCTGCTGCTGCAACTTCCTCCTCGAGCAGCTCCAGCTCATACAGCTGCAGGGCATCCCCCAGGGCTGTAGCGACTAACAGGAAGGCCACCATTTCTGGTTTTATTCCAATATCCATTGTCTGCAGGGGGTGAAATGCCGACATGTTAGTACGGTGCAAACCCCCGTGCCCAACCACATCCAACGGGCTACGTGGTGTCCCTGGTTTGCACTGAGGGCTATGATCCTGTATGTTACCCCCCTCGTCTCCGCACTCTGGAACCATGAGAGCCTCTGGCCCTGGCAGCCTTTCCTGCTGCCAAGGGTACTGTCGGCTGACGCTGCCCTTGCCAGGGGTAGGCTCAGTGGCCCCCATCTGGCGCCCCATAGGCACTACTGTGGGCATTGCACTTGCATGGTCTGCATGATGCCCCGCTGGTGGGTGGCGGCTGGGGTGGGTGTTGTATGGTGGAGGGTGGGGGTGTGGGCTTGGGGGGGTGGGGTGGGGGCATCCATAAGGCCAGTGTCATTCTGCAGAACCAAGGCCAAAGTGGGTGGTCAGTGGGGTGCGCAGCAAGATGGTTGTCTTGCAGGCTGTGGAAATGGCGGTTTGTGCTTGGACACCACTCCAGTCCCATGGCTGGGTTACCCCGGCAACACGGCCCGTTCCCCTATCACCACCCCCCCCCCCCCCACCCCCCGGCCTTGGCAGCCCCCCACCTCAGCCTAAATGGCCAGTGTCTCGCCCAGCGGCCTGCAGTTGCGCCTCTTCATGTCCTATTTCCTCAGTCTCCACCATCAGCCACAATTTTTAAAAGCACAACGTTAACCGCGCCTTTGGGAATTCAGCCCATTGGAGGTGGAGAATCGCGGAAGCCCCGAAGAATACCGGACCTGATATGCAAACAGTGTTTACTGTAAAAGTTCTGGAACGCATTGACGCCATTGATGAGGCATTGGAAAATTGTGATTTGCCATAAAATCAGCACCCTCCGCGATTTTGGCATCGGATAATTCTCCGCCCAATCGCGTTTCCCGATTCCGGGGTCAGCTGACGGAGAATCCCGCCCTGTATCTTTCCAGAAAGTTCCACTAGTAAAGCTCTAACTATGTTGGGAGCTATATTTGACTGAATACTGAATGATTGCAATTTATATATCTGCAACATGTAGTGGCTGACATGAATTTAGAACAATTGTAATAGTGACATTTTTTAATAACTTAAAACCCACAGAGAAAACCATAAACTGGCTTTGATTTCAAACCATTTCTTCTCCATACTATGAGGCATCCCTTGATTTCCCCACAGCGACACAACGTTCCCACATTTGGGATAGCTGCTAAATCTTTTCCGCACAGACAAACCCATATGGATAGGCTCAAAATCTTAAAAGAAGCAAATGGCCTCAAATTGCATCTGTAAAAATGTCCTTTTCACAGCTCACTCATTAATACAGGTTGTTCCAATAAAACGGTGCACAAATTGGATTTGACTAAGTCTGAGCAAGCAGCTGGGCACCTGCCAAGCTATGATTGCTGTTGCAAATTTAAAGTTTGAAATTTAAACGTGCTTGGAAAGAAATCAAGAAAGTTAGAAGATATTTTACTCGTAAGGTCGCCCGAGCCTCAGAACAATCTTCTTTTGTGCTGCTATATCTGAGGGGTGAAAAGGGAAAGATTCAACCTTATTAACAGCCTCAGGCTTTGAAGAGGACAGTACACCTTCTGATGTTCCGGCCTTGTTTGTTACAAGGAAACACGAACCAGCTATCTCGTGGAACATTTTAGAATCTACTTAATAAAAAACACATTAATAAATGAGATCCTGAAAATCCCAATAACCTCTGATCTGTACATCTTGAGATGTCTCATGTCCTGAGGCATTTCCTATATATGGAATTCAATAAGACAAGTAAAGTGTAAGTAGATGCTGTATTAATGTGTGGTATAAATAGAATATTGCAGAAGGTCAATCAGAAACAAGATTTTTAAAAAAAATTTAGAGTACCCAATTATTATTTTTTTACAATTAAGGGGCAATTTAGCGTGGCCAATCCACCTAATCCGCACATTTTTGGATTGTGGGAGTAAAACCCGTGCAGACCACAGGGAGAATGTGCAAACTACATACAGGCAGTGACCCAGGGATGGGATTTGAACGCAGATCCAATGCTAACCACTGTGCCACGTGCCGCCCCCAGAAACAAGATTAATACATTTACATCTGTAATATTTTAAACTTGATACTATTTTGTTTTAAATTGTACAGTTCTGCTTGTGAGTAATATTCACTGCTATGCAGCAGATGCTGCAACCTAGCTTGTAACAATGGGCTTGGGAAGCAACAATGGTAATAATAATCTTTACTATTGTCACAAGTAGGCTTATATTAACACTGCAATAAAGTTACTGCGAAAATCCCCTGATAGCCACATTCCGGTGCCTGTTCGGCTACACAGAGGGAGAATTCAGAATGTCCAAATTACCTAACAACACTGGCGGAATTCTCCGCTCCCGGGAAAAATCGGGAGGGCCGTTGTGAACTCGGCCGAGTTTCACGACGGCCTCGGAGGCCGCTCCTCGCCCCCTATCCTCCCCTCCCGGCGGGGCTAGGAGCGACGCTCCGTAAATCTTGGCCGCGGGGGCGTAGCGCCGAAAATGACGCGGCAGGCGCTCCTAATGATGTCAGTCGCGCATGCGGAGGTTGGCCGGCTCCAACCTGCGCATGCGCGGCTGACGTCATGATGCTGACGGCACGAACCCGCGTCTGCGCGGTGGCCGTCTTTCCCCTCAGCCGCCCCGCAAGGCGTGGCTGCTTGATCTTGCGGGGCGGCGGAGGGGAAATAGTGCTTCCGATTTGGACGCCGGCCCGACGATCGGTGGGCACCGATCGCGGGCCTGTCCCCTCCCGAGCACAGTCGTGGTGCTCTTTCCTTTCTAGGCCACCTACAAGCCCCAAGCGGGCTTCTCACTCCCGTTTCACGACAGCAGCGACCAGGCGTGTTTGCCGCCTTCGTGAAATGGGGGCGTCTATTTTGTCGGGGGCCTCCCGCGATTCTTCCACGCCATTTGGGGAGCGGACAATCGTGCCCCACATCTTTCGGGACCTGTAGGAGGAAACCAGAGCACCCAGAGAAAACCCCTACAGACAAGTGGAGAACGTGCAGCTACACAGACAGTGACCCAAGCGGGAATCGAACCTGGGATACTGGTGCTGTGAAGCAACAATGCTAACCACTGTGCTATATGGGGAACAGGTATGGAGGTGGATTTGAGACCAGGAAGAGATCAGCCATGATCTGATTGAATGGCGGAGCAGGCTTGAAGGGCTGAATTGCCTATTTCTGCTCCTAAATCCTATGTTCCCAAGTCCAAGATTCCCTATAGCTGGCCAGATGTGAAGATGACAAGATGACAGTAGATGTGCAGGTTAGGTGGATTACCCATGATAAATTGCCCCTTAGTGTCCAAGGTTAGGTTGGGTTACTGTGTTATGAGGATAGGATGGAGGTGTGGGCTTAAGTAGGGTGCTTTTTCCAGGGACTGGTGCAGACGTGATGGGCCGAATGACCTCCTTCTGCTCTGTAAATTCTAGAATTCTATGTTTCTATGACAGTGATGGCTGATTCACTGGCAGAGTCAGCACAAGGAAGAGTGAAATGGTGTGGTGAATGTGTAACTGGTAATTCACACTGTACCTTACTGTTGTCCCTGTGGGCCCCATCTGTGAGCCACTGTGCGGCTCTGCCCACAGGGGGAGATGAGGAGCATGTACAGGGCTCTGCCCTAAGCTCCGCCCCCTTTAGGGAGTATAAGTGCTGCGGTCCTGCGAGTCCGCCCTCAGTATCGTACAGTCGCAGGCAGGCTCAGTTGTAAGCCGAATAAAGCCACAGTTTACTCCAACTCGTGCCTCAGAGTGAATTGATGGTTGCATCAAATGGATTTTTCCACTGCATAAACAGGGCTTCTCTGTCCGATTCATTTTGGGAGTAATTTACTGAAATCAAACATATTAAAAAGACATGCAGTGAATTCTTCACCACCCCTCCCCCTGCTCCCCTCCCCCACCCCTGGCAGAAAGCCAGCAAGATGCATAGGTTGCCCTTCTCGGTGCTGCAATGGGAGCTAGCTCCATTACAACCAGCTGGGCCTCATAACATTCTGAAGGAAAGCTGCTTGCTTCTCTGCATAGCCTGAGGCAGCTATTTGGCCGTTGGCCTATGAGGCCGAGGCAACCTCAGTGCCACCAACTGGCTAATCAGGTGTGTTACTGGGGGATTTGGGGAGGCTTTTGTGGATGGGTTGGGTATGCAAACATGCCACAACAATGGGCCAAACCTTTTTTATGGATGGAAAGGACCACCCCTACTCCTTTGCGACTCTATGAGACGTTTCACGTTCACCTTTATATGTCCTCTTCCACTGAGTGTTTGCCAGAGATTACTGAGCAGAAGTCCCTCATGGGGGCTCCATTCGGTAAGCTGTTAAAATAGCACTGAGATCTCATCAATGACCTTAAAATGGCCACGGAGTGGGTGGGAAGAGTATCACTTGGATTTTAACTCTAAATGGACAAACTACATGCTCGCCATCTTGTTGCTTTCTCCTTTAAAGACTAAACCTAAATTTCCAGCTTTCCTCTGAATTTAGAAAAAAAATTACATTCATAACTCAAAAACTATAAGATTGAAAATGGAGAAAATTTAGTATGGAATATGTTATGATGACCACGAAGAACACCGGCGGGGAGGGGGGGGAGGGGTGTGGAATTATCGATTGTTCTCCCCACAGGATTCGAGGAATACGATTTCCCCTGTGGAGCAGGCGGAGGCTCGCCCAATAGGAACCATTTGGCGGGAGTTTCAATGCCTCAGCTCAGACCCAGATTGGTGTCCCCAATGGTCTCCGGGCTGGGATGTACAGCATGGCAACAGCTCCTTTTGTTGTTCAAATAATCAAGAGTTTTGTATGAAGCCTGGCCTTGGCTGAATTATTACGGAATAAACGACGGCTGATTGAACGGAATAAACCCATTCAGGTTTGGCACATATTCAGTTCAATCATGGGACATGACCATTGTTGGAACATTTCAGTGATATTTTTATATATATTCATGGTCATTTGCTGATTGTACAGAAATGATTACTTTATCTGCCAGGAACTGCAACACTTTGCAAATTGCACTGTTTACTGCCTGTATCTCGCTGGACTTGTTTGAAAATCAGGAAAGCGTTGTCCTGCTCACAAACGAATTAGTATTTTAAAATGTTTATTAACAATTTACTAGCCATTCATAGGAACTCACTTTGAATTAAACCTTCCTCCACAGCCATGCATAATTTGAAATATGACCATCCACAGTGAACCCTGTTTAACATCGCTGCCAATTTGTGACCATGTCTTCAACAATAACCATTATGTGGGATGTGACGGTAACAATGCTTTCACTCCTTGACCTGGGCTTGGCTTTAAACTAGCAGATGGGATTGGGATGGGGTGGGTTTCAGGTGAGGGTGATTTAGAAATCCAAAGAAAAAAGTCAAAGCAACAGAAGTGTAGCCATACAGGTAAAAACAGGCAGAAAGGGACAGGAAGGGACAAAGAGTTTAACAGTAATTGTGCATCAGTGAGTAAGCTCCAGGCAGTGAATAAAAAATGAAATTAAAGGCTGTTTATCTGAATGGGTGAAGCATCAGCAATAAGGTAGATGAAGTAACGGTACAAATAGAGATAAATTGTATATGCATTGTAGGGCCAAATTTCAAATTATAGGGACATGGTTACATAGTGACCGAGATTGGGAAATAAATATGCAATTTTTCAAAATGGCAGATAGAATGGCAAGGGAGAAAGTGTAGCCCTGATGGTAAAGGATGACATAAGGACATCAGTGATTCAGATCGTGGCTGAAGAGATCATGAGATGGAATCAGTCGGCAACGCAGTGGCAAGGTGTTCGCACTGCTGCCTCACAGCGCCAGGGACCCCGGTTCAATTATGGCTTTGGGTGACTGTCTGTGGAGTTTGCATGTTCTTCCTGTGTCTGTGTGGTTTTCCTCCGGGTTAGGTGGATTGACCATCCTAACATTGCCCTGTGGTGCCCATAGATGTGCAGGTTAGGCGGGTTAATGGGGTTGCGGGTATAGGGTGGGGAGTGGGCCAAGGTAGGGTGTTCTTCCAGAGGGTTGGTGTAGACTCAATGGGCTGAATGTCCTCCTTCTGCATTGTAGAGATGCCATGATTCTATTAGGAAAGGCAGAATTAGAAATTGCTGGTGGGTTTAGTTTATAGCTCCTCTAACAGTAGTTATAATGTTAGACAGAATATTAAACAACAACTTATTGGAGCGTGTAAAAAAAGCAATCTAATAATCATGAGGGAACTTTAATCTTCATGCAAACTTAATCATTAAAATTGGCGATGAGTTTGTGGAATGTCCTCATGATAGATTTCTGGAGCAATATGTTAAGGACTCAACTCAGGATAAAGCTAATTTAGATCTCGCACTGTATACTGAGGCAGGGTTAATTAGTTGTCATTGGGAATTAGTGATCATAATACAATTTAATTCAGTATTGAGTTTGAAATCAACATACTCCAATCATAAATAAGAATATTAAACCTAATTAAAGCCAATTACATAGGTATGAGGCATGGAACTGGATAAAGTTGATTGGGTAAATTGATTCAAACATATGGTGGTAAATAAACAGCAGGAAACATTTAAATAAACAACTCAAAATATTCAATAAGAATGGATTCCATTGAAAAACTTACATACAGCAAGATCCATCTGTGGTTCACTCAGGAAATTAAGGATACTATTAGATTAAAAATAAGAAGCTTATAAATTTGCAAAATAATAATAACAAATCTAAGGATTGAAAATGTTTCAGAAACTTTAATGGCTACCAAAAAGTTGATAACAAAAGGAAAAAATAGAACTTGAGGGAAAACTAGCCAGAAATATGAAAACAGACTGTATATAAAAAGGAAGAGAGTAGCTGAAGTAAACTTTGATCTCTTAAAAGCAGAGACATGGGAATTATCATGCGGAATGAAGAAATGACAGAGGCTTTGGATGGAATTTTCCCGGAATTCGCAAAAGACCAATAGCAGGTATGATAAGCTGTGCTGAAGCTGTTGATAGTAATAGTGGCTTTCTCCACCATATCATGCTGGATTTAGTGTAGAAAATTTGAAGGGGTGGATCCCAGACATAACGCTGGCAGGGTAGGTTCTGATCCCGTCTCACCAGCAATTTAGTCCCTTGAGGATGGAGGTGCCATTTCTAAAGACTGCCCCATCCCACAAGAGTTCACCAGGAAACTGCCTGCACTCTGTGGCACTGCCCCTTGACACTACCCTCAGGTTTGTCAACTGGCAGTGTCCCCATCACTGCCCCCAGCACTGCCCCCTGGCATTGCCCCCTGACATGTTCCTCTGGCACTGCCAGGGGACAGTACCCTGGCATCACCCTCTCTCCTCTAATTTCCTCTGGGAGGTCTGCTCACCAGGGGCACACCTTGGGACCCCGGTCGGATGTCATGCCATTCTGCCCTCACGTGGCATGAATGGTCGTTCTTATGGCGGGGGGGGGGGGGGGGGGGGGGGGGGGGTGATTTAGTCGTAGAGGCCTGATAATGAAATTATAATTATTCAAATTATTCAAAACTTTGGAAAATACACCCCATCAGGGGACAATCTTGTCTCATATTGACGTCGATGTTCTGCTCCTGTAGCTGAACCTGCCTGATTAAATGGGAGGGAAAAATCCCTGCCATTGAAAAAATATATTGCATCTGTCTTTACAGCAAAGGTACAAGTTGCAAACCAGAAATAGAGGGAAAGCTAGGCGCTAAAAATGGTGAGGAATTTGAGAAAAATTAATATCAGCAGAGTAAAAATACCGTCTGACATCCATCATCATGAAGTGCTTCGAAAGATTGGTCACGGCACGAATCAACTCCAGCCTCCCGGATTTCCTTGATCCACTACAGTTCGCCTACCGCTGCAACAGGTCCACAGCAGACGCCATCTCCATACCATTGCACTCTACCCTGGAACACCTAGATAACAAAGACACCTATGTCAGACTTTTATTTATCGACTACAGCTCAGCCTTCAACACCATCATTCCTTCGAAACTCATCTCCAAACTCCGTGGCCTTGGCCTCAGCTCCTCCCTCTGCAACTGGATCCTGAACTTTCTAACCCACAGGCCAAGATAGGCAACAACACCTCCTCCATGATCATCCTCAACACCGGTGCCCCACAAGGCTGTTTCCTCAGCCCCCTACTATACTCCTTATACACCTATGTCTGTGTGGCCAAATTCCCCTCCAACTCAATTTTCAAATTTGCTGATGACACCACCATAGTGGGTCGAATTTCAAACAATGACGAGACAGACAACAGGAATGAGATAGTGAACTGGTGCGACGACAATAATCTCTCCTTCAATGTCAACAAAACGAAGGAGATTGTCATCGACTTCAGGAAGCATAGTGGCGAACATGCCCCTGTCTACATCAATGGGAACGAAGTAGAAAGGGTCGAGAGCTTCAGGTTTTTAGGTGTACAGATCACCAACAGCCTGTCCTGGTCCCCCCATGCCGACATTATAGTTAAGAAAGCCCACCAACGATTCTACTTTCTCAGAAGACTAAGGAAATTTGGCATGTCATCTACGACCCTCACCAACTTCCACAGATGCACCATAGAAAGTATCCTTTCTGGTTGTATCACAGCTTGGTATGGAGCCTGCTCTGCCCAAGACCGCAGGAAACTACAAAAGGTCATGAATGTAGCCCAGTCCATCACGCAAACCAGCCTCCCATCCATTAACTATATCTGTAATTCCCACTGCCTCAGAAAGGCAGCCAGGGAGAGGGGGGGGAGGTGGTTTCGGTGGAGGGGAGAAATGTGTACATTTGTTTGTTGAATATGCCGGGTGCTAATCTATTTCTTCTTTTTGTAGTTACTGGGGAGGGGGGGAGGGGGGGGGGGGTTTCGGTATTGGGTTTTTTGTTTGTTTCTTTTTTGTTGTTGTTAACACTGTTCTCTTGTTGATATTTTCTGTTTTTGATATCTTGTGAAAATCTCAATAAAAATTATTTAAAAAAAAAGAAAATCCTGGCACGATCAGAGAAAGTCCACAGCGTTTTACAAAAGGGGAAATCGTATTTGACAAATTTATTCGAGTTTTTTGAGGCTACAACTAGTGGTGTAGATGGAGTACAGCAAGATTAACAAAAAGCATACAATAATGTGCCACACAAAAGCTAAGATAAGGGCTCATGGGGTTGGTGGTAATATATTACCATTGTTAGAGGATTGGTTAATAGACAGGAAGCAAAGAGTAGGCATAAATGAAGCATTCTCAAATTGGCAGGCTGTGACTAATGGGTCACCAGAAGGATCAATGCTGGGGCCTAGGCTATTTACAAGTTGTGAGGAGGACACAGAGTAACTACAAAGAGATATTAGACAGGTTCAAGGGATGGGCAACAAGGTAACAGATGGAGTACAAGGCGGGAAAGTGTGAGGTCGTTCAGTTTGTCGTTAGAGTGGAAAAGCAGACTACTTTTTAAAAATTGCAAAACTTGGGAATGTTAATGTTCAGAGTGAACTAGGTGTACAAGGAACTCAGAAAGTTAGCATACCCGTACAGCAAAAGATTAGGAAGGTGTGTATATGTATATATTATGTATGTATACATGTACATATATAAACCTAAATATGTTATACATGAAATACCTAGGGGCAGTTTTTGTTTCAATTTTTAGGAAGCGTATACTTGCATTGGAGCAGTACAGTAAAGGTTCACTAGTATGGTCCCTAAGAGGATTGTCCTTTGACTGAGTAAATGGGGCCTATATTTTCTGGAGTTTAAGAGAATATGAAGTGATCTCATTGAAACACACCAGATTCTGGAGGGACTTGGCAGGGAAGAGGTTCTACCCAAAAAACTGTCAATGCCCCTAGGCTAATTAATGACCATTGGGAGATTTCATCAACTGTGCTCATTTGTAGATGTTCCAGGAGGGTTGAAAAATTTAACTGCATCTATTGTTCGCAAAGGCACCGTGACCAAATTTGAAAAGCAGCTGAATGTATCTTTTAAAAAATTTATTGAGAAACTTACAAGATAATTAGGAAATATTTATGTTGATTTTTTTCTAAGACATTTTCAGTAATTTACAAGCAGAATTGACAATGTGATTTAAAATGCTTATTCTTTGTGATAAACCCCATTTTCAGTCGCATTAATTACATATACCTGGTTACCACTCTTGAATGTATGAAGGAAACATTTGCAAAGCAACATTAAAAAAAGGTCAGATAGGGCAGCACGGTGGCGCAGTGGGTTAGCCCTGCTGCCTCACGGCGCCGAGGTCCCAGGTTCGATCCCGGCTCTGGGTCACTGTCTGTGTGGAGTTTGCACATTCTCCCCGTGTTTGCGTGGGTTTCGCCCCCACAACCCAAAGATGTGCAGGGTAGGTGGATTGGCCGCGCTAAATTGCCCCTTAATTGGAAAAAATGAATTGGGTACTCTAAATTTAAAAAAAAAGAAAAAAAAAAAGTCAGATGTTTTTTAGACTGCTGTCTGACGATGCTGGCTCTTGACAGACATGCAAATGAATTTGAGTGGAAATGTGGTACTTTTCAAAACCAGCAAAATTTTGGCTACAATTTGCAGCCTTTTCATCGATGCACCCAATGCCGTGACCAACATTCGTTCCCCAAAGGCATCATGGTTATTTCTGGCTATGAAATTTTGCTACATTAATTCAGCATCCATGAAAGACTTGAGGATACCTCTGAGGGAGGACAAGCCTTTGGAAGAAGGGTGGAAATTTGGAGGAAATTACGTGGAAGTGAAAATCGCTTATTGTCACAAGTAGGCTTCAAATGAAGTTACTGTGAAAAGCCCCTAGTCGCCACATTCTGGCACCTGTTCGGGGAGGCTGGTATAGGAATTGAACCGTGCTACTGGCCTGCCTTGGTCTGCTTTAAAAGCCAGCTCTTTTAGCCCTGTGCTAAATATTATTTCAGGAGGGTTTCCAAAGTTACAGGGAATGAGTGGGAGAACCCTGTGCTGAAATCTTGCTGTTCTTAGTCTGAACCTGCCCGTTGTAGCGGGATCACTATTTTGCAATTCTGCATATTACAGTGAGACAGCTAACCTCCCTCTAATATGCACTCCCTGGTCTACTAGAGGCGTTGGAATCTAACCCCTTCGCCTCCGAGACCTCGAGTGAGTGCAATTCAGTGCTGGTCCCCACAAATGGGGACCAGACAGAACGGCACTTGTGGGGATCACACAGGAAATCAGAGACCCGGAGGGACTTGCCCTCTGGGCAGGGTGACATCGGCCAGAGTGCAAGGCTGGCATTTTTCCCACGCCACGGATCTGACTGGGGGATGGCCACTGCATGTGTGGGGTTTGGGGGAGGGGGCTGAGGGCCCCCCTTATAGGTGAGTTAGAGCTTTGGAGGCGTTCAGGGGCTATGTTGGGGGTTGGGGGGGGTCGAGAGATCACACTGTCATTTAGAAATGATCTAAATAAACCTAAATATGTTATACATGGAACACCATGGGCAGTTTTTGTTTCAATTTTTAGGAAGCATACACTTGCATTGGAGGCAATATAGTAAAGGTTCACTAGTATGGTCCTGCACGAAGGAGGTCTGGTGAGCAGAACTCCTCAGTGCAGTGCGGCCTTGGCAGGGCTTTCACCGCTGAGACCCCAAATTGAATTAGAGTCCTGATAGATAGCGTGGTGTTTCTCGGCATGGGAGCGCCGGGAAACATCCGGCGAAACAAGTTCATCACGGGACTCTGTTACAATTTGGTTGTATAGCGCCATCAATCGGGCTGTTGCAGCTGTGTATGGCCCATTGCATCTCCTTTCAACTTCTCCACCCTTGTTCCTTTGTGCAAGAAGAAAGATGATGGCCGGTTGTAGACAATTTTGTTACGGAATCCTGAAACATTGCGTTTGGTTTGGTCAGACTCCCTGAACATGTGATTCTGCCAGTTGGCTGTATTATGGGCTGCATGGTAGCACAGTGGTGAGCACTGTTGCTTCACAGTGCCAGGGTCCAAGGTTCAATTCTCGGCTTGGAGCACCATGTCTGCGGAGTCCAAGCGTTCTCCCCGTGTCTGCGTGGGTTTCCTCCGGTGCTCTGGTTTCCTCCCACAACATAGAACATACAGTGCAGAAGGAGGCCATTTGGCCCATCAAGTCTGCACTGACCCACATAAGCCCTCACTTCCACAATATCCCAATAACCCTATCTAACCTTTTTTGGACACTAAGGGCAATTTAGCATGTTCAATCCACCTAACCTGCACGTCTTTGGACTGTGAGAGGAAACCGGAGCACCCGGAGGAACCCCATGCAGTCACGGGGAGAACATGCAGACTCCGCACAAACGATGACCTAGCAGGGGATCGAACCTGGACCCTGGCGTTGTGAAGCCACTGTGCTAGCCACTTGTGCTACTGTGCTGCCCACAAGTCATGAAATATGTGCTGTTAGGGGAATTGGACATTCTGAATCCTACCTCAGTGTCTCTGAACAGGCGCCGGAGTGTGGCGGCCAGGGGATTTTCACAGTAACTTTATTGCAGTTTTAATATAAGCCTATTTGTGACAATACAGATTATAATCATTCATACAATATCAGACAATACCCCAATTAGGATACTGGACAGTAACCCAATGTTATATTTTACATTTATAAAACTATGAGGAAAGGATACTTCACTCCAGGAGTAATTGCACAAGAAATCAGAATATGGTACATCAAAACAAACTTTATTACTAACACAGTATTAAAATTTTTAACATCACACCAGAAAATAGTTTATAATTATCCCTTAAATAGTATGACTCAATATAGTGAATACAATACCCTTAATTGCTGTCTTTATTCCCCTTTAAACAACAAGAAAAACACCATCTCAGCTCTCAATCCACTTTAACTACACTCAGGAATACTTGCTTTACAGAGATGTTCTTTGAGAAAGAGAGATCACTTGACTGCTTTAAAGGAAAGATCTGCCTCCTGTCAGACCCATGCAGAAACCCTGGCTGCATATATTCAGAAGATGCTTCTCAGCTTCTTTCAGCTCCCCCTTGTTCCAGACAAGTCTGCACTGCTTTAAAGACTGCAGTGACAGCAAAACTGCTTCACCTCTGGTCACAGCTTCATTCAGCTCAGAACTGAACTGTCTTTTTCAAAACACCTGATGGCTTAGCTGCACCCAGCGACAACAGCATTTTACCAAACTGAAATCTAATGATCGCCATAGAGAATCCCCATGATTAAAACAAAATTCCATTCCCCCAAGCTTTTACAGTGCTTTAATTGCACCCCTGCCTCCCCAACATTTCGAACTGCAGCAGACACACGCATATTATAACGCAGGCTTTTAACCCTTACTGCACCAAGTACCTATAACACAATAAATCTGAAATTCTTACATTCATCACATCTAGATGTTCTTCGGCAGGTGATCTCAGCACTAATGGCCTGGGGTGCTCCATTGATGTCCCCAGAGGGTGCATAGGCCTCTGGAAAGGCCTCTATTTCCACTAATGCAGGGGGCCCATCTTGTAGGTTGAATGGCTGGGGTAGTGTGGCTTCTGCTGCCGCTGGTTCCAATACCTGTAGTAGGTGATGGTGGCTTCGTACATAGGGTGCCATCTGAGGATGCAACATTACTGTTCAGCTGAGGGGCAAGGCTGTCAACCATTGCCAGCCCCATGTGGTCTGGATTTGTGATCATAGCTCAGTTTCCCTCTTAATTGGTATTCTTTGAGTTCACCACTCGAGTACCCGAAGCAGTACGAGTCCAGCCAGTACAGTTAGTTCATCTCTGACGGAAAGGGATGTGCGGAGGCCCTGTGGAAGCTCCCATGAGGACTCAGGACAGCATCTCATGATAATGTTGTGCAGTCGTCTCCATGTGACCTGCAAAGAATTGCTCCTTGCACCACAGGAAGACAGATTGCTGCCAATGGAAACCCAGAGGGCACACGAATCATAGCATTTACAGTACAGAAGGAGGCCATTCGGTCCATCGAGTCTGCACAAATGATATCTGCCTACTGGAGACAGGAATATTGTAAGTTTCAAAGATTTCTCATCTCACAGGATCTGCCAGAACCCACATTTAACATCCAGGATGCTGAAAGCCTTGGTGTCGGGCGTGTCTGCTGTCACTGATTCCACTATTTTCATGCGGTGATGCGGTCTGGGCAGCGCCTTGTTTAAATGAACTGGGTTAATGTAGATCCTGAACGTACCATTTTTCTTTACTGCAGCCTATTACAATCCCAGACCGGGCCCCAACCAGGGTAGCGTGACAGCCTTCTGAGTATCAATCGCGAAACTGGCGAATCCGGCAACGTTTCTCATTAGAATCGATTATGTTTTACATGACGCTGGTTCTAGCCCCTTAAAGGTAGCGGAATCGTCCAAGTGTGGCGGCATTTTTGCTATCGTGGAACTCCACAAATTCTGCGTCGGCATCAACACTTAGTCTCAGAAACGAAAACACACAGATTAAGGACAGTAGGGGAGGGTTTCAGTTCACTCTCATCCCCATCTATAACACTATAAAGAAGCTTTTTGAATACTTTAATATCCTTCCTAAATTTCAAACAATTACTTAATGTTGTTTTCAAATAAACATATGAAGCTTACTTCAACCTGCGTGGGAAGAGATTTCCAAATTTTATTCGCTCTGCAATGTTTATTAACTTTTTGTTTTCGATTATGTTATGGTTGCTCAATCATACCACCATCTCAGTAACAATCTATCATGATTTAAATTCAAAATTACAAGAAACTCAAAAACACACATGCAATATCCCCCCTTCTTTTTTTTTCATTTTTGGAAGAAAAATAAAACAGCCACAGAAAGAGGCGCCCTTCATTAACAAAATCCAAAAGTTTCTGCGAACTAGCCCCTCTTTTTGTAAAACAGTCTGACAATTGATAGCTACTGTTGACCCATTTACTTTTTGCTATTTCCCCTCTGTCCAACATCTGCTTCAAACTTGCGTCTATCCTTAACCTTTGTTCATTGACAGTTTTTGTAGAGTGCACATTTTCCCACAGGGAATTATTGTCAATGTGACAGTCAATAGGTATATTACCCAAATCTCCTAATCCCAAAATTTCTGTCAATATCTGAGATATATAAAGGCCATATCCACGGTCTCTACAAGGCTTAAAGTCTCAGCAGCCAAAGTGCTTTTGACCACTCTCCTTATTTTCTTTGTTTCCCACACAAGAAGGCAACATTTACCATTGTTCCCCAAATAAAAACTATAAAACCTCCTGTGCTTGAAACTCCATCGGACGCATCACTATAAACTATGAATTTCATGTGCCTAAGGTCACCTAAAACCGGGAACCTCAAAACACACTCCTGCATTTTTAATTTGGCCAACACTTTATTTGCTCTTATTATGTCTTCCACTTTGGGATAATTCATTTTTGTACTCAACTCTAAGACATCAAAGCTCATGTCCGGTCTAGTCTGTCTACTTTACCAATTCAGTTGGCCAATTAAATTTTGCAGTTGCTCTTTTTCCATCTTTGAAACCATTGCGTCTTTTTGTGAAACCTGGCCACGACTAATTGCTATTGGGCTGATGCTTTCCAAATACGATTGCCGACGTAAAGTTGCCACTATCTTAATCTGTCCGATTTCCAGTCCAATATATGTAAATGCACCGGAAGCCTGACTTCCAACCTTGAATTCTTTCCACAAACCAGAGATTACAATAGCTTTGAAATCACTAGTCCCACCCCACAAAAATTATCGACATGCATCATAAAGATGCCAGAAAGATTTCCTTTATAGTGCTAGTAAAACATTGCCGGATCTGCTTTCAACTGGCAACAGCCTAACTTTAACAAAACTGACCTTACCGAAAAATACCAGACTCTAGACGCATCATTTAATCCATATACACATTTGTTCAACTTCCAGAGTACCCCTTCTGTGTTAGCTGCCTCTTTAGGAGGACGGAGAAAAATGTCTCTCTGGAGCTGATGCCCCTGCAAAAAGGCAGCTTTTATATCTATAGATTTGCATTCCCATGCCTTTGAGACTAATAGAGCCAAGAAGATCTTAAAAATAACCTTTCCAGCTGTAGGTGAATCTACCCTTAAATCCTGATCTTCTACGTTTTCTCCAAATCGCCTTGCCGCAAGCATGGCCTTTGCCTTATAAGTTCCATCTGGAAGAACCTTTTCCGTGCAAATCCATCTTTGGATAGAGTTCTTTGTCCCCTATTCGGTACTTCTGTGTATACCCCAAATTCACTCCAACTATGCAATTCTTGCTGTTTGGCATCTTTGATAACTTTTTCATCTAATTTATTGGAAGCCACCAAAATCTAATGCACATGTGGGCTTCTACTCAGATCAGTATTCGTAGTCTTACTCATGTTCCGAGACCTTGATAAACTATGTCCCCTCTTCCGCCTGGTATCTCGTTCTGTACTGCTAGATCTTTCCCTTCTGCTGTGGGATGTCCTTTCAATAGTTCTCAACCTTTTCCTGTGGACCTGTTCACTATCCGATGTACTATCTGAACTGCGTTTCTGTGCCCTCCATTTTTGAACTTTAGGTTCCCAATCCATTGTCTTGACTCCCTCCCCTGAATACTGTACATTCAACCAATGTTTAAACTTTCCAGTGGCCTTCCCTTCTCTACTAATAACAGTTGCATCCTTCAATTGACTAGATCCTTCAGGCAAGTATGTCACTTTTGTACCAACTTTTGGCAGTTGTCCTTCGGAAAAATGACCTGTTCTAATTCATCAGAAGTGTTGTGTTCCTCTGCAAAAACCCTGTCTGTATCAGTTAACTGCTCCTCAGTTCTGTAACACGTGCATACCAGATGACCCTGGTTCCTCATCATGTCTATCTGCTTTGTCTAAATTTGAAAATTTGTAATCTGTACCCATTATCCTTGATGAATGTACCCTAAAAGTTTGATTGCCATGTTGCAAAATAATTGTTTTGCCATCCATGCCTATAATCTTCCCTAGGCCTTTCCATTAATTAAAATAGTTTAGCTTATAGTATACTATGTCTCCTTGCTGAAAAACGGTATTTGATGGCCATACATTATGCCTCAAAGCTCTGCGAATTCTTCCAGAAACGTCTGCTTCCAAAAAAGCTTTTCTACTGCTATGTAATGCTTTTAAATGCTCAGCAAAGGCAGAGTTAATGGTAGTCCCTTCCCCAGCTGGAGGCTGGTCATTCAAAATGGATGGAATTTTAGGATTTCTACCAAACACTAATTGATAGGGACTATAGCCCCCAACTATCTGCAATGAATTCTTTGCATGTACCGCCCATGCTAAAGCTGAATTTAGCTTGCAATTTGGTCGATCTGCCAAAAATTTCTGGAGCATGACATTAATTACAGCATGGTTTCTTTCACACACACACCATTATTAAATGGGCTTTCCACAGCCGTATTCATAACTGTGATATTCACGTTTGCACACATATCCTGAAAGTCATCATTAGCAAATTCTCCCCATTGTCCGTAAGGAATTTTGCCGGTGAGCCCATTCCTGTCCCGATCCATTTTTCCACGATTTGATTCAGAATTACTCTCTTTTCTTTACTTCGTACAATCGTTGATTGACTAAATCTAGTTGCTAAATCTACAAAATGTAAAATAAATATATTATTGGCTTTATTCCAGATCTTAAGGTTTATGGCTACAAAGTTGTTAAAATCCCTGGCCAAAGGTAGGGTTACAATCGGTCGTGCTGGTGTCCTTCTGTACTTCCTACAAACTTCACAGCGATCACTAACCTGTTCTATCAGTATAGTATAGTCTTCATCACTTACCCCTGCATCCTTCAATAAATTTTTCAGTCTCCAAGGAGACGGATGCGCAAATTGCCGATGCAGTTTTAATACAACAAGCTTTTCATCAGCTAAAGTCCCATTTTCAACTGCCATGAACACATCCTTTTTTTTAATATAAATTTAGTGTACCCAATCATTTTTCCAATTAAGGGGCAATTTAGAGTGGCCAATCCACCTAGCTGGCACGTTTTTGGGTTGTGGGGGTGAAACCCACACAAACACGGGGTGAATGTGCAAACTCCACACGGACAGTGACCCAGAACCGGGATCGAACCTGGGACCTCAGCGGCGTGAGGCTGCAGTGCTAACCCACTGCGCCACCGTGCTGCCCATTAACACATCCTTAACCACTTTACTTGAAATATTATTTGTCAGTAATGGAATACAATAGTGTCCCGACTGTGCAAATTGTAAGTCCGCCGTCTTTCCAAAAACTGTTGCCTTATCCTGTTCCATATCCAGTTTCATGTGTGCTTTCTTTATCGAAGGTCTGCTCAGAAGCAAAGGTATCCCACTTGATATAAAATCTGTGCGAATGAAATGATTCACTCCGGCAATATTGCAAGGGATCACCACTCTTTTCAGCGACCAGAGTATTATCATCCCCAAACCTGAAACTTGTGGAACTTTCAAATTCCTTAACGTCGTTACGATTTTCAGCAGGTAACATTTTAACCAGTCAATTCCACACACAGTCGATATGCAGCCACTATCCAATATGGCACACTTGAAGGATTCTGCAACCAACACCCTCATTACCGGCGCAAAACAGCTTGTTAATAGGACAATGCCTTCTTTCTGGTCACTATCACTATCTTTTTCTCTTACTTAAAAAGCAAGAGGGTAGCCAGGGAAAGGGTTGGCCCACTGAAGGACAGGGGAAGGAATCTTATGTGTGGAGCCAGAGGAAATGGGCACGATACTAAATGAATACTTTGCATCAGTATTCACCAAAGAGAATGAATTGGTGGATGTTGAGTCTGGAGAAGGGTGTGTAGATAGCCTGGGTCACATTGAGATCCAAAAAGACGAGGTGTTGGGTGTCTTGAAAAATATTAAGGTGGATAAGTCCCCAGGGCCTGATGGGATCTACCCCAGAATACTGAAGGAGGCAAGAGAGGAAACTGCTGAGGCCTTGACAGAAATCTTTGGATCCTCACTGTCTTCAGGTGATGTGCCGGAGGATTGGATAATAGCCAATGTTGTTCCTTTGTGTAAGAAGGGTAGCAAGGATAATCCAAGAAACTACAGGCCGGTGAGCCTTACATCAGTGGTGGGGGAAATTACTGGAGAGAATTCTTCGAGACAGGATCTACTCCCATTTGGAAGCAAATGGATACATTAGCGAGAGGCAGCATGGTTTTGTGAATGCGAAGTCGTGTCTCACTAACTTGATAGAGTTTTTTGAGGAGGTCACAAAGATGATTGATACAGGTAGGGCCGTGGATGTTGTCTATATGGACTTCAGTAAGGCCTTTGATAAGGTCCCTCATAGCAGACTGCTACAAAAGGTGAAGTCACACTGGATTAGAGGTGAGCTGGCAAGATTGGTACAGAACTGCCTAGGTCATAGAAGGCAGAGAGTAGCAATGGAAGGGTGCTTTTCTAATTGGAGGGCTGTGACTAGTGGTGTTCCGCAGGGATCAGTGCTGGGACCTTTGCTGTTCATAGCATATATCAATGATTTGGAGGAAAATGTAACTGGTCTGATTGGTAAGTTTGCGGATGACACAAAGGTTGGTGGAATTGTGGATAGCGATGAGAACTGTTAGAGGATACAGCAGGATTTAGATCGTTTGGAGACTTGGGCAGCGAGATGGCAGATGGAGTTTAATTCAGACAAAAGTGAGGTAATGTATTTTGGAAGGTCTAATACAGGTAGGGAATATACAGTGAAAGGTAGAACCCTCAGGAGTTTTTCAGACCTCCTTACAGGTCACTGAAAGGAGCAACACAGGTGGAGAAGATAGTCATGAAGGCATGCGGCATGCTTGTCTTCATTGGCCAGGGCATTGTGTATAAAAATCGGCAAGTCATGTTGCAGCTGTATAGAATCTTAGTCAGGCCACAATGAGTATAGTGTTCAATTCTGGTCGCCACACTACCAGAAGGATGTGGAGGCTTTAGAGAGGGGGCAGAAGAGATTTACCAAAATGTTGCCTGGTATGGAGGGCATTAGCTATGAGGAGCGGTTGAATAAACTTGGTTTGTTCTCACAGGAACGAAGGAGTTTGAGGGGCGACCTGATTGAGGTCCACAAAATTGTGAGGGGCATGGACTGAGTGGATAGTCAGAGACTTTTTCCCAGGGTAGAGGGGTTTATTACTAGGGGCATAGCTTTATGGTGCGATGGGCAAGGTTTAGAGGAGATTTACGAGGCAAGTTTTTTACACTGAGGGTAGTGGGTGCCTGGAACTCGCGGTCGGAGGAGGTGGTGGAAGCAGTGACGATTAAGGGGCATCTTGACAAATACATGAATAGGATGGGAATAGAGAGATATGGACCCCGAAAGTGTAGACGATTTTAGTTTGGACGGGCAGCATGGTCGGCGCAGGCTTGGAGGGCCAAAGGGCCTGTTCCTATGCAGTACTTTTCTTTGTTCTTTGTTATTCTGACTCTTCCGTGCCATGTGTCGCTTCAAGCACTCTATTATAATGTGTTGGACAGTTGAAAGCATAATGGTATCGAGAGGTGCATCGAAAACATCTTCCTATTGTAGTTTCTAACTGGGTTTCTTTCTTTATAATTTCTGGATCCCAATCTCCTCCATAGAGTTGGAACCTGTTCGTAGCCGTACAATTTCACCATCCTGTTAGTAGTGTATCTTCCATATTCTGCTTTATTGCAGACTGACCAATTTGGGTCATCAGAGCCATCGGAATCGACTGTTTCCCCAGAAAATGTTTTAACAGCTTCTATCATCTGATCAGATAAGATATCCTGATCCGCAAACTGAACTCCTGTCAAAACCAGGAGCCTATCCACGTTGCTCACTCTCGCACAGTCAAGTAATTTACAGGTCAACACAGACTGTGGAAATTCCAGGTAGCGTTTCTGCAGCCTTTTATACAGTCTGCTAAATTCCATTATATAGTCTTCAATGGATAAATCCTCTATTTTCCAGAATCTATCAAAATCCAACCATGCTTCATATGCACTTAACAAGTCATCCTTTTCATAAATCTTAACCATATAATGTAGTAGAGGCTCCAGACCTTCTTATTTCATAGAATTTACAGTGCAGAAGGAGGCCATTCGGCCCATCGAGTCTGCACCGGCTCTGAAAGAGCACCCTACCCAAGGTCAACACCTCCACCCTATCCCCATAACCCAGTAACCCCACCCAACGCTAAGGGCAATTTTGGACACTAAGGGCAATTTATCATGGCCAATCCACCTAACCTGCACATCTTTGGACTGTGGGAGGAAACTGGAGCATCTGGAGGAAACCCATGCACACACGGGGAGGATGTGCAGACTCCGCACAGACAGTGACACAAGCCGGAATTGAACCTGGGAGCCTCGAAGCTGTGAAGCCATTGTGCTATCCACAATGCTACCGTGCTGCCCCTCTGAGTCTAATTCTTCCAATTCCAGCTCAGAAAACACTTTGCTTTGGTTTTTACTGTCATAAGGTAAAAAAAAAGAGCCAATGCCATACCTTGTTTTCTCTTTCCCAAGGCCTTAGTCCATATAACTACTGCACTTCTCCATTGGCCAGACAATCTACTTTCAGAAAATAGGGGGGGGGGGTAGTCATATCCGGCCATCTTAATCCTAGGTTCAGCCATATATCCTTTTTCTCACTCACTCCTTGGTTTGGTCTGGAAAAGTTGTATCTTTCAACCCTTCACATCTGCACAGCAACCATCCTCTGCTACCATTTGTTAGACGTTTAGCTGCTGTTGTATAAAGAGTCAAAGGTTCTCCTCCTTTTCCACAAACACCTTTATTTTACTTTAACAGACTCTGCACAAAACTCTATCTTCACCTCACCTGACACAAAGGCCACCTGAAGCCTCTTTACATATCAGTGCCAATTATTGGATACTTAACGTAAATGAGACAACTAATTGGAATGTCTCTTAGCCCATTACTTAACAGATGGGTGCGATGGAATTCACTTTCACATTGAGTACTGGAGTAACATTGACTATCCTCAGTTCTCCCCAGTGTCCTGGCCAAAATTTATACCTCGACTAATATCATTAATGCAGTTTAACGGTTCATCTCCCACATTGATATTTGTGGGTCTTAAGGTGCCAAATGTGCTTCTGCATTTCTTACAACAGCAATTACACTTCACAACACGCTGCAAAGTACTTGAGACATCTTGAGCTCATGTGATATGTGACGTAAATGCAAGTTCTTGCTATTTCGTTCAGAACAGCAGTAGGCCATTCAGCCCATCGAGCCGGCTCCATCATTCAGCACAATCATGGCTGATCATCCACTTACAAAGAATAAAGAATACAGCACAGGAACATGCCCCTCGGCCCTTCAAGCCTGTGCCAATCACGTTTCTTATCTAGACCAACTGCTTGTATCCTTCCATATCCTGTCTGTTCGTGTGCCTGTCCACATAAGTCTTAAAGGTCGCTAATGTATCTGCATCAACCACCACACTTGGCAGTGCATTCCAGGTGACCACCACCCTCTGTGTAAAAAGCTTTCCCCGCACATCCCCACTGAACCTTTCCCCCCTCACGTTGAACTTCTGCCCCCTTGTAATTGTCATTTCCACCCTGGGAAAAAGCCTCCAACTGTTCACCCTATCTATACCCCTAATAATGTTATAAACTTCTGTTATAAACTGTTATAAACGCCCCTCAGCCTCCGTCTCTCTAGGGAGAACAATCCCAGTTTATTCAATCTCTCCTCATAGCTAATACCCTCCATACCAGGCAATATCGTAGTAAACTTTTTCTCTACTCTCTCCAAAGCCTCCACGTCTTTCTGTTGCGGTGACCAGAATTGGATACTGTATTCCAAATGTGGCTTAACCAATGTTCTATATAACTGTAACATAATTTTTGAGCTTTTGTACTCGATGCTCCATTCTATGAAGGCATGCATGCCCCATATGCTTTCTTTACCACCATTTCCATCTGTGCTGCCACTTATTAGGATCTGTGGGTCTGCACGCCCAGATCGCGCTGTGTCTCAATGCTCCTTATGGTTCTGCCATTTATTTTGTAGCTCACACCTGAATTGGATCTACCAAAATGCATCACCTCGCATTTCTCCGGGTTAAATTCAATCTGCCATTTCTCTGCCCAATTTTGCAGCCTATCTATATCCTGTTGTATTCTTTAACAATCTTCATCATTATCTGCAACTCCTGCAATCTTAGTATCATCCGCAAATTGCTAATCAGACCCGCTATGTTTTCATTTATATATATATTACAAAGAGCAGAGGTCCCAGTACTGATTGATCCCTGCGGAACAGCACTAGTTACAGACCTCCATTCGGAAAAACACCCTTCCACTGCTACCCTCTGTCTTCTATGGCCAAGTCAGTTCTGGATCCATCCAGCTAGTTCACCCCTGACCCCATGTGATCTAATCTTTTTCACCAACCTGCCATGAGCGACCTTATCAAATGCTTTATTAATGTCCATGTGGGCAACATCCACAGCCCTTCCCTTGTCAATCATTTTTGTTCAATTACGTTTTTACGCACGCTATCCCCACAGCCGTTTACGTGAATGTTAATCAGTAATCTATCAATCCCTACTTTACACATACTCAATGACTGAGCTTCCATGGCTGTCTGGGATAGAGAATTCCAAAGATTCACAAGCCTCGGTGTAAGGAAATGTCTCCTCACCTCGGTTCTAAGTGGCAAACCCCTGATTTTGAAATTGTGCCCCTTGTTCTAGGCTCCCCGAGCAAGGGAAAATCTTACCAGCATCCTGAAATGGTATTAGGAAGCTGGGTTATCCAAGTTCTATTCCAGCAGGTGACAGAGTTCTTAAAAAAACGAAACTATTCCTTACAATTACTGTTGTTTCCATCCTCTTCCTGCGTGGAAGTGTGTGGCCTCTCTATGGCAACGGCCCAGGGTGGCATGATTTAAATCAAGAATTTGTTGTGAAGTGACCACAGATGCTGACCTACATCAATTATTATATAGTGCTGGAGGCTCTCGCACTCCTGAGAGTGACCTTTGAGCAAGATGTTGATTGGGGTTGCACCCCTCGCCTTCGAACCTCTTCATCTCAATGAGAATAGTATGAACGTGAGAAATTGGCCTGAGTGACAGAAAGGGAAATGACAATGAAATACTCTAGAGTTGTCAACTCTTGTTGAGATTAATGCCAGGAGGTTCCCTGTTCCCCGCATTTTCACACAATCTGTCAATTTACATATCCTTCCTGTAGCACCTTCCTTCATGCACCAATTAGAATCAAACAGACATTTTGTTAACTGATTGGACAGTAATTAGCTCGAATGTTAGCTGTTTGGATGGTTCTTGACTTGACTGTAAGCTGACTGTTCTTTTGTAAAAATTATGTTAGACTACCCAATTATTTGTTTTTCCCAATAAAGGAACAATTTAGCATGGCCAATCCACCTACCTGCACATCTTTTGGGTTGTGGGTGTGAAACCCACGCAGACACGGGGAGAATGTACAAACTCCACACGGACAGTGACCCAGGGCCGGGATTCAAACCCGTCCTCAGCGTCGTGAAGCAGCAGTGCTAACCACTGCGCCACCGTGCTGCCCTGACTGGATGGTTCTTGACTTGATTGTTAGTTCATTAGATGATTTTTTATTTGAATATTAGCTGATTATTTGGTTCTTGACCTAACTGTTAGCTGACTGGATGGTTCTTGACTGTTAGCCAGCCATTTTTCCAGTCTTCAATGCTTTAGGATTAATAAATGAAAGTGAGTAAAAAAAAATTTAGAACCAAACGTGTATATTTTAAAATAATCTTCTTTTCTCGTGGCCTCTGTGCAACAGTGCGCTGGAAATTCCAGGACAATTCTCAAGGGTTGACACCCTCTTTACTTTGTACAAAATGGATGCTGGAGAGTAGAAATTATGAAAGTTTCTGACTGGCGGCAACTAAGACTAGTTGACTGAACATTTTCAGTAACTGCCCACCATGTCCTATCTAACACTTTCATCCAGTAGCAAGCAATCTTCTCTTAGGTTCAAATATTGAATGGTAATAACATCAGCATGGTTGTTGAACCACAACTATGTCATGTTCATGAGGAAGAACTTTGTGACTGAGTAAAAAAAATGCTACCAGTATGACATTCCTAACCATAAAAGTTGATACCGGACTTGGTTTGCATAATTAAAAACATCCTTTTGACACAACCAACTTGAGTATGTCAATGTATATTAAAGTTTCCCATATGATTATATTTAAAGATTTAAAAGTCCACAAATTGACATCAACACAATGTGTCCCATTCATCCGGAAGCACAATTTGCTGAGGTCTGCTAATTGTTAGAAAGGAAGTATTGTCTTGTGGATCAGACAAATAAGTTGATGTTTCTTAATGGGAAACGGCCCTGTAGCAAGAAATTTGCTGTGTTTTATTCATTGTTCTAATCCAGTAATATCATTAACAATATACCCCTTCTAGTAATCGCCCAAAGACTTTTTATTTATTCTTTCAGGGGATATGCCTGTGCGCCAGCAAGGCCAATATTTGTTGCCGATCCCAAATTGCTCCTGAACTTAATAATAATGATAATCTTTATTATTGTCACAAGTAGGCTTACATTAACACTGCAATGTTTACTGTGAAAATCCCCTATTCGCCACACTCCGGCTCCTGTTCGGGTTCACAGAGGGAGAATTCAGAATGTCCAATTCACCTAACAGCACGTCTTTCGGGACATGTCGGAGGAAACCGGAGCATCCGGAGGAAACCCACGCAGACGCGGGGAGAACATGCCAACTCTGCACAGACAGTGACCCAGGCCGGGAATCGAACCTGGGACCCTGGCGCTGTGATGGAACTGTGCTCACCTCTGTGCTACCAGGTGCTATAATTTCAGAGGGCAATTAAGTGTCATCACATTGCTGTGGATCTGGAGTCACTTGTAGGCCAGACCAGGTAAGGCTGGCAGGTTCCCTTCCCTAAAGGACGTTAGTGAATCAAATGGGTTTTTACAATAATTGACAGTTCATGCTCGCCATCACTGACACTCGCTTTCAATTCTAGATTTTATTCATTGAGATGAAATTCCACTAGCTGCCATGGTGGGATGTGAACCTGTGTCCCCCAAGCATTAGCCTGGTCCACTGAATTAATAGTCCAGTGACATCATCACTGCACCACTGTCTCCCTCGAAATAGACCAGCATTTATTATTTTTATGTTCTCAGTCACTCAATATCCAGTTAAACTGGATATTGGTGGGCAGCACTGTAGCATGGTGGTTAGCATAAATGCTTCACAGCTCCAGGGTCCCAGGTTCGATTCCCGGCTGGGTCACTGTATGTGTGGAGTCTGCACGTCCTCCCCGTGTGTGCGTGGGTTTCCTCCGGGTGCTCCGGTTTCCTCCCACAGTCCAAAGATGTGCGGGTTAGGTAGATTGGCCATGCTAAATTGCCCGTAGTGTCCTTCAAAGTAAGGTTAGGGGGGGGGGGGGTTGTTGGGTTACGGGTATAGGGTGGATACGTGGGTTTGAGTAGGGTGATCATTGCTCGGCACAACATTGAGGGCCGAAGGGCCTGTTCTGTGCTGTACTGTTCTATGTTCTATGTTCTAAACACAACAAATACTGTCGGAACATGGGAATAGGAAGTGGCCCAAGAGTCTGTTCTACCATTCAAGTAAATTATGGTTGATCGATTTCGTAGCCCACCACCCAACTTGGTCCATACACCTTTCTACCCTTACTTAACGAGAAAACTAACAAATTCGATCTCAACATTTTCAATTGACCTGGTCTCAACAGCTTGAGAGTTCTACATATCCTCTACCCTGCGTATGAAGAAGTCTTTTCTCATATTACCCCCTGAACAAAGATCTGCAGGCCAGGTGGGTTGGCCATGCTTAACTGCCCTGAAGTGTCCAAAGGTTATGTGAGGTTACGGGGATGGGGCAGGGGATTGGCCTAGGTAGGGTGCTCTTTCGGAGGGTCAGTGCAGACTCGATGGGCCAAATGGCCTCCTTCTTCACTATAGAGGTTCGATGATTCTAATTTTGAAATTATGTCTCTTGGACTGGATTCCACAGCAGAAGAAATAGTTCTTTTTTCTACCTATCTTATTGAATCATTTAATCATCTTAAATGCCTCAATTAGATTCCCCATTACATTTGTGACTCTGGCACTGCGAGGCAGCAGTGCTAACCACTGGGCCGCCACACCCTGCAGTTTTGTTCAGTCCCCTCAATTGCCGTTGTGCTTTCTTTCACTTTGCAGTCCCTGGCAACTTTCAGGAATCCTGTGAAACATATGGACCTGATATTAAGCTAACAAGCAAGGGCAGCACAGTAGCATGGTGGTTAGCATAAATGCTTCACAGCTCCAGGGTCCCAGGTCACTGACTGTGCGGAGTCTGCACGTCCTCCCCGTGTGTGCGTGGGTTTCCTCCGGGTTCTCCGGTTTCCTCTCACAGTCCAAAGATGTGTGGGTTAGGTGGATTGGCCATGATAAATTGCCCGTAATGTCCTAAAAAATGTAATGTTATCGGGGGGGGGGGTTGTTGGGTTACGGGTATAGGGTGGATACGTGGGTTTGAGTAGGGTGATCATTGCTCGGCACAACATCGAGGGCCGAAGGGCCTGTTCTGTGCTGTACTGTTCTATGTTCTATGTTCTAAGTCTGTGTTAACTCAAATTGAGCGATTATCATATGTTAATTGGTAAGCCGCCTCTCTGCAGGAAAGGTTGTGCACATGCAGTCGAATGCGCTTTGGTGATTTGCGGAGTGAAATTAAAGAGACTGAGGAAAAGTTTGATAAGTTGTGTTTGGACAAAAAAACTCCAACATTTATTGCATTCTGAAGAAATAAGAATCCACACTTGTAAAATAACATTTTCAGTGCCAAAAAGGAATTTGGAAGTAATTGACAGTAATACTGTTTCTTCTGATAGCAAGTGCTCTCCATGAAAATCCATTGAGGGACATGTTCACTGTCTAATTTTTCTGTGCAGAAATTGCAACAATTACATCAGTGACTAGTTCAATGGAAATTTGCATGTGTTGAGCCATATACATGATCTTAATTGGCTCTTAAGTATTTTTGAGAGCATTTATTTGAGCTAATACATTTACAAAATTCAGTATCGCAAAAGCAATTTTAAAAAAAGATTGTTTCGGGATCTCAAACATGAGTGCTGTTTTTGAAATTCCATTAGTAAACATTAGGATTGGATTTACCCCATAGTCACCAAGCTTGTTGCAAATTTCTCTGGCTTGTGCAGTCGGGCCAATCAGGGGCACCCGGAAGGAGGGACCAGGAGAGAATTGGACGTTGGTGCGGGTGTGGGGTGTGCGGGTGTGGGGTAGGTGGGTGGGGCCTCAAACATGCTGGACCTGTCACACCAGCAAGATTGCCTGCTCCTCTGGTGAAGCATCCCTTATATTTTCTCCAGGGTGGGTCACCCTGGCGGTATCAGCAACAACAGCAGAAGCAGCGGCAGCAGAAAGAGCGGCGGAGGTGGTGGAGATAGCAGTTGAGGCAGCCATGGAGGTTTTGGAATGATTGGGAAGAGGTGATGTGCCAGGTTAAATGGAAGGGGCAGGGAAGTTCTTGGAAAAATTCTGAAAATAAGAAGTAACATTTGTTAGTTTTTCCCAACAGAAGGTGAACTGATTTTTGATAATGATCGCATTTGGGGCGGTATTCCCCCCCCCCCCCCCCCCCCACACTGGGTGGGAGAATCGGCGGGGCGACATGGCGCAATTCTCCCACCCTCCCGAAACCAACGCTGCGTGAATCGCAAACGGCGAGCGACGATTCTCCGGGCCGGATGTTCCGAGCGGCCACTCCGACACAACAGGTTCCCGCCGGTGCTGTCCATCCCTGGTCGCTGCCGGCGGGAACTGTGAGGGAACGCTGGGGGTGGGGGGCCTGTGAGGGGGGCTCCTTCACTGGGGGGGGGCCTCCGATGGGGTCTGGCCCGCGATCGGGGACCATCAATCGGCGGGCCGGCCTCTTCCCCCCCCCCCCCCCCCCCCCCCCCCCCCCCCACCCCCCGGGGCCTACCTCCTTCCGCAGCCGGCCCCAGAACACCGCCGCCATGTTGGTGAGGGAGATTGAGCTACCCCAACTGTGCATGTGTGGGTTGGCACAGCGCCCATTTGCTGCCGCATAGGGACGCTAGAGTGGCGTGAAGCACTCCTGCACCGTGCTGGCCCCCTGTGGGGGCCAGAATAGGTCGTGCCCGGGACCTGTTCGCGCCATCATGAAACGTGACGGCGTTCATGATGGCACGGGCACTTAGTCCCGGGAGTTGAGAATACCGCCCTTGATGTCTATCAATTGCTTTTGAATTGTAAGAGAATCATAGGACCAAAAGACATAAGAATAGAAGTAGACAATTCAGCCCATCATGTATGCTCCGCTATTCAATGAGATTGTGGCTGACCTGATGTGATAACTCTCCACTTTCCCACCTTATCACCATAACGTTTGAACCCCTTACTGATTAAGAATCTGCCTATGTTAGCCTTGGAGTTACTTAATGGCGCAGCCTCTACAGCCCTCTGTGGCAAAGAATTCCACAGATTCACTACCCTCTGAGATAAGAAATTCCTCCTCACCCCTGACCACTTCCTCTGAGATTATGCCCTCTGGTGCTGGACTCTCTCACAAGAGAAAACAGCCTCTCAGCATTTACTTTGTGTTACAATTCCAGTTGATATTATAACTGGACGGTAAGAACCACAAAACCTCTATTTTTAAAAAATAAAACGTGGAGGAACAGTATCACTGGGTGGCTACTTAGTTTTAACAACAACAAAAAAAAATTCATTAAACGTGGAAAATTTGGATTGTGAGACACTGGAATCATGGTTGGAATTGAAACCAACACCCACACATACAAACATCTTTGTACAGCATGAATCTAACTATAACATTGCATATTAAAGATCGACAAAGGGTTACTAAAAAAGTAATAAAAAGAGCAAAGTTATGTATTGAAAGAAAACGAGTGCATAATATAAGAAAATGATAGCAAAAGCTTCGACAATTATATAAAAGGGAAAAGAGTAGCTGAATTGAATGGTGGTCCTTGGCGGATGAGACTGGAGAGTTAATATTGGGGAACACAGAAATCTGTCATTGGGAAATTGTTGGAACCCATTATTAAGGAAGGCAGAACAGGACATTTAGAAAGTCAAAACGCAATGCATCAGAATCAGCATGGTTTGATGAGGGGTAAATTGTGCTTGACTAATTTGCTGGAGTTCTTCGAAGATGTAACAAGCCGAGTGGATAATGGTAATCCTGCAAATGTACTATATCTGACTTCCAGAAGGCATTTGATAAAGTGCCGCACAAAAAGTTAGTACACAACATAAGATCACATGGGATTAGGGGTAATTTATTATCTTGGATGGAAGACTGGCTAACCGACAGAAGGCAGAGAATCGGGATAGATGGGTCCTTTTCTGTTTGGTAAGATGTAGCTAGTGGTGTGTCACAGGGTTCAGTCCTCAGCCCCCAGCTATTTATAATATATATTAATGACTTGGATGAAGGGATAGAAGGTACTACAGCCAAATTTGTATATTACGCTAAAATCGGTGGGATAGTAAGTTGCAATGAGGAAATAAGAAATTTACAAATGGATATGGATAGATTAGGTGAGTGGGCCGAAATTTGGCAGATGGGGTTGAAAGTGGATAAGTGTGAGGTTATCCATTTTGGTTGCAAAAATGGAAAGGCAACTTATTGTCTAAATGGAGAGAAACTGCAGAGTGCTTCGGTGCAGAGGGATCTGGGTGTTCTTGTGCATGAATTGCAAAAAAAAAACTAGTGTGCAGGTACAGCACATGTCTGCATGGGTTTCACCCCCTCAACCCAAAGATGTGCGGATTAGGTGGATTGGCCACGCTAAATTGCCCCTTACTTTGAGAAGAATTAATTGGGTATTCTAAATTTTTAAAAAATACAAATATAAATCCTATAAAACTAACTTTGTTCTCCTAACACTTGTCAAGTCTCCTGATAATCCTATATGTCTCAATATGGTCGCCTCTCATTCTCCTAAAAACCAAAGAGGACAGACTTAACCTACTCAACTTCTTCTCATTAGGAGATCCCTCCATTCCCGGGACAGTCTAGTTAACCTTCTCTGGATTGCCTCCAATACCAGCATATCTTGCCTTACATAAGGGGAGGAAAACTGTTCACAATATTCTAGGTGAGGTCTAGCTAGTGCCTTGTATAGTTTTAGCAAGACTTCCCTATTTTTATACTCCATTCCCTTTCAAATAAAGGCCAATATTCCATTTGCCCTCCCTATTGCCTGATGAACCTGCATGCCAGCTTTTTGTGATTTATGCACGAGGACCCCCATATCCCACTGCGTCTTTCCGCAGCCTTTTTTCATTTAAGTGACCTTCAGTTCCTTGATGATGATCGCTTTCACAAATTTAACAAACTGCGATGCTTTTTGAATGCTTTTGAGCACTTTAGTGACCCCTGAAGTAGGAGAATCATGATGTTAAACAGTGGCAAAAGAGTACTTTTGATGACAAATGCACCTTTTTGTGTCAAAAGATGTATTGTGTTTTGAGCGAAATTGAATGCAAAATCAATGTCTATTTCATCTGTTGGAAAGGAAGAGAGTGGGACTAGCTGAGTAGCTCTTGCGGAGAGCCAGCATGGACACCACAAGCCAAATGGCCTCCTTTGGTGCTGTAAACATCCTATTGAACTTTTAGACACATTCAACAATCTCAGAATTCTTTAAAAGCAACGTTCCCAACATATTGAGCATTGCAATATATTGATATTTAATTAGAAAATACTCTAAAGTATCAGAATTTGTCTGAAAGATTGGCACAATCCTGCCTTGTATTCTTTTACGCCTACTGTATTGCACAGTATCTGTTAAATACCTCACTCTGAGATCCCCTCCTCCTTCAAGAAGACCACTTCAATGCCTGTTCCAAAGAAGAACAAGGTAGCCTGCCTCAATGACTACCGACCAGTGGCCCTGACGTCTGTTATCATGAAATGCATAGAGTGGCTAGTCAATGAGACGGATCACTGCCAGCCTCCCAGACGGTCTCGATTCACTGAAGTTTGCCTATCACACCAACCGGTCCAAAGCAGCTGCTATCTTCCTGGCTCTATAAGCAACACTCAAACACCTCGACAACAAGGACACCTATGTAAGACTGCTGTTCACCAACTACAGCTCCGCCTTCAACATCATTACCCCAACAAGACTAATAACCAAACGCTGCAATCTTGGACTTGACTCCTGTCTGTGCAGCTGGATCCTTGATTTCCTCACCAACAGATCGCAATATGTCAGGATAGGCAACAGCACCTCCTCCACAATAGTTCTCAACACCGGGGCTCCGCAAGAATGTATGCTCAGTCCTCTACTGTACTCCCTATACACACATGACTGTGGCAAGATTTAACTCCAACTCAATCTATAAGTTGGCGGATGATATGACTGTGGTGGACCGTATCTCAAACAACGACGAATCAGACTACAGGAGGGAGTTAAATCACTTGGTTGCATGATGTACCGAGAACAACCTCTCTCTAAATGTCGGAAAGACATAGGAACATAGAACATAGAACAGTACAGCACAGAACAGGCCCTTCGGCCCTCGATGTTGTGCCGAGCAATGATCACCCTACTCAAACCAACGTATCCACCCTATACCAGTAACCCCACCCCATTAACCTTATTTTTTAGGACACGAAGGGCAATTTAGCATGGCCAATCCACCTAACCCGCACATCTTTGGACTGTGGGAGGAAACCGGAGCACCCGGAGGAAACCCACGCACACACGAGGAGGACATGCAGACTCCGCACAGACAGTGACCCAGCCGGGAACTGAACCTGGGACCCTGGAGCTGTGAAGCATTTATGCGAACCACCATGCTACCGTGCTGCCCTAAACTGATCATCGACTTCAGGAAGCGTAGCATGACACACACTCCCGTCTGCATCAATGGCTCCGAAATGGAGATAGTTGATAGCTTTAAGCTCCTGGGGGTCACCATCACCAACAGTCTGTCCTGGTCCACTCACATTGATGCAACACTCACGAAAGCCCACCAACGAAAGCCCAACAACACCTCTACTTCCTACAGAAGCTAAAGAAATTTGGCATGTCTGCATCGACTCTCTCAAACTTCTACAGATGTCCGATAGAGAGTATTCTATCCGGCTGCATCACAGCCTGGAGGGGCTCATTTAGCACAGTGGGCTAAACAGCTGGCTTGTAATGCAGAACAAGGCAGCAGCGCGGATTCAATTCCTGTACCGGCCTCCCCAAACAGGTGCCAGAATGTGGCGACTAGGGGCTTTTCACATTAACTTCATTGAAGCCTACTTGTGACAATAAGCAATTTTTAAATTATTATTAACTGCTCGGTCCAAGATCGCAATAAACTGCACAGTGGTGAATGCAGCCCAGCGCGTCACACAAGCTTGCCACCCCCACATTGATTCTGTCTACACCTCCCACTGCCTCAGGAAGGCAGACAGCATTATCAGAGACCCCTCCCACCCAGGCATTGCCTTCTTCCAGACCCTTCCATCAGGCAGAAGGTACAGAAGTCTGAAGACCAGACATAGGAACATCTTCTTCCCCACAGCTACAAGACTCCTCAATGACTCTCCCTCGGACTGATCTGTTCCCTATGAGAATACTATTCACGGAGCCCTCTGCTGCTCTTGCTCATGTATTTGCTTTGTTTGGTCCCTTGTTCTGCACTGTAACCAATCACTGTTTATCGATGTACCATCTGTCAATGTTCTCTGTTGATTATTCTTTTTGTCTACTCTGTACGTACTGTGTACGGCTGCAGAAAAATACTTTTCACTATACTTCGGTATGTGTGACAATAAATCAAATCAAATCAAATCAAATCAAATAAACATACTAATTTGGGCAGCAGGGTAGCATGGTGGTTAGCATAAATGCTTCACAGCTCCAGGGTCCCAGGTTCGATTCCCGGCTGGGTCACTGTCTGTGCGGAGCCTGCACATCCTCCCCGTGTGTGCGTGGGTTTCCTCCGGGTGCTCCGGTTTCCTCCCACAGTCCAAAGATGTGCGGGTTAGGTGGATTGGCCATGCTAAATTGCCCGTAGTGTCCTAAAAATAAGGTTAAGTGGGGGGTTGTTGGGTTGTTGGGTTACGGGTATAGGGTGGAAACGTGGATACGTGGGTTTGAGTAGGGTGATCATGGCTCGGCACAACATTGAGGGCCGAAGGGCCTGTTCTGTGCTGTACTGTTCTATGTTCTATGTTCTATACTCCCACCCAGATATTCAGTGACTTACATTACTTTGACCGTAAAATTACTGTTCGCTTGATTCACAAACACAAAATAACAGCAATAGTGAGATGACTGTTTTGTGAATTGTTGCATTACTCAAACATATTCAAATGACAACACTGCCCAGAATTATTTAAAGTGGTTGTCAATTATGAGCCAGCAAAAAGGGAATCGGTGTTACACTGGCATGAAAAGTGTAGCAATATTTTCATAATGAGCTGCATGTCTGTTTTTCCATATTTTCTGCACATTTCAATGCATAGTTAACAATGGTTATGAGAATTATTAAATTTAGTGAATTCTGGAATCTTCATGCAACACTGATTTCTTTTCCCATGTGTGCCCTGTAAAATGAAACCTGCAGCCAAAAGGAGTTCAGTTTGCAGTTTAAATGGCAAGTGATGATATATTACTGCACACTAGAGGGCAATGTTGATATCCACACGCAAGTCATTTCAAAATGATTGCAATTATTTAATGATGTTGACTGAATCGTTTTCGGCAATATCCTTCCATGCAGATGTAAGGTGATTAACCAACTGGCCAGCCATCTGTCTTCCCATCGCCAAAATAAATATACATTCTGTTCGACCATTTGGCAAATGAAATGTTATTTGTATTCCAAAGTGGGGCTATTAGACTGGCGGGCTGATTTGAGGTCTGCCTGCCAATGGGTAGAGAGTCGGCAAAGAATTAAAGTGACTGCAGAACACCTACAACTGCATTTTAATCACCCACTTTTAATGCCACGTTTGCTGACGCTGCGGCTGCAGAGGGCTTGCACCATGTTATGTGCAGCTGCAGTGTTGCAGCGCCTGTGATGTCACTGACAACGAGGCAGCTGCACCAAAGATGTTGCAGATCCAGCAAAGACAGGAAAGAACACGCAACACCTACCCCCCTCCCGCTCACTGCTCCCCCTCGCTTCCCATTCAAATGTGAGGGAGCAGAGGGCAGCAGGGAGATTGGGCAGGAGGCAGCATGGGAATGGGAGGGATCAGCGAGCAGGAGGGTGTTAAATGGGGGGGGGGAATGTCAGCCTGAGAGGGTGGCAGAGGGAGCGAGAAGCAGTATGGAGTGGAAAATGGAACACTACGTGGTGCAAGAGGGTACAGCGAAGTGCATGATGGAGAGGGTGGGATGGAGTGGGAAGCAGCAGAATGTTGCAGCACGGAGTGGCAGGAAGTGGGAGAGAATGGGAAGGAGCAGAATAGAGTGGTGTGGAGTGGCGTGGAATGATGGGGAGTGGGAAGGAGCTGAATGGAGCAGTGTGTAATGGCAGGGAATGGGAGGGAGCAGAATGGGGAGTATGGCATGGTAGGGAGTGGGAGGGAGCAGAATGGAGTAGTGCAGAGTGGTAGGGAGTGGGAGGGAGCAGAATGGGGAGTATGGAGTGGTAGGGAGTTGGAGGGAGCAGAATGGGGAGTATGGAGTGGTAGGGAGTGGGAGGGAGCAGAATGGAGCAGTGTGGAATGGCGGGAATTGGGAGAGAGCGGAATGGAGCAGTGTGGAATGGCGGGGAATGGGAGGGAGCGGAATAGAGCAGTGTGGAATGGCGGGGAATGGGAAGGAGCGGAATGGAGCAGTGTGGAATGGCGGGGAATGGGAAGGAGCGGGATGGAGCAGTGTGGAATGGCGGGGAATGGGAAGGAGCGGAATGGAGCAGTGTGGAATGGTGGGGAATGGGAAGGAGCGGAATGGAGCAGTGTGGAATGGTAGGGAATGGGAAGGAGCGGAATGGAGCAGTCTGGAATGGCAGGGAATGGGAGGGAGCGGAATGGAGCAGTGCAGAATGGTGCGGAATGGGAAGGAGCGGAATGGAGCAGTGTGGAATGGCGGGGAATGGGAAGGAGCAGAATGGAGCAGTGTGGAATGGCGGGGAATGGGAAGGAGTGGCGTGGAGTAGTGTGGAGTGGTGGGGAGTAGGAAGGAGCGGAATTGAGCAGTGTGGAATGGTGGGGAATGGGAAGGAGCAGAATGGAGCAGTGTATAATGGTGGGGAATGGGAAAGAGCGGAATGGAGCAGTGTGAAATGGTGGGGAATGGGAGGGAGCGGAATGGAGCAGTGTGGAATGGGAAGGAGTGGAGTGGAGTAGAATGGTGGGGAGTGGGAGGGAGCAGAATGGAGTAGTGCAGAGTGGTGGGGAGTGGGAGGGAGCAGAATGGGGAGTATGGAGTGGTAGGGAGTGGGAGGGAGCAGAATGGAGCAGTGCAGAGTGGTGGGGAGTGGGAGGGAGCAGAATGGAGAGTATGGAGTGGTAGGGAGTGGGAGGGAGCAGAATGGGGAGTATGGCGTGGTAGGGAGTGGGAGGGAGCAGAATGGGGAGTATGGCATGGTAGGGAGTGGGAGGGAGCAGAATGGAGTAGTGCAGAGTGGTAGGGAGTGGGAGGGAGCAGAATGGGGAGTATGGCATGGTAGGGAGTGGGAGGGAGCAGAATGGAGTAGTGCAGAGTGGTAGGGAGTGGGAGGGAGCAGAATGGGGAGTATGGAGTGGTAGGGAGTGGGAGGGAGCAGAATGGGGAGTATGGAGTGGTAGGGAGTGGGAGGGAGCAGAATGGAGCAGTGCAGAGTGGTGGGGAGTGGGAGGGAGCAGAATGGAGAGTATGGAGTGGTAGGGAGTGGGAGGGAGCAGAATGGGGAGTATGGAGTGGTAGGGAGTGGGAGGGAGCAGAATGGGGAGTATGGAGTGGTAGGGAGTGGGAGGGAGCAGAATGGAGCAGTGCAGAGTGGTGGGGAGTGGGAGGGAGCAGAATGGGGAGTATGGAGTGGTAGGGAGTGGGAGGGAGCAGAATGGGGAGTATGGAGTGGTAGGGAGAGGGAGGGAGCAGAATGGAGCAGTGCAGAGTGGTAGGGAGTGGGAGGCAGCAGAATGGAGCAGTGCAGAGTGGTGGGGAGTGGGAGGGGGCAGAATGGAGAGTATGGAGTGGTAGGGAGTGTGAGAGAGCAGAATGGAGAGTATGGCATGGTAGGGAGTGGGAGGGAGCAGAATGGGGAGTATGGAGTGGTAGGGAGTGGGAGGGAGCAGAATGGAGCAGTGCAGAGTGGTGGGGAGTGGGAGGGAGCAGAATTGAGAGTATGGCATGGTAGGGAGTGGGAGGGAGTAGAATGGGGAGTATGGAGTGGTAGGGAGTGGGAGGGAGCAGAATGGAGTAGTGCAGAGTGGTAGGGAGTGGGAGGGAGCAGAATGGAGAGTATGGAGTGGTAGGGAGTGGGAGGGAGTAGAATGGGGAGTATGGAGTGGTAGGGAGTGGGAGGGAGCAGAATGGAGTAGTGCAGAGTGGTAGGGAGTGGGAGGGAGCAGAGTGGGGAGTATAGAGTGGTAGGGAGTGTGAGGGAGCAGAATGGAGAGTATGGAGTGGTAGGGAGTGGGAGGGAGCAGAATGGAGAGTATGGAGTGGTAGGGAGTGGGAGGGAGCAGAATGGAGTAGTGCAGAGTGGTGCACTGATTTAGCTCACCAGGCTAAATTGCTGGCTTTTAAAGTAGACCAAGCAGGTCAGCAGCACGGTACGATTCCCGTATCAGCCTCCCCGGACAGGCGCCGGAATGTGGCGACTAGGGGCTTTTCCCATGTAACTTCATTGAAGCCTACTCGTTACAATAAGCGATTTTCATTTCATTTTTCAGAGTGGTAGGGAGTGGGAGGGAGCAGAATGGGGAGTATGGAGTGGTAGGGAGTGGGAGGGAGCAGAATGGAGTAGTGCAGAGTGGTAGGGAGTGTGAGGGAGCAGAATGGAGTAGTGCAGAGTGGTGGGGAGTGGGAGGGAGCAGAATGGGGAGTATGGAGTGGTAGGGAGTGGGAGGGAGCAGAATGGGGAGTATGGCGTGGTAGGGAGTGGGAGGGAGCAGAATGGAGTAGTGCAGAGTGGTAGGGAGTGGGAGGGAGCAGAATGGAGAGTATGGAGTGGTGGGGAGTGGGAGGGAGCAGAATGGAGTAGTGCAGAGTGGTAGGGAGTGGGAGGGAGCAGAATGGAGAGTATGGAGTGGTAGGGAGTGGGAGGGAGCAGAATGGAGTAGTGCAGAGTGGTAGGGAGTGGGAGGGAGCAGAATGGGGAGTATGGAGTGGTGGGGAGTGGGAGGGAGCAGAATGGAGAGTATGGAGTGGTAGGGAGTGGGAGGGAGCAGAATGGAGAGTATGGAGTGGTAGGGAGTGGGAGGGAGCAGAATGGAGAGTATGGAGTGGTAGGGAGTGGGAGGGAGCAGAATGGAGTAGTGCAGAGTGGTAGTGAGTGGAAGGGAGCAGAATGGAGTAGTGCAGAGTGGTAGGGAGTGGGAGGGAGCAGAATGGAGTAGTGCAGAGTGGTAGGGAGTGGGAGGGAGCAGAATGGAGAGTATGGAGTGGTAGGGAGTGGGAGGGAGCAGAATGGAATAGTGCAGAGTGGTAGGGATTGGGAGGGAGCAGAATGGGGAGTATGGAGTGGTGGGGAGTGGGAGGGAGCAGAATGGAGAGTATGGAGTGGTAGGGAGTGGGAGGGAGCAGAATGGAGTAGTGCAGAGTGGTAGGGAGTGGGAGGGAGCAGAATGGAGAGTATGGAGTGGTAGGGAGTGGGAGGGAGCAGAATGGAGTAGTGCAGAGTGGTAGGGAGTGGGAGGGAGCAGAATGGGGAGTATGGCATGGTAGGGAGTGGGAGGGAGCAGAATGGAGTAGTGCAGAGTGGTAGGGAGTGGAAGGGAGCAGAATGGAGTAGTGCAGAGTGGTAGGGAGTGGGAGGGAGCAGAATGGGGAGTATGGCATGGTAGGGAGTGGGAGGGAGCAGAATGGAATAGTGCAGAGTGGTAGGGATTGGGAGGGAGCAGAATGGGGAGTATGGAGTGGTGGGGAGTGGGAGGGAGCAGAATGGAGAGTATGGAGTGGTAGGGAGTGGGAGGGAGCAGAATGGAGAGTATGGAGTGGTAGGGAGTGGGAGGGAGCAGAATGGAGAGTATGGATGGCAGGAAATTGGAGGGAGGGAGCAGAGGTGGGTGCTGGACAATATAGGTAGTGGACAACAGCTGCAGAACTAAATGATGTGAACAGCAGGAGAAACTGCGTATGTGCCAGCAGATTGAGTGGCTGCTGATTTCCTGTTCCTGTTTGGTGTATTCATTACTCACTGAGGCTACTGCCAGAGGCAGGAGGTGCCAATCATACATACAATTCTGAGTCATTTCAATTCAAGTGACTGACCTGCCCCTAAACCCGAGTAGATAGTTCTGTTAAAGCCACTGAAGCAATAGTAATATTCACCTGCAGGTAAATGGATGGTTGAATCTGTACACATTGGATGCCGTTTGGGTTACCAGGAGCCTTTCCAGGTTACAGATGACTTCTTTCTCACAATATCTGGCTGACCTACTGCCAGATAACTCTACCTGGGGCAGCATGGTACCGCAGTGCTGCCTCACAGCGCCAGGCCCCTGGGTTCAATTCTGGCTTTGTGTGATTGTCTGTGTGGAGTTCACATGTCCTCCCCTTGTCTGTGTGGGTTTCCTCCAATTTCCCCGGTTTCCTCCCACAGTCCAAATATGTGTAGGTTAGGTGGATTGGCCATGCTAAATTGTCCCTTAGTGTCCAAAAGTTTAGGCGAGGTTGAGGGGATAGGGCAGTGGTGTGGGCCTAGGTACAGTGCTCTTTCGAAGAGCTGATTGCTCTTGCCGATGTCTTTTAGATGTGATGTGATGCGCAATCAATAACTACTGAAACGTGTATGTAGTCCGAATTGAAGGCTTTAATCAACAAGATGTTTCCCCAGCAGCTCGACTACAGAAAAGGCAGGCTGCTGGGATACGCGGGATCTTATACTCCGCCTCACTGGGCGGAGCTACCTTACACTCTGGCTCAATGGTTTGTATTTCATTGGTCAATGAGCAGCGGGCCTTCTCCACCACTGGTGGCTCAGCACTCCCAGGTACCGTAGTGCCTCTAGTCATACTACCACATTCACCCCCTGTTGAGAAAGGAACCAGGGGGGCGGGGGGGGGGGGGGGGGGCTGCTCGGCCGTCCAGCCATGACTGGCAGTCTGTGCGGGTGGGATAACGTACTGGTAGTATGTCTAGTGATATGGTACTATACCTCTCTCGAACGGCGGCTGCCCACTGGCCCATAACTATTTACAGAGACAGAAATTGTGTTATATACATGGCATGTGTAAAAAGAAAAAAAAAAGTCCATCAATAGTTCATATTGACTCAATCAGGCGATCGGGAGCCTTGGACGTCCTCTGCGATCGACGGAGCTTCGGCGGAGACGTCGATGGAGATGTGGCCGTCCATGACTCCGGGAGCGATGATCCGGTCCTCGTGGCGGCTTCCAGACCCCGAGACGGCGCTGGTGAGGATGGTCGGGCGGGGAGGGGGCATCTAGTCCTCTAGGTGGCGCAGGTGAGGGGGTTGGCGGACCAGGGAGGGGAGTGCCTGCAGAGTGCAGTTGTGGGTGGGGGGGTCCTGGCATAGCCTGTGGGGGAAACGGTTGTCCAGGGAAGGGGGCTACGGTGAGGGGTGCCGGTGGAGGGAAGGGTGGGGCTGGTGACGAGGGGGATGGAGGGGATCCAGCGGGCGGCAGGTCCCATAGAGAGACCGTGTCTTGTCGGTCGTCGGGGTACTCCACGTATGCGTATTGCGGGTTAGCGTGGAGCAGTTGGACCCTCTCGACCAACGGGTCCAACTTGTGCGCCCGCACGTGTTTCCGGAGCAGGATGGGCCCGGGGGCTGCCAGCCCGGTCGGCAGCGAGATCCCTGAGGAAGACTTCCTGGGGAAGACAAGGAGACGTTTGTGAGGTGTTTGATTAGTTGATGTGCAGAGCAGAGACCGGATGGAGTGGAGGGCGTCTGGGAGGAACTCCTGCCAGCGGGAGACTGGGAGATTTCTCGACCATAGGGCCAGTAGGACGGTTTTCCAGACCGCACCGTTCTCCCTCTCAACCTGTCGGTTACCCCGGGGGTTATAACTGGTCGTCCTGCTTGAGGCAATACCCGTGCTGAGCAGGAATTGACGCAGTTCGTCGCTCATGAAGGAGGACCCCCTATCACTGTGTATGTAGGCGGGGAATCCGAACAGGGAAAATATGCTGTGGAGGGCTTTTGTGATGGTGGTTGTGGCCATGTCGGGGCAGGGGATGGCGAACGGGAAGCGGGAGTACTCATCAATTACGTTGAGGAAGTACGTGTTGTGATTGGAAGAGGGGAGACGACCTTTGAAGTCCATGCTGAGGCGTTCAAAGGGATGGGAAGCCTTTATCAGTTGCGCTTTATCGGGATGATAGAAGTACGGCTTGCACTCCGCGCAGATGTGGCAGTTTCTGGTGACTGTCCTGATCTCCTCGATGGAGTAGGGCAGGTTGCGGGTCTTCACGAAATGGAAAAAGCGAGTGACCCCCGGGTGGCAGAGGTCCTCGTGGAGGGCTCAGAGGCGGTCCACCTGTGCGCTGGCACATGTGCTGCGGGATAGGGCATCAGGAGGCTCGTTTAGCTTCCCGGGACAATACAGGATCTCGTAGTTGTAGACGGATAACTCGATCTTCCACCACAAGATCTTATCGTTTTTTATCTTGCCCCGCTGTGCATTGTCGAACATGAAGGCCACCGACCGTTGGTCTGTGAGGAGGGTAAACCTTCTGCCGGCCAGGTAATGCCTCCAATGTTGCACAGCTTCTACTATGGCCTGTGCTTCCTTCTTGACCGTGGCGGATTTCGGAAGCATGGAAGGTGCACGAGAAGAAGGCCACGGGTCTGCCCGCTTGGTTGAGGGTGGCTGCCAGAGCTACGTCAGACGCATTGCTCTGGACCTGGAAGGGGAGGGACTCCTCAATGGCGCGCATCGTGGCCTTTGCGATGTCCATTTTGATGTGGCTGAAGGCCTGGCTGGCCTCTGTCGAAAGGGGGAAAGTGGTTGTTTGTATGAGAGGACAGGCTTTGTCGGCGTAATTGGGGACCCAATGAGCGTAGCAGGAGAAGTAATGGAAGCAGCGCTTCAGGACCTTGGAGAAGTGAGGGAGGGGGAGCTCCATAAGGGGGCACATGCGTTCCGGGTCGGGGCCTATCACTCCATTTCGCACTACGTAGCCGAGGATGGCTAGGCGGTCAGTGCTAAACACGCATTTTTCTTCATTGTAGGTCAAATTTGTGGTTTGGAGGAATTTGCAGAGGTTGGTGTCGTGGTCCTGCTGGTCGTGGCCGCAGATGGTGATACGGGAATGTTGCCCGTAAACCGTATCGGTCGATAACTCGGTCCATCTCTCGCTGGAAGACCGAGACCCCGTTTGTGACACCGAAGGGAACCCTTAAGAAGTGGTAGATTTAATACAATTTACAGTGCTGAAGGAGGCCATTCGGCCCATCGAGTC
This sequence comes from Scyliorhinus canicula, assembly GCF_902713615.1. NCBI lineage: Eukaryota > Metazoa > Chordata > Chondrichthyes > Carcharhiniformes > Scyliorhinidae > Scyliorhinus > Scyliorhinus canicula. The sequence goes on along the minus strand of NC_052165.1, from coordinate 21,013,172 downwards.
TGCACCGGCTCTTGGAAAGAGCACCCTATCCAAGGTCAACACCTCCACCCTATCCCCATAACCCAGTAACCCCACCCAACACTAAGGGCAATTTTGGACACTGAGGGCAATTTATCATGGCCAATCCACCTAACCTGCACATCTTTGGACTGTGGGACTGTTTGCACCCGGAGAAAACCCACGCACACACGGGGAGGATGTGCAGACTCCGCACAGACAGTGACCCAAGCCGGAATCGAACCTGGGACCCTGGAGCTGTGAAGCAATTGTGCTATCCACACTGCTACCGTGCTGGCCCAAAGACGCCTGTCCGCCTCGAACGCAGTGTACTTGCGATCGCTCGCGTGGATGGGGAGCTGGTAGTAGGCAGACTTCAGGTCTACCGTGGAGAAGACCTTGTACTGCGCGATCCTGTTAGCCAGGTCGGATATACTGGGAAGAGGGTACGCATCTAGTTGCGTAAACCTGTTGATGGTCTGACTGTAGTCTATGACCATCCTATTCTTCTCCCCGGTCTTTATCACCAGAACTTGTGCTCGCCAGGGGCTGTTACTAGCCTCGATGACCCCTTCCTTCAGAAGCCGCTGGACCTCGGACCTGATGAAGACTCAGTCCTGGGCACTGTATCGTCTGCTCCTGGTGGCGACGGGTTTGCAATCCGGGGTGAGGTTTGCAAACAGGGAGGGGGAATTGACGTTGAGGGTCGCGAGGCTGCAGACAGTGAGGGGAGGTATAAGGCCACCGAATTGAAATGCTAGACTCTGGAGGTTACACTGGAAGTCTAACCCCAGGCGTGTGGCCGCGCAGAGGTGGGGGAGGACGTAGAGCCTGTAATTCTTGAACTCCCTCCCCTGGACTGTGAGGTTCGCTACATAATAACCCTTTACCTCGACCGAATGGGAGCCCGAGGCCAGGGAGATTTGTCGATTGACGGGATGGACAGGAAGAGAACAGCGTCTTACCGTGTCGGGGTGTATGAAACTCTCCGTGCTCCCAGAGTCGAGCAGACAGGACGTTTGGGTACCCGTTGATCAGCACCTTTGTCGTCGCTGTAGAGAGGGTGCAGGGTCGAGACTGGTCCAAGGTGACTGATGCTAGTCATGGCAGGAGATTGGAGTCGTCATCGGGCGGTGCGTAGTCACCCGCGCTGGGGTCCTCGGAGCTGATCCAAGCTGGCGGCACCCACTGATCGCACATGGCGGGGAATGGACAAAATAGCGGCGCCCGTCCCCCGCACGTGGTGTGGGAAGAACAAGATGGCTGTGCCCGGAGGCCGCACGAGGCGTTGGGGGAGGAGGACGGTGAAGTTCGTGGGCCACACAGGACCCGTGGAGAGAGTCGGGGCGGCGTCCCGCAGTCGCCGCCCGGAACCGCAGCGTCTGCCCTGGCTTGGCAGACTGACATAAAAAGGCCCTTCTTACTGCAGCCCTTGCACGTTGCTGATCGGGCTGGGCAACGCTGTCAGGGGTGTTTTGCCTGTCCACAAAAATAGCAACGGGGCTCCGCGGGGTTTCCAGGGCGTCTCGCAGCGCAGGCCTGAGGCGATTCAGAGTCCATAGGGAAAGAATAATTCCACGCTGCCCAGGGGGCCGGTGCGCGGTTGGGGGCGTATGAGCGGGCGTATCGGTAAGCAACGTCCAGTGAGTTAGCGAGGGCCCGTGCCTCCGTGAGGCTCAAAGTTTCCTTTTCTAAAAGTCTCTCGCGGATTTGTGGGGACTGCATACTGGCAACAAAAGCGTCTCGGATCAACAGTTCGGTGTGCTCATTAGCATGAACTTGCGGGCAGCCGCAGTTCCTCCCCAGTACAAGGAGCGCACGGTAAAATTCATCTAACGACTCACCAGGGGTCTGCCGCCACGTAGCCAGCAAGTGCCGAGCGCAAACTTGATTCACCGGTCGGATGTAATGTCCTTTTAGCAGTTCCATGCGGAATCATCGTCGGACGCTTCTTCGATGAGCATGTAGATATCGGGACCTACACACGAGTGCAGGATGTGCAGCTTCTGCTCCCTCGTCGGTATGTTTTCTGCCGTGCTGAGGTAGCTATTGAAACAAGCTAAATGCTTGAATGTAGCTGCTGCGTTAGCCACATGGGGGCTGAGTCGTAGACACTCCAGCTTGATTCGGAGATCCATCTTTTAAAAATCGTGTTGATTAAATTGATGCGCAATCAATAACTACTGAAACGAGGATATAGTCCGAATTGAAGGCTTTAATCAACAAGATGTTTCCCCAGCAGCTCGAGTACAGAAAAGGCAGGCTGCTGGGAAACATTGGCTCTTATACTCCTCCTCACTGGGTGGAGCTACCTTACACTCTGACCAATTAAATACAAACCATTGGGCCAATGAGCAGCGAACCTTCTCCACCAATGGTGGCTCAGCACTCCCAGGTACCGTAGTACCTCTAGTCATATGACCACAAAATGGAGGAACAGTTAGAGGAAGAGGAGCCGTAGTAATTAGGTTTATTGAAAGACAGTGGGTGAGAGGCCACACTTAGCATTTTGCGTATCGGAATCACTTTCTTGCATCTATCAGAAGCTGCATTTTGCCAGGCAGGCTGCTACAGACCTTTGCTGCCTCCTGCAACCCTGTCTGTTGGTCTGGGACCAATTATTTGCCAGCGGCTCTCAAAGTTACCAAAGTCCTATTAACAGGAATCGTCACCCAGGGTACATAGCTAAACAAGCACGTTACCTACTCCCTTTTAATCAGGACGTCACCTTCACCATTGACCTTAGGCTGTCAGCAAGTGTTTTCAGAAATGGCTCTCTTACCTTATGTTCAGGGCACCAATGACTGCATACATCAGGCATTGTCAAACTCGGGGGCACGACCCATGGGTGGGTCACAGGCGGGTGTCAGGAAGGTCGCGGAGCCCCTGATCGCGCATATCTGCGCGCAACAGCCACAGCAACCATCTGTTAATAACGCCGGCTGCAAGCGGCCTTCAAAACGGCCGCGAACATGTCAAAACAAATGTGGCCGCACTGCGCATGCGTGCTAGATCATCGACGCGCATGTGCAATACGGCCACTTTTTTAAAAAACGGTCGCAGCTTTTTGTTTTACCAGTTCGAGTTTTTTAAATTAATTTTATTCATTTATTTTATTCATTTAATTTTATTTTTTCCATTTATTTTATTCATTTTATTTTTATTTTTTTTTACAAGTTCGGTGGGGGATTTATTTGATAAAACTTTACAGAAAAAAAATGCAGAACTTTGAACAGATGGAGACTCCATACTTTCCGACAAAGGAAGGCTTCGTCTTCATCCAATCGATTCCATTGGAGGAGCGTGTATGAGGGCCAAAGGGACCCAAAACCATTTTCTCCATTTTTGTCAGCAGCAAACAAGGTAAGAGAAAATGGCGGGTTGCGCAGGTCGGCCGGCTTGGGTCGCGAAGGTCAGCTGGCGTGAGTCGCGCAGGTCGGCCGGCGTGGGTCGTGAAGATCGGCCGGGTTGGGTCCTGAAGGTCGGCCGGGTTGGGTCCAGAAGGTTGGCCGGTTGGTAAAAATTAGTCCCCGGAAAAAAAGTTTGAAGAACACTGGCATACATATGGTGCACAGGGTACCAGAATACCAATTAGTTGTTGTGTATATATAAAATTATCTATATATATATATATATACTCCCTTGGAGAATGGTGTGAAGTGTTGGAGATATTTTTCAGGCCAATTAATAACTTGCTGAATTGAACCGCATGAACCTTTCTGCCATGGCCAACAGGTCCTGAAGTGGGACTTGAAACTGGAACCGTCTGATGCAGAGACAGGCACACTACCAACTGAGTCACTCAGGCTCCGCCACCAGTAGCATCAGTGAATAGAATGAGCTACCACTCCATTCTCATCACAGAAATAGGGCTGCACATTTTTTTTGTGCAAGGCATCTCGACAGCTGTCATGAATTAATGCGCTCATCCACAAGTCTAAACATTATCTTTCATTACATGACACGAAGGTTTTGGGGGACAAGGGATACACACCTGGCTCATGAAATCCCTTTGTAACCCCACCACACAGGTGCAGTCAACGCCATCGGACTCCAAGGATGTTTACTGAGTTGCCGAGTCAGAGATTCAGATATAAGTTCCAGACAGACCCGTTTAACAATGTTGTGTGCAGCGGCCAGCAGACTTGAGCTACCCTGCCAACTGCACGTTGCTACAGGCCATATTAAAGCCTAACACAAAAGATCTTTATGTACCTGCTCAAAAATCAAGCACAAAGCATACCTGCCAGCTAATGATTTGTGTTAGGAGCCACAGGGTTGGGGTGGGGTGGGTGGGGGGAAACCACCGAATTTTCCTCATACAAAACAATTACGAATTAACCTAATATGGTGCCCAAGTGGACATTTTGAAAAAAACATGAATTGACATGAAGTGCATTGTGCTTAATATGAACTCAAACTGGTCTGGAACAACGCCTGCCTTCATTCAGATGTTAGATTGGAATTTGAGTTGTAAGTTTTATTCAATGTTAGCATTAGTACAAACCTGAGGCAAGCCAAAAGTGGTCCGATAGCTAAACTCTTGTCGTTTAGTGGGTTAAAGATTTTGCCAGATTCAGATGGAGTAAATGATTCAGTGGTGAAAGTAATATTGTTACTCACAGGAATCGATCTTGTTTTTTTGTGTTCGCGATGCAATTAAGTCTAGTTCTTTATCAGGTTGGCAATCTTGATCTTTGTCCAGTCTTAAGAGTGTTTTTGCTTCCTGATTCAATAATCGCACCTATTCTGCATGTGGGCCTACATGGGCCTTCAACTTTGACTTTAAACGCCCTCAGTCCTGCTCGGGCCTGTTGTGACCTTGACCTCTGTTGTGTCTTTAGTTGGAGACTCGCTAAAATCGAGTAACCAAGCAAGGTTTACAACAAAAGACCACAAAAAAAAACAAAGTAACTCATCAGTTTCTTAATTCAATTTACTGCTGATCTTCTGTCAGCAAAGCATACTCTCTTTTGAGGCTCGCTGTCCTTCTTTGGCCTGATGCCAGGAGATGCTTGCCTTGGGTGGGCTCTCCTTGGTGGCCCTAAGCATCTGGCTGCAAGGGAGGTCTTCCCCTGGTGGTCTTTTTTATAGGAGTGTTTTCTGGAGGCTGCATTATTTCTTATAACAATGTCACTTCAGTAATACAGGAAACTTGGCAAATTCAAGAGAGAGTCTGATAGTTTTATTTGGCAAAGGTTTAAGGGATAGAATATACAATGAGACTTTTTAAACTTTGAAACCGGTCAGATGGCCTGGGAGCAAAAGATGGGAGATAGTCCTTGGAGCATGATAGGAGAGGAAATTGGATAAGAATTTCTGTGAGTTCTCTCAATTGAAAACGGTAACTTTATCAGAAGATTGGCAAAAAGCCTACTTGCACCGTTTCTCCAGGGTTTCTGATGACCTTCCCCCAAAGCTATGATGGAAGCACAGGAGAACATCCATACAAATTATGCCAGGACCATTTCTGACAATTAAGATTTAAATGGGATAAGTTAGTTCAAATACACAATCATTTTTTGGGGCTGAATTTGCATTGGGGTTCTCCTGAGTGTAAGAACCTTCAGCAAAAACTCAACCACTCGAGTTTTTTTTCTGATGTTCTGGTCAGCCGTTGAGATGACTCCATCAGAACATAGATGTCACACCTTTCACATCAGTACAATTCATGTCATGATAAAAATCATTTCCAAGACATGGGAGGATATTACCACGCCAGAAACTCCTTTTTAAACTGACTTAAGTTTGTTCCATTAAAAAATGAAATTAATAAGAAATCGCCAGTCTCATCTCTAATTTAGGATTTATAAAACATACAGTCAGCCTTGAATTCATCTGAAGATGGCAGAGGAATAGCATCTGATCGGAACAAGACTCACTGACAGAGAGATTGCTTTTGCAGCTGCGTGCATTGTGCATTTTGTCCCCTTGTAACAAAGGACAGTTGTTGTTTTGGCTTCACCATTGGGGCAGTGATCTGGTGGAGCAGATGGCCCATCGCATTCGACATCCAATTAAATTTCCGACCCATTGCTTTCAATGGTAGGGAAATCAGGTGGATTCAAAAAAACGGCACACCTTCCGTTCCTCCGAATTAGTACCCGGTTCACAAAGACAAAATCCACCCCAGTCATTCCTATCGCCCATCAAGAGCAGTGCTTCAAACGGCCTGCTAATGTGGAATCGTTAAAATTGCTGGTATGCAGGACAGCATGGTGGCGCAGTGGTTAGCACTGGGACTGCAGTGCTGAGGACCCAGGTTTGAATCCCGGCCGCGGGTCGCTGTCCGTGTGGAGTTTGTACATTCTCCCCGTGTCTGCGTGGGTTTCACCCCCACAACCCAAAGATGTGCAGGACAGGTGGATTGGCCACGCTAAATTGCCCCTTAATTGGAAAAAAATGAATTGGTTTCTCTAAAAAAATGTTTTTTTAATTTGCTAGTATGCGTGCCAGAAGCTGGAAAGAAAGTTCTTTAATACTGAAAGATATCTTTGACAAGATCTTATGTTGCCTGTGTCCTAAGATTTACTGCGTAAACAGAGTGAGCAGGATAAGGCCGAATTGACATTTCCTGTTACATCCCCCTTTTCATCTGGGTTTCCAAAACATTGTGAACTCTTCAGTTACATAATTACACATCAGATTATGCTGCCTTTGTTGTAATGACAATCACAAAAGCTTTCGGGGTAGAAGTAACTCGTAAATGCCTCAGCTTCTTGACTGAAGTGCTCTCAATGGATGACTATTCTGTGCATCTATCTATTTGTTTCAAATGTTTGGGGAAAGTGTCTGACATTTCCCTTCTATTTGCAATAATTGAATGGAAAGAGACAAACGAAAACATTCTTTTGCAATATGGTGCGAAATGTTTTGAACTTGAATTATTTGATGGCAGCATTAATAAATCAAATATCCAAATCAATTGAATTTACAATTACGCATGGTACGAAAACAAAGGTAGTTTTAAGGAATTTATATTTGTAAAGGTAAACATTAGAAATGTGCTTAGCAACAGGAGGGAAGGGCTTTCCTTTGTTCTTAGATTTAACTAGAAGACAGAGCAGCTGGAGCCAGGTCATTGAGGACTGAACAGCTCTCAACTCTGCCATGAGAAGCTGGACAGGACAAGGGAGTTGCAAAGATGCAGGCATCCTAAGGAACAAGATAGAGTTCAGATAACCAGGGAATTGGGACAGAAAGGGGGCTGGTTTCTCTGTTTTTGGGACTAAGTCCCCACGCCGCTGTGAAAACTGTGGTCTTTAATGCCAGCAAAACTGCTGTCAAAAGGCCACAGATTCATTGTTTTTCTGGGGGCTAGCAGGTAGCCGTCATGCTCTATCTGCTGGTACGACCCCCAGCACTTCTGGGTCAGAGGCTGCGCATGCTCATGGCAGCGGACTGCAGCGGCCACGCCATGCTTCATGGCGGACTCAGCCCGCGGACCTGGACTGGCAAAATAGTGCCCCGCATTGCCACTCATGCGCCCTGGACTGCCCGCACACATTGTCCCCAGTCCCGAATGAAGCTCCCCCTACCCGCCGAACGGCCCTCCCCCATCTGTGGTGGCCCCGGACTGTGTCCGCAACAGCCACGCGAGGATCCCAGACAGTGGTACCATGAGAGTCCCACACCTTCGGGAATTTGGCCGGTCGGCGACGGAGCATTGCGGGCGGTGGATAGTTGGCATGGCGTACTCCACGAGTAAGCAGATGTTCGGGGGGGGGGGGGGGGGGGGGGGGCGGGCGGAGAATTAAAAAACCGGCACCACTTCCGATTTCGAATCCAAAACAGATTCTCCGCCCCGTCGACGAACGCGGTTTCGGCATCGGGGAGCGCAGAATCTAGCTCAGAGTGTCTAAGAAGTCTGGAGTTAACTGAACGGAGACCAAGGTATTGTTCACAAGAATTCAAGGAAGAGTAAACAAGGCGTTCTGAGGTAAAGAGACAAACACAGTACTTCGACTTAAAGTGGGACAGCAGACTTCAGAGGTAGATGTAATGTTTGATGTCATTTTAATATAGTCTGAAAAACGACAATTAAAGCAGTTTGCACAGCAGTCAAGCCCAAGAACTCCTAAAGGGGTTTCCATGAATTCCTGGACTGGACTCCATGTTAAAAATGGAATGGAAGCTGTGTTTGGAAGTGTCATTTTTAAGACCTGGACTGGAATTCAGAATCAAACTGGCCAGTGCAAGAACTGTATTAGAAAGCGGATAATGCAATCTGCTGTGTCACGCTCATCTTCTCTTTGAGACTAATTTTACCTGCAATGGCAGCTGTTGGAGAAGCACAAAAGTAATGAAATATTCATTGAGCCGAATTAGCCAAAATCACGGTATGATTGGTGGAATGGAAAAGGCTCAATGAAGAGGGATGTTGGCCACATTTACAGCTTTTGAAGAAATTTGCGTGCCGGCACTTTTGCAGTTTTCCGAAACAGCAGGAGTTGGGGAAACTTAAGAGTAGTGAACTGGTCTTCGGAACATGATCTTTGTTGTAAACCCAACTGCTGATTTTTCTCAAATAATCACTCTTGTTCACCACGCTGTAAGATAACTCTTTTTTTAAAATTTAGAGTATTCAATTAATTTTTTCCAATTAAGGGGCGATTTAGCGTGACCAATCCACCTACCTTGCGCATCTTTTGGGTTGTGGGGGCGAAACCCACGCAAACACGAGGGAGAATGTGCAAACTCCACACGAACAGTGACCCAGAGCCGGGATCGAACCTGGGACCTCGGCACCATGAGGCAACCGTGCTAACCACTTGCTCCACTGTGCTGCCCACTGTAAGATAACTCTTGACTGGTCACTGATCACTTCCACCAGGTTGAACCAATATTCCAACAAAATCATAGAATGATAGAAATGATACAGCACAGAAGGTGGCGATTCAGTATATCTTGTCCAGGTTGATGCAAAGATACCCAGGTTCACTTTCTAATTGCATTGTCCTACACCCGACCCATAGCCCTGTAGCTTACAGCATTAAAGGTGCAGGTCAAAGTACTTTCAAACAGATTTTAGCCTATCTGCCTCCATCACCCCTTGAACAGCAAATTCCTGACATCCACTACCCTTTGCATTAAAACTCTCTACCAAGGGAAACATGTTCCTCCTGTCCATTCTGTCTCTACTCCCCACAATTTTTTATAACTTAATCATGTCACCCCTCAGCCTTCTCTGTTCCAAGGAAAATAACTCCAACCTTTCCAATCTTTCCTCACAGCTACAATTCTCCAGCCCGGGCAACATTCTAGTAAATCTTCTTTGCATTCTCTCCACAGTAATTACATCCTTCCTATAATGTGGTGACTAGAGCTACACACAATACTCCGATTGTGGCCTCACCACTGTCTTATACAATTGCATCATTATATCCCTACATTTGTATTCTATACCTCTGCCAATGAAGGATAACATTCTATGATCTTTCTTTTCAACCTTATCTACCTGTACTTCTCCCTTTAGGGACCTGTGCACTTGCTCGCGAAGGTCTCTTACTTCATCTACCCCTCTCAGTATATTCCCATTTAGTGTGTATTCCCTTTTACTGACCTCCTGAAATGCATTACCTCACACTTATCAGAGTTGAACTGCATCTGCCACTTTCCTGCCCACTCCACTAACCATCTATGTGGCTTATAGCTATCATCGCCGCTATTCACTACACAGCCAATTTTTGTGCCACCTCCAAATTTCCCAATTGTGACCCCCCCCCCCCCCCCAACCCCCATGTTCAAGTTCAAATCGTTAATATATAAAACAAACAGCAGGAGTCCCAACACAGAGCCCTGAGGAACACCACTTTAACCAGATTTCCATTCGCAAGGGCAGCCATTGACCGTTACCCTTTGTTTCCTGTTACTAAGTCAACTTTGGACCAATTCACCACATTACCCGGTATCCCATGGGCTTTTACTTTTTTCACCAGTCTGCCATGTGGGGCCTTGTCAAATGCCTTACTAAAATCCACGTAGACAACATCTACTACAATACCCTCATCAATCCTCCTTGTCACATCCTCAAAGAATTCAATCAAATTCATACGGCCTGAGGGGCATTGACATGGTGGATGTGGAGCAGATCCTTCATCCTGACAGAGAATCTAGAACCAGGATTCACCATTTAAAAATAAGGGGTCGCTCATTTAAGACAGAGATGAGGAAACCATTTTTCTCTCAGAGGATCATGAGCCTTTGGAATTCTCTTCCTCAAAAGGCAGTGTAAACAGAAGGCTGCATTCTCCGATTCTGAGACTAAGTGCTGACACCGGCGTGGGAATGGTGGCCTTTTACGACCGAAAAAGGTGCAAAACGGCCACTGATCCCCCGTCTGGGGGGTGGGGGGGTGGGGTGGGGGGGGGGGCATGGCTAGCAGGCAGGCAACGCAGAGCACCTGGCTCTAGCTGCTGATATGGTCGGAGAATTGACGGGTCCGTGGCCGCGCATGCGCAGGGCGGTGGCCTGCCTCGGCCGCGCCGTGCAACATGCCGCTGGCAGCGTGCGGACCCAGCCTGCCAAATAGTGCCCCCTTTTGGCCAGGCTCACCACCCCTGGATCACCCCCATCAGTGCCCCTAGCTCCTGCCAAAGCCCCTACTGTCCGCGGATCGACTCTCTCCTGACTGTGGGGGCGCTGGACTCAGTCCGTAACCGTAAAGCCAAGTTCCCAACAGAAAATAGGATGAGAGAGCCAGGCCGTCGGGAACTCGGGCCATCGGGGGCGGAGCATCGGGCAGAGGGCCTCAGGTAACGTCCTGAGGTTGTCCATACGGCGTGCGGCTTATTCTTGAGAGTTTGCCATTTTGGAGGGGTTGGAGCATCGCAAAAGCGGCACTGCCCCCAATTTTGCCGCCACCGTGGATTCTCTGGCCAATTGCCGAACACGATTTTGCCGTCGCAGACCGGAGAATCCTGCCCAGAGTCTTTGAATATTTTTAAGGCAGAGCTGGATAGATTTTGATGAACAAAGGGGTGTAAAGTTATCACGGATAGGTGGGTTTATGGAGTTGAGGTTACAATCAGATCGGCAATGATTTTATTGAATAGTGCAGCAGGCTTTAAAAATGGCACTGCAAACTTTTCCTGCACTGGTCCATCGTCATTCTGTGTATTATTATGTAACTGTGGAAATATGAGAATGTGAAATGTGCTACGCAGCCTAAATATTATTTATTGCAGCTATAATGAGACTTGCATAATTGGGAACATTGGATACTCATATATCTGTTAAAGTAAATTAGCTTTTGGAAAATGGGTCAGTCATATGCATAAAAACTTGAATTACTTTGAACAGTCGAGAACAGGTTTTGAAAACTATTATTCCAAATGCAGCAGCAAAAAGTTGGTGAAATGTGACCCCAACCGCAAAAATACGTACGTGAGTTTTTATTCAGGAGAACTGGAAGTACAATTTTAAATCGATGAGCTTGGTTTTATATTTCACCTTCACGACATTGAACAATGTCATTAGTATTGCTTTCTGGAAGCCAGACAAGGAGAACCTGGAGTAAATGTTTCACCCCGAGGAGAGGAAATGAAATGCGCATCAGAACTGAAGAGGAGTCACATTCGACTCAAAACTTTAATTGTGTTTCTCCACTGATGCTGGCAGGCCTGATGAGTTTTTTTTTTTACAGCCCTTGCTGGTTTATTTTCAGCTTTCCAACAGTACTTTGCTTTATACATATGCTTAGCATGTTGTGCATGAAATTGTAGCACATTGTAACAACAACAACTTGCATTTATATAGCTTTAACATAGTATACATATGGCTAGGTACTCCATGGCAGCATGGGCAAAGGGTAGAATTCTCCCCAAATATTTCTAAGTGCTGTCTCCGGCGGGAAACAAGGGGCGGGATTCTCCAACCCCACTCCGGGTCGGAGAATCGCCTGGGGCGGCATGAATCTATGTGAGACAGCGCCTACTCGAAAAGGGGGCCTTGGACCTGGATCAGACGGTAAAGTTAGCCTCCTCTCTGGAAGTAGCGCTCCAGAACCTTAACACGTTCCCGGCTGACCACGCGACCCCCTCGTGGACCCCCGACCAAAGACTACCCCAGGCCTGTGCTGCGCGGCCGCCCGCCCATCATGGGGGGCTACCCTACTATTTCTGTGGCCCGTCCCAACACCCCCGGCAGCACTGCCTGGCCCATAACGCGAACTGCAGCAGCTGCAGGAGAAAAGGCCATTTCGCCAAAGTTTGCCTGGCCAGGTCCAAGAACTCTAACTCACAGGCCCGATCCTCAGACTCACAGGCCCTCAGACCCCACAGTGTGGCAGCATGTCAGCCGACTCCGCCCCCTGCAGACGTGTCATCAGCCTCGTGCTATCCCTGGGTGCAGCCATCTTCCAGCCCTCACAGCACGTGCGACTCATGGGGCCACCATCTTGGCCATCCTCCCCCACGCGGCCGGCCACGCTCAACAAACGGGGGACGCCATCTTGGATGCCATCTGCCACGCCGCTCGACGCGTACGATCAACGAGGGCAGCCATCGCGGAGCCGCCCAGCACCTCCGACCACGCCGACTACCCGCAACTCAGCGTGGTCACCCTGGACCAGTCGCGACCCAAGCACCTCCGGAGCTCTAAGATGACTGTCCGGGTAAACAGGACGCCTTGCTATTTCGACTCCGGGAGCACAGAGAGCTTCATTCACCCGGACATGGTAAGACGCTGCTCGCTCACAATTTTCCCAGCACACCAAACCATCTCCCTCGCCTCTTGGTCGCACTCGGTGCAAATCCAAGGGTGCACTACTGCAACCTAGCAATACAGGGCACGGAGTACGCCAATTTTAAATTATATGTGCTCCCAGACCTCTGCGCTCCTCTCCTATTGGGACTAGATTTCCAATGTAACCTCAGGAGTCTAACCCTGAAGTTCGGGGGGCCCCTATCCCCACTCACTCGCTCTCGCCGCTACCCTCAATCAAGCAGGCAGACCGGTAACGTTTTTCTCGCGCACTCTCACCACCTCCGAAATTCGGCACTCCTCAGTCGAGAAGGAGGCTCAAGCCATTGTGGAAGCTGTACGGCACTGGAGGCACTACCTCGCTGGTAGGAGGTTTACCCTCATCACAGACCAACGATCGGTAGCCTTCATGTTCGACAATACGCAGCGGGGCAAAATCAAGAACTATAAGATCTTGAGGTGGAGGATCGAACTCTCCACCTATAATTACGATACAGTATATTGTCCTGGGAAGCTCAGCGAGGCCCCAGATGCCCTGTCCCGCGGCACATGCGCCAGCGGGCAGGTGAAGGTTACTGAGGGAGATAGAAAATGGGTGACCAAAAGAAAGAGCAAGAGTAGGAAGGCAGTGCAGGTGTCCCCTGCGGTCATCTCCCTGCAAAACAGATATACCGCTTTGGATATTGTTGAGGAAGATGGCTCACCAGGGGAAGGCAGCAGCAGCCAGGTTCATGGCACCGTGGCTGGCTCTGCTGCACAGCAGGGCAGGAAGAAAAATGGCAGGGCTATAGTGATAGGGGACTCGATCGTAAGGGGAATAGACAGGCGGTTCTGTGGACGCAATCGAGACTCCAGGATGGAATGTTGCCTCCCTGGTGGAAGGGTCAAGGATGTCTCGGAGCGGCTGCAGGACATTCTGGGGGGGGGAGGGTGAACAGCCAGCTGTCGTGGTGCACATAGGCACCAACGATATAGGTAAAAAACGGGATGAGGTCCTACAAGCGGAATTCAGGGAGTTAGGAGTTAAACTAAAAAGTAGGACCTCAAAGGTAGTAATCGCAGGATTGCTACCAGTGCCACGAGCTAGTCAGAGTAGGAATGTCAGGATAGATAGGATGAATGCGTGGCTCGAGAGATGGTGCAAGAGGGAGGGATTCAAATTCCTGGGGCATTGGGACCGGTTCTGGGGGAGGTGGGACCAGTACAAACCGGACGGTCTGCACTTGGGCAGGACTGGAACCGATGTCCTAGGGGGGGTGTTTTCTAGAGCTGTTGGGGAGGGTTTAAACTAATGTGGCAGGGGGATGGGAACCAATGCTGGAAGTTGGAAGGTAGTAAAACAGGGCCAGAAACAAAAGGAAGTAAGGGGAAAAGTGCAAGGCAGAGAAGACATAGTCAGAAATCCATAAGGGCGACAGTACAAGGTACAGTGACTGAGGGGAGCACAGTGAATAGGCCCAGTAATAACAAAAAGAATAAAACTGGAGATGTTAAGATTCAAAACAGAGGTAAAAAAACCAACATAAGTGTACTTTACCTGAATGCTCGTAGTATTCGGAATAAAGTAAATGAGTTGGTGGCACAAATCATCGTAAATGACTATGATTTAGTGGCCATTACTGAAACATGGTTAAAGGATGGTCACGACTGGGAGTTAAATATCCGAGGGTATCAAACTATTCGGAAGGACAGAGTGGATGGTAAGGGAGGTGGTGTTGCTCTGTTATTTAAGGATGACATCTGGGCAATAGTAAGGGATGACATCGGTGCTATGGAGGATAAGGTTGAATCCATTTGAGTGGAAATCAGGAATAGTAAGGCGAAAAAGTCACTGATAGTAGTCTATCGGCCACCAAATAGTAACGAGATGGTGGGGCAGGCAATAAACAAAGAAATAACTGATGCATGTAGAAATGGTACAGCAGTTATCATGGGGGATTTTAATCTACATGTCGATTGGTTTAACCAGGTCGTTCAAGGCAACCGTGAGGAGGAGTTTATAGAATGTATCCGCGATAGTTTCCTAGAACAGTATGTAATGGAACCTACGAGGGAACAAGCGGTCCTAGATCTTGTCCTGTGTAATGAGACAGGATTGATTCATGATCTCATAGTTAGGGATCCTCTCGGAAGGAGCGATCACAATATGGTGGAATTTAAAATAGAGATGGAGGGTGAGAAAGTAAAATCAAATACTAGTGTTTTGTGTTTAAACAAAGGAGATTACAAGGGGATGAGAGGAGAACTAGCTAAGGTAGACTGGGAGCTAAGACTTTATGGTGGAACAGTTGAGGAACAGTGGAGAACCTTCCAAGCGATTTTTCACAGTGCTCAGCAAAGGTTTATACCAACAAAAAGGAAGGACGGTAGAAAGAGGGAAAATCGACCGTGGATATCTAAGGAAATAAGGGAGAGTATCAAATTGAAGGAAAAAGCATATAAAGTGGCAAAGATTGCTGGGAGATTAGAGGACTGGGAAATCTTTAGGGGGCAACAGAAAGCTACTAAAAAAGCTATAAAGAAGAGTAAGATAGAGTATGAGAGTAAACTTGCTCAGAATATAAAAACAGACAGTAAAAGTTTTTACAAATATATAAGACAAAAAAGAGTGGCTAAGGTAAATATTGGTCCTTTAGAGGATGAGAAGGGAGTTTTAATAATGGGAAATGAGGAAATGGCTGAGGAACTGAACAGGTTTTTTGGGTCGGTCTTCACAGTGGAACACACAAATAACATGCCAGCGACTGATAGAAATGAGGCTATGACAGGTGAGGACCTTGAGAGGATTGTTATCACTAAGGAGGGAGTGATGGGCAAGCTAATGGGGCTAAAGGTAGACACGTCTCCTGGCCCTGATGGAATGCATCCCAGAGTGCTAAAAGAGATGGCTAGGGAAATTGCAGATGCACTAGTGATAATTTACCGAAATTCACTAGACTCTGGGGTGGTCCCGGTGGATTGGAAATTAGCAAACGTGACGCCACTGTTTAAAAAAGGAGGTAGGCAGAAAGCAGGAAATTATAGGCCAGTGAATTTAACTTCGGTAATAGGGAAGATGCTGGAATCTATCATCAAGGAAGAAATTGCGAGGCATCTGGATAGAAATTGTCCCATTGGGCTGACGCAGCATGGGTTCGTAAAAGGCAGGTCATGCCGAACTAATTTAGTGGAATTTTTTGAGGACATTACCAGTGCAGTAGATAACGGGGAGCCGATGGATGTGGTATATCTGGATTTCCAGAAAGCCTTTGACAAGGTGCCTCACAAAAGGTTGCTGCATAAGATAAAGATGCATGGCATTAAGGGTAAAGTAGTAGCATGGATAGAGGATTGGTTAATTAATAGAAAGCAAAGAGTTGGGATAAATGGGTGTTTCTCTGGTTGGCAATCAGTAGCTAGTGGTGTCCCTCAGGGATCCGTGTTGGGCCCATAATTGTTCACAATTTATATTGATGATTTGGAGTTGGGGACCAAGGGCAATGTGTCCAAGTTTGCAGATGACACTAAGATGAGTGGTAAAGCGAAAAGTGCAGAGGATACTGGAAGTCTGCAGAGGGATTTGGATAGGTTAAGTGAATGGGCTCGGGTCTGGCAGATGGAATACAATGTTGACAAATGTGAGGTTATCCATTTTGGTAGGAATAACAGCAAACGGGATTATTATTTAAACGATAAAATATTAAAGCATGCCGCTGTTCAGAGAGACTTGGGTGTGCTAGTGCATGAGTCACAGAAGGTTGGTTTACAAGTGCAACAGGTGATTAAGAAGGCAAATGGAATTTTGCCCTTCATTGCTAGAGGGATGGAGTTTAAGACTAGGGAGGTTATGTTGCAATTGTATAAGGTGTTAGTGCGGCCACACCTGGAGTATTGTGTTCAGTTTTGGTCTCCTTACTTGAGAAAGGACGTACTGGCGCTGGAGGGTGTGCAGAGGAGATTCACTAGGTTAATCCCAGAGCTGAAGGGGTTGGATTATGAGGAGAGGTTGAGTAGACTGGGACTGTACTCGTTGGAATTTAGAAGGATGAGGGGGGATCTTATCGAAACATTTAAAATTATGAAGGGAATAGATAGGATAGATGCGGGCAGGTTGTTTCCACTGGCGGGTGACAGCAGAACTAGGGGGCATAGCCTCAAAATAAGGGGAAGTAGATTTAGGACTGAGTTTAGGAGGAACTTCTTCACCCAAAGGGTTGTGAATCTATGGAATTCCTTGCCCAGTGAAGCAGTTGAGGCTCCTTCATTACATGTTTTTAAGGTAAAGATAGATAGTTTTTTGAAGAATAAAGGGATTAAGGGTTATGGTGTTCGGGCCGGAAAGTGGAGCTGAGTCCACAAAAGATCAGCCATGATCTAATTGAATGGCGGAGCAGGCTCGAGGGGCCAGATGGCCTACTCCTGCTCCTAGTTCTTATGTTCTTATGTTCTTATGACCGACTACTGGCTATCCACGATGACCTCTGCCACCTGGGGGTCATCCGGCTTATCCACTATATCAAGGCCCGCAACCTGCCCTACTCCACCGAGGAGGTCAGAGCCATGACCAGGGACTGCCAGATCTGTGTCGAGTGTAAACCACACTTCTATCGACCAGATAAGGCCCACCTGGTAAAGGCATCCCTGCCCTTTCAACGCCTCAGTATCGATTTCAAAGGGCCCCTCCCCTCCAATAACCGCAATACATATTTCCTCAATATTATTCATGAGTTCTCCCCCTTCCCCCTTACAATCCCTTGCCCCGACATGACCACGTCCACCGCCATTAAAGCCCTACATAGTGTCTTCACCCTGTTTGGTTTCCCCAATTATGTTCTCAGTGACCGGGGCTCATCGTTCATGAGCGATGAACTGCGTCAGTAAGGGCATCACCTCGAGCAGGCCTACCAGTTATTACCCCAGGAGAAAGGCGCAGGTGGAGAGGGAAAACACGACGGTCTGGAAGACTGTCCTACTGACCCTGCGGTCCAGGAATCTCCAAGTTTCTCACTGGCAGGAGGTCCTCCCCGATGCGCTCCACTCTATTAGGTCCCTAATTTGCACAAACAAGACCCCTCATGACCGCCTATTTGTTTTTCTTAGGAGATCCACCTCAGGGGCCTCGCTTCCGTCCTGGCTGAAGACACCGGGGCCAGTCCTACTCAGAAAGCACATCAGGCGCCATAAGTCCAATCCTCTGGTAGAGAGGGTCCAGCTCCTACACTCCACCCCCCAGCACGCTTATATCGAACACCCCGATGGCCGATAATATACGGTCTCCCTCCGGGATCTGGCGCCCGCCGGTTCCACCACCACCACCACCGCCCCTCCACCATATCCCGCCCAACCTACCATGACCAGCGCCCCCGTCCCTATATGGCTCCTGCGCTCCCTCCCGCCCGCCATCCCCCCTTCACCGATCCACAGCAATGAAGCTCCAGAAGAGACGGTCCCGGAGTCCACGTCTGTACCCGCACCGGCGTCCTCACTCCCGATGCCAGCACGGACGAGTTCGACAACCGGGCCAGCAACAACGCCAGAGCTTCGGTGATCACAGCGCACAATCCGTGTGCCGGACCGGCTGAACTTATGAACCCATCACCCCGGCCGGACTTCATTTTTTTAACAAGGGGTGAATGTGGTGAATGTATTATACCAATAATCCACCAGTGTATTTATATCTGTGCTGTTGCCCTTGTATTTGTATCTGTGCTATGCTGCTGCCTTGTGGGCTTCTCCCAAGGGCTATTGTATGGCATTATCCATAGGGGAACTTGTTGGGGCATGTATGCGCTCCGCCCATGGCCCCTCTTTTGAAGGGAGGTATAAAGAGTAGTCAACCTGTAGGCGGTTCTCAGTATTGGTTCAGTCGCAGGCAGGCACTGTTCTAAGTTGATTAAAGCCACGGTTTACTTCTACTCATGTCTCGAGTGAATTTATGGTCGCATCAGGTATTAGTGTGGGCAGAGTGGGGTGAGGGTATTAGTGTGGGCAGAGTGGGGTGAGGGTATTAGTATGGGTAGAGTGGGGTGAAGGTATTAGTGTGGGCAGAGTGGGTTGAGGGTATTAGTGTGGGCAGAGTGGGGTGAGGGTATTAGTTAAGACAGAGTTGGGTGTGGGTATTATTGTGGGCAGAGTGGGGATGGGGAAGATTGCTGTGGTTAGGTTGGCGAGGGGAAATTACGAATGTGCTGGCGGTGAGCACTGATCCTGAATGGGGGTGCGTTGTATTATTTTGGGATGGGAGTCATTAAATGTGATGGTTTGTCATTTCTAATCCTTTGTCATGTGTTCATATAGAACTGGGATTTATAAATGAGTCAGAAGATGAAAACTCTTTCTGACCTGACTCAGCTCAGGAGTCATTCGCTCACCTCTGATTTAGAATAATTTTAGATTCAAGGGCCATTTCAGGATTTGAGCACATGATTTAAGCTGACACTTTAATGTAGTGCTGCTCTTTTTTTGGCCTTTAACTAACCCAATCCAAAATTGCCAAACAAGCAATTTATGTAACTCGTCTGCAACCAGTCTATGTCATCCATCATCCAACTAAACAGATGTTGACCCCTCTATCCTCCGCCCTCCATTGTTCCCTCCAGAAGAGGGTCCTGTAGCTTTTCAGCTCTGATCAAATGGCCAAATTATTGACATTTTCTTTTCTGGATTTCACTTTTTACAGTTCTGTTTGCTCTTGTAATTCCAAGCACCTCTTCATTCGTCTGATGGTTTGTATGTGGAATAGTTAGCATTCACATTTCAAATTCTCTGCAAATCTTTATTTATTGTCCAGGTTTCTGAAGCATTCGGGAAAATGGTCAGAGTGTCGCATGTTCTGAGTTTTTTTTTCCTTGTCACAAACTTGCAGTTTCTTTTTGTTTACACATCCTTTCTCTTCACAAAATTACCTATGCCCATCTCTGTCTTTCGACACCTATCACCTTCTGTTATCATTTGTCCGAAATAGACAAACTTATCAATTTATTCCAGAATGACACCATCCACTTCAATCTTCACTCCAGGTTCCTCAAATGTACTCCAATGTGTTAGTCTTTTGGATGTTCATTCTCAATCCATATTCCAAACATCAACATTTTACTTGATATAGGGTCCCTTCTGATTCTACAAGTAGTACAATGTCGTCAGCGTACCACAAATGTGTCATGTTCTTGCCTCCGATTTTGTACTCCTGGAAGTACAGGGGCTGGTTTAGCACACTGGGCTAAATCCCTGGGTTTTGAAGCAGACCAAGGCAGGCCAGCAGCACAGTTCAATTCCTGTACCAGCCCCCTCTGAACAGGTGCCGGAATGTGGCGACTAGGGGCTTTTCACCACAACTTCATTGAAGCCTACTTGTGACAATAAGCGATTTTCACTTTTCACATCTAACTCTCTGAATATTTGTTCTGTGTAAAGATTGAATAATTTTGGTAATAGTATTCAGCCTTAATGTCATATTCCTGCCTTCACTGGGAACATATCCGATTATCCAACTTTTTAACCTGATGCTCACTATCTGGTCCTGACATATTTTCTGGTAAAGTTTCACATCTTCACCCTCAATCAAACACTTTTTTCATGTCTATGAACTATATATACATATAATATATATATGTTCTTGTTTACTTTCACATATTCAATGAAGATTGTTCTTCCTTCTATTGTTCCTAATCCGGGTCTAAATCCAAATTGCTTTTCACCAATGTTTGCTTCAAATACACAATAATCCAATGCCATTTTAATGGCTCTCGGTGTATTCTATTGACTGTCTCTGATGGGAGCTCATTCCACACATGGGGAAAAGCAATTCTATAAATTTATAGCATCATATGATATTTTTGCCTCTTCAATTTATGTCCCCAATCTTGCAACCACTATTGAAGTTGAGAAACTACCTTACATCTCAATCTTCCATTTCTTTCATCAATTTAAAAACTTGAGTCATATTGCCTTATAATCTACACCAGTGAGAATGAAATGGATTTGTTTCTTTGATCCCAGATGTTTATGTATCCTAGTTAACCTTCTCTGTATTCAGTTGAGTGTGTCCATTTCCTTTTGACAATAGTAAATGAAAGAGAAGGAAAACTTTGCATTTCCAGCACATAGACAATGAATTGTTTACACGTGCCATGCGTGTTCCATTCTCCACAAATGTGGCAGTTAGTTTTGTGCACTGCATAGCCCATAACCAGCAAATAAAATGGATGTTCAGTTAATCTATTTGCTGAGGGATGAATGTTGGCCAAGGCACGAGGAGAATTTACTGCTCTTCTTCAAGTGGAAACTCCCACCTTCCTAAACAGGCCAATGTGACATTCGTAGCAAAATTTCATCGGTCAGTCATCCCAGCTGAATTCCTATTGGTTATGGAATAAGGAGAAAAATACACAAATCACCAATTATTTAAATCTGGTACTCACTACCCGCTCAATAATCTTTCAAAGCCCCCCCCTGCTGACGGATCCAGGGCAGTGGTAGATGTTGATTGGAGGCGGTAGACTCCAACATCCAGTTGATGCTCCATCTAGGTGGCTGAGCCATGTCTCTGAACTGGGGGAGAACTTCATTAATCGATGCAGAATGAGATCCCATGATTTTTAAAAAGGACCGTAGGCCACCTTAACTTCCTCCTGGATGGAACATCCATCCAGTCAAGCCTGGAGATGCAGAAGAGATCAGTGTCAAAAGTATATTAAGGAGGCTGAAGGAGAAAGAGTTCTCCTCTGGATTCCAGAAAGATATTGAAGACTTGCCATCTTGCCATCCCCTCACTACCTTTCGACCCTCTTCCCGGACACGCCAGTTGAGCCTTCAGGTCATCGGACATTGCATCAGCTCAGATGTGGTGAGGTACATCAGAACATTTCTCCGGCAGCTGCAGTCCACTACATATGGTTCATTGAGAGCCTGTCCCCAGCCCAGACTAGGACTCTTACTGGCACTATCAAGCGGCTAGTGGTGTGCTTTGCGAGGCATTTATTGGATAGTTACAACTTACAATCCGCTTTTTATGCTTAAAACAGTCTGTTTCGTGTAAACCAAAGAGTGCGACAATATGCTGGAGGTGAAGAGTGTGATTGGTTACATTTGATAACTTTTCTTTTCACTGCGGACCCTGGGCTTGAATCCAACCCACATGATGGAATGAGTTTTTCATCTCTCTGGCAGCTGTTAACGATCCTAAATGAAGTGAGTTTGGGCCGTTTCTTCTCTTGTTCCCAGAAGATACAATTTCATAATTGTGAAATTCACCAAATTTGGGACAATTAATACTTGATTGAAAAAAGGCTGATAGAACAAGTAATTTGAGGATTGGAATGTGAACAGCACAAGTGATAGGTGTCCCAGAGTTGGGATTGAGTTGCTTTCTGAGGAGAATGTAAAATGAATGTTGCAGTCTTAATGACTGTCCTCTAACAAATCTGGAAGTACTTGCTGCTGTCACAAGTTGTGAACTGGAATATGTTCCACTTCTAAGCCTGAACTTTACATGATAAGTACATTCATGTAAACAGACGGGGGTTGGTGCTCCAGACAGGCTTTGAGGTCTTCTTCACCCACCATTCCTCAGCTATGGAGAGGTTCCCACACCCACAATAATCGCTTGAGAGCCTTTTTAAAATTTAAAATATTTAAAAGTTGCTGGGAGGGCAGATGAAGCTGGCGGCCCGAGCTCCATCTCTCCCTTATCTGGGCGGAGATCTACCCATGCAAGAGGGTGTCTTTTGGCCCTCCAGTTTCAGGACCTTGCCCACTGTCCTGAATTAAATGGTGAGCATGCTCTCTGGCCACTAGTTGACCAATTCAGGGAGAATTACTGCCATGTGAGTGCTCGCCGCGCAGTGCAGGGTTGGGACACCCATTTGACCCCTATGTTTGGATCCTGACCTGAATCCTCAAATCTTGGCCATGATATCCCTAACGCCGACCTGATCTCATTGGTGATACCAAATCGGTGAATGCATTCAGTGCTCTACGTCAGACATGCAAGTTTGTAATATTCTCAGCAGATTTCTTTGTGTTATTTTGCAGGGAGGAAAGAAACAGTTAAATGCTCCTTGGACAATATTAAGGCATTTGCTTTGAAATACAGCATTTGATAACAATCGATGGATTTTAAAAAATAAATTTAGAGTACCCAATTCATTTTTCCAATTAAGGGGCAATTTAGCGTGGCCAATCCAACTACTCAGAAGATACAATTGGGCAGCACGGTGGCACAAGTGATTAGCACTGTGGCTTCACAGCACCAGGGTCCCAGGTTCGATTCCCTGCTGGGTCACTGTCTGTGCGGAGTCTGCACATTCTCCCCGTTTCCTCCGGGTGCTCCGGTTTCCTCCCACAGTCCAAAGACGTGCAGGTTAGGTGGATTGGCCTTGATAAATTGCCCTTAGTGATCAAAAAAAAGGTTAGGAGGAGTTATTGGGTTATGGGGATAGGGTGGAAGTGAGAGCTTAAGCGGGTCGGTGCAGACTCGATGGGCTGAATGGCCTCCTTCTGCACTGTATGTTCTATGTTCTACCCTGGACATATTTGGGTTGTAGGGGTGAAACCTACGCAAACAGAGGGGAGAATGTGCAAACTCCACATGGACAGTGACCTAGAGCCGGGATCGAACCTGGGACCTCAGCGCCGTGAGGCAGCAATGGATAACAATCTATTGATAAGGTGAACATGGCAATGTTCTAAATGTATTTAATGAATTAAAGCCAAATTACTTTGGGCAGACGTCAGAAATTAACATTTTAGCAAAGAAAGGTTTGGCAGAACAATTCATTTTGAATAAACCAGAGTCAGTGAAAGAATATTGCAAGAAATGTAACTTTTATTTTTAGGCTGACATAACAAAGAAGGTTCTTCAACGTTAATGACTGACAGATTCCATCTCATGGCAATTGCCAGCACAATAGCACTATATACAGATTGGAGGCTGTGTGTCTGCAGAGATATTTTGATTGTTGGGATTGTTTTTCACAATTACTGTAGCTAAATTGACATTTAAGCGACACTGTGCTAGATACATAATGTGAAATTCACCGGGCACATCCTTGTGCTCAACAATGAAAATTATATAAACCCCAGTCTGTGCTGATCATGTATCCAAGGGAGACTACCCGGTGTCCGGCTTTCAGAGTGGTGCAGTATATCTAGCTTAAGTAATGCTTTGTCTTTGAAGCACGCTACACATGCGTGACAGGCTATTGTTGGTTCTCAGGAAGAAATATTCTGTTAGGATTAAATTACATTTGGAACGTATATATTTTATTCACTGCAAAAAGTGGCCAACTGACCTGGGCGCATAGTTCATTGTTTCATGTTCTGCACGCAAGCTTGCTTTTCATAATAATCAGAACCACCTGGTAGAGGAATAACAATGACACTGGGTCAGGAACATCTAAATGAGACACAAAAGGAGTCCCGTGAAGTGAAACTCTGTAAACCCCATCACTCGTACTGAGTGATTGATGTGTTCCAGCAAGGCAACTCCAATTTTGTGTGCAGTAAAATCTGGAGCTGAGATTTAGCAGGCATTGAAGGAAATAGTTTGCAAGTCCATTTGTTGGACAGCTGTGTCTTAAACTGCTGCAGTACAGTGGGGAAACATTGCGCTCCTGCAAGAAGAGAATGGCATTTCCATACTGAATGATGCCAGATGACATTGGAAGTAAAAATGGAAACCATGCTACATAAATATAATTACCAGTGTGTAATTTTTTTCATCCTGAAGTTTGGGAAAGGAAAGCGAAAGTTTAACGCTGAACACCTCCAGGAACTGGTTTAACGCAGCCTCATAAATGCCTCCTCTCATATTTACTTTGCTACATTTAATGTAATTCAGCTTTTCCTCTTGTTTATTTTTGCACCGTGCATAAAAAAAATGGTTCCAGGTATGTTCATGAACCAAATTAAGAGAGTGGAACAACATATTTGGCAGCCATTGGAGTCGGCTTCTCATTAACTCAAGGATAACTTAACACTTCAATGGAATCTCCCTCAGCAGCCCAACATGTAGTACAACTGCCGTGGTGGGATTTGAACCTGAGACCGCAGAGCGTTACCCTGGGTCTCTGGATTACTAATCCAGTGACAATGCCACGAGGCCACCGCCTTCCCATCAGCACACAGTACAACTGAAGGAAATCGTAGAATCATAGAAAAGTTACAGCACAGAAGGAGGCCATTTGGCCTATCTTGTCGATGCCAACCCGAGGAGGCCTTTTCTGATCCTACCTTCCTGCAACCGGTCCATAGCCCTGTATAGTCACAGGAAATGTGACTTCAGAAGAAGAAATAGCAGGTGAAAAAATGAATTAAATGAAATGAAAATTGCTTATTGTCACAAGTAGGGTTCAAATGAAGTTGCTGTGAAAAGCCCCTAGTCACCACATTCCGGCGCCTGTTCGGGGAGGCGGGTACGGGAATTGAATCCGCACTGCTGGCCTGCCTTGATCTGCTTTAAAAGCTAGCTATTTAGCCCTATGCTAAACCAGCCCCTAGTTGCGATTAATGAGGGGGGAAGAGAAGGAGGAGGGGAGAGCAAGGTCCTGGGATGGTTTTGAAGTTGATACATTGGTCCTTGACTTCTGAGCATTGGAGGAAAGCCATGGCCCGCCGATACTGGAAGTGAAAACTGCGCACTTGCTTGCGCTTAGAAATCCCGGCGAGCCTTGCAGTTCCCATGGCAGCCTCGGGCCTCCAGAGGCTCAGTCTATGCAGGCTCCAGTGTTCTGCAGTTTCGATGTAACCATGTCCCCTTGTGATGCAGCAGCTATGGGAACATCCATTGAGGGCAGGCATTTAAACAGCAGATTTATATTGAAGACAAGAGTCATCATGTTTGACAAATGTTTTAAAGGCATGCACAAGTTTTTTAAACAGTTTTTTTTGCTCTATTTTGTAAACTGTTGCTCTTGGTTCTTTTAAAGTAATTTTTAATTTTTAATTATCATAGGTGATTATTATTTATAACTGAACATATGTTTTGTTATTTGTTTTAAATCTGCGAAACTATTTAAGTCGGTGTTATATTATTATATAACTTTAAGTGTGACATGCTTAAATGTGTTTGTATCTTTAAATTTTGATTGTGGTCAGATGATTTTAAAAGCGCCCCACTGTTTTTTGCTGATACTATCCTTGTACCATTTGATTTTTTTCTTTTGATTTATGTTTATAGAATCATAGAATCAATACAGTGCAGAAGAAAGCCATTCGGCCCATCAAGTCAGCACCGACGCTCTGAAAGAACACCCTACCTACGCCCATGCCCCCGTCCTATCCTTGTAACCCCACCTAATCTTTGGACAGTAAGGGGCAATTTAGCATGGCCAATCCACCTAATCTGCACATTTTCGGACTGTGGGAGGAAACCGGAGCGCCCGGAGGAAAGCCTCGCGGATACGGGGAGAAAGTGCAAACACCACACAATGACCCAAGGTCCAAAGTGAACACGGGTTTCCGGCGTTGTGAGGCAGCAGTGCCAACCACTGTGCCACCGTGTTACCTGTGTTATTATGTTTCTGCCATGTTGTCTTCAATTTTCTTCTTCATTTATAATTATCTCGCAACTAAATGTTGTGTTTGGTGTTTCTATAACACATTTGTAAAAGCTTGTAAAGTTTAATGAGAAGCACTTACTAACAAAACTAATTTTATAAATACCAAACTTTGAAATTAGTTCATATTTACCCCAACGTTTAACTTTATCAGCTGAACAACAGCTACCTCAACTTTTACAAATGTCTTGCAATACTATATATTTTCTCACTTAAACACAACAGTCAATAAAATGTATTTTCCCACATAAACACAACGGTTCTGTCTATTTGTGAAGGGGAGGGGAGGGGAAAGTGGAGGGGAAGGGGAGGGAAGAGAGGGGGAGGGGAGGGGGTGGGATGAGGAGTGAGAGAGGGTTTAAACATATCAATTGTTAATTTTATAAGCTCAAAGTCCGAAAGCAGCAGCTGCTGAAGCTCAGTATCCTGGCACACAGCTCCTCCGAGATCATTTTGCGATGTCCTTTGTTTGCACACTCTTAAGGCTGGGTAATTGATTCACTTCCTTGCCAGGCGGAGATGTATTCTGACTCTTCTCTCATGACCCCTGCGCCTACGTCGAAGCCTCAAAAGGAGTCCAAAGATTTTAAGAAGTCAAGCAAGGGCAAGGGGAGAGAGGGGCGGGGAAGGAGGGTTTTGACATATCAATTGTTAATTTTACAAGCTCAATGTCCAGAAGCATCAGCTGCCAGACGATCTGGAATGGCCCTTGCGACACCAGAAGCCTGGGCTTGCACACGTGCGCCGGGACGTATGCCTGCATCAGGCTCCATATTACCTTCTTCCAGCTCATCCATTCCTGGTGGCAAGTCATCTTCCGGGTGAATGTTCAGTTAATGCTGAATGGCAAAGTTGAGCAACACATTGCAACAAGTTTTGAGACTATCTCCAGTGCATACTATAATGTGCCCCCTGACCTGTCCAGACATCTATAATGTGATTTCAAAACACTAATTGTCCTCTTGACTACCTGCTACATGTGTACAGTTGTATCATTCTTGTGCTTTAGTGTTGGTCCTCCGGAATGGTGTCATAAGCCATATTCTCAATGGGTATCCCTTATGGCCCAGTAACCATCCTTTAATTCCTTGTGGCGTTATCATGAATCAGTGTAACATTGAGCTGTCAAAGACAAATGAGTCGTGGGCAGTACCCTGATTATTTGTATTTACAGTAAGAAGTCATACAACACCAGGTTAAAATCCAACAGGTTTGTTTCAAATCACTAGCTTTCGGAGCACTGCTCATTCCTCAGGTGAATGAAGAGGTGGGTTCCAGAAACACATATATAGACAAAGTCAAAGATGCAAGACGATACTTTGAATGTGAGCATTTGCAGGTATTTAAGTCTTTACAGATCCAGAGAGAGGGTTACCCCCAGTTTAAAGAGGTGTAAATTGTCTCAAGCCATGACAGTTGGTAGGATTTTGCAAGCCCAGGCCAGATGGTGGGGGGTATGGTGAACCACTGCACACCTGTATTAGGGAAAGTAAGGTAGGACCTGTACTACAGGTTCGCCGGTAGCCCCTGCAGGCTGGCTCCGCCCAGTAGGAGCTGTATAAATATGCATATCCTTCATTGATCTGCCATTTCGCCAGCTGCAGCAGGAGGCCACGCATCTGACTGCAATAAAGCCACAGTTGTACCCAATCTGAGTCTTTGTGCAATTGATCGTGCATCAGGGGGTGAATGTAATGCAACATGAATCCCAGGTCCCGGTTGAGACCATATTCATATGTGCGGAACTTGGCTATAAGTTTCTGCTCGGCAATTCTGCATTGTCGTGCGTCCTGAAAGCTGCCTTGGAGAATGCTTACCCGAAGTTCAGAGGCTGAATGCTCTTGACTGCTGAAGTGTTCCCCGACTGGAAGGGAACATTCCTGCCTGACGATTGTCGCGCGATGTCCGTTCATCCGTTGCCGCAGCGTCTGCATGGTCTCGCCAATGTACCACGCCTCTGGACATCCTTTCCTGCAGCGTATGAGGTAGACAACATTGGCCGAGTCGCACGAGTATGTACCGCGTACCTGGTGGGTGGTGTTCTCACATGTAATGGTGGTATCCATGTCGATGATCTGGCACGTCTTGCAGAGATTGCCATGGCAGGGTTGTGTGGTGTCGTGGTCGCTGTTCTGAAGGCTGGGTAGTTTGCTGCGCAATGGTTTGTTTGAGGTTGCGCTGTCGTTTGAAGGCACGTAGTGGCGGTGTGGGGATGACCTTGGCAAGATTTTCGTCTTCATCGATGACGTGTTGTATTTGTATTTACAGTGGGGATTCTCATTTGTTTATCAGACACTCACATCACATTTAAAGAAAGGAACCCTTTCCTGTTATGAATGAAACAGTGTCATTTCTTGGTGTTTTCAATGTAATATGTGTTCCATTGACAGCCCTGATTACTTTTGGGAAACCAGCAATGCGATGGTCCTCTCTTCCATCATCACAGGCAATGTGTCAAAAATAATAAGCTCCGAAGCCTGACGATAAATTGCATTCATTACCTGCTGAATGCAGGTCCTCGCAGCATTCAGTGAAATGTTATGTAACACCATATTGAAAGGACCCAAATGCAAAGAAATTCAGCGCTATTGTGAGTTTCATTTCCACTGTTTGAGTTCAGCTTCAGGTCTTCCTTCCACATTTTACAAGGGCATCACATTGCTTCCTTGCTGATGTGCAGTCTCCTGACATACATCTTCTATGATGTCATTGAGGAATGTCTTTTGCCTGTATACTCTTTTTTTTAGTAATATTTTATCAAGGTATTTGAAAATTTGTATAACAGTAACAAAAACAATGACATCAACATGGTAAAATAAACATCCCCCCCCCCCCCCCAGCCCAATCTTCACACACCTCAACCATACAACAACAATTCGCCCCCGCCCGCCCCTTGGAATACTGCACCTTCCTCGCAAGGTAGAGATGATGCTCGATACTTCTCCCATAATCCCTGCACCAACGTCGAAGCCTCAAAAGACGTTCAAGGATTTTAAGAAGCCAAGCTATAATTGTCCTGTTCCAACGGAGGTGAAGCATGACTGCAGATTTTCAATCTGCACTGGAGGCTTGAATATGTCAACTGAGACATTAAACTTTGCGAAAGCATTTGACGTAATCATGGAGGCTTGTAAGGATGAACATTACATCAGGGAGACACTTAAACAACGCACCTTAAAATAAAGTGCAAAACCCAAATGTACTTTATTTGATTTGATTTGATTTATTGTCACATGTACCGAAATACAGTGAAAAGTATTTTTCTGCGGCCTAGGAACATACACAATACGTACATAGCGGACACAGAAATAATCAACGGAGAACATTGACAAATAGTGCATCGACAAAACAGTGATTGGTTACAGTGCGAAAAAAGGGGCCAAACAAAGCAAACAAAGCACATACATGAGCAAGAGCAGCATAGGGCATCGTGAATAGTGTTCTTACAGGGAACAGATCAGTCCGATGGGGTGTCGTTGAGGAGTCTTGTAGCTGTGGGGAAGAAGCTGTTCCCATGTCTGGATGTGCGAGTCTTCAGACTTCGTACCTTCTGCCTGATGGAAGGGTCTGGAAGAGGGCAATGCCTGGATGGGAGGGGTCTCTGATAATTTAGCTCTGCATCAGGTGGGAACGCAGGTGTGCTAACATTAGTGTCCTCGAAAGAGTCAAAAGCACCAGTATCGAGTCGATAAGCGGCTGGTTTAGCACAGGGCTAAATAGCTGGCTTTTAAAGCAAACCAAGGCAGGCCAGCAGCACGGGTTCAATTCCTGTACCAGCCTCCCCGAACAGGTGCTGGAATGTGGCGACTAGGTGCTTTTCACAGTAACTTCATTCAAAGCCGACTTGTGAGAATAAGTGATTTTCATTTCATTCATGATGACCCAAAACCATCTCTGCTGGGCCACCCAGTCCCGGCTGCCAGAGCAAATCTTCTTCACCCAACTCAAGAAAAGATTCCGAATAAGAGGAAGACAAAGGTAAACAAGAAATGCAACATAGAAGTCAATGTCTGGGAGACCCCTGCTCAGAAGAGACCTTCTTGGAGGAACTTCCTGATTGAAAGGACACAATTCTTTGACAACAATCAAAGGCAAGAGGAGGCCCAGAAAAGGAGCCTGAGACAGGAGTACCCATGATCTAGACTGATCCTACCTTTTGTATTTGTATTACTGTCATGTGTACCGAGGTACTGTGAAAAGTACGGTTTTGAATACAGTCCAGACAGACCATTCCATGCAAGGGGAAAAAAACCTAAGGCATACATAAATACACAATGTAAACACAGAGACACAGGTCTTCAGGTGAAGCATACAGGAGTGCAGTACTACTCAGTAGAAAATATTTCATAGAATTTGCAGTGCAGAAGGAGGCCATTCGGCCCATTGAGTCTGCACCAGCTCTTGGAAAGAGCACCCTACCCAAGCCCACACCTTCACCCTATCCCCATAACCCAGTACCCCAATTTTGGACACTAAGGGAAATTTAGCATGGCCAATCCACCTAACCTTTGGACTGTGGGAGGAAACCGGAGCACCCGGAGAAACCCCAGGCATACACAGGGAGAATGCGCAGACTCCGCACAGACAGTGACCCAAGCCTTGAATCGAACCTGGGACCCTGGAGCTGTGAAGCAATTGTGCTAACCACTATGCTACCGTGGTGCCCCTAACCACTATGCTACCGTGCTTCCCGTGAGTGATTAAAGATGTGTGAAGAGATCAGATCAGTTCATAAGGGGGTCATTCAGGAGTCTGGTAACAGCGTGGAGGAAGCTGTTTTGAATCTGTTTGTGCATGTTATCAGACTTTTGTATCTTCTGCCCAATGGAAGAAGTAGGAAGAGTGAATAACCCAGGTGGGAGGGTTAGACTGAGTCAATGAATGGGAGGCGGGTTCATGTGATGGACTTGGCTGTGTCCATGACTCTCCATCGTTTCTTACTGTCTTGGACCGAGCAGTTGCCATACCAAACTGTGATGCGGCCGGATAGGATGCTTTCTGTGCCTTTTGGAAACCCCTGTCAAGTGAGTGATTAAAGATGCTGCTTTAGGATCGCGCTCATCAGCCACGCAAGGACCCACAGATCCCGTGACAATTAACGTTGTGGACAAGCATACTCATTAGCGAGTGATCGCGGAAGATTACATACACTTCAAACCCATTCTTTAATGAAATAACATCGTCATGACAAACCAAAGCATTAAAAAAATCTTTCTTTCACTTTCTGTTCCTTCAACTCACTTGACACCTTTTCAATGGAATTATAAACCTCATGACAAGGCAAAGTTTGAAAAGAATCTTCTTTTCACATTATTTTCATTTTAAACATATCTATAAAAGCTGAACACTAATAATATAAAACATTAACCTACCCAAAAAAATGGCTCCCGATTTGTTTGCCTCTGCTCGATGATCCTGGACCAAATAAAGCACACAGAAAAAAGTGCAAAAAACTCACCTAACAGCGGTCAAGTTAGGGCTGTCCCTGGATTTTTAATACAACAACCTCAGATCCGAACAACGGCCATTGTTCCTCTGACTAAGTGGGCACCCAAAGTTAAGTATAGGCGTTAACATTAGATATAGTTTAGTTTGTAGTAATGTTGTGCATGAGTAGATCTTACTGTGTGTGTAAATAAATGGTATTGACTTTGAACTAACTAACTGGTGTATTGGCTCTTTGATCGGTATTCGGGTTGAACCTTGTGGCGGTATCGAGAGATACCTGGCGACTCTGAAAGTATACTCATAATTAGGATTAAGAAAGGCGACCATATTGACCGCCATATTTATAACTAAATAATATAGGGGCTGGTTTAGCACACTGGGCTAAATCGCTGGCTTTTAAAGCAGACCAAGGCAGGCCAGCAGCACGGTTCAATTCCCGTACCAGCCTCCCCGAACACGTGCTGGAATGTGGTGACTAGGGGCTTTTCACAGTAACTTCATTGAAGTCTACTCGTGACAATAAGCGATTTTCATTTCATAGAGCGACAATGTCTGAGAGTTGGGCTTGAATCTCAGCTTCGGCCCAAACCACCTGTGACTTTCGGTGAGTAGCTTTATTGATTTGATCAGCTAGCAAAACATTGATTATGCACACTGATAAGTGTGCCAATCAGGTGAGGAGAGGTCCAATTTCTCCCCTCTTTTCCTTCTCCATGTTTGACCGCAAAAGGTTTATGTTGAAAAGGATACGCATGCCAATTCAGTGAGCGTTTAACTGTGAGCTGTGATCACAAAGGAGCCAATCAGGCAGATCGGTGTAACAAAGGACGACGGTAGCTTTATTCTACTGAAACCGATCTAAGTAAATAATAAAATACTCGCACGCACATGCACCCATATTACATAAGGAATGGATTAATCAAATTAAAACCCAGAGAAACAAAAGGGATTGCTTGGCGACTCAGTTGGCTCCAGGTTGAATTCAGTGGCCTTGCGATTTCAGTGCTCCCAGTGCGTCTGGTTTAAAGATGCAGACCGTTGATTTGGCTGTTCTCCTGGAGATGGTAGTTCCATCTGCAGCAGAGGCATGTCTGGATGGTCATGGTCATCAAATGGGGTTCAAAGCTTGTACGTTCGGGTTGGAGAGTGAGGGAGGAAAGAGGGACCCCTCCCCCCACTCAGGGACACCCCCCCCCCCCCACTCAGAGACCCCTCCCCCATTCAGGGACCTCACCCACTCAGGGACCCCTCCCCCACTCAGGGACACCCCCCCACTCAGAGACCCCTCCCCCCACTCAGGGACCCCCCCCACTCAGGGACCCCTCCCCCACTCAGGGACCCCTCCCCCACTCAGGGACCCCTCCCCCCCACTCAAATCCTCTCTCATCAGCGTCTTAACTGCATGTTTCCTTGTGCAGAAAAAACAGGATTTAAACAGAAAATGTACAGGCCTGACAAATCAGCCACACCCAGTAATTCAAATATGCCCAGTTCATGGGCGGCACAGTAGCACAGTGATTAGCACTCTTGCTTCACAGTGCCAGGGTCCCAGGTTTGATTCCTGGCTTGGGTCACTGTCTATGCGGAGTGTGCACGTTCTCCCTGTGTCTGCGTGGGTTTCCTCCGGGTGCTCCGGTTTCCTCCCACAAGTCCCGAAAGAACAAAGAAAAGTACAGCGCAGGAACAGGCCCTTCGGCCCTCCAAGCCTGTGCCAACCAAGCTGCCCGTCTAAACTAAAACCTTCTACACCTGGAGTCCGTATCCCTCTATTCCCATCCTATTCATGTATTTGTCAAGATGCCACTTAAACGTCACTATTGTCCCTGCTTCCACCACCTCCTCCGGCAGCGAGTTCCAGGCACCCACTACCCTCTGTATAAAAACCTTGCCTCGTACATCTACTCTAAACCTTGCCCCTCGCACCTTAAACCTATGCCCCCTAGTAATTGACCCCTCTACCCTGGGAAAAGGCCTCTGACTATCCACTCTGTCTATGCCACTCATAATTTTGTAGACATCTATCAGGTCGCCTCTCAACCTCCTTCGTTCCAGTGTGAACAAAGCAAGTTTATTTAACCTCTCTTCATAGCTAATGCCCTCCATACCAGGCAACATCCTGGTAAATCTCTTCTGCATCCTCGCTAAAGCCTCCACATCAATCAATGTAACCTGCAGCCTCCACATTAATCAATGTAACCTATTGATTGATTAAGGCTTTGGAGAGGGGAAATGTAAGTTTTTTTAAAGCCAAAGTCACAAAACATTTTTCAAGTCATGTAATTGTTGCACCTTCACCAACATTATGATGTCTTGATAATCTCCAAGAACTTAATTTATAATGTACGATGGGAGTTAAATTAGGCTCCTGGACGTCACAGATTGAAACTTTAGGAAGAATCTGGAATCAGAAATCAAGGAGTTTCTGAACGATGGTATGAGATGTTCATGAATGTTCATAGAATCCCTGCACAGAACCATAGAATTCCTACAGTGTAGAAGGAGGCCATTTGGCCCATTGCATCTGCACCGGCCCTCTGAAAGAGCACCCTCCCTTGCCCTATCACCATAACCTAATCGGCACATCTCTAGACAGCAGGGGCAATTTAACATGGCCAATCCATCTAACCTGCACATCTCTGGAGATATCTTTTGAGATAAATTTCTGATCCAATATATTAATGTCTTGCACA
Source organism: Scyliorhinus canicula (assembly GCF_902713615.1). Taxonomy (NCBI): domain Eukaryota; kingdom Metazoa; phylum Chordata; class Chondrichthyes; order Carcharhiniformes; family Scyliorhinidae; genus Scyliorhinus; species Scyliorhinus canicula. The sequence continues at coordinate 20,978,800 of NC_052165.1, read as the reverse complement.
AGGGGGGTTACAGTTGTAACTGTTTATTGGCAAGCAGTTAGTTCTCAAACTCCCCTGAATTTGCAAGCAGCAATGTATCTAATACATTGTTCACAGAGTTACATAGGACAGGCTGTGCAAACCTGAACACACAGAGGAATTGGACTATTTTCAACTCAAGATATGGCACACAGTCAATTGTTTCACCAGACTTCCGCACTTAATCCACAAATTGAGAAACACTAGTTCTTCTCATAACGATAAGGACACTGGATGACTATCTGGAAAACACAACTGAGGGCTTTCGATTACATCACAATGGGAATAAAGCCCAGGCGATTATCGATGCCAGTATATTTCCGCTACTTTTCTAGCAATGTGAAAGTAGCAGTTTAACTCTCAAGACATGCTGTTAGGTAATTTGGACATTCTGAACTCTCCCTCTGTGTACCCGAACAGGCGCCAGAATGTGGCGACTAGGGGCTTTTCACAGTAACTTCATTGCAGTGTTAATGTAAGCCTACTTGTGACAATAAAGATTATTATTATCATGAGGGTGAATCCATGTTTTCTTTTTTTTAAATGTATTTTATTACAAACATGTATCAAAGCAGGTTACAGCAAATAAACACCCCAGGAAACATACTTCCCAACAATCAACGATACAATCTGTACAGAGTTTCCCCCCCCCCTCCCCCACCCCTCCTCCCCCCCCTCCTGCGACGAACAGCTCTTCAAACACGGTCACAAAATCCCCACCTTTTCTCAAACCCCCCTGCTGAGCCCCTTAACTCATACTTTATCTTTCCCAACCACAGGAAGTCGGACAGGTCACCCAACCATGCCGCTACTCCCGGTGGTGATGCCGACCGCCACTCCAGCAACATTCACTGCCGTGCAATCAGAGAGGCAAAGGCCATGACTGAATCCATGTTTTCAGTGTCCTATTGTTCAAGTCCTTGGGTTTAGCATATCTCAATTGTAGCTTGGGAAGTTCATGTCTGGCACCCCTATGTTGAATATCTCAAATGACTTCCTTCATGCCCCAGAATGGGGACAGGATATGTAGCTCACTCATATTCTCCTGAGGCCATTGCCAGGCACGGTAGCACAGTGGTTAGCACAGTTGCTTCACAGCGCCAGGGTCCAGGTTCGATTGCCGGCTTGGTCACTGTCTGTGCGGAGTCTGCACCTTCTCCCCGTGTCTGCGTGTGTTTCCTCCGGGTGCTCCGGTTTCCTCCCACAAGTCCCGAAAGACGTGCTTGTAAGGTGAATAGGACATTCTGAATTCTCCCTCTGGGTACCCGAACAGGCACCGGAATGTGGTGATTAGGGGATTTTCACAGTAACTTCATTGCAATGTTAATGTAAGGCTACTTGTGATAATAATAAAGATTATTATTATTAGATGCCGAGTCTCCATCTCAGTGAGTTGCAATGTGGCGGGTACAATGATGCAAATTGTGTATCCGTCTTTATTGTAAGCTGAAGTCACAGTTTTGCCTGTTTTAATGAGTTTTAATGGGCATCACGGTAGCATAGTGGTTCGCACAGTTGCTTCACAGCTCCAGGGTTCCAGGTTCGAATCCTGGCTTGGGTCACTGTCTGTGTGGACTCTGCACGGTTTCCTCCAATTTCCACCCACGGTCCAAAGGTGTGTAGGTTAGGTGGATTGGTCATGCCAAATGGCCCCTTAGTGTCCAAAAAGGTTGGGTGGGGTTGCTGGGTTATGGGGATGGGGTGGGGGGTGGGGATGCGTATGGTGCTCTTTCCAGGAGCCTGTGCAGACTTGATGGGTTGAATGGGCTCCTTGTGCACTGTAAATTCTGTGATTCTATGCGTCTGTTTTTAAAAATTCAGTTCGGTTTCCCAGATGTTGGATTAAAAATCTTTATTTGGCACACACAAAGCACGATTTCTTGACTTAAGGAATACCAGAACTCATTAACAATTTAAGGTTCAAAGAACTTTTTCCAAAAATTGCTGAATTTGATGTTAGGTTTGTTGGGCAACTTGACCACAAAAAGGTAGTCGAAACACATTGTTAATTATTTATTAACTTTAAGTTAATCTTATTCAATATATGAAAATAACAACGTTTAAAATACAGGGCTCAAAAACAGGAGGAGCTAGCTAACACTGAAATAACAGTAACAGAATAGAATTAGAACTAATGGCAGTTAAATACATACTCAGATAACAACAATAACTAATGATGTCGCAGCACTTACTGGTGACAACAACAATAGATTTAAATAAGAAGATGCATAATAATAACACTCTTTGACACTTCTCCCTTAACTATCAAAGACAGAAACTAATGTTTAATTATACATCAGTCTTCAGGCGCTTTGCGACTGTGCTGTGATCTGCGCAGTAACACTGGTGACTCTGTCAGCTCCTCCTTCAATTTGCCGTTCATGGCATTGGGGCACTGTCCTCAGTATGGAAAAGCAAGGAGCAGCCTGAGGATCTTTCATTCTATTGCCACCTTGCCGTGGTGGACAGATTTGAACATTCCATTGATCCCAAGAGCAATGCTGTCGGAAGTCTTATGCTCCAGGCAGGGATCCCGTGACGGAAAGGTTGGAGGGGAGGAACCAGACAAAGCGCAATCCAAAACAAGTCCTCAAGGATAGATCAGGCAGAAGATACTCGTATGGTATCAATGGCTGACATGGTGGATGTAGGCTGCAGCAATAGGGAGATTCCCAGCCGTCAGTTCCCTATGCCACTGGAACTGGGCCTACCCTCTGTAAATGACCATGGCCAGGATTCTCCGGCCCCATGCCGGGTCGGAGAATCCCTGGAGGGGTTCCTGTCTCCGCACCGGCCCTCGGGCAATATGGCGGAGCCATACAGGGGCCCAGCACGGAGGAACATAGGAACCCACGGAACCAGCTCACCCGCCGATCGGTAGGCCCCAATTGCGGGCCAGACCACAGTAGAGGCCCCCTCCGGGGTCGGATCCTCATGCCCCCTCCTCCCGTCGGCCCCCGCAGGCCCATCTTCCAGGTCCCACCGTGTGGGAACTGAGTAACCCATGCAGGCGGGACTCGGCCGAACACGGCGGCCACTCGGCCCGTCAGGACCCGCAGAATCGCCGGGGGGGCACTGTCAACGGCCCCTGACCGTTGCGACGGCGATCCCGCAGGTGCCCAAGAATTGCCGCCGGAGAATAGGTAAGAGGCCTGGCCCGCAATCGGGGCCTACCAATCGGCGGGTGAGCTGGTTCCATGGGGTCCTATGTTCCTCCGTGCTGGGCCCCTGTATGGCTCCGCCATATTGCCCGAGGGCCGGTGCGGAGACGGGAACCCCTCACGCACGCGCGGAATCATGCAGGCTGTAGCGCGCATGCGCAAATCTGCGCCGACTGTTCCACTCTGGCTGGAGCAACGGGGACCACTCCGGCGCCTTCCGAGCCAGCTAGGAAGGGGAGCATTCCTCATAATCGGGGACCATTGACGCCGGAGTGTTGGCGCTGCTTTTCGCGCCAGCGTCAGAACTTGGCCGCGGGACTGGAGAATCCCGGCCCACATTTCTGCTGACGTGCAACGGCATACCCACATTAAAAGATGTCCCGCACCAGGCGTCTATCGAGAGGAAATCAACATACGCCCCACACAGACAAGCCATGTGGGATCGGCGAGAGGTGATGGGGACAGGACCCTGAGATCTGTAGGATTTTAGCTACTGACCGGCCTGTAGGCGGTGGAGTTTGACTCAGTTGTCTCACTCTTGGAATAGGCACAGTAAGAAGTCTTACAACACCAGGTTAAAGTCCAACAGGTTTATTTGGAATCACTAGCTTTCAGAACGCAGTTCCTTCATCAGGTGAGCTGCGCTCCGAAAGCTAGTGATTCCAAATAAACCTGTTGGACTTTAACCTGGTGCTGTAAGACTTCTTACTGTGCTCACCCCAGTCCAACGCAGGCATCTCAACATCATGGAATAGGAACAGGAGAGCATTTTGGCAGCTTCCATGATGAATGAGCCGCCCTCTTTGGGATCCACTCTGCTCACCCCGCATGGGAAAAGGACCAGAAAAGGTGCCCGAAAAATAGTCTGCTCCATCCCAAACCTGGCTGGAAAACTGCATCCAGCAGGCTCACTGAATTATTTTTTTTCCACAGAATTTACATTGCAGAAGGCCATTTGGCCCAATGAGTCTGCATGGCCCTCGGAAAGAGCACCCTACTTAAGACCACACCTCCATCCTATCCCCGCAACCCAGTAACCCAACCTAAACCTTTTAGGACACTAAGGGAAATTCAGCATGGCCAATCCACCTAACCTGCACACCTTTGGACTGTGGGAGGAAACCGGAGCATCCGGAGGAAACCCACGCAGACGTGAGGAGAACATGCAGACACCGCACAGACAGTGACCCAAGCCGGAAATTGAACCTGGGACCCTGGAGCTGAGAAGCAACAGTGCTAATCACTGTCTACCGCACCGCCCCAATGTGGAATCACAGGCTCATCTACCTGTGGTCAGAAAATCTTTGAAAACCTCAGGATATTTGCGAATGACTTCCTCTGTCAATTTTGTCTACTTTATCTCACCCCAGGTCAAGTGAATTTTCCTGAGCCAATCACGCCTGAGTAAACTAGGCCCATGACCATGTATCACCAGGAGCCGTGCACTTGCTTATTGGCTGTTAAATGCAATGTCTCCCACTAACGCTCCAAGCAATGGTATAGTCATGCCTCTGTACGTCTGAAGGTTGATTCCTGTAAAGACTGATGCCTGCTTACAGCCCCAAATCTTTCTGAAGGTCTCCTCCCTGGTTCCCGATGCAGAGGGCCCTTTGTCTACCTCCATCTTGATTTTCTATTCATCAACTTCTGCTGTGGCATAAATAGGCTTTGCATGCCCCTCACTCATATTAAACATGTTGTAATAGTGCCCCTCTGCCTCATCTGAACGTCCGCAGAATCACAGAATAATACATCACAGAAGAGGCCCTTCAGCCCATCAAGTCTGCCCCGAAGCATGAAAAACACCTGACCTGCCTACCTAATCCCATTGCCAGCACTTAGCCCATAGCCTTGAATGTTATGACGTACCAAGTGCTCATCCAGGTACATTTGAAAGGTGTGAGGCAACCCACCTCTACCACCTTCCAGACTGTGCATTCCAGACCATCACCCTCTGGGTAGAAAGGTTTTTCCTCAAATCCCCCCTAAACCTCCTGTCCCTGACCTTAAACTTGTGTCCCCTCGTAACTGACCCTTTAACTAAGGGGAACAGCCATTCCCAATCCACCCTGCCCGTGCCCCTCATAATTTTGTACACCTCAATCTTCTCTGCTCCAGTGAAAACAACCAAAGCCTATCCAACCTCTCTTCATAACTTAAATGTTCCATCCTTGGCAACATTGTGGTGAATTGCCTCGGCACCCACTCCAGTGTAATCACATCCTTTCTGTAATGTGATGACCAGAATTGCATTCAGTACTCCAGCTGTGACCTCACCAAAGCTCGATACAATTCCAACATGGCCTCCCTGCTTTTGTTATCTGTGCCTCGATTGATAAAGGCAAGTGTCCCATAAGCCTTTTTCACCACCCTATTAACCTGCCCTTCTGCCTTCAGAGATCTATGGACAAACATGCCAAGGATCCTTTGTTCCTCGGAACTTCCCAGTGTCATGCTATTCATTGACTACTTCCTTGTCATATTACTCCTTCCAAGGTGTATCACCGCACACGTTTCAGGGTTAAATTCCATTCATTTCCAAGTTTTGCATAATAACTGAGGCTTCCTTGCATTTGTAGTTCTCTACTCAGCCTTCGATTTTCTCTTAGCACCCAACACTTCTTCACTAAATGCCCCTTCTTGTTGTACTGATGACCAACAGCGTCCATATACTTACAATGCTCCGCATAATATGACCCTCCTCACCTAACCCTGACAAGTGTGAGGTTGTCCATTTTGGAAGGACAAATCTGAATGCGGAATACAGGGTTAATGGTAGGGTTCTTGGCAATGTGGAGGAGCAGAGAGATCATGGGGTCTATGTTCATAGTTCTTTGAAAGTTGCCACTCAAGTGGATAGAGCTGTGAAGAAGGCCTATGGTGTGCTAGCGTTCATTAGCAGAGGGATTGAATTTAAGAGCCGTGAGGTGATGATGCAGCTGTACAAAACCTTGGTCAGGCCACATTTGGAGTACTGTGTGCAGTTCTGGTCACCTCATTTTAGGAAGGATGTGGAAGCTTTGGAAAAGGTGCAAAGGAGGTTTACCAGGATGTTGCCTGGAATGGAGAGTAGGTCATACGAGGAAAGGTTGAGGGTGCTAGGCCTTTTCTCATTAGAACGGAGAAGGATGAGGGGCGACTTGATAGAGGTTTATAAGATGATCAGGGGAATAGATAGAGTAGACAGTCAGAGACTTTTTCCCCGGGTGGAACAAACCATTACAAGGGGACATAAATTTAAGATAAATGGTGGAAGGTATAGAGGGGATGTCAGAGGTAGGTTCTTTACCCAGAGAGTAGTGGGGGCATGGAATGCACTGCCTGTGGTAGTAGTTGAGTCGGAAAAGTTAGGGACCTTCAAGCGGCTATTGGATAGGTACTTGGATTAGGGTAGAATAATGGAGTGTAGGTTAACTTCTTAAGGGCAGCACGGTAGCATTGTGGATAGCATAATTGCTTCACAGCTCCAGGGTCCCAAGTTCGATTTCGACTTGGGTCACTGTCTGTGTGGAGTCTGCACATCCTCCCCGTGACTGCGTGGGTTTCCTCCGGGTACTCCGGTTTCCTCCCACAGTCCAAAGATGTGCAGGTTGGGTGGATTGGCCATGAAAAATTGTCCAAAATTCTATGATTAACCTAGGACAAAAGTTCGGCGCAACATCGTGGGCCGAAGGGCCTGTTCTGTGCTGTATTTCTCTATCTATCTATCTCTATCTCTAAAACACTCCACTGTCTTCACCTATTTACTTACAGCTATTTTTTTTTACTTGTGCACCTGCCTGCTACCTTTTGAATATCTTTTGCATTATTTGCAGCCATTTCTACGCCCTGCAAAATTTATAGATCCTTCTTAAAAGTAAGTGTGGCCTCCCCCAGCATACGCTGCTGAATGCCACATTAACTGCCTGACCCGAAAGCCACATTAATTGTCTGTCGCAAAGCACCTCTTCCAAAACTGCCCTAAACTCGCAACCTTCTGAGAGCTGGCGCAATTCAGCAACAAAGTTAGTTACAGACGGTCCCGTCTCCTGAAAATGACTATGGAATTTGAAACATTGCACAATTGCTGAGCGCTTCGGATTGTGGTGACCCTGAATAATTGCGCCTTAGTCCACAAATTAAATGTTCCCTCTTTTCCGTGGTGTAGCTAAATTTCTCACTAGCTTTTAAGTCTTCACCCCACACACACTCAGGAGAATTGAGCACGAAATAGCCTCATCTGTCATCCCGTTTGCCAAGAAAAGTTTCCCAACCCTTCCACGTATTCAGTCCAGTTCTCGTTATCTTCCACAAACTCATCGATGGACGCAAACATAGCCATGCTTCTGCTAACTTGTCTTCCGTCGGTAAACCTAGCAAAATTGTTTTTTTTGAGCTTGCTGGAACTCAAATTTTTTAAATTCAAGTTGCCATAAAGATGTGATAAATTGACCACAAAAAAGGTAATTAATAAAGTTCATAAATAAAGTTAATCTTCTTTAATATATAAAAATAACAACGTTTAAAATACAGAACGGGAGCAGTTGGTTATACATCGAATAAAAGAATATAATTAGAAAAGAGTAAAAGAATATAATTAGAAATAACGGCGGTTAAGTACGAATATACACAGGTAACAACAACAAAACTAATGACATCCGCACTTGCTGATGACATCTGCAATGGACTTAATTAAGAAGATGCATAATAATTACATTCTGGGGAATCCAGAATAAGAGGGTATAACTGGAATTTAGAGTGAGGCCATTTAGAACTCAAAGCAGGAAGCACTTTTTCATTAAATGGGTGGTGAAATTCTGGTAACTGTCTTCCAAAATATGGAGATACTGAACTATGTTTTATGGCCCCACCCACCATGGGAATCATCACGGACGACATGAACAATTTGGCAGATCATTTAAAGGTCTGTTGACCTTGGGCAGGAATTTTTGGTCTCAGGGCGGGTGGGATTGATATTTTACAGCCTGTGATTGGCTATCATTTTTAAGTAAGGCTAGCAAAGGATATGGATGAAAGGCAAATGAATATCAGGAACATATGAGCCATAATCTAATTATTAGTCTGTACTGGAAAATGCTGAATAATATGTTTCTTACGTTCAAAAAAGCATAAACAAGCCAATGCTCAGACAACAACTTATATTAATACGATGCTTCAAAGGTAGTAAAATGACACAAAGTGCTTTACAGGTGTGTTATCAAACATTTGCCATCTAACCTGATAAGGAAATATTCAGGCAGCTGGTCAAAAGATCAGTCAAATAGGTATGTTTTAAGGAGCATCGTAAAGGAGGGAAGTGATGTAGAGAGGTTTAGAGGGAAAATTTCAGAGCTTAGGGCTTTGGCAGCTGGAGGTACAGTCACAACTGGTGGAGCAAATTAAAATTGGTGACGCTCAAGAGACCAGCAGAGAAGTGTAAATATCATGGACGCTTGTATGGCTGAAGGAGATCATAGAGATAGGCAGGATGAAACATATAGATGAGGGGTTGCTGAACTGGAGACCACTGGAGGTCAGAGTGATTGGTGAACAGAACTTAGTGAAAGTTAAGATGTGGGCAGCAGATGTTTGGATGACTTGGCGTTTATCGAGGGTAGAATGTGAGATGCTAGCGAGAACTGTGTTAGAATAGTCAGCAGTGAAGAGATGCATTTTGTTTTTTACATGGGTGTAGATCACATAGAGTCAGCTGTGGTTCAGTTGACAGCATCTCCACCTCTGAGTCAGAAGGTTGTGGGACTCCGGGACTTGAACACAATATCCTCGGCTGTCACTTCAGTGCAGCATTAAGGGGCTGGTGCACTTCCAGAGGTGCTGGTTTTAAGATAATCAGTTCAAGAAGGATAGGACAGTAGCCAATCTTTATACACTTTAATATTAATTTACCGAGTTAAAAACACATAAACCTCAAACCAACAACTGCAGTTTTCATTTGTGACTATTTTTGTGGTGGCTCAAGTGAATCCTCAGCTAATGCCTATTATCTGCATACAATTAAACATACCTACGATTAAAGTGACATGCCACTTTTCAGGTGAAATATTAGGTGAAAAATCTGGGGCAGCACGGTAGCATAGTGGTTAGCACTGTGGATTCACAGTGCCAGGGTCCCAGGTTCAATTCCCTGCTGGTTCACTATCTGGGCAAAGTCTGCACATTCTCCCCATGTCTGTGTGGGTTTCCTCCGGGTGCTCCGGTTTTCTCCCACAGTCCAAAGACGTGCATGTTAGGTGATTGGCCATGCTAAATTGCCCTTAGTGTCCAAAAAAGGTTAGGAAGAGTCATTGGGTTAGGGGGATCGGGTTGAAGTGAGGGCTTAAGTGGATCGGTGCAGACCCGATGGGCCAACTGGCCCCCTTCTGCACTGTATGTTCTATGTAAAAAAAATCTATGTGATATTAAACTGTCTGTTTCTCAGGTGGATGTAAAAGATCCTGTGACACTATTTCAATAAAGAGCAGAAAAGTTGTTCCAGGTGTCCTGGGTAATATTTAGCGCTCAATCAATATCATGGCCAAGATTTTCAGAATGAAAGTGTCTTCCTTCCCACGATCTGAAGAGTTGGCAAAAGAGCATTAATTGGCTGAAGGCAGGACTTCTGCCCCTCACTCCTGAGAAAGTCCGCCTCAAAGAGCTGCTACCCAATCTGATTCAGATGTGAAGCTAACCACAATGTTTATAAACATTTAGGAGGTAAGTGCTTTCACTTCCTCTTTTTTCAGCAGAAAGCACTTAACTTCTTTTGATGTGGTGAGGACCTGGCATTCATTAGTGGATGTTTATAAACATTGTGGATAGCTTCACAATAGGGTACTTGAGATGCATTCAAGTGTGAAGGGAAATTAAAATAAACAATTCAGACACCTGGCTGTCTAGAAGATATTACCCTGTTGATTACAACCTACTAGTAGCTATTTCTCTTTGAAAGTGAATAGAAGCTTCGCAGATCACAGGATCTACGTGGGTTTAAAGCCTTGTGATGTGTTTTGGCTTTCTATGAAGTAACAGCTGCTGCTTTAGCACTTCTGTCTGAGCCAGCAGTTGTAAGGGGCAGGTAAGCGAAAAAGCAATGATTTTTCACTGTTTTTGCCTGGACTGCTCTTTAGCTTCCAGGCAGAAGTGGCTGATGGAGGGATCTCTGATATGGGGGGTTTCTGATTGTGGGATTTCTGAGATGGGGTTATCTGGCGGGGGAGTTCCTGATGGGGGTGAGGGGAGGGTCTCTGATGGGGGGGGTCTCTGATAGAGGGGTCTGATGAGGGGGATCTTGCATGGAGACCTGATGGGAGTGTTTTATGAGGGTAGAGGGGATGGGGTTGGCAGGATTTTCATTGTGGGGAGGGCGGCGTGAATGGAATTTGAGGGCACCAATGTTAAATATTTATCCCATTGAACCACAGCAGGGTCCACCGCCTCAAAACCGCACTTAAAAATACTAGCACCAATTCAGGTCCATGTGAATCCTGCCTAAGCGGATGCAAATGGGTTCAAATGTTGCATTTGCATCCTCTCGCTAGCAGCTTGCTGCTGCCACTGACGGGGGATCGGACCGTTGGAATGGGATCGGCATTTTTTCCCCCGATGCTCAATTCTCCGCCGAGTCTTCAAATGTTTGGCTACAAAATGCTTTGGGACGTCCAGTCACGAAAGGCACTATGTAAATGAAAACCTTTCATTCTTTCATTATTGTTCCATGGGAACTACACGTGAAATATTAAGTTAACATTTGAACTGTCAGGATCTACAAATGCAACAACCTTTTCCCTGCTTTACAGTGCATTGTGTTACTGAAGGAATACATTGCGCCCCTGGGCAATCCATTCTTCAACCATAAGTTCTTCATTAAAACTTTATATAATTTTAAGTCATGTGTGAGACTTCATAGTGGAACTGTGGTAAAAAAAAATTTGCAAAAAGTATTGTGTTCCCAAATTTTCCTCTACCCGTTTCCAATACTCTAGGTATTGTTGTAGTGACAACAGATATTATCAATGTCATGACAATGATCTTTGCATGACAAAACGCAATTACACACTGGCCACGATATGGTGTTCTCTTTAATCCAAAAGTAATTCATGTTTCTCATTTTAAGCATTTGTTAGGATCAGACCATTAACTAGAAACTCACTGTGATAAAATGATTTGCACCCATTTAATATGACTATAGTAATACATCCTGACAATCACATTTTCTCCGAAACAGCTGGAAATTATTTTGTGATAAATTTGAAGTAATGACACCATTATTAACAGATCTTCATGGTGAACCTCATTATGCAGAAATGATATGGACTTCGCTGAATGGCTGGCCATCTGTACTGACAGATGTTGCCAACACAGTAAACACATCAAAATTGAATAAGACCATCTCTCGCCCTCCATTATAGAAATGTTTTCAAAACAAAAAATAGACCAAGTAGCCATGAGGTGAGGTGTGAACTCTGCAGTTAGATTATGCGGAAGAATTGCATTGAAATGTGAACCTGTTTTTTTTCTCTTTTGGATCTTGATTCAACTGTGCAAATAGACTCGAACAGATTAAGCGAGCGACAAACACAGTTCAATGTCAGAAGTGTGAGGTGTTCCACTTTGGATTCAAGTGTGGAAAACCTAAAAATGTTCTTCACGGTGAGAAACTTGGAGCAGTGGAGCACATCCATGTGTGCGAAGGTCAAAACTGCTCTACAGGCACAGGAAGTAACCAAAAAGACTTGGTCAGCTTCTTTAGGAGTGACAAGTTTAGTTTTGGACATGAAATGAAAAATGAAAATCGCTTATTGTCACAAGTAGGCTTCAAATGAAGTTACTGTGAAAAGCCCCTGGTTGCCACATTCCAGTGCCTGTTCGGGGAGGCTGGTACGGGAATTGAACCATGCTGCTGGCCTGCCGTGGTCTGCTTTAAAAGCCAGCGATTTAGCCCTGTGCTAAACCAGCCCTAGCATCGTATTTTAGGAAGGATATTCGGACCTTGGAGAGGTGCAGGGCAGATTCACCAGAATGGTACCAAAGGCTTAACGTGTCAAAAGAAAATAAGGACAGTTTGCAGAAAGTTGATTTGTATGCTCTTGACTTTAGATAGTTGAGGGGTGATCTAATTGAGGTGTTTAAATCAACTGATCAACTAATTCAACAGGACAGAATCAGAGAATTCATTTCCTCTGATGAGGGAGTTCAGAACAAAAAAAATAACATCAAGAAAAATTTTGCACACAGAAGGTTGTGAAGATCTGGAACTTCCTCCCTTAAAATGCTATGGATTTAGAATCAATTGAAAATTTCAAGAAAGACTTTACTTGCTGAAGCGAATTTACTGTTAAACTGTCTGTCCCTTCCCGTCCCACTCTATTTGTCTTTACATGCATCGCTACACTGTCCTCAACTATAACCTCAACATTTCACTGCGGCCTTCTAAATCTCTCCTTACCCAAACTCTTCATCCCCCCCCCCACCCTCCCCCAACAACCTCATTAGTTGAAAGGCCTACCCACAGCTCCAGTTATACAATTCACCAGGACACTGGCCCCAGCCTGAGTTTAGGACTGCTCATCCCAATGGAACTGCTCTTTCTTTCCCCAGTAGTTGAACCAATGCCCAAGGGTCAAAATCCTCTTTTCCCACACCACTCTTTGAATCACTCTAATCTGCTCGACCCAATGCCAGTTGCCATGTGGCTCAGTTAACGATCCGCCTTTGATGTTTTATGTTTTAACTTGGACCCTAACTCTTTGAACTCTCTCAGCAGAACACCATTCTGAGCTCTGCCGATGTTGTTGGCTCCTGGGTGGACCAAGGCAACTGGATCCTCCCTCTTCTACTACAAGTGTGTCTCCAGCTGTGAGGAGATGTCCTTACACCAGTCACTGGATAGGCAACGCAACATTTGGAGCTCTCTCTCGCTGTGGCTGCAGAGAACAATGCCTGCCCCTCTGACTATACCATCACTTAACACCAGCCATATTCCTTTTTGCTGCCCTGCCACACCCTCCTGTCACTGACCAATGCGAAAGTTCTACCTCCTCTAAGAAGAGTGACCACCTCCCTGATGCTCCACTCTCTGCAACACACACTTACCAGCAATTCTGAGTCGTAGTTGCTCAAAATCGCAAACTCTTTGCACAAATATGATTGTCTGGGACTGCTATGCATTCCAGAAATTCCCACATGTTGCTGTTATGGCACATCACCATCCCTGTCATGCCTATTCTCACATTATTAATTAGTCAATTATTAATTTACGCAGCTAAAGTAATAACTGACTTAGAGACAAAAGGAGGACATACATTCGCTAGTGGAGGCTGAAAAAGGGCATACAGAGCAGCACAGTGGGCAGCACGGTAGCCTTGTGGATAGCACAATTGCTTCACAGCTCCAGGGTCCCAGGTTCGATTCCGGCTTGGGTCACTGTCTGTGTGGAGTCTGCACATCCTCCCCGTGTGTGCGTGGGTTTCCTCCGGGTGCTCCGGTTTCCTCCCACAGTCCAAAGATGTGCAGGTTAGGTGGATTGGCCATGATAAATTGCCCTTAGTGTCCAAAATTGCCCTTAGTGTTGGGTGGGGTTACTGGGTTATGGGGATAAGGTGGAGGTGTTGACCTTGGGTAGGGTGCTCTTTCCAAGAGCTGGTGCAGACTCGATGGGCCGAATGGCCTCCTTCTGCACTGTAAATTCTATGATAACCTCTTTCCCCCTCTGCACTAAATTCCAACCTGCGCTAAATTCCTGAATTAGCATCTGCTCCTTGCCACACTCAGCCCTCGTCATTTCATTCTCTGCTCCCACTCGGTGTGATAGCAAAATCAGTCTGCTGTTATAGAGGACTGATAAGTCACACCCTATTTACAACCTCAAAATCAGCTTCTTGACACAATAATGAACACTTATTGAGGTAACCACTTTCAATTGATTTGCAAATACCTGTCACTGACAGGTCGTTTCTGCTAAAAAAAATGGATTGTCAACTCGCTGGAAGTTTTAAAGTTCTAAATCAGCGTCCGCCTGCTAATTTAAATGATCGCTTGAGAAACTCGCTTGGGATACTCCGACCCCCGCCGGGCCGGAGACGGCGGGGGGGGGCGCATGAATCCCGCCCCCGCTGGCTGCCGAATTCTCCGGCGGCGGGGTTTTGGCGGGGGCAGGAATCGCGACGCGCTAGTCGGCGGCCGCTGGAAACACGCCCCCGGTGATTCTCCGGCCCGCGATGGGACAAGCGCCCGCCCGTTTTAGGCCGGTCCCGCCGGCATAAATTAGACCTGGTACTTACCGGCGGGACCTGGCTCTGCGGGCGGCCTCCAGGGTCCTCGGAGGGGCGCGGGTGGGGGGGGGGGGGGTGCCCGACCCACGATTGGTGCCCATTGATCTGCGGGCGGGCCAGTGCCGTGGGGGCACTCTTTCCCCTCCGCACCAGCTGCTGTGGAACTCCCCCATGGCTGGTGTGGCGACGAACCCCCTCCCCCCCCGTGCATGCGCTGGGATGTCGGCAGCAGATGTTGGCTCTCCCACGCATGTGCCAGCTCGCGCCAGCCGGCGGAGGCCCTTCAGCACCGGTTGGCGTGCCGCCAAGCCCCTTGCGCCGGTTGGCGCGGCGTCAACCCTGCCGGCGCCGGCCAAGCCCCTGAAGGTGCGGAGGATTCCACCCCTTCCGGGCGGCCCGATGCCGGAGTGGTTCACGCCACTCCTCAGCGCTGGGACCGCCCGCCCCGCCGGGTAGGGGAGAATTCCGCCCTATATGCGCAATCTTCTTGGAGATCCTCTCTACTTTGAGCCGGCAGTTTGCGATGTCAATGGTAGCCATGATGTGGAGATGTCGGCGTTGGACTGGGGTGGGCACAGTAAGAGGTTTTACAACATCTGGTTAGAGTCCAACAGGTCTGTTTGGACTTTAACCTGGTGTTGTAAGACTTCTTATTGTGCCCACCCCAGTCCAACGCTGGCATCTCCACATCTTTTCATTCAATGATACCACCTTTTTTTCTCTGAAGGATCCAGCAAAGTTCTCACGGCTGCCAACTGACCAAACTCACCAAATCACCAACTCACGAACCAAACCTATGATCCAGAATGCCTATTAAGGGCTAAATTTGATAACCTCCTTGTCATCCCATTTATTATATCCACCATTGTGTTCTGAAATCTGCCACAGAGTTCATAAGAATCACCTTACCATTCCCCATCCAGTCTTTGCCATCTCTGCAGATAATTATATTTATATTACAACTTTGACCTCAAATTGCCTTACAGGTGGAGACACTTTACCCATTAGTTAAGCCTCCCTAATGGCTATACTTGCTACCATGGTTATTTGTGGCCCTTATCACTTAATCACACCTTGTTCTCAGTTTATTGCTCTGTTACTTCCCCCCTCTTCTTGTTCTACTCTCTCCTTAAAATGCCTGCTGTCCTTCTCCATTCCCCATCAACCCAAGTTTCAACCTCAGATAGAAGCTGGTAGAAACCAGTTGGGGTGAATGGTCTACTTATGTGTTGTGGATCTGTAACTATACAACTCAAGGGAAGGAGCTTGTTTTTCAAGGTGATTGGCTGCATCCACTCCTGCTGCTAGGTGGTCCTATAGCTCATTAGGTAGTTCCACTGCCTTTGATCCAGAAGACCCCGGTTCAATTCTAACTCCAGGACTTGACCACTGAAGGAGTATCCCTGACACAACTCAGCAAGTTTCCAATCCATCTTCCAACTGTCCTGCAAAGGGAAAGTATGCGAATTACAAAATGAAAGAAAATCCCTCCTGGCTGTTTACTGGTTCCTTTCATACTCTTCTTATGAACAAAGATTGATAGGAACATGTAAGTAAATGCACTGCACGTGTGCAAATGGTCCGTTGGCATGGTAACATGCTGGCATGGTTAGGCATGTATAATTGTGTCCCACCTGTCAAAAGAAGCCTCCATCTTCCTCTGCTCGAAGCTGTTGTGTTGCGTAGGACTCCTGCTTACTTCAATTCTCAAAACCTCAACTGTTTAGGCATGTTTCGACAGCTGACATTTTCATGAAGTCAGAACGCTTAACGAGCAAAGTCTGCTGCAAACAAAATTATATGATTAATTTAAAGGCCTGTTTTTGTTGCTTGTCAACAGCCTGTCAATACAAGCTGTTTTTGCAGCCAAATCTGAATAACTAGTTTAACTTTTGGATCTTACAGTTCACCAACAAGCCAAGGAACTTGGTTACACAGCGATGAATAAATCAGCTTTCAATGTCACCTTAGATTTATCAGTAAACTGAACTGGTCATTATTCCGCTACATTAAAACCTTGCGTAAATGGAATTTGTGATTTAACAATAGGTTGTTCCTTCTCAATTTAAAAAAAAAAACAACAAAATGAACAAATAACCTCAATTCCCACAGATCACAACTGTTTGATAAATTGCTTTGGCTATCATAATTCTCCGATGGTCAAGTAGTACCTACCCTCTGTGCATTTCGTGGAAAATTGAAAATTTGTTTGTAATGCATTATCCAAAATAAATCTGTTTCTTTGCACTTCCGCCATCAGTGTCCCAACCTGTATTATCCCACAAGTGACGCTGCTGAAGAAAAAAAGGACTCTGAAGCAGTGTGGCAAAGAATGACGCATCTTTCTGATATGCTAACAATTCTCCTGTGGCATTGCTCAATTCTGCATTGTTGCAAAAGGCAAGAGGACAGGAATGCTGGGGCATGGAAATGTCTGTTTTGATTTAACTAAATTGCAAGTGAAGTGAGACTATTTAAATGGTTGCAAAATTGGATGAAGCCCATGCCTGAATTTGCATTGAAGCCTCACGGGTTAGCTCACTGTCTTCATTCAAAATCATTTACTTTCACTGGGGTTGTCGAGGGGGAAATACAACAGAGAATCAGGGTTCCTGTTCTTAATGGATATTCATTGACAGCAGCCCCACACCAGCACATCAACTCCGCCCCATCCTTCCCACATGCCGCTCACCAATACCCCAACTGCTGCAACCTCTTCCTGGGAAGCAGATGTGTGTGAAGCTGTTGAGTACGGAAAGGATCAGGCTCAAATGTGAAGCGTCCTTCGTAAAAGTGTCATCTGAGACTCATAGTCCAGACTGACAAAATGAAGAGTGTTCACCTGGACAGGAAGTCACTGTTCCTTTAATAAGGACACCGGGTGTCCACACTGAGTGAAATAAAGAACTTTAATTTATTTACAATTACGGAAATACACTTCCCGGTTGACCCCTACTGAGTCTCTTTCCTTACTGGCCCACCTTTTATACAATGCTAAATGGAGCTCCCCCACCCTTCAGCGGGGGAGTCCGTACTCCCCGAGAACCACGGGGAAGATAGTCATTCCCATCCCGATATTCCCTTGCGGGATATTACAGTCACCAGTGAAATTCAATTCCTCGGGAAGGTGAGAAGGTGGCAAGCTGTGGAGAGAAGGAACAAAATTGAGGTTCACAATCCAAGTAGGCGTTGAGAATTTTGTCTTCAGTGTGTTAAAATGTCCTCTTTTAAAAGAATAGGAAGTTCAACTTATTCCTGAAAGCTATTTTGCTGGAATTAATCATTTGCTTTTGTTTTAATGGAACATATGGGGCAGGAGTCTCCAACCCTCCGTGCCAGAATCGCGGCGGAGAATAGCCGTTCGCGCCAGAAATCTGGCGCGACGCCACTTCCGCGATTCTCCGTGGACCCGCCAGACTCGCACGCGGTTGACGTGGCACCGGTCGGGGGCCGTTGGAACAGGACCCCACGGCAATTCTCCATAGTCGTCCAGCCGAACTCCCGCCAGCGTGGTTTACATATGGTACCACCCGGCAGGGGCTGGGACCCGCAGCCGCGATGACGGTCCTAGTGGGGGGGCTGGGAGTATCTGAGTCTGGGGGGGTGGGGCCTCAGCAGTGGCCAGGCCCGCGATCGGGGGCCACCGATCGGCGGGCCATCACGATCTGGGAGGCTGATGTGGCTCCGCCTGCGCATGCACGGCCACCCGGTCTGGCTTGCAGGGCCCCGCCAGTAGCCAGAGCTGTGGGACACACACCAGGGGTCTGCTCGCCCCCGGGAAAACAGAGAATCAGCCCGGACCTTCGAGGAAAACGTCTGGAGTGATTCACGCCCGTTTTCCGGCAGGCGTGGGGACTTAGTCGCCAGAGGGGAGAATCCCACCCCCGATCTTTCTAAAACAACTTGAAAGAGGCAAAGGTGCATGGAGATCCAGTTCAATTATCATTTGAAATAACAAATGATAGACATAATCAATAGCCTGATTTGTGCTTCTTGAATGATTTGCTTGAACTTTTCATTTTGTTTCACCTTCTCTGCTGCCTTGTCTGCCGAGCAGTTGGCATTACAAGTTACCTACTATTGCTAGGCTATGATTTTGGAAAGAGGTAAGTCATTGTAATGTTTGAGGGCCCAATGTTCCAGCAGAGGAGAAAGAAGGCTGGCAGCCTAGAAGGCTGGCAGCATTGACATTCATGAGGAATTTGTACATCACGTTGCTTCGCGCTTTGAGTCGCAATGTTTTAATGACGAGGCAGAGCGACAGCAGAGAAAGAAAGAAAAGGAAATAAATCCTGCACTCTGGGCCCTATTACCTCATACAACATCTATGTTGTAGATGATCTATGTGTCAAGAATCGACCTGTTCAGTCACATAAATACGCATGGGAGAAGCTTGTGACCGTAAGGCTCTTCCTGTTGATTCCATTTTTTGCCCTCTTTTTATTTTTGCTGTTATCATTTGACCCATGGATGCTACGTGGACACATATCTATAATTTGAGCAGGGGAAATGAGGAACTCAGAAATGACAAAAGAGTACACTGTGCTAGCCTTCCGACAACAGAACTCAGACTTTGTGGCACCCGAGAGAGACCTGAGGGATTTGGTTTGATTGGTTGGCTGATGGCCAATGAATTGGCGAAAGGCCTTATTCTGCCCAGTAACAAGTGGTGATTGGATCCTGCCCATGTGGGATGATTTACAGAGAGCCAGGGGAATCAGTTGGAGACCTGGAGACTCAGAGGAAAGGAGCTGTGTGGGTCTCTCTCTCTGTATAGCTGCTGTATTTCTGAAACTGCAGAGACCTGAATGAATCTACAGTGAAAATCATTGCGGATTAAAAGCATAAATCTTAATTTGAATTCCAAAATTGAAGGAAGAAAAACTGCATTCTGTACACAGAATCTGCATGAATCTACAGTGAAAACCACGAAAGCCTAGATTGAAGAGAAGGAATATGTGCTAAAAGACAACCATCTGAAACAGAGACTTTTATCCCTTCACTTCTTATAGAACATAGACATAGAACATAGAACAGTACAGCACAGAACAGGCCCTTCGGCCCTCAATGTTGTGCCGAGCCATGATCACCCTACTCAAACCCACGTATCCACCCTATACCCGTAACCCAACAACCCCCCCCTTAACCTTACTTTTATTAGGACACTACGGGCAATTTAGCATGGCCAATCCACCTAACCCGCACATCTTTGGACTGTGGGAGGAAACCGGAGCACCCGGAGGAAACCCACGCACACAGGGGGAGGACGTGCAGACTCCACACAGACAGTGACCCAGCCGGGAATCGAACCTGGGACCCTGGAGCTGTGAAGCATTTATGGTAACCACCATGCTACCCTGCTACCCCTCTCTTCTCCCCTCTGTGTATGCCTGTCTTGCGTGTGCATAGAAGATGGGAAGAGTTTAAATGGGGGAGGGGGCAAGGTTAGGAATTGGATAACAGGTAACCTGTTGTATTTGTTGCATATTTAATAATAGTTGTTGTTATTAATTAACTTTATTGTGTTTAAATTTGCAAACCTGATGACTGTAGTTATTGGGTAGCTCAGGGCCAAAGACTTTGGGTGTTTTCTAAGAATTATTTATTAATTTCATTTGTGTTGTGACTCATGGTCGAGTGGGGTTGGAATTGACTGCAGACTAGCTCAGGGGGCAACCTTGAGTGGATGTCGCCATTGAATTGAGGGACCGCTAACAATGATTTATTGTAAGCAACTTCAAACCAGGTGAGACAGTGCTTGTCAGGGAAGTTTTACGTTTTTCAGATAATGATTGGCACTGACATGCTTTAAGTCCTGGAATGCTTATGCAAGTGCACACCCCATATGAAATGGACTAACCAAAAAAACACTTACTTTTTGACAGTACATTGTTAACCAGGTCTACTTACTGAAACAATGTGTTTATTTATTAATTAAAGATCTTAGACAAGATGTCTTGGTTCAACTTGAAAGCTTGTTTATAATGGATTTCTGCGGAAGGGCAGAAAGACATTGTACTGTATAGGGACAGAAGGTAGATATAGAATAGAACAGCAGAGTCAGAATAGTCTTTCTAACTTCAGAATAAAATCAAGATTTTAATTTTACCTTTTAAGACCATGGGCGGGATTCTCTGATCCTGAGGCAAAGTGTAGATGCCATCGTAAACGCTGTCGCATTTCTCGACGCCGTCAACTTGGCGTCAGGAGTGGCAATTCTGACCCCTATATGGGGCCAGCACAGCACTGGAGCGACCCACGCTGCTCCAGCTGCCGATCCCCGGCGTTAAATGGGCGCCATAGGCCTGTGCATGCGCAGTGGGGCCGGCGCCAACTCGCACATGTGCAGTGGGACTGGCGCGATAGGCGTGCATGTGCAGTAGCTCCCTTCCATGCGCCGGCCCCGACGCAACATGCTATAGGGCAACAGAGGCTGACGCGGAACAAAAGAGGTCCCGAGAGGTGGCCCGCCGATCGCTAGGCCCTGATCGCGGCCAGGCCACAGCGGAACCACCCCTCCCGGGGTCGGACCCCCCCACCAGGCCGTGCCCAGGTGCATCCATACCGAAAGTCCCGCCGGCTAAGAGCAGGTGTGGACGGCTCCGGTAGACTCAGATTTTGTAGCGTGGTCGCTGGGCCCATCCCGGACTGAGAATCGCCGGGGGGGGGGGGGGGGTCCCGTCGAGCGGTTTCTGACCGGCACCGCGCCAACCGTGCTGGCGCCAATGGCGCCGGTTCTCCGCCCTCCGGAGAATCGGCAGACCGGCGTCGTGGCAGCATGACGCAACTTGGGCCAATCCCGCCGATTCTCCGGCCCAGCCCCGGGGTGAGAGAATCCCGCCCCATGTACTGACTGTACATCAACAAGGAGAAATTTGAAGAAATCTTGGGTAGGAATCTCCATAGCCCGATGCCGAGATCGGGATCGTCAATCGGGCGGAGAATGGCTTACGACGCCGGAAACGGGGTTAGGTGCCAGTTTGACGCCGGTTGGCGATGCTCCGCCCCCTCCAAATTGGCATAATTGGGAGTCACAACGCCATTGGTGTTCCCAATGACGCGGGCAACGTGTGGTCCCAATGGTCTGGAACCTGGCGTGCCGGCTGTGGATAGTGTCCAGCGCTGCCACACTCATCGAGGATCCGTGCCACTGGCCGGCCGGCTTCTGCTTGGGCTGGGGAGAGTGGTGGGGGGTGGCCAGGGGGTGGGCTGTGGGGTCGGGTACGTGGTCCAGCACAGCCATCGCTAAAGTTTTGCGATGCAACCGGTGGGGCCGTAGGAGTGCGCGACTGCAGCTTGTCAGCCCTGTGCATGCGCAGTCCGGGATCTGGCAATTCTCCACCCATTCTCCGTGTGGTCTATAAGTGTTCCACGCGGCGCTGGTGCTAGCCCCTCACAGGTACCAGAATCGGTGAGGGATTCTCACCAGTTTTACCGTCGTGGAGCACCACAGATTCTCCATTGGTGCCGGCATTGAGCCGCAGGTATGGAGCATGCAATATTCCTTTGTATTGTCCAATAAAATAAATGTTAATATTGCTTTTGGCTGAATCACACGGTATAATATCACTTTTGACTCAATGAAATTATAAAATTAACTAGACTAGCTTTTAAATTGGTAGACAAGCAGCAGTTGACTTGCTCCTGTGTGTTATGATATTCCTGAGTGTCAGTAATATGAAGAAAGTACACTGAAACTGGAATAAAGATAAGCAAAGCTTTCTCAATCATGCAACTGGAGAAGTAGGATGGCTGAGGAGAATCTTTTGAGGAGACCAGAATGCTAAGCAAATGCTTGTAATGTTCATCGCAGAGAGGTTAGAACCAAAACCAAGTCTGAGGCAGAGAATTGTGAGAGGGTATTGCAGGAAGTCAGACAGGTAAAGAAGGCTAAGTGCCTTCAGAAGGTAGGACCAAAGATTAAGGATGTAGTAACTGAAGGTGGGACTCATGAGAAATAATAATCTTCATAACAACAATCTTTATTCATGTCACAACTAACAAAAACAGACATAACCTGCAGTTTTGGATATTTCTGGTTTCCGAACCATGGAAAATTCACATGGAAAACTATTAAATTTCAGTAATGCTCCTGATTACACTGTGGATGCCTATTTCAAATATATCCACAAAGTTCCCCTCTCTGACAGAAACACACCACTGTAAAAACAGCAACAGACACCTACTTGACAGGTTGGGAGACACATGTCCCATTTTAAAAGATTTAACCTTGTTGACCCCTTTATTGACCCCTTTTGACCCTTCCCTCCCTCTAGCCATGGCCTCCTTCTATTTGGATCAATCTCTTTTCTCTCCTTTCCTCCTTCCCACAACTAGTCTCTTTCCTCCCAGCCTTGACCTCTTGCTCTTTCCCTCCTGTGACGTGCTCTCTGTCACTCTATCCCACCCCACTGCTAAAACAATAAAGGGAACATCCAGGGTAAACTGAGGCAACACCATCAACAACACAGATAAGACATCTGGCCCACCCTCTTTGAGGCCGCAGAACTAAAGAAGGACCTACTACAGGGCTTGGAATGTGTGGAATGGCAGCTGGATATCATGCCAGAATTTATGCAACACCTGTGCCCTTGAGCTCTTGCCTGGTTGACCTGGTTTTACATTTGGTCATAAATCCCAACACCATTCCAACAGCAGACAGCAAAAGGCGTCACCATACCAAAACCCGGAAAAGGCCTCGTACTCGTGCAGCTAGCTACTGTTTAATTTCCCTCCTGCCGGTCCATATAAAACCCTTGAATGCCTCACCCTTCAGCACATATCTCCAATCGCAGAAGAAGTCCTCAGTGTCGACCAAGCTGGTTTCCGCACGGACCTCAGCACAGGGGAGCAGATAATGGCCCTCCCCACCTACATTGAAAATGGCTTCCAGAAAATCCTGAAACCAGGCGCGGTGGTCCTCGACCTTCCAGCTGCCTGCGACACCGTTTGGCCTCCTAAAGCTTTCACTTTTCACCAACTCTCCTCCCCGGGTGACTAAAAGCATCAGAACATTACTGAACAATCGAAGGTTCAGAGTTCACATTGGACAGGAAAAAGGTACATGGAAAAGACAAACAAATAGACTCCCCCAAGGCTCATTACTGGCTCAATTCTGTTCAACTTGTACATAAATAATCTACATCCCGAAAATTCATATATGCCGATGACATCTGTCTCCCAACTCATGTTTGACTCCTTGGACTGGACCCTTAACGAGAGTTTGTCAAAGCCTGAACAGTACTGCAACACGGCGAATCAAGCAAAGCCTGGCAAAAACAGTGCGCAGCTTATTCCATCTTTACAATGCAAAATCAATAAAGAGCTTAACATCCAAATGAAAGTTAAAGTACCAACCAAGTCCAACATACCTCGGAGTGACATTAGATAGGAGACTGACCTTCCGAGAACATCTAAAAACAACTCCAGTCAAGGTCAAATCCAGAACCAACTTGATTGCTAAACTAGTCAGCTCAATGTGGGGTGCTGCTGCCATCACCCTCTGAACCTCAGCACTCGCATTCTCATATTCATTAGCAGAATACTCCGCCCCTATTTGGTCAGGTTCATCACACACACACACAGAGTTGACACTCAACTGAATGAGACCACGTGTATAATTCCTGGAACATTATGCTCATGATCACTCCCTTGGCTCCTTGTCCTGGCAAACATCACTCCTCCGCATAAATGCTGACATGCAAAAACCCACAAAATGATAGAAAGAATTTGCAATGCCCTGCACCTGCCACTTCATACTGGCCTATTCAGCTGACCCAAGGTATGAATCCCATCGAGAAGACCAATCTGGGAAAAACCCTTGCACACATAACTTCAATGCAAATTCCACCTGGACAAATGAATGGCAATCGTTGGACATGACTAACAAGCACCTGGTCTCAAACCCAACCCAACAGCTGCCTGGTTGCAACCGTTCAACGAAAGAGTGGTCCACCCTCAACAGGTTCAGGACTGACCACTGCCCCTGCTTAGCGAACCTCCGCACATGAGGCATTAGTGTCATCCCACCACGTGCCTATGGGCGAGCAAACTATGCGCTGCATCATAGAAGAATGCCCAATTCCAGACTCAGCAGAAGCCTATCCGCACTCAATACAGCAGGATGGGAAGAAAGTGCTTGGCTGAGGCACTTTAGAACATAGAACATAGAACAGTACAGCACAGAACAGGCCCTTCGGCCCTCGATGTTGTGCCGAGCAATGATCACCCTACTTAAACCCACGTAACCCGTATACCCGTAACCCAACAATCCCCCCATTAACCTTACACTACGGGCAATTTAGCATGGCCAATCCACCTAACCCGCACATCTTTGGACTTTGTATTCACTAAATAAATAAAACCCCTTATGTTCTCAAGGGTTTGTCAATATTAAGGCCAATGAATATCTAAAAGATGACAGAATTTCAGCTGTGCTCCCGGAATCTATTACTCACCATCATCTAGCCTTCCTTCATCTGGAAACCGCATGTGACTCTCTACATACAATGACAGCACAATGTAATTTATATCGATTGTTAAATATAAAGCTGCTAATCGAGTATCTATTTGTCTGATCTAATCTTATTGGATGAAATTTGATTCTAGGTAAGTAATAAGACCATAAGACATAAGAGCAGAATTAGGCCTTTCGGCCCATTGAGTCTGCTCTGCCATTCAATCATGGTTGCTATGTTTCTCATCCCCATTCTCCTGTCTTCTCCCCATACACCATGATCCCGTTATTAATCAAGAACCTATCTATCTCTGTCTTAAAGACACTCAGTGATTTGGCCTCTACAGCCTTCTGCGGCAAAGAGTTCCACAGATTCACCACCCTCCGGCTGAAGAAATTCCTCCTCATCTCTGTTTTAAAGGATTTTCCCTTCAGTGTGAGGCGCTGCCCTTGGGTTCTAGTTTCTCCGACTGGTGGTAACATCCTCTCCACGTCCACTCTATCCAGGCCTCTCAGTATTCTGTAAGTTTCAATGAGATCCCCCCCCTCATCCTTCTAAACTCCATTGAGTGCAGACTCAGAGTCTTCAAGCACTCCTCATATGACAAGTCCTTCATTCCGGGGATTATTCTTGTGAACTTCCTCTGGACCCTCTCCAAGGCCAGTGGTACCTTCCTTAGATGCGAGCCCAAAACTGCTCACAATATTCCAAATGGGGTTTGACTAGAGCCTTATTCTGCCTCAAAAGTACATCCCTGCTCTTGCATTCTAGCCCTAGCGACAAGATTGTTAACGTTGCATTTGCCTTCCTAACTGCCATCTGAACCTACACGTTAATCTTAAGAACTCCGACTCCTAAGTCCCTTTGTAGTTCTGATTTCTGAAGCCTTTTCCCATTTAGAAAATAGTCTACCAAAGTCCATAACTGTTATAACCTGCCTGCTTACCACTGGCTGGGGACTAATGGCAATCCCACAATCCTTAGGGAGTATGAGCTTGCTCAATGAGGGGGGTGGAAAAATCATTAGCAGCTCCCTGCATAAATAAAGCTGGCCAGTATGGAACCAGCTAGAGAGGAGTGAGCAGCAAGGGAGTTACTGCTGCTGTTGTATATATATATATATATATATATGTTATTGTAAATAAAGTTTTCTTTCTGTTCTACAAACTCGTGCTGGATTCTTCGTAGCCCTCACAAAAATCACATCACACTTTTCTACATTTTATTCCATTTGCAAATTCCTTGACACTCTCCTAGCCGGTCCAGGTCCTTCTGCAGCCTCTCTGCTTCCTAATAATAATAATCTTTATTATTGTCACAAGTAAGCTTGCAATAACACTGCAATTAAGTTACTGTGAAAATTCCCTAGTCACCACACTCCGACGCCTGTTTGGGTACACAGAGGGAGAATTCAGAATGTCCAATTCACCTAACAGCACATCTTTCGAGACTTGTGGGAAGAAACTGAAGCACCCAGAGGAAACCCACGCAGACACGCGGAGAACGTGCAGACTCAGCGCAGACAGTGACCCAAGCTGGGAATCGAACCTTGGACCCTGGAGCTGTGAAGCAACAGTGCAAGCCACTGTGCTACCGTGCCGCCCCACAACGCAACCTGTCCCTCTACATATCTTTGTATCATTTGCAACCTTAGCAACAATGCCCGCAGTTCCTCCTTCTGGATCATTAATGTATATGATGAATAGCTGTGGTCCCAAGACTGACTCTAGTCACCGGCTGCCATTCTGAAAAGGACCGCTTTATCTCCATTCCGTGCCTTCTGCTTGCCAGCCAATCCTCTATCCATGCCAATACCTTGCCCCTAACACTACGGGCTCTTACCTTATTTATCAGCCTCCTGTTCGCCACCTCATCAAAGGCCTTCTGGAAATCCAAATAGATCACGTCCACAGGTTCTCCTTTGGCGAACTTCCTCGTTACCTCTTCAAAGAATTTGAACAGGTTTGTCAGGCATGACCTCCCATTGACAAATCTGTGCTGAGTCAGTCCTATATTACCATGCACTTCCAAGTACTTCTAAGTACTCCACAATCTCATCCTTAATAATAGACTCTAAAATCTTACCAACATAGGGCTTTAAACCAACATACCAGTAACCAAAGTCAGGCTTGCCGACCTATAATTTCCTGTCTTCTGCCTCCCTCCCTGTTTAACAGGGGTGTTACATTAGCCATTTTCCAATCCTCTGGGACACTCCCTGCCTCCAGTGATTCCTGAAAAATCACCACCAATATCTCCACAATCTCCACAGCTATCTCCTTCAGAACCCTGGGGTGTAGTCCATCTGGTCCGGGTGATTTATCCACCTTCAGATCTTTCAATTTTCCCAGCGCCTTCTCCTTCGTGATGGCCACTGCACTCACCTCTGCTCCCTGACTGTCTTAAAGTTCTGATATGCCATCGGTGTCTTCCACTGTGAATACTGATGCAAAGTATCTATTCAGTTCCTCTGCCATTTCTTTGTTCCCTATTATTACTTCTCCAGCCTCATTTGCCAGTGGTCCAATGTCCATTCTTGCCTCTCTTTTACCTTTTATATATCAAAAAAACTCTTGCAATCTTCTTTTATGTTACTAGCTAACTTACACTTATATTACATCTTCTCCCCCCCCCCCCCCCCCCCTTATTGCTCTTTAAGTTGCCCTCTGCTTGCTGTTAAAGGCTTCTCACTACTCCTTGTCTTTTCTCTTGCTTTTATGCTGTCCTTGACTTCCCTTGTCAGCCATGGTTGCCTTGTCTTCCCCTTAGCATGTTTCCGCCTTCTTGGGATGATTTCTGTTGTGCTTCCCAAATAACCCCCAAAAACTCCTGCCATTGCTGTTTAACTGTCTTCCCTGCTAGGCTCCCCTTCCAATCAACTTTGGCCAGCTTCTCCCTCATGTCTTTGTCGTTACATAGAACATAGAACATAGAACAGTACAGGACAGAACAGGCCCCTCGGCCCTCAACGCTGTGCCGAACAATGATCACCCCACTTCAAACCCACGCAACCCGTATACCCGTAACCCAACAATCCCCCCATTAACCTTACACTACGGGCAATTTAGCATGGCCAATCCACCTAACCCGCACATCTTTGGACTGTGGGAGGAAACCGGAGCACCCGGAGGAAACCCACGCACACACAGGGAGGACGTGCAGACTCCACACAGACAGTGACCCAGCCGGGAATCGAACCTGGGACCCTGGAGCTGTGAAGCATTGATGCTAACCACCATGCTACCGTGAGGCCTTTATTCAATTGTAAAATCGTTGCATCTGATTCCCGCTTCTTCCTCTCAAACTGCAGGGTAAATTCTATCATTGTGGTCACTACTCCCTAAAGATTCCTTCACCTTAAGTTCCTTCGCCTTAAGCACGGTAGCACAGTGGTTAGCACAGTTGCTTCACAGCTCCAGGGTGTCAGGTTGGATTCCCGGCTTGGGTCACTGTCTGTGCGGAGCCTGCATGTTCTCTCCGTGTCTGCGTGGATTTCCTCTGAGTGCTCTGGTTTCCTCCCACAGTCTAAAGATGTGCAGGTTAGGTGGATTGGCCATGCTAAATTGCCCTTAGTGTCCAAAATATGATTAGGTGGGGGTTACTAGGTTACAGGGATAGGGTGAAGGTATGGGCATAAGTTGGGTGCTCTTTCCAAGGGCTGGTGCACACTCGATGGACAGAATGGCCTCCTTCGGTACTGGAAATTCTATGATGCTATGAAGTCCCCTAATCAAGTCTGCCTCATTACGCATTGCCAAATCCAGAATTTCCTGTTCCCTAGTGGGCTCTACCACAAGTTGCTCCAGAAAAACCATCTCATAGACATCCCACAAATTCTTTTTCTTGGGATTCACTACCAACCTGATTTTCCCAATCACCTGCATATTGGAGTCCCCCTCATGATTACTGTATATTGTGCCTTTCTTATATGCCTTTTCTATCTCCTGATTTATTTTCTGCCCCACATCCTGACTACTGCCAGGGGGGCTTGTACATAACTCCCATCAGGTTCTTTTTACCTTTGCAATTCCTCAATTCTACCCACATAGTTTCTATGCCTTCTGACCCTATATCGCTTCATGCTATCGACTTAAGTTCACTTCTTACTAACAATGCAACCCCGCCCTCTCTGCCCATCTGCCTATTCTTTCGATAGGATATCCTTGGATATTTTGATCCCAGCCCTGATCCCTTTCAGCCACGTCTCTGTGATGCTCACAACATTGTACCCGCCAATTTCAATGTGCGCAACATGCTCATTTACAACGTGCATTTAGGTAAAACACCCTCAGTCCTGCATTGACTGCTCCCCTTCTCATAATTGTCCCCTTTTGTGCTGTGACTGAAGTTGGAGTCCTGCCTCTTTCCATACTCTCTGCTCTATTACGTGTTCTGGAAACTTTACTAACCTCCCCTGACTCCTTTGCCCCTTTAACTCATTTAATGTCCTCGTCATTAACCCGCACTCTCACCTTCTCTTTTAACTTTGGTTTTCTAATTTTCCATTCACTGAACGCCCCTCTCTTTACTTATTAGCCCCTCATTAGGTTTGAAGCCCTATCTACAGCCTTAGATTTGCCAGGACTCTGGCCTCAGCTTGATTCAGTGATGTTTATATAATGTTTCTACATTCTAGTACTTTATCAACCTCCACTTGATCACCATCAATTGCCCCACGCCCCTATCACTGTGACTGAAGGCATCCCCAAAATGATTATCTGTGCCTTTGATCTGTATTTGCTATTCACAGATTGACGTCCATGCTGCTCACAGTAAATACCTAATAGTCAAAAGAATCAGGCATTTAATTATTTCCTGTTTCTATCGGGTTGCAAATTCAAATCAGGACAATGAACTGCAATGTTTTGAGATTGATCTCATCGACTGAGAGTTAAACATTCAATGCCATTCTCTTTGTCAATGACAACACATTTTCTGCTTGCTCAAACAACTTTGCATTCAGCTAACAGGTAATTTTTGTCATTCAGCGACTGGTCCTTTCAGCAATTCCATGAGTGAAAGCACTTGTCACAATCACAACAATGCTTGCAAGACTGAATATTTTCTGGTTTGTAATTTTTTGGTGACATTATTCTCTGGCCATTTGTCGTGCCGAACCAATATAATGTGTGTTTAGATTACTCTATCATGGCTGTTGCCACTGTTGTGTCCAATTTAATGCCAAATCAGGGGAACAAAGAGAAATAAGTAAAGAGAGGGGATGAAAGACTGGATTAAGAGAGAAACAAAATATTTTCAATTCACAACCCGAAGGAATAGATTCCACAGTTTTAATGGTTCACGTCTTGATTAGTTGACAGTTACATTGGCAATTATAAGTCAGCAGTCACAATTATCACATCATTAAAAAAAAGTACTAATGCTATTAATTACTTGAATTCCTGTTGTGAATTTAATGGGCAATTAACGTGCCAATGCATCAACTTCATGAAACTCATGGAGAAGTTCAGGGTAAGGTTTATTTTTGTGACGCGAAAGAAATGGATAAAAAATATTGCTGAAAAAGGGACATGTTGTCAATACTTCCCATCTTGAACTCAACAGGGCAGATGCAAGAATGCCAAATCACAAACAGGGCAATAATTAGAATGCATAACAAAAAGATGCTGAATAATTGACAAGTTGACGATGTTTATTTGAGGTGTTGCCATGGAGAATACACCAGGGAGCTATTGTTTCCCCCATGCTTTTGCTTAATTCAAAAAAGGCACAATGCTTGGACCTGTTCCTTTTACCTGCAGAAGACAAGTCCCTGTGCATGGATGTAAGTAGCTTCTAGCAAGCATAAGTGAGAAACAATGCGAGCCAAATGGATAACCTCAAATGGGCTATTAGTGTGATTTTTGTTATTTAGAAATTTAGAGTACCCAATAATTTTTTCCAATTAAGGGGCAATTTAGCATGGCCAATCCACCTACCCTGCACATGTTTGGGTTGTGGGGGTGAAACCCACGCAGACACGGGGAGAATGTTCAAACTCCACACGGACAGTGACCCAGGGCCAGGATTTGAACCCAGGTCCTCAGCGCCGTAGGCAGCAATGCTAACCACTGTGCCACCATGTTGCCCTATTAGTGTGATTTTTCGCACACTCTGAATTGTTCAGCAAGTGCTGGTTATGGGGGGAGGGGAGAGGTGGGGAGGGATGCTAACGTGGGAAATGCTGGGGTACTGCAGTTGGTTAAGGAAGGATGGCGGCCGACATTCAGGGGACGGCCCCGAGGAGTGCGGGGCATGGACCGAGGGGAGCTGGGTAAAGAAGGGATATGGCTGATCGGCAAGGAAGTGGGGGTGGGGAGCCCCCCCCCCCGCGCAGAGCCCCCCCCCCCCCCGCGCAGAGCCCCCCCCCCCCCCGCGCAGAGCCCCCCACCCAGTTAATTATGTGAAATGTGTGGGCTAAATGGGCCAGTTAAACGGTTGCGTGTTTTTGTACACTTAAGAAGTTTGAGGACGTACATCAGGTTTCTTCAGGAGATACACCTGAAGCTGGGGGTCAGACGAGGCTGAGGAAGGGGTGGGTGGGGCAAGTGTTCCACTCGGGCTTGGCCATGAAGATGAGGGGGCGGTGGTGCGGGTCAACACGGGAGTGGCCTTTGATCCACTTCCGCTCTCGCTGGTCCAATACTCTTTGAGCCCGGTGGTGCTATCAGCATTGAGGGTTTGGAACCAGTGTAGGCAATATTGCGGACTGGATGCATGTTTCTGTGGGCGCCGATATGTGGCAATCATAGGTTTACGGCGGCTAGGCTGGATGCCGGGTTCCGGGGGTGGCGCCAGGTGGGGATACAGTACTTCAGGGATTTGTTTGTGGGAGAAACGTTTGCGGCTCTAGAAGAGCTTGCCATGGGGAAACATATCAATTGTTAATGGGGAACAGGTTCAGGTGCCTGCAGGTGAGGGACTTTGTTAGAAAAGAGGTGCAGTCCTTTCCGGAGCTGCCACCTCCAGTGCTGAAAGACAAGTTGTTGTTCGAGGATGCCATTGTGGAGGGGGGAGTGGTGGATAGGGAGCAGGAGGTAAGTGTGGCGGAGATAAGTGGGAGGAAGAGTTGGGGGCGGAGTTGGGGACCGGGGTGTAGAGGGAGGCCCTGCAACGTGAATGCTTCCTCGGCGTGTGCGAGGTTAAGCCTCATCCAATATAAGGTGGTGCATAGAGCCCACATGACGGTCTCGAGGCTGAGCCGGTTCTTTTGATGGGTGGAGGATAGGTGCGGATGGAATGCGGGGTGGGGGGGTGGGGAGTTGCTGGTGGACCATTTGCATATGCTCTGGGCGTGTCTGAGGTTGAGAGTGTTTTGGAAGTGCTTCTCGGATGTAATGTCTGAAATTCTGGGTGTAGGGGTGGCCCCAAGTCCGGAGGTGGTGATACTCGGAGTGCTGGAAGATCCAGGCGTTCAGGTGCGCGGGGCGGGGGGGGGGGGGGGGGGGGGGGGGGGGTCGATGTTTTGGCCTCTACCTTCCTGATAGCCCGGAGACGAATTTTGTTGAGTTGCTGGGACTCGGAGCCACCAAAGGCAAGGATATGGGTGAGTGGCCTGGCAGAATCATTGCACAAAGTTCGCCATAGGGGACTTGGAAGAGGGGTTTACCCTGAGGGTCGACTTCTTTAAGGTGAATTGAGGCATCAACGGGGTGGGGTTTTGTTTCTGGTGGGTATGAGCTGAAGTGAAAAAAGGAGGCGGGCTTAGGGTGACAGTGGGGTGGAGAGTTGGAGGGTTGGGGGGAGTCTACAAAATTATGAGGGGCACAGACAGAGTGGATAGTCAGATACTTTTTCCCAGGGTAGAGGGGTCAATTACTAGGGGGCATAGGTTTAAGGTGCGAGGGGCAAGATTTAGAGGAGATGTACGAGGTAAGTTTTTTTACACAGAGGGTAGTGGGTGCCTGGAACTCGCTGCCGGAGGAGGTGGTGGAAGCAGGGACGGTAGTGACGTTTAAGGGGCATCTTGACAAATGCATGAATAGGATGGGAATAGAGAGATACGGACCCCGGAAGTGTAGAAGATTTTAGTTTAGATGGGCAGCATGGTCGACGCAGGCTTGGAGGGCCGAAGGGCCTGTTCCTGTGCTGTACCTTTCTTTGTTCTTTGTTCTCTGAGATAGGGAGAGTGGAATGTTAGTTTTGATACCCGTTGCCGAGGTTTGGCTTGTGTACTTTTGTATTTTTGTACATATGAAAATTGCTTCAATAAAATTATTTCCAAAATAAGGCCTAACTAGTGTCTTACACAAGCTTAACATGACCTCTTTACTTGTACTCAGTATTTCTATTAAAAATGAGGACACTATATGCTTTTATGAATTGCTCTCCAGCATGCCCTGCCACGTTCAATAACTTAAGTACATATACAAGAATAAATATTGGGTGCTTGTTATAAAGGAATAGCAATAATCACGGGTGACTTTGATCTCCATATAAATTGGAAAAATCAGATTGGCAGTAGTAGCTTAAATGAGGAGTTCTCAGAATGATTTTGAGATTGTTTCTTTGAACAGCATGTTCTGTATATACGAACAAGCAAAATAGAAGCAGGCTTGAGGGACCGTTTCAATGCTGCCTCTCGTTAAAAAAACTCCAGCAAGTTAGATAAAAAGTATTCTCCCTTAATGAATCCATACTGGCTTTCCTTAATTATCCTGCACTTGTCTAAGTGACTATTGATTTTGGTGTGAAGTATAGTTTCCACAACATTCCTTAACCACTGGCCTATATTTGCCAGCTTTATCTTTGCATCCCTTTTTGAACAATGGTATAATATTCTCAACTGGAAAATTATCTCTCGTTCCGCCTCAATTTACACTCCCACATCCCTCAGTCTCCTTGGATGCATCTCATTAGGTTCTGGTACCTTATCAATTTTAGGTAAAGATAGCCTTTCTAACACCTCCTCCTTCTCACTTGTAAAATCCTCGAGGGTACCAATTATCACCTCTGTCACTTCGGCCTGGTTGCATCATCTTTCTTTGTAAAGTTGATGCAAAATACTCATTTAGTAGCAACAGTGCGATGCCCTTAACCTCCTGTGTGTTTCGTAAAGTCGCAAATTTGCATATTAATTGTCCACTAAAATCATCAGAGCAAGTTAAATCTAGGGCGGCATTCTCCGGCCACATCCGTCCGGTGACGGGAAAACTCCGCAAGAGGTCAATGGAGTTCTCCATTGTACGCGGCTCGCCTGTGGGGTTCTTGCGGGGGGGTGAGGCAGGAGAATCCAGCTCCTAGTAATGAACAAGGTTTTAACATTCAATTTGAAACCCTCCTCATTACCGTTCAGAATGTCTGCTCTTTTTCCCAGTCCCATTTGTTACCTTTCCCATCCAAACTACTCAAACTATATTGCTCTTATTCCTGTTGATCTGAATTCCCCTTCCTCAATATTTCTGTCCTCTTCAGTTGGCAGGAACTCAGAACTTTCTCTCCTCGTAGTAGACGTTAGATCAATTAATAAACTTAAATCTGAGATCACAAGATCTTTTGCTAAACAAGGGCAGTAAATGATACATAGCCAACGTAGGTACATTGAGTTAAAATTCAGTTCAGCCACAATCTGACTGAATGGCCAACCAACCTTGAGGGGCTGAATGGCCCGTTCTTATCTTCCTTTCCCTCCCCTCTCATGCTGTGATGGGCCTTTCTACCCTGGACTCTATGCGTGAGGCTTGGCTCTGAGACAGATTGAAGACATACCGTGGCATCTGCTTAACTTACTTTTTATTACTACCTCTAAACAAGCTACAGAGTAAACATGTTGCTCTTCAGCATGATTCCAACCTCTCTCATGTTTTCTCTCTAATTGAACAGATGACTAATTGATTACAGTCGTACCTCATCATCTACATCACACGTTAGGATATCTCATCTGTTAACCTTTCCACCTTTCCCTCCAAGTATACTCTCCGTCTTCTGAACAACAACATGGAACTATGGGTGACATTTTCTGGCTGTTCACACCAGCGGGATCTTCTGGTCTGCCGATGGCACACCCCCACCATGCATTTCCTGACAGCATGGAGTGGATTAAATGGGAAATCCTATTGACAGCGGCGGGTCCAGGAGATCCCACTGACGTCCAATGGCAGGCTGTCTCCCACCAAGAGACATGGTGCGGGGAGGCCAGGGAATCTCTCCCCTGTCCTTTAGTCATTTATATTGCATTTCTGTAACTTCAACGGTACAAATTTTAACCAACTCCACCGCCTACTCTTCGCCTCCCCAGGTCCTGGAGGATTCCACCTCCCACAGTATTCTTGGCCTTTAGCTAAGATGTCATGGAGATTTTGCAGCACAGAAAGACGCCGTTCAGCCATCATCTCTGCCCCAGCTATCAAACATCTATCTATTCTAATCAATTTTCCAGGACTTGGCCCATAGCCTTGTTTGCTATGGCATTTAGTGTTCATCTAAATGCTTCTTAAAATGTTGTGAGGGTTCCCGCCTCTATCACCCTTTCAGGCAGTGAGTTCCAGATTCCCATCAACCTTTTGATGAAAAGGCTTTTGACTCAAATCCCCTCTAAATCTTCTGTTCCTTACCTTAAATCTATGTCTCTGGTTATTGACTGCTCTACCAAGGGGAAACCCTCCTTCCTGTCTACCGCTACAATCCCAGCTGAACAGGAGGATCCTAGAATGGATCCTGGCTCAAAAAGCCATAATATTTACTTTTTTGTGGAGGAACAGAGTCACAGGACCGCTAATTAATTTTAAATCAAGAAAAAAGCATTAATTAAACATGAAAAGTTTGATTCTGACACAATACTCCTTTACTTCCTTCTGAGCTTATCAAACATACACAGATGTTATGGTTAGCACAGTTACAAAATATATCTTAGACAATAATGGTCTCATTTACACACAGTCCCTTTAAAAATTGGATGTGGTCAGACACACTCCAGTCTGTACCCAAGTGAGTTACTCTGGATTTCTCACCAAAATCCCCAGATGATTCTTATATTGTGCGCCACCTTGTCTCCTTGTCTCATGCGAGTGATTTCAAATTCCGCTTTCAAATAAAACATACCTTCAAATCTTCTTTCAAATAAAGCTTCCCCTCAGTTGTTTGCATTACAAATCCAGTCGAGGCTTTCAAAACTACTCTTTCAAACAAAGCTTTCACTCCACTTTGAACAAATAATCCAGCTTGTAACATCTATAGTGGACTCTTGCACACCCTACCTTAGGAGAACATCATCTGTTACCGGACCTACTGCATAACGAAACTTTGGCACCTTTTTGTGAAGAGCTGCAGCTCCTCAGGACCAGAGAAAATGGAATTTCCATAGCTCCCACTGCTACCCTCTCTGTGTCGCCACAAGGCAGTCAAATGGGAGGTGAAATCCGGAGTTGCTCACCAGATGCCAACATGGTTACTTCTCTCCACTGGGCCTCCTTTGCTGAACTTTTGAACGAGCAGCTTTCAAAGCTTTCTTCACTCTGTTGTGCCCTCAATAATATCAATGTCCCTTTTACATCAATGTCTCCACTGCTGCCACCATGTTCTGAGATGGGTCCTTCTACCTTGGAATCTAAATGTGGGACATGGTTCTTAGACTGACTGTAGACATACTCTGGTATCTGCTTAACACTTGTTTATTAGTATTATATCTAATTAGGTTACAGAGTAGGCATGTTGCTCCTTGTCACGATTCCGCCTCACTCTCTCTCTCGCCTAACGCATGAACTGATGTCAGTCGTACATCATCATTTACATCTTACATTCACATAGCCCATCGTGAACCCTTTATATTATGCCCTCCCAACCAGTTCTCTTACCTCTCATCCCTACCCCTGTTAAACCCTTTCATCTTCCTGTCCTCTCCTCTCCCATTGTCTTCTTTCCTTCTCAGTCTGCCCCTTGTCTTCTTTCCCCTACTCTTCCTTTCCACATCTCCTCAACCCAGCCTGCTCCCCTCCATCTCTCCAATTCTCGCCTCCCTGTTCCCTCACACAGGGGCTTCATTTCCTCCCATCTGCCAGCCATACTTGAACTGAAGAGTTCAAACTGTCCTGAATGTCCATGGGCAAAGACATGAGAGATCGACCAATAAAGAAAGGTCAAAATTGCTTGTTGGAAATACAACCAAGAGTTGAAGGAAGCCTAGACAATGACATTCTGCCAGCAACTCACCTTTTGTATGGTCACACATGCCACACCTAGCATCAATAAAATTAATTATTTTTGGCATGTTTTCCTCCCATTACCACAACGTGCAGATGCAGGAACTAATCCTTCAGAGTCCAATTCATTGATCACCTTCCGCTTCAAATTTAAAGCAGAACTTCATTCAAATTCTCAAGCAATTCATGCTGTATCTGTAAAGTTGAAAGGCATTTTTTCAATCGTAAATGTTTGCTTGTATGCAAATATGAAGCTTTGCTGCATGTTATTCAGTATTTTGACTGGCTGAGATGTATTCGTTGATAATGAGTTGTAGTGCTTCTAAGTTATATTTACTGGATGAAATATTTTAAATGGGTGTTTAAAGATTTGGCACGAGCTTTGAGGAAATTGTTTTTTTTTAAATAGGCCCCCAAAGACAACCTGAGTGTACATTGATTTAAATGGTCAAAAATTTACAGTGCAAGAAATCTCCCTTTCAGTCCTTCAAATATTCAAGACTAATGTTCTAAATATGCCATCTGGCCATAAACATTTCTGAAGAACAACACAAGGATATAAACACAGATTACGAGTTCAATATTGGAGCCAAAAAAGCACAACGCTGTAACATTGTATAAACCTTCATTCACCGTAAGGAAATGTTCCACAAAAAGTAAAGATTGAAATGGAGAAAAAAAGTATGAATCAATGAAGGTAACACTTAGAAACTTGTACAAAGCTTCTCTTTGCATCACAGAATCAGAAGTTTGAGATCATGGTGTTCCGGCGAATCGAAATCCTTCATATGGTCCAGGTAATAAGAATGGTCTTGTCACCTCAAGTCATATCCCAGTCATTCAGTTTTTGCCTCCAAATGTCATGTGCCGTTCCATCCTACCAGTTAGAATTGATTGAAAACATAGTAATACAATTAACTGCAATCAATTGAATCTAATAAAGGCAGTGAAGCTATTAACAACATGCAACTAATGCCAAGCTGGCTGAAGGTTATGTTGCCAACAACAGCGTGGTTTTACAGGAAGTCGGGATCAGAGGATCGCAGGGCGTAGATGGAGGAATGAAGATTGAGGGAGACGAGCATGGGAGTTTTATAAATGAGAATGAATGTTTCAATCAAAGGAGCAGGAATGGAGATCATCAAGAAAGGGCACTATACAATTTCAGAAGCAAGGGGTGGCGCGGTGGCACAGGGCTAGCGCTGCCTCACAGCGCCAGGGACTCGGTTCGATTCTGACCTCGGGTGACTACCTGTCTGGAGTTTGTACATTCTTCCCGTGCCTGTGTTGGTTTCCTCCGAGTGCTCTGTCTTCCTCCCACAATCAAAAGATGTGCAGGTTAGGTGGATTGGCGACGCTAAATTGCCCCTAGTTGGGGTTACGGGGATAGGGTGGGGGATTGGTGTGGTGCTCTTTCAGAGGGTCAGTGCTGACTCGATGGGCCAAATAGTCTCCTTCTGGTCTGTAGGGATTCAATGATATCACAAAATACTTCACAACTAACCAAATATTTCTGATGCGTGATCATTATGAGCCGATGTGCGCACAGAATGCTCCCACAAAGATGAATGAATTTAGCTAATCCGTTCCGATTATAGATTGGTGAGAGGTGATTGTTCTCGTGATTGGCATTTGAATGACTCTTGGTGCATGAGGGCAATGGCTGAGATCTGACATTTAGGGATCTTTCTCTGGGATGGCATTCCTTTTGTTTGCTCCATACGAGTTAGTGGCTGCAAAAACACCTGTGTTCCCTGTGAAATCCAGTTTTCCATCTGTTTGGAACAGAGAAGAGGAAGGGGGATTTTGTAGTCTTTGCTTTTCTTTTCATTTTTCCATTTATTGTCATATTAAATGGATATTAGAAATAACTGTGATATTGCACAGCCTTATGATCTGCCAAAAGAGCTAAAATCTGATATGATTCATGAAGCACGCTTAATACACCCTAAGGCTGCCAGTGCGCCATAAGAACTGAATAATAGGTGCTAGATCCTGCTTTTCTAACAGTACAACAATCTCATAAATCCCTAAAGCGCAAGGCTATATTAGATATCAGCATACCTAATTGTGTTTGCATGCAAATGTTTCTTTTTCCTCTAACCAAGAGCAGCAATAAATGAACACAAGAAAAGGTATTCATCAAATTATTACAGCTTTGGCAGCCATTTTATCACTTATACAGGATGCATAAAACCCACTGGGGAAAGCCCCCCAGTCGAGGCAAATGGGAAGCAGCTCGCTTTCTGGAGTCCTGTTGCATCAGGGAAAGAAATCACCTTGTCGAGATTTTCATTTGGTTCTTAGAATTGTCCAGCATGGGAAGAGGTCATTTTGCCCACTGTGTACGTGCAGCCGATATCAAATGTAACCTACTCCCCCTGCGCTTTACTCTGGCTTTTTAGTATTTATCCAATTCTCTTTTGAAAGGCATCGTTGGTTATTCTTCCACCACCCTTTCAAGCACATACATTCCAGATCACAACAACTTCTTGTGCAAAAAATATCTTCCTCATCTCTCCTCTGTTTTCCTTGCCAATTTACTTTAATTCATTTCCTCTGGCTATCAACCCAAAGGGCCTCTTACAAATTCAAGACTTGTTACAGCTGAACAAAATCAGAATGCCAGAGATTTTTGTGAAGTACTTGTAGCTGGTGAAAAGACATCTTGACCGTTTCAAGTGTCAGCGTCCTGCATTTTGTACCAATGGCAAACATTTTTGATGTTTGTTTTGTATAGTATGAGCTACAAGGAATATGTACACCTTCATAGAAGTCACAGAATTCCGACAGTGCAGGAGGAGGGCGTTGGACCCATCGGGTCTGCACCGACCTTTTGAAAGACTGTCCTACCCAGGCCCATTCCCCCACCCTATCTTCATAACCCAACTTAACCTGCACATCACTGGGCACCAAGGGGATCAGTGCTAGGACTTTCGCTGTTCGTAGTATACATAAATGATTTGGAGGAAAATGTAACTGGTCTGATTAGTAAGTTTGCGGACGACACAAAGATTGGTGGAATTGCAGACAGCGATGAGGCAGTCAGAGGATACATTAGGATTTAGATCGTTTAGAAACTTGGGCGGAGAGATGGCAGATGGAGTTTAATCCGGACAAATGTGAAGTAATGCATTTTGGAAGGTCTAATACAGGTAGGGAATGTACAGTGAATGGTAGAACCCTCAAGAATATTGACAGTCAGAGAGATCTAGGTGTGGAGGTCCACAGGTCACTGAAAGGGGCAACACAGGTGGAGAATGTAGCCAAGAAGGCAAACGGCGTGCTTGGCTTCATTGGCGGTGCACTGATTATAAAAATTGGCAAGTCATATTGCAACTGTGTAGTACGGCCACACTTGGAATATAGTGTTCAATTCTGGTCACCGCACTACAAGAAGGATGTGGAAGCTTTAGAGAGGGTGTAGAAGAGATTTGCCAAAATGTTGCCTGGTATGGAGGGCATTAGCTATGAGGAGAGGCTGAATAAACTCGGTTTGTTCTCACTGGAACGAAGGAGGTTGAGGGGCGACTTGATAGAGATCTACAAAATTATGAGGGGCATAGACAGAGTAGATAGTCAGAGACTTTTTTCCAGGGTAGAGTGGTCAATCACTAGGGGGCATAGGTTTAAGGTGCGAGGGGCAAGGTTTAGAGGAGAGGTACAAGGCAAGTTTTTACACAGAGGGTAGTGGGTGCCTGGAACTTGCTGCCAGAGGAAGTGGTGGAAGCAGGGACGATAGTGAGTTTAAGGAGCATCTTGACAAATACATGAATAGGATGGTAATAGAGGGTTACGGACCCCGTAAGTGTAGAAGAGTTTAGTTTAGACGGGCAGCATGGTCAGTGCGGGCTTGGAGGGCCGAAGGGCCTGTTCCTGTGCTGGACTTTTCTTTGTTCTTTGTTCTTTGAACCCACGCAGACACGTGATTTCGGGGAGGGGGAGGGTGAACACGCAAACAGATAGTCATCCAAGGCCGGAATTGAACCTTGGTCTCTGGCGTTAACAGCAGTGTTAACCACTGTGCTACCGTGCCGCTCATAAACCGAGTCCTCAAAATTTTGAAGACAAGCAGGCGAGTTCTCTCTAATTTCCTTGCCAATGTTTGCCCTTCAGCCAATGCCTAAAAGAAGCTGTCTGCGGAACTTTGTTGTTCAAACATTTACTGCAGTATTTCCTACATTAGCAAGGGCTACACTTCAAAACTATTCAACCGGCTGAACGCTTTGGGATGATTTGAGGTGATGGAAGGCGCTGATATTTAGAAGGGAATTTTCATGAGCATGGAGAGGAGGCTCTGGGTGAATGTGGGGAATTAAGTCCCCCCAACAGTGATATGGGATGAGGGCACTGGCATTGCCTCACTGTCGTGATCAAAGAAAACAAATAAGATCTGCCTAAAACTTCACCAGCTGCCAAAAGACATGCTTTATTTAAAGAAGAATTGTTTTTTTCAAAAGAAAACAAATAAAGACACTGACCAAAGATGGGCACCTGCGTTCACCTGGTGGCTGGTATTCTAAATGACCACTTTTCTGGAAAGTTCCAATATGGATTGCACTGCAGACCTGTTCTGAGATGTTGCAGTGAATTTCACAGCTGGGGATTCGGCGGAGGGGGGGGGGGGGGGGGGGGGGTGGCCATTGGGTGGTGGGAGAGAAGCCATTACAGATGCAAAGTATTGAACTTTGATCAAATGCTCATGTTCAAACTCCCCTGTAAGGGACAATATAATCCCCATCTCCTGTTGATTTACATCTCAAAAATATGTCAAAAGGTTTCTGAGATGAAAGATCAAAAACTGGGATTATTGTAGTAATGGTGTAAGACATGCGCTCTGATTTTTTTCCCATGAAATTGATCTTGAATTTCTTGTTCCCAGCCTTCACCATGGCACGGTATCTTTTGTTTTTGTTTTCTGGGATTCCCAGATACATACTACACTTGATCTTAGCCAAAAGGCCGAGAAGCGATTATTCCCAGATACATAACACCCCTCCCTCTTTACTTCATTGGTGCAATGACAACAATTAACAAACAGACCCCCTGATATGTTATTTCACATCATATATACAAGTCAATAAGACAATCTCTGTGGTGGATGCCGATTCTTTTTTGGTAGAATTTGGCTTTCTTGAAATTGGCTACTTGCCACCTCAGAAGAGTTCACATTCCTTTCAGTAGATGGTACTTCTTGACTAGTTATTTCTGCATCTATCTCTATGGGGATTGAAAAGCCCTCAGAACCAGAATGTGAACTCGTCACTGTCTGTGGTCTCCATTCCAAAGTATAGCTCCCCAGATCTTCTAAAGGTAGAACTTCTTGAGAAGTTTCTGAAAACCCACTTTGTGCAGCAAGTAATTGATCAACAGGATGTTGCCAAACTCCATCATCATCCATCTGTATGGTGTATGATATTGGACCTGCCTTTGATAGGACCATAGTGGGTACTCATTTCTCGTTGGTGGTGTAACTCTCTTGCTGAATACTCGTCTTTTAGAGAATTTCTGCCACCTCGAAATTTGTGCTTGCTGTCATTTGGCAACCTCTAAAGTATCAGGTAGAGTTCATAAATTAAACTGTATTTGTAGTTTCCTCTCAATCAACAGCATTGCCAGTGAACTTTGCATGGTGCAGTATACAGTGTTAAATAAAATATTAGAAATTTGTTTACCCTTCTTAATAATGTCTCCTGGTCTTTTCGTGCTTTGATCAAATGCATTAATGATTGCACAAATGTTCAGTCAATCCATTCGTTGCTGGATGATATGGAGATGACTTGATACGGTGTATACAGTTCCCTTTCAGATAGTCCTCAAATTAACAATCTGCTCTGGTGTTCCAAATCTTGCAAATATTTCAAGTTTTTCTTTTTCTTAAAGGTATTTTATTCCAAATATGTTCAACATATTAAAACAACCTCAACATGCAACAGAGTATACAATTTGTAAATTTTTCCAATTGAATTCCCCCTAGTCACCCCATGACAAGCAGCTCGTCAAATAGCCATGAATGGCCTCCATCGTACCTCAAAACCCTCCTCTGACCTCTTAGGGCAAATTTGAATTTCTCCATCCTTAGAAATGTGCACAAGCCTCCCATCCATGCCACGGGCCATGGTGTAGCTGACCTCCAATTCAAAAGTATCCGTCACTGGGCAATCAGAGAGGCAAAGGCCACAACAGCGGCCCACTTCCCCTCCAGCTCCTCCGGCGCCTCTGACACTCCATAGATCACCACCATAGAGTCCAGATTCATCTCAAAGCCTGCAATCATCAATAGGTTCCCAAACACCGCCTCCTAAAAGTTCTCCAACTCCTCACTCTCCCAAAAGATATGGGCATCTTTCGCCCCCCCCCCCCGCCCCTTCCACACCTCTTGCCCACGTCCATTACCTTCGGGAAAACCCCAATCATCTGGGACTGAGGATTGTGGACCCTATGCACCACCTTAAATTGTATAAGATTCATCCTTGCAGAGGAGGAGGTTGAATTCACTTGGTGCATTACTTCGCACAAAAGCCTCCTATCTCCCTCCCCAACCGCTCCTCCCACTTCCGCTTGATCCTTTCTCATCAAGTTTTTCAATGGTCTGCTCAGTTGTTGTTGATTTCATTATCGCAATTTCTGGTCATTTCGAGTGCGCGTCCACAATCACTAAGAACATGTGTCCTTCCAGTGGGCCAGCATAATCGATGTGCATTCTCTGCCATGGCTGTTTCCACAGTTGTACTGGTTGTAAGCGTGCAGTGTTCCTTAGTTTTCACAAGATTGGCATTGCCCAACTTTGTCTTCACTAGCCAACAAAAATAGCTGTGTGCCAATTCCTTCAACCTTACCACACCAGGATGTCTCTCAGGCAGTTGGTCAAGGACTTTACTCCATAAACACAGAGGAATAATCTCCTGGATTCCCCACAATAGAACTGTCAACTCAAGTCTTTTTGTGTTGCATGGTTTAAGGTCTGGATTTTTCTGATCAACATCTGACAGTATTCCTTTTTGGGCCAAATCCATCACCTTCCTCATCACTGGATCCGTACATGTATGTCTTTGAACTTGAGACAAAGTCACAGGTACACTATCCACAGTGAGAACTACAACATATTGACAGCATTTTATTCTGGGTCATGACTGACTTGTAATGGTAATCACGATAAAGCATCAACATTTGGATGCTGATCAGACTTGCCCTACTGGATATTGTAAGTGTGTGGCAAAAATATCAATTACCATCTTTTCCATCTACGAGCTACTGAAGGTCTACCTTTATACGCCCAAAGAATGCCATCAAGGGTCAATGATCTTGTCAAAAGGGTAAAATGATGCCCATTAAGGTAATGATGGAGATTTCTTACACTGAAAATGATGCTCAAAGCTTCTTTTTCTAGCTGAGCGTAATTCACTTCTGTGCTAGTAAGAGTGCGTTAAGCAAATGTTATCT
The DNA here is from genome assembly GCF_902713615.1 of Scyliorhinus canicula. Taxonomy (NCBI): domain Eukaryota; kingdom Metazoa; phylum Chordata; class Chondrichthyes; order Carcharhiniformes; family Scyliorhinidae; genus Scyliorhinus; species Scyliorhinus canicula. Next base: position 20,934,335 of record NC_052165.1, on the reverse strand, counting down.
GTCATTCCTCTCCTGAAGGCATCCTGTGCGAGATGGCTACACCAATCTCATTGCGTGAGACATCGCAAGTTAATTACAACTTCATATTTGGATTCCAATGAACCAACAGCTCTGACTTCAGTAAAGCTTCTTTCACTTTGTTGTCTGCATTCTCACATTTTTCTAATCAGTGCCTTGCTTGTTTGACACATAGCGATGTGTGTAAAGGTTTCAATCATGTAGCTAAATTCAGCATAAATTTATCTTAATTACTAATCAATCCTAAAAACGACCTTAATTGTGTCACATTTTGAGGACGTGGTGCTTCTAAGATTGCTGAAATTTTCTTTGGTTCTTTGTGTAAACCGCCTTTGTCAATAATGCGACCAAGTTAATTATGGACGACTTGAGAAAGTCACACTTTTCCTTCTTAACTCTCAGGTTGTGGCACTGTAACCCCTTCAGGGCAGCTTCCACATTCTCCAAGTGTTCTTGTTCACTTGAACCGATGATGAGTATGTCATCTAAATAACATTGCCCTCCATTAAATCAACTTAAAATTTGATCCATCAATCTATGAAAGAGCAGGCACAGATGTTATTCCAAAAGGAAGTCTTCTGTAATGAAACAGATCTTTGTGTGTTACTATAGTGAGTGGTGGCTGTGACTCTGTCATAGATATGTCTGTGAAAGATCAATTTTACTGAATTTCTGTCCTCCAGAAAGTCCAGCAAACAAGTCTTCAATCAGTAGCCGTGGATAGTGATCTTTGCACAAATGTGGGTTAATAGTAGTTTTTAAATTTCCACAAATTCTCACTGAGCCGTCCCGCTTTAATACAGGAATTATTGGTGTCGCCCAATCATTTGTAGCAACAGGTTCAATGATCCTTGTCCTTACTAATCTTTCTAGTTCTTCTTCAACATTAGGCCGAATGGTGAATGGTACAGTTCTAGCACTGATACATCAAGGTGTGGTGTCTGGTTTGATTTTCAGTTGTACTTCAACTCCAGTAATAGAGCCTTGTGAATCTTTGAACATCTTCTTGTACTTCTTCAGAAGTTACTGCAAGCTCTTCTTTGAATCGACTAATTGATTGACTATTTCCCAGTTCACCAAATCTTAGTTAACCATGCTCTGCCAAATAGAGCAGGAACATTTCAATGAGCAATGTGAAGAGACAACTTTGCCTTCCGCCCATTTGCTTCTACTTTCCTAGAATGCATCCTTTTAATTGTACGACCTCTTCAGTGTGCGTCAATAGGAACACATTTGGTGGTTTCAAAGGCAGACGCTTCAGCTTTTGCTGATATATTGTCTCAGGTATTAGTGATAGTGCTGTGCCTGTATCCACATCTAATTTAATTTCATGAACTTCAAGTTTGGATTTGCTCAAAAACATTGTTGATCGCCCTGCATTGACAAAACACCTAGCTTAAGCTTTTGCAGTAGCTCAGTTTTGCTGTCTTTCGAGTGATCATGAGTTTCATCTACTAATTGGTAGACACAATTATATTGTTTACTTGTATTGTTGTTCTTGAACTTCCTTAGTGTAGGAGAGGTTTTCTGAGCCTAATATGCCTTTGCAATGTAGTCCTTCTTGCCACAGTTCTTGCATGTGTTTGATTTACTCCAGCATTCTCCCACTGACTCTCCCAGCTGTGTACAACAGTGACATGGTTGCACCTTTGAGCCATGTTCCTTGAGGTATCCATTTTGTGGATCTTGGATCTTCTCTCCAGCTCCTATCTGCGAAGGTCCTCTCGTTACAGGCTCTATAGATGTGGCAACTTCCGCAGTCGCTTTCAGAGTTAAATCATTTACAGTGAGCAGCTTCCCCTGAATTGCTTCACTGTGTAACCCAAAAGCCAGCCTGTCTCGAAGAGTATCATCAGGTATTGTACCAAATTCATAATATCTTGCTCAACTTTTTAAAAACAGTACAAACTATAATATACTTTCACCTTGTTCCTGACTTCGGCATTGGAACCAAAACCTTTCTGTAACCAATAACGGTTCAGGAGAGAAATTACTCACTGAAGAACTTGTCTGGTTACGGTGGGTGAACAAGATCCTGTAAGCAGCATAAATGTATTACGGGGGCAGCATGGTGGCGCAGTGGGTTAGCCCTGCAGCCTCAAGGCGCCGAGGTCCCAGGTCCCAGGTTCGATCCCTGCTCTGGGTCACTGTCCGTGTGGAGTTTGCACATTCTCCCCGTGTTTGCGTGGGTTTCGCCCCCACAACCCAAAGATGTGCAGGGTAGGTGGATTGGCCACGCTAAATTGCCCTTAATTGGAAAAAAATGAATTGGCTACTCTAAATTTATAAAAAAATAAAAAAACCAAAAAAAATAAATAAAATAAAAATAAACGTATTAAGGCCAATTGAGCTGAGAAATATTGTGGCCTTTAGGTCCTCCAGTGTCTGATTGGCTATTAAGAACAATTGGAATCTCTCTTCGTTTGAATTCCTTGTTTCGTAATCCTCTTCAAATGCATCCGTGGTGTCCATTTTTCCTGCCATTTTTAGATCCCAGCTCCTAGGGTCTATACTTCCTCTCTTGTGTTGGAAAGTATGGTACAAACTGTCCCTTGCACAAGCAACTAGGGAATAATTCCCTTTTTATGCCTGAATCTATTTCGACTTTTCACCTGGGTTGTGGCCCATCCAGAGGGAGCAGACTTCAAAATCCCCGTTCCCCACAGCCCATTTAACTTTCTACATTCGTGGTCCCTGAAGCCCAGATCCCACTCACTTCAACGCGATCAATTCTTCCCCCAACTATCGGCCTTCTTACTCACAGTTGCTGTCGGAAACTTTTGTTAAACCCTCACATCGGAGGCAGTGCTTCACCCAATGTCTGCGTGTGTGCGAGTCCAGTCCCAAGAATCTTCCATTGTTCCCAATGCTGTCCCACAAACACGCAACAAAAATGGTCTTTCCAGCAGTTTTTCTGCCGCAATCCTCATCGCCAGTTTTCTCTCCTGTTATATTTCTTTGCTACCACAAAGAGAAAAAGTCTGGAGGTGGCCACACTCTGGATTCTTGCAAAACACAATGTGAGGTTTATTAAGGGTGATGCTATTACAACCTTTTCAAACCCCGTGCAAACTCTCTGCCGATGTCACTACACATCGCGGGACGCAGAAGCAGCAGGAATGTATTCCCAGATACATAACACATGGGAGAAAGCTATTCAGTTCTGTCTTAGGAAAGAGGAGCAGCAATACCAACAGCACCAGGATCAGAAGCAGCAACAGCATAAACAACAGCTGCCTTCTCCTCTGCCACATTCCACTTTGCATGGTAGAGGGGATAGACACAGGGCATAGATTTATCTCCTTGTACGTGAGACCACCAACACAGTGTATTGTGCTGGAGGATGAGTACTCTTCACATATGTGCCTGAGGAGTTTCAGGTATTTGAAGCACATCACCTGCAGCCTCCTGAAACAATGGGCACGATCTTCCTGCTGTTCATGCCAATGGAATAGTGCTGTCCCTTCGGGTTTCCCAGCACATGGTGTGGATTCAATGGGAAATCCCACTGATAATGGCAGGACTGGACGATCCCACCGCCAGCCAATGGCTGGCCGCTTCCCGCCATGGAGAAACAGACCACGGGGAGGCCAGAGAATCTCACCCATGTCCGACTTCCTGGATGGCTAGGTGGGCACACATTGCCAATCACTATTATGCTGCTTGTCCTTGAATGCCAACCCCAAGCTCTTTGCCTGCCACTGAATTTATCTGATCTCTTGCGAGAAGAGAAAGTGAGAGTCAAGAACGTTGTGCTGATAGGAGAGAATGACGGTATTTTTAGAGAATGACTGTGAGGCATGGGTACAGGAGAGGATTAGGGTGAGGTGGGTCTGACATTTGGCTGCTCAGATGGGGATGTGAGGTGTCTGGGGTTAAACGATTGAGTGGAGTTGCAATGTGTGTTGACCTCGGGAGTGCAGGAGAATTTGTCTTCCTTACATCCTTGGGAAAGGTTACCTCAGTGCAGCCCTTCAGATCCCACAGCAGGACCTCGAAATAAGAGACTTGGAGGGAGAGCTGCCTTTCCAGGTCTTCTTTCCATTCTTGTGGATGCTGCAGCCTCATAAATCCATGTCCTGCTGTGAATTCTTTAATTAAGAATCTATAAAAGCTCAGGAGGCCCAAGAAGGTAAATTAAACAACATTTAATTCGTAAACATAAAGTGAAAGCCGCAACATGGATTACAGCTCACTGGTCCTAATCGGGACTACTGGAAGCTCAGGTCCCAGTCCAGGACAGCTTTTAAAGGGTGAATTTCCGAGTCCCAGCTGACCGGGTCTCTGCCCACTAACAGGAGAGCTCGTATTCTACACATCCCATGGCTAGATCGATCGCTGAGTCCCTGTGGGTATCGTGAGGTTATTATAGAACCTTCTTTTGAAAGGTTCTGCCTGCCCTCCCTGATTGTTCGGGAAATTGAGAGTGGGGCTAATGCCATGGCTCATTAAAGAACCTTGACAAAGCCTGTTCATTCAACATTTGGATCCCTGACTCACTACGGGACCCTTTGTTGTGGCTGAATCTAAGTTTTGAAAATTCTGCCTTTGGCTTTCAAAAGAAATTAAATTGGCACTGTTTCTCCTGCCAATGAAAACCAATGACATAATTTGCAGGAGACACTGGCACAAAGCTGTGCAGCTGTAAATGCGGGATGTGGAGGGTGCAATGCGGAATTGCGTCCGTCACCGGATGGATTAGAAGCCACACCTTCCCTCCCCATCCCAATCCCCGGCTCCATTCCTACCCTTCTCCTGGGAGAAGAGGAGGCTTTTTAAAAATCACCATCTTTAATACCCGTTTGATAACCTTCTCTGATCCTAGTTGCTTCTTGGCTGGCTCCATTGCTCACCACGACATAAGAACATAAGAGCATAAGAACTAGGAGCAGGAGTAGGCCATCTGGCCCCTCGAATCTGCTCCGCCATTCAATGAGATCATGGCTGATCTTTTGTGGATTCAGCTCCACTTTCTGGCCCGAACACCATAACCCATAATCCCATTATTCTTCAAAAAACTATCTATCTTTATCTTAAAAACATTTAGTGAAAGAGCCTCAACTGCTTCACTGGGCAAGGACTTCCATAGATTCACAACCCTTTGGGTGAAAAAGTTCCTCCTAAAGTCAGTCCTAAATCTACTTCTCCTTATTTTGAGGCTATGCCCCCTAGTTCTGCTTTCACCCGCCAGTGGAAACAACCTGCCCGCATCTATCCTATCTATTCCCTTCATAATTTTATATGTTTCTATAAGATCCCCCCACATCCTTCTAAATTCCAACGAGTACAGTCCCAGTCTACTCAACCTCTCCTTGTAATCCAACCCCTTCGGGTCTGGGATTAACCGACTTAATCTCCTCTGCACACCCAGTACGTACTTTCTCAGGTAAGGAGACCAAAACTGAACACAATACTCCAGGTGTGGTCTAACTAACACCTTATACAATTGCATTCCATTCGCTTTCTTAGTCACCTGTTGAACCTGTAAACCAACTTTTTGCGACTCATGCACTAGTACACCCAGGTCTCTCTGCACAGCAGCATGTTTTAATATTTTATCATTTAATTAATAATCCCTTTTGCTGTTCTTCCTACCAAAATGGATAACCTCACATTTGTCAACATTGTAATCCATCTGCCAGACCCTAGCCCATTCACTTAACCTATCCAAATCCCTCTGCAGACTTCCGGTATCCTCTGCATTTTTTGCTTTCCACTCATCTTAATGTCATCTGCAAACTTGGACACATTGCACTTGGTCCCCAACTCCAAATCATCTATGTAAATTGTGAGGAATTGTGGGCCCAACACTGATCCCTGTGGGACACCACTAGCTACTGATTGCCAACCAGAGAAACACCCATTAATCCCCACTCTTTGCTTTCTATTAAGAAACCAATCCTCTATCCATGCTACGAATTTACCCTTAATGCCATGCATCTTTATCTTATGCAGCAACCTTTTGTGTGGCACCTTGTCAAAAGCTTTCTGGAAATCTAGATATACCACATCCACTGGCTCCCCGTTATCTACCGCACTAGTAATGTCATCAAAAAATTCCACTAAATTAATTAGGCACGACCTGCCATTTATGAACCCATGCTGCGTCTGCCCAATGGCACAATTTCCATCCAGATGCCTCGCTATTTCTTCCTTGATGATAGATTCCAGCATCTTCCTTACTACCGAAGTTAAGCTAACTGGCTTATAATTACCCGCTTTCTGCCTACCTCCTTTTTTAAACAGTGGTGTCATGTTTGCTCATTTTCAATCCGCCGGGACCACCCCAGAGTCTAGTGAATTTTGGTAAATTATCACTAGTGCATTTACAATTTCCCTAGCCATCTCTTTTAGCACTCTGGGATGCATTCCATCAGGGCCAGGAGACTTGTCTACCTTTAGCCCCATTAGCTTGCCCATCACTACCTCCTTAGTGATAACAATCATCTCAAGGCCCTCACCTGTCATAGCCTCATTTCTATCAGTCACTGGCATGTTATTTGTGTCTTCCACTGTGAAGACCGACCCAAAAAACCTGTTCAGTTCCTTAGCCATTTCCTCATCTCCCATTATTAAATCTCCCATCTCATCCTTTAAAGGACCAATATTTACCTTAGCCACTCTTTTTTGTTTTATATATTTGTAGAAACTTTTACTCTCTGTTTTTATATTCTGAGCAAGTTTACTCTCATAATCTATCTTACTCTTCTTTATAGCTTTTTTTGCAGCTTTCTGTTGCCCCCTAAAGATTTCCCAGTCCTCTAGTCTCCCACTAATCTTTGCCACTTTGTATGATTTTTCCTTCAATTTGATACTCTCCCTTATTTCCTTAGATATCCACGGTCGATTTTCCCTCTTTCTACCATCCTTCCTTTTTTGTTGGTATAAACCTTTGCTGAGCACTGTGAAAAATCGCTCGGAAGATTCTCCACTGTTCCTCAACAGTTTCACCATAAAGTCTTTGCTCTCAGTCTACCTTAGCTAGCTCTTCTCCCATCCCATGATGACAGGGAGTAAAAGTCCAAGTGAGGACGTGCGGCATCAGCAGCAAACCCAGCCTTAAATTGCGATACCATCTGTAAAGATAAAACCCTGGCAGTAGTTGAAGAGCAGGAGAGTTTTCCCAATTTTCTGCAGCACTCCCACATTATTGGGTCATCATAACCTCTTGTCTTCGGTGGAAACCTGGGAGCATATGTCAGTCATCAGGTTAAAATCTATAGTGTGAAGAGATAAGGTGGCAGCAATGTAGTTACGTGATTGCTCCTGGTGCTGTTGGAGCACGGAGTGCATAGCCTGCAAAGATGGTTCAGGCAGAGACAAATTTATCTTGTCAGTGAAAGTTAAACAACCATTTAAACCAGAGGGAGGCACACAGCTATGGGATGAAGGTGGGATCGTGGGATTAGTTTACATGTACTCCAACAAAGGGATTCGCACAGATACAATTAGCTGAATGCCTTCCTTCTTTGCAACTACTATCGTTTGCATAGTTTAGAAGCATGGAACAAGTAAAATAATCCGATTGCAGCTTTGCCTTGTAAATAGCAACAAAATGATAATTGATCATGGCTCTTTTAATTAAACATGATATAGATCTTGGGACCTTAATTAGCTTGTGCATTATATTGTAAATCAGTCAGCAATCAGATTCCCAATAGCACTGGGATACTGTTACTCAAATAGCCACCACCAAGAAACCCTAGTTTATAAATCAGTAAATGGAGAATGCTGGTAAAGCAATACTGGAGAGGCAATTATTGTGATCAAAAGGCGGAAGAGAAATTCATTTGAGATTTTAAACTACCTTTCTTCCAAAGTAGAAATGCAGCCCAGAGATGGCCTTTTTCAGGCAATTCCATGAAAACAAAATTCTCCTTCATTGGCAGTTTTTCCCCAGATTTTTCAGATCCTTTGAAAAAGATCAATGAGGTTTACTTGTTATTTTGGAATGTTTTCTTGATACAGTCAGACACAGTCGTTGAGAGGAGTTAGCGACAAAGAACAATTCCTTTTTGTGTCAGGAGCCAGAGCAACATAGCTCATTAAAAAAAAATCAACAACATGGTCAAAGGTGAAATTGAAGATTGCTCATTATCAATCCAATCATTGGATAGAAATGTCGGGCGCGATCTAGCGGCTGCGTTGCACCCAAAAGATTTCCTTTTTATTTGGGTCTTGCATTTTCCCATCAGGTTGATGACCCTTCCTGTGTCCTCATAAAGGAATTGACCCGGTTCGGCACTTGTGACCTGTTGCCAAATAGCATCATGATCCAAACTGGATGAGGCTTGGGCCAGATTCATTGACAAGGCAGGAAATCTGTATTCTCAGAATGTATATATGTTTCACAACCGTGGGAATGATCTGAGGGTAAACAGACATGTGCATCATTATGTTATTGTCAAGAAGCACGCTAAAGTTATCTGGGAGGGTATCCCAACTTGGAACACTGGTTCATGGGCATGTATAGTTTTGTTTTGTTTTGAGGAGTCAAGTAAAACCGCAGTGAGAATACATAGCCCAGTCCCGGGTAACAATTATTAAAGACTATTTATTAAAGTAAAGAAAAGCCAAACACAAATACACACAAACCTACTCTACTCTACTCTCATGCAATTAAGATGTACGAATCATTAAACACACAGTTTCTTCGAACGTACCCCTTGTTACAAAATATATCTCCGATACCTGAACTCTGTAAACCTTCCCCTGTTCTCCAAACAACATTCCAATTGAATAGCCAGCTATAGTTGCCATCCAATATAGAATTGATACTTTAATCTGGGAACCATCTTTTCCTGGTCTTGGGATGATATTTTAAAACTGTTGTTACAAAAGTTTTCTACCTTAGCTCTAAAATTTCAAAGCTTGTTTGCAGTAAACTTGGCCTTCGGGCTTGGTGGCTGGAAATTGGCCTGCCCACTTTCTGAGACTGGGAGATTATAACTGCATCTCTTCCTTCTCCAAAAGTCCAAAGATGTGCAGGTTAGGTTGATTGACTATGCTAAATTGCCCTTTGTGTCCAAAATTGCCGTTAGTGTTGGGTGCGGTTACTGGGTTATGGGGATAAGGTGGAGATGGGGACTTGGGTAGGGTGCTCTTTCAAAAGAGTTGGCGCTGACTCGATCGGCCGAATGGCCTCCTTCTGCACTGTAAATTCTATGATTCTATGATTCTCAGGCACTGGTCAATTATACATAGAACATAGAACATAGAACATAGAACAGTACAGCACAGAACAGGCCCTTCGGCCCTCAATGTTGTGCCGAGCCATGATCACCCCATTTAAACCCACGTAACCCGCATACCCGTAACCCAACAATCCCCCCATTAACCTTACACTACGGGCAATTTAGCATGGCCAATCCACCTAACCCGCACATCTTTGGACTGTGGGAGGAAACCGGAGCACCCGGAGGAAACCCACGCACACACGGGGAGGACGTGCAGACTCCACACAGACAGTGACCCAGCCGGGAATCGAACCTGGGACCCTGGAGCTGTGAAGCATTGATGCTAACCACCATGCTACCGTGAGGCCCCAATTGTTGTTCTTTGTTGTTCTTTGATTATGCAAAGGGTTTATGCATCACACTGTACAAAATTACATCAGATTATATGCAGCTAATGTGTCATATAGGTGCATACATATATGGACACATATAGTTGTTTCAGTAATATGATTGTCATGAATCCACTTGAATATCTCTCGCTCCTTGCTACAGCCTTTCACTCTCTCTCTCTCCAGAGCCCTCCATACCAGGCAACATCCTGGTAAATCTCTTCTGCACCCTCTCTAAAGCCTCCACATCCTTCTGGTAGTGTGGCGACCAAAATTGAACAGATTCATTGACAAGGCAGAAAATCACTATTCTCAGAACGTATATATGGTTCACATCCATGGGAATGATCTCCAAGTGTGGCCGAACTAAGGTTCTACACAGCTGAAACATGTCTTGCCAATTTTTACACTCAGTGCCCCGTCCAATGAAGGCAAGCATGCCATATGACTACCTTCTCCAACTGTGTTGCCCCTTTCAGTGACCTGTGAGTGGACCTGTACACCTAGATCTCTCTGACTGTCAATACTCTTGAGGGTTCTACCATTCACTGTATATTCCCTACCAGTATTAGACATTCCAAAATGCATTACCTCACATTTGTCTGGATTAAACTTCATCTGCCATCTCTCCATCCAAGTTTCCAAACAATCTAAATCCTGCTGTGTCCTCTGACAGTCTTAATCGCTATCCGCAATTCCACCAACCTTTGTGTCGTTCGCAAACTTACTAATCAGACCAGTTACAATTTCCTCCAAATCATTTATATGGATTATGAACAGCAAAGGTCAAGCCCTCCAATCAGAAAAATACCCTTCCATAGCTACTCTCTGCCTTCTATGACCTAGCCAATTCTGTATCCATCTTGCCAGCTCACCTCTGATCCCTTGTGACTTCACCTTTTGTACGAGTCTGCCAGGAGGGACGTTGTCAAAGGCCTTACTGAAGCCCATATAGACAACATCCACTGCCCTACCTGCATCAATCACCTTTGTGACCACCTTGAAAAACTCTATCAAGTTAATGAGACACGACTTCCGCTTCACAAAACCGTGCTGCCTCTCACTAAAACGTCCACCTGCTTCCAAATGGGAGTACATAGAACATAGAACAGTACAGCACAGAACAGGCCCTTCGGCCCTTGATGTTGTGCCGAACAATGATCACCCCACTTAAACCCACGTAACCCGTATACCCGTAACCCAACAATCCCCCCATTAACCTTACACTACGGGCAATTTAGCATGGCCAATCCACCTAACCCGCACATCTTTGGACTGTGGGAGGAAACCGGAGCACCCGGAGGAAACCCACGCGCACACGGGGAGGACGTGCAAACTCCACACAGACAGGGACCCAGCTGGGAATTGAACCTGGGACCCTGGAGCTGTGAAGCATTGATGCTAACCACCATGCTACCGTGAGGCCCCGAGTAGATCCTGTGACGAAGAATTCTCTCCAGTAATTTCCCTACCACTGATGTAAGGCTCACCGGCCTGTAGGTCCCTGGTAGCACTGGTAACTCCACCAATTGAACTCTGCTACGCGGCTGCTTAGGAGTCTATCTCACGCTGGTATCAATGTGGATCCGGAACATCGACAATGAATATCCATTATAAATAGATTGCTCATTTAAGTTAAGATTTTTCATTCATGTAAATAAAGATTTGATGCCAGTAGAATAAAGGGTCCCTGATTTGTAATCTTATTGCAGTTCATGTGCTTGAACCTTACATTAAATTTACTCGCATGTCAAATTATCATAGAATCATAGATTCCCTACAATGCAGAAGGATGCCATTCAGCCCATCGAGTCTGTGCTGACCCTTCGAAAGACCACACTACCTAGGCCCAATCCCCGAGCTATTCCTGAAATCCCACACGACGGGGAAATGTATCATGACCAAACCACCTAACCTGCACATCTTTGGACTGTGGAAGGAAACCCGGAGCACCCGGAGGAAACCCACGCACGCACGGGCAGAATGTGCAAACTCCACACAGATAGCCACATGAGGTTGGTCCCTGGCGCCGTGACGCAGCAGTGCTAACCACTGTGCCACCATGCCGCCCTAAATTATTTTTTCAAATTAAGGGGCAATCTGGCTTATGGGGGTGAGAAACACACAGACACGGGGGAGAACGTGCAAACTCCACACAGACAGTGACCCTGGGCCGGGATTGACCCTGGGTCCTCAGTGTTGTGATGCAGCAGTGCTAACCACTGTGCCAACCTATTACCCCTAATTCCCTTGTCAATCTTGGTTACGTGGCACCTTTACGCTGATGTCCGGTAGAATCAAACTCAGTTGTGTGCAAAGTCTATGACCTACTAACATCCCAGCAGGGACTACCCCAGTTACTGCATGTAGTGTGGTCCTGTACGAGAAGTCTTGTGTCCATCGAGGAGGATGTTTGTTTCTCCAGCCCCTGTCTGCACGGCACTCTCTGCCAAACCATTCGATGTCGGATTGTATGGGGCAGTGCGGACGTGGCAAATCCCGTAGCTCTTCACAAAAGCAGCAAACTTCACATCGTGAAGAGTAACTTCGAAATTCTGTGGGTGGAAAAGGAAATGCACAACCGGTTGATGGCCGCCCGGGCGGTGATCGACGCCATCTTGTGGACCTCCAGCCACTTCAAGTGGATGTCCTCCAGGATGAGAAACATGGAACCCAAGAAGGGACTGGAGGAATCAGTGTGCATGTGAACCAAGGGCGCTCCAGCCATTCCCAAGTTTGTAAGGGTGCCGCAGTGAGGGAGCCTCTGGTGTTCTTGACAAGATGGAGCACTGCTGGGCCAACTTCCCAATATCCATGCCCAAATCCGGCCACCAGACGTGGTTTCTCGCCAGCATCTTCATTTTGGACACTCCGGGATGTCAGTTGTGAAAGTCCTTCAACATGGCTGCCAGGCCCTTTGCTTGGCCTACAACCCTGGTTCCCCACAGAAGGGTGCCGTTTTCCACGGTCAACTCTGACAATTTTTTAATTTAAAATTTTTTTTATTTTTCCAATTAAAGGGGCAACTTAGCATGGCCAACCAACCTACTTTTCACGGTCTAAAGGATGTACAGACAAAAACCTAATCCATATTTGTTCGCCCTGCTGTTCTGTGAATATAACTATCAAAGAAGCCGGAACTTAAAAACAGGCTTCAAAATATTTCACCTCCAGCTCCTCGTCATGGAAAAGCTGGCAGAAAGATTTATAAAAATAATGATATCTTGGTATAATGATGGAAGAATACTGGAGGCCGGCCATCAGACATTGAACTGAAGTGTGAAAGTGTCTCTGGGATTTGTGGCTCTTTGTGACTTTTGTCAACAATGGCCTTTTGTAATCCTTCTGATGTCCTGAGAGGAAATATATGTGGGCTGACTGCGAATCAAATATTGTCCTTGTTCGAACTTGAAAGTAGCCCTGATGAGTTTCAAGCTTACACGGAGGTTCCAGACCCACTTACAGTCATAAAGATCAAAGTTAACCCTTGAGGATTGCACAATTGAAGACCATTGTCCCATGATAATCAAAAGGACCAGACATTTCTTCCCAGTACACTTATGCTTTGATTGGGCTGCCTGGCTGATTACATCCTCATAACAGAGGAAGTGAAGTTTTATAATAACGAAAACATGTCTCTCTGTGATTCATCTGGTCTTCTTGCTTATTATTAAAATGGCAATAAAGATTCCTGTCATATAAATGAATCTTTGAAAAGGTGGTCTATCTCTTTCTAAACCATGTGTGGATTCCAGAACGATGCTGTAACATGGAACATAATGCATGTAAAAGTAACTACTTCACTGCCAAAGTCGCTGGAACGTGCTTAGAAGCATTGCAGTTTAAATGACATCTTAAAATAGGTTCACCGGCAATGATAAGTAGTTATATTTTGTCCAGGAGTGGAGAGTTTTAATCCCAAATTGGGTGTGGTTTGTCGGGAAAAAATTAGAAGTTAGAAGCAAGAACACAATCCACCCAGAATTCGGGTGCTTTTGGTTTTATCGGAGATAGGATAAGGTGGGAATGACCAATTTGGTCACAGGAGGTAGGTTGGTTATTTGAATATTCTAATGACTCACTTTGCCTTTATTTTAATTGATCCTATTTTTAACCACACTGGGCAGAGATTTTCTCACCTGGGGAAACTTGAAAGGTGAAAGGAGGTGAGAAGATCAGAAGCTATAAGATAAGTGTCTCAACAGCAATGCTTGTGGGCCAAGAGGGGCAGGAATGTTTCCTCCAGGCCAAACATGCTTCCCAGTTAACTACCTGACTCTCATGCTCTGTCCCTGACTCTCACCCTCTTCATGGGTGCTTAAGACCATAAGAGACCATAAGACATAGGAGCGGAAGTAAGGCCATTCGGCCCATCGAGTCCACTCCACCATTCAATCATGGTTGATTTCAACTCCATTTACCCACTCTCTCCCCATAGCCCTTAATTCCTCGAGAAATCAAGAATTTATCAATTTCTGTCTTAAAGACACTCAATGTCCCGGCCTCCACCGCCCTCTGTGGCAATGAATTCCACAGACCTACCACTCTCTGGCTGAAGAAATTTCTCCTCATCTCTGTTCTAAAGTGACTCCCTTTTATTCTAAGGCTGTGCCCCCGCGTCCTAGTCTCCCCTGCTAATGGAAACAACTTCCCTACGTCCATCCTATCCAAGCCATTCATTATCTTGTAAGTTTCTATTAGATCTCCCCTCAACCTCCTAAACTCCAATGAATATAATCCCACGATCCTCAGACGTTCATCGTATGTTAGGCCTACCATTCCTGGGATCATCCGTGTGAATCTCCGCTGGACCCGCTCCAGTGCCAGTATGTCCTTCTTGAGGTGTGGGGCCCAAAATTGCTCACAGTATTCTAAATGGGGCCTAACTAGTGCTTTATAAAGCCTCAGAAGTACATCCCTGCTTTTATATTCCAAGCCTCTTGAGATAAATGACAACATTACATTTGCTTTCTTAATTACGGACTCAACCTGCAAGTTTACCTTTAGAGAATCCTGGACTAGGACTCCCAAGTCCCTTTGCACTTTAGCATTATGAATTTTGTCACCGTTTAGAAAATAGTCCATGCCTCTATTCTTTTTTCCAAAGTGCAAGACCTCGCACTTGCCCACGTTGAATTTCATCAGCCACTTCATGGACCATTCTCCTAAACTGTCTAGATCTTTCTGCAGCCTCCCCACCTCCTCAATACTACCTACCCATCCACCTATCTTTGTATCATCGGCAAACTTGGCCAGAATGCCCCCAGTCCCGTCATCTAGATCGTTAATATATAAAGAGAACAGCTGTGGCCCCAACACTGAACCCTGCGGGACACCACTTGTCACCGGTTGCCATTCCGAAAAAGAACCTTTTATCCCAACTCTCTGCCTTCTGTCTGACAGCCAATCGTCAATCCATGTTAGTACCTTGCCTCGAATACCATGGGCCCTTATTTTACTCAGCAGTCTCCCGTGAGGCACCTTGTCAAAGGCCTTTTGGAAGTCAAGATAGATAGAGCCCCACTTGACCATTATTGGAACACTCTAGTCACATAGGAACCCCACTGACCACCATCTCTGCCTCGACCAGCATCTGTAACCACTCACCACCATTTCCCCTCATTTCCTGCTACTTTTGTATCTCCCAGCAAATACCCAGCCCAGAGTGTCTGAAACAAATAGGCTTGTTGATGGCCTTCCTGTCCCACTGACAATTCAGTCCCTTGTGGGAAATTAATGAATAATTGGCCACTTAAGGGCATCATTGCATGATCCTGGAATTCACCCAGACACAATTAGGTGACCTGCTCTGAGGGAGGCCCAAAAAGCAAACACTGTGATGGTTGAGGGATTCCAAGAGGTCCCTTCTTCAAAGGCATTCAGCGATGATTCAGGCACCTAGCATTAAATGGAAGGCTGATAGTCACCTCTGCCCATGCTATCACTCCTCCTCCCCCCAATTTTCCCACAACTACCAACCTGTACCCCAACCCACCATCACTCATGGGCTCTCTCGGCGATCATGGGTCTTTACTGGCAGCTGCCACCATTCCACCATGATGCTGCTGAGCAATGGCTAGTGTTTGGCCTCTGAATAGCTGAGAGCCCTATGTTTCCTTGGTCTCAGGAAAAGCCTCTGGCTGCCTAATTAAATGGCGGAGAGACACTTAATTCAGTGGACCTTTCTGAATGGAGGCAACGCAGGGCTGTCATCGAGCATCCATCCGGGGTGAGACCCCTGTTGCCTCCATTAAATACTGTTCCCTATATTAGAATTAAAAAAGAACACTGGGCTGGATTTTATGGGACACCAGCAGTTCCACCCTCCCATGGTAAAGGTTGATGGGAATCCAAGCCCACAAGCACTCCTCAACAATTAGAAGCTGGGAAGTTAATTGCTTTAAGGCAAGACTTCCTTCCATCTTGGGAAGAGGAGGTCTGGGGGCCCAGTCAATAAATAAATAAGCAGATCATTGTTGTAGGTGTTAGCCGATGGATAAAGTTTGGATGAGGCACCTGATACAACTCACCTGCTCTTCTTTGAATAATGCCCCGGGAAGCTTCAATCTCCTTCCGAGAGGGCAGGGCTGGCCTTAGATTCAATGTCTCATCTGAAAATATAGCACCTCCTACAGTGCAACACCACCTCAGTACAATCCAGGGCCAGCCTGGATTAATTGCTCAAGTCTCTGGATGTGGAGATGCTGGCGTTGGACTGGGGTGAGCACAGTAAGAAGTCTTACAACACCAGGTTAAAGTCTAACATGTTTGTTTCAAACACTAGCTTTCGGAGCGCTGCTCCTTCCTCAGAGTTATTCTTTGGGGGTAACCCAATTACAACTATTGAAGAGACACACACTGTCCATCTCATTTCACTGCCAATTAGTCTGCTGTGCATTTTCAACATTTACTGTTTCATTTTAAACAGAAATATTAATACAACTGAATAAAAACTTATATGAAAACAGGTTCAAACAAATTAATGCCAGTACTGCTCAAGGTGGATCTGGGGTTGAAGACAATGCGAGTGGAAACAAAATCCAGAAAGATGTAAAGCAGGCTGCTAATTCTCAGAATCCATAGAAGCCCTGCAATGCAGAATGAGGCCATTTGGTCCATCGAGTCTACACCGGCCCTCTGAAAGAGCAACCTACCGAGACCTGAGGAAGGAGCAGCGCTCCAAACGCTAGTGTTTGAAACAAACATGTTGGACTTTAACCTGGTGTTGTAAGACTTCTTACTGTACAAGTCTCTGGAGGAAGGCTTGAGACCATCACGAACGTCTGAATGGGCAACCACTGAATTAATGCTGATAGTTAGACTAGAGGCTTAAGGGTCAGGCTAAATTCTCACCGTGTTGTCTTAGTAAAGTATAGTCAGGGTAGGAATTGGAATTGGAGTGCAATATTTGGCTTCAATCACCTTGAGCTCGGGTTTCAGCAGATTGTCATCCAATGATTCTTACTGGCATGTGTAGATATTGGGTAAACAGAATGGTCATCCGTAGTTGCGATACACTTCACATTTTACTACCAGCCGCCTTCACGAAGCTCAGGCTTGAAGAATGACCAGTTTTAACAGGAGATAACATTGAAAAAATAAAGACGTCCAAGATTATCACCATCAGGAAAGGAGTGATAAGGTTCTGAAACCTGAAAACCTGTGCACCACATACTGTTCATCCAGCACCTCAACACAAGAGGAGCAAAAGGAAAAACATTGGATACAGAATACATTGAGAAAATAGTGGTTCCATTGTGTCCAAGAGAAAAATGTCACAGAGTTATTCTTTGGGCGTAACCCAATTACAACTATTGAAGGGACACACACACTGTCCATCTCATTTCACTGCCGATCAGTCTGCTGTGCATTTTCAACATTTACTGTTTCATTTTAAACAGAAATATTAATACAACTGAATAAAAACTTATATGAAAACAGGTTCAAACAAATTAATGCCAGTACTGCTCAGGGTGGATCTGGGGTTGAAGACAATGAGAGTGGAAACAAAATCCAGAAAGGTGTAAAGCAGGCTGCTAATTCTCAGAATCCATAGAAGCCCAGCAATGCAGAATGAGGCCATTTGGTCCATCGAGTCTAAACCGACCTGCTGAAAGAGCAACCTACTTAGACCCATGTTCCCGTCCTATCCCCGTAACCGTACCTAACTAACCTGCACATCTTTGGACACTAAGGGGCAAGTTAAGCATGGCCAATCCACCTAAGCTGCACATGCTTGGACTATGGGAGGAAACGAGAGCACCCAGAGGAAGCCCACGTAGAACTGGGAAGAACGTGAAAACTCCACACAGACAGTCACCCAAGGCTGGGATTGAACCTGGGTCCCTGGCAGTGTGATGCAGATGTGCCACCGTACTGCCCTATTCACAATGATCAAAGCAAATGATGCCAGAATCCGAAACATGCTGGACATTCTCAACAGGTCTGACAGCAATTGTGGAGAGGGAATGGAGCTAACATTTCGAGTCTGGAAGATTCCATAGATATTGTGACTTCTTTGCAAGCGTCATCCAGACTTGAAGGGCAGGATTCTCCGATTGCCGACACCAAAATTGTGTTCGGTGATCGGCCAGAGAATCAATTTTTACGGCGAAATCAGGAGCGGCCCCAGTTTTCAGATGCTCCGCTCCCTCAAAAATGGCATACTCGAGGCAAGCCGTTGGGACGGCCTCAGGACGTCCCCTGAGGCCCTCCCCCAATGCTCCGTCCCTGATGGGCCGTCTTCCCGACAGCATCGGTCACGGGTCCTCTCGTGATCCTGGTGTGGCGGCTGCGGACTGTGTTTAGCGCCGCTACAATCGGGGAGGGGGAGCCATTCCGCAAGCACGGTGGTCTTTGGCGGTGGCTGGGGGATTGGTGGGGGGTGGTCTGAGGCTGGCGATAGGGGTTACAGGAGGGCAATTTTTGGCAGTCCCGGCCGCGCACGGCCGGCTCCATGTTGTACGGTGCGCCCGCCACAGGCCGCTGTGTGCATGCGCGGCCACGAACCCGGCCATTCTGCGTCTGTAATGGCACGTAAAGCCGGGCCTGGCATGGCTGCTAGCCCCCCATCGGGTGGAGCATTGGTGCGGGGGTGGCACCGACTTTCTGGCCGTAAGACCAGATGCATCCTCCAGACATAGCCGCAGAATCGGAGAATCCAGCCCGTAATTTTGCTCCAAAAATTGTGTGGAAAATCAGAACATACCGCAAGGCCCAAAGGGACAAAAATTGTAATTTTTCAATTTGAAAAAAATGTACAACTTAGAATGTAGAGCTATATGCCACATACCATTTTGCAACATTTATGAAACTGTGCTGTGTTAACAACTGATTCAACAATTTGTGTTTGTGCTACTTTTTGTTTCTTTAAGTTCCCACATGTTGTAGCCACATGTATAAGGTTGTAAGATGCAAGCAACTTTAGTGATAAATGTGGTCTGAGTTGTGACAATATTCATAACTCATGAGTGACCTTGTCATTCAAGTGCAAATGATCATGTTCCACGGTACAAACAATTGTCACACATCATTGGTTTTTGGTAAAGATTAATTTCCTGAAAGCCAGCCCACGAGAGATCCAGATTATTTCCTCATAATGTTTGAAGACTTTAAAGACTTCAAATCAATCGTAAAGAATGTGAGGGTAATGCTTGAAGAGGCAATAATAAGATGTGCTAGGGTCCATTATGCTGTAATCTGCAGCATTCATCATTAATTACTACTCAATGTCTTGTGAATTATGTATGGTCTGCAGCGACTATAATGGTGGATAACCAAACATAATGTTTACCTGGACAGCTCTGCCCCAACTTAACCTGCTCCAGACATTCAACTATTCCCGATGAGTAATTTACTCGGTTTATGAGCTCTGGGTCCCAACCAATTAAGACTAACGTGAATACCTGATGCAAATTGTAGCCCCAGATTGTCCATTAAGAGCCATCCCGCAATCAAGAGAATGAATTCTGTATTTGATCTTTTTTCAGTCTTTTTCCCGATTAACGTTCTGAATATCTGATTGTGCAGCTGTCATAGCAAATTGAGGACATTGCAGTACAAGCTACCTGTTGGGAAGCAATGGCTGAGAAAACAGGAGGCAATGGCAGATGGTTCCTTTATTAAAAACTACCACCATCTCAGCTGTTAGATCTTTCTTGATATTCTGTTAAACAGATTTTAAAAAATCTACCGTCTTGCAATGCTGTCTCCAATTTGAATAATCGTTCAGAGGGGCTACTGAAGCTAACTGATGTGAAAGAAGCAATTTTTGATCAGTCCTTTTAAATCTTTCAGTCAATTATTATTACTTAAAGTCAGAGATGATAGATGTCTGGCTGTAGTAGACTGGTTTGTAATTGAGAGAAAACATGTTGATTAAAATGCTTGGCTCACACTTCAATGAAATTATTTCAAATGTTGAGAAATGTTATGAAATGAAATATAATGCAAAACATGTCAGTTGTTTTGTGTACGATATGCTTATATCTTTTAGCATGACCTTTTTTGAAAAATGAGCAGCTAGTAAGCCATTTAATTGCCAAATGAAACCGGTTCAAGTTGCTGAAATGATTCGCAGTTCACGTCTCCAGAGAAGGCTCAGTCGGTATCAGTTTTTCCTTGGTATTCCTCAAAATGAAATACATTTATGCTTGCTTTTGTATTCTCTAATTCCCAAGGCTCACACAGGAGGTTCTCACAGTTAGCAGTGACAGAGCAGGTCTGTTAGAAGTCTCTCAGCTAATAGTACAGGCAGCTTTGAATTCGGGGACAGAGCAGATAATGCAGAAAGCAGTGGTGTGATGAATTATACAGCACTGGAAAGTGCCAAGTTCACATCCTGGAAGGTGTCGAATGAACCAATCTCAGTAACAGTGGTGATGGAGCTCTGCAATTAGCATCAGCATCTCTTGAGTCATGAAGCAAAAAAAAACTGCTTGCCATTCGTTGGTGACCTGCCTGGATATCAGATGGGAGTAGGAGTGAACGGAAGCTGTGATTCCTTTCACTGAAAAATAGCCAGCCAATAATATCTGGTTAGATTCACAAATGAAGAATGCCAAGTGTAATATCACAGTGGGCCAGAACAAAAGTGTGATTCTCACAATTTTCTGAGCTCCCATCTCAATCACAACTTTGTGAAGGAGCCTTGGCTGGAAACATTTTTTTCCCCATGAGGAAGAAGCAAAACCCAATGATCTTTTTCTAAAGCAGTTGGTTCAACCACTGGAGAGATAATGGCCTACATTTGCCTAACAACGACATGGGTGTGCCAAGGAGAGCAGAAATTTGAGGACAACATGAAAGTAAGAAGAAAATACCAACAAATAAACTGCAGCAATATGATCCGCCCTGTATGAAATCGAAAAATTTAACTGGAAGGAATAATGATAATTGTGGACTTCCCAACGTTCTTTGGAAGACAGAAGTAAATCATTATGTCGTATTTCACTTGCAACACGATATAGCGATATACTCATACACTTTATGACTTGCTGCTTGGGGTTACCAGTTTATTTAAATGAACTCACAACACAGCGTGTAAAATTACAATGTTGACCTGCACCTTGTGGCAGCTGAAGCTAAAAAATATGTTGCAAACTTCTTCCTCCACTGGGATTTTGTCGTGGTTGTTTCATGGCACTTTTGTCTCTCATTTTTATGTCTGGCATGTATATACAAAATAAATATGTTTGCTTTGAAATTGCAATCTTTTCATCACTAAGAAGTGAATGGCATTCAGTTTTTATGTGATGTTGCTCGTCTGGCTAGTTCTCAATGTTAATGCCTTTTCTCTTGTACTTGATAAAAGAAATATGGTGCTTTCTTTGTGGGCCTCACAGATAACATATTCAGAAAATATAACCTCCGGCTATTATTGGAATGGAGTAGCTTTAGCTTCACTTGCAGGATGAGTCATAAACCATATGTTACTTATTCATGACAAATTATTTGTCTTTATCCTTGAAGTCGCACCATGGATGATGGGCAAACTGTAATTCCTTCTTTTATTTTAGCGTGAGCATCACCTCACTTAACATGGCGGAGTAAGGAATGATATGCAAAAATCCCACAATGGCAAACAGCGGAAGCAGCATGTTATAGACAAGAGTAAAGAGATCCCGCAATCAACGGATTCGGCCAAAGCTGTCCAGTTCTGCCAATGGTGGCGAACAGCTAAACAACTAACCGGAAAGGAGGCTACACAAACACCCTTGCCCTTAAAACAGGCAGAGGCGAACATATGAATGCAAATGGCTGAAACAGTTGCAACCATCCTCAGGTTAGTCAAGTCAAGTCAAGTGGGATGTTCCATTCCAGCTTTTGCCTGAGGCCCTCACCTTCATAGAAACCAATCATCAGCCAATTTTATTCACTCCACATGATATCACAAAGTGGCAGAAGACTCTGGATTCAGCAAAATGGGTTATCGGTCCCTGACAATATCCCAGCTCTCATATTGAAGACTTGTGCTCCAGCGACATTGTGTTCACCTAAGTGAGATGATGTAGTTAATGGGATGAGACAGGGGTTGAGGCAGGCAGGTGTTGAGGTTTTCAGTGTTAGTTTTTAGCTGGAAGGTGAGATGAGGTTTCTGAAGAAATACAGCCAGAGGTTCTGCATAATTCTGACAGAACATCATGTATCTTTCTTCCAAACAGTCACAAAAGTTCTCTCTCAAAGTGCGTATCCAAGACCTCTCTTTAGAGCAAGCATTCCTAAGTGCTAACTGTATTTATAAGTGGGCTGGGACCTGAGATGGTTTTATTGTTTGAGTGGAAAGAAAGATAGCAGTTAAGGGTTATTGTGTCACTGTATTGATTAGTATTGTTTAAACGGTAATTGGCTCAAAAGACCAGGGGCAGGATACTCCGGTCTGCCGGCCACGTTTTCCTGAGTGGTGCACCCATAGGAGCAGCGGGACTCTCCGTTCCTGCAGCCAGCCAATGGGGTTTCCCATTGTGGCCACCCCATGCTGTTGGGAAAGCCACAGGCGTGAGTGCACTGCTGGCGGACCGAAGGATCGCGCCGAGGGAGAATTCTGCTGCATAACCTTTACCTTTTTCTTATAAAACATGGAGGGACAGAGTCACAGGACCGCTAATTGGTTTTAACAACATGGAAAAAAAGGCTTTTCTTCTTGCAAAGCTGAGCGAGATATACCCTCTTTAGCCTTCCATGACTAATTGCTTCGAGCAGAGCTGTGAGAGCTTGCGTCTTTCACTACTTATCTCCAACTGCAATCAAATTAGCTGAACTAAAATTTAAAAGCTTCTCTACCTTACAAGGCCCCAGTTGCAAGGCAATCGCTGCTGGTTTATTTACTCTTCACACCATAGCCCTCTCTGAGCACAATAGAATCACGGTTGGAATTGAAACCAACCCTCACACGTACAGACACCTTTGTCTGGCATGAATCTCAATAGATTTACCCTTGCAGGCACAACATCTTTACATTAAATACATTCAAAACTATACCTTATTTCTAATGTTTGACAATCCAAATATAAATCCCTTAAAACTACCTTTATTTTCCCAACAATGTGAGTAAACATTGAAGGGGAAAGAAAATGGTTCCCTCACAAGTATGGCATTCTTTTGAATCGTATGGTACCTGCGTAATGGCAATTTACGCCTTCCAAACACATCCTAAATGAAATGCACACTGCATAACATTAGGACCTGATACATCGGTATGTGTTATATTCATTGTTTATTGCTGCAGAAAATAATGTACCATTTTTCTGTAAAGTGAGTGTTCAACCCTCCATTTTACTCCTCAAGGTATTCCGTCAAGGTGAAAATAGGGGGAAATGTTCTAATTCTCAGCTGACTGTTTGCTTTTTCATTACAAATACCAACTTTGTCAAATGATTAATTGGATATCATCTTCCGAGAATCCTTCAATTCTAGAATGAGACATGAACTTGACAGTTATTAACTGTGCAAATAGGGAAATATGCTGAAGCCTAGTTATAATAATTTATTATAAACATCTCTTGAGAACAAATGTTTTCCTGATCCTGGCTGGAAGTGCTGTGTAATCAGTAAAGCTGGTACAAACCTCGATTAGAGAAACAAGTCTTGAAGCTGATGAGTTTCTGATAAGATTTTCTTTCTTTCAGTTCCCAAGAGTTTGTAGCAATGAATTGTGGCTGTAACAGCGCCAGCCTAACTGGAATGAAGTCATCCTGAAGGCATATTACAGGGCTATAAATATGCATTAAACATGGATTGTTCAGCAGGCAGCAGAACAGAGAACTTTGATTTAAGAAAAAGGGCTTACGTGAGGTGCACATCACCAAAATCGCCTACAGAACCAATGAATTCCAGCAGCATTAAATGAAAACCTCTTGAAGATTAGCTGGAGTGAAGGAGATATAGCCAAGCTTGAAAGGATTGAATTGAAATTGAAAGCATCATACAGGGGGAATTGAAACTCTTATTTTCAGGGAGTTCAAGGAATGAATAGTTGATGAAGCGAGTGCCTCAATCTGGGTACAATAAGGGGCGTGGAGAAAAAAGTACAGTTTTCACGAAGGGTCAGTGCAGAAGTATTATAATCATGGGGATTGGAATGTAGCCATTTAAAAAAAAGTTATAGCAGCACAGCAAGCGGAGATGGGAGCAATTGAATGTGAGAGCAGAGAAGGAATCAATAGCGGGTAACCTTTTGGACAGATTACCTCAAAGACAATCCAATGAGTCTCAGGCCTTCCACCAAAATAAACAAAAAATTGCTTGGTAACAGAAGCATGGAAACATGTCTAAAAATACTGCAGACAAAAGAAAAGCTAACACAAGATGAAAAGCATTAAAAGGGAATGGCCTTGAAATTATGTTGTGTGAATGTTAGCACAAGAACAATTAACGCATGAATGATTCATTTGTCTATTGATTTTAACCAAGGAAGATGGCATGTTTAAAATAAGTCACATGAATTACATATGAATACAATTACTGTTTGAAAGCTAATATTAGCAGAGTGTAAGTTCAACTTTATTAAGGAAACAAAATTAAACAACCACAAGATCTTAAGATAGATGTGGGTGTGAGAAACAAAATTAAACAACCACAAAACCTTAAGATAGATGTGGGTGTGAGAAAAAGCAGTCAGTCATGAGCGTATCATCCACAAGGATTTACAATTTCCTTCAATCCTATTCTTCAATGATTTCAGAGTTTCTGTCAAAGCACCCAGAAGTCTACTCCGTTACAATCTCTGTGGGGGTGGGGGAACCGTAAACCACTAAATTTACGAAGCGCCCCTGAAATTTACGAAGCAGAACGAAGATTCTACTTTTTGTATCTTTCACTTTAACACAAATCAGAAACAACTCAAAATATACACAATGTAACAGGCAAGTGATACTTCAAGTAAGAAGTCTTGAACTTGACTTTAAATTGTCAATGCAACATCTTACTCAACCATTAGCATCCCTTGTACAATTTGGCAAAGGTACAGTAGTCTTTCCAGCTCAGCTCCAAGAATGTGGGATCTCTCAACTTTCTCACTCAACGGAGTTGATCTTTGAGTCACTGCCATCCGAGTCCCCTGGAGGTTGTCAACTGATCTCCTGCAGAACCTCCTTAGCTCGGTTGATGATAGTGTTGGTTGCAATGAATTCCCAGAGTCTCCTTTATTTGACTTATTTTATCCTTGCTAAACTTCTGGTTGACTTTGGCAAAACTAAAGCATAGCCAGAGAATTGTCTCATTTTGGATGCGGGGTTCTCCATCCCACCGATCCGCGGGCGGGCCTGTGCCGTGGGGGCACTCTATTCCTCCGCGTCAGCCGGTGTAGCAGTCCGAGATGGCCGGCACGAAGATGATCCCCCCGCGCATGCGCTGGATGACGCCAGCACACGCTGGCGCTCCCGCGCATTCGCCAACTAGCACCGGCCGGCGGAGGCCCTTCGGCGCCGGTTGGCGTGGCGCCAATCCCCTTCTGCACCTCCCGGCACGGCGCTCCTTTGCGCCGTTGTTGCCCTCCCCACCGGTTCGCGATGGATCCCGCCCCTGATCATTTTCTTGCCCTTTCTGGCTGAGATCTTTATCACACCAGCTAGAGCAGGCCAGGAGCACAGGAAATTGTTTTCTGCCCGGAGCAAATCACATTTCGGGCCTCTCCCAGAATTCTCCAGATGCAGTGGGGTTTACACTGGACACAACGGGTGGGATTCTCTGATCCTGAGCCTGAGTGTTGATGTCGTCGTAAATGCCGTTGCGTTTTACGACGGCGTCAACAGGCCCCGAGGACGAGTGATCTTGAGCCCTACAGGGGGCCAGCACGGCACTGGAACGACTCATGCAGCTCCTAGGAACCAGCTTCGGAGGGAGTCGGTTCAGTTGTTGGCTGTTGGATTGGAAACCTGTGTGTTAGCCAGGGGCAGTGTTCTGCCTGGCAACAGTCAGTGATTGGTTCCTGCATGATGCTTTCTCAGAGAGCTGGGCAGGTCATTAGACCTTGCGCTGTAATGATCTATGTTCCAGCTGCCAATGCCGGCATCAAGCAGGCACCGCGGGTCTGCGCATGTGCGCTGCAACCGGCACGAATGCGCGCATACACCCTGCAACTGGCGCAAACTCGTGCATGCGCGGTAGCTTCCTTCTCCGCGCCGGCTCTGACGCAACATGACAGAGAGCGACAGGGGCCGGCGCGAAGTAAAAGAGGCCCCCACGAGGATAGGCCGGCCCGCTGATCGGTAGGACTCAATCGCGGGCCAGGCCATGGTGGAGGCCCCCCCCCCGGGGTCAGATCCCCCCTCCCCCCAACAGGCCACCCCCCCCCCGCAGGATGGGGGCCGAGGTCCTGCCAGTTAAGATCAAATGTGAATGCCGCCGCCCAGACTCGGGCTATCTTGGCGGCCACTCGGCCCATCCCGCGCGGAGAATTGCCGGGGGTGGCGCTTGGAGTGGCCCCCGACTTGCGTCGCACCGACCGCGCCGGCTCCAATTGCGCCGATTCTGCGGTCACCGGAGAATTGCCGCACTGGTGTTGGGGCGGCATCGCGTGAATCACCCATTGTCTTTATAACTGCCTTAAAGAAACATCTCCTAACCTCTTCTTTCACTCTTTCGGTGACGATCTTACATTTATGTCTTCCAAATACTACTCATTGGCCAGTGGAAGTAGTTTGTTGCTATTTTTTTCACAAAACCTTTAGAATTTTGAACGTCACTGTTACATCTCCTAATGTGGTTTGATATGTTTACACTTGCAAATAAAGGGCATAATGCCCATTGAAGGATTCCTTGCTGATATTATTTTAGGTTGAGAGGAACAGGCGTCAGATCTGCCCCACTTAACCCTTCGATGGCCCTTGTTCCGCCACCTGTGCCCACCGCAGAGCAGCTTGTCCACCTTCTCCACTACAACTTTCAGTAATGTATTGGAGAAGTGTGGGGAACTATAGAAGCTTCACTATGGCCTGCCCACTCCTTTTGTTTGCTTGAAGGTCGAGAAACCTGCTGGCTGTGCCTTTTTTCACAGAAGTAAAATACAGGGGGTTTGATTCTCCGTCTCGCCTCACCTGTTTTCTGGTGCGGCGCGCCCCAGCCAGCAGCGGGATCCTCCATCCCGGCAGCCGGCTAATGGGGTTTCCCATTGTGGGCACCCCCATGCCGTTGGGAAATCCGCGGGCATGAGTGCGCTGCCGATGAAACGGAGCATTCGCCCGATCTTCAGCCCAGGATCTTCTGCTTCTGCCTCCCTCCCTCCTTGCCTAGCCGCCTCTTGTTCCTTGCGCGCGTGCCTCACTGTTCAGAACAGTTTGTTTTCCCATCAACAAATGCAGAGTTATCAGGCTCAGATTGGTGTCCATGGACATCGGTCTGCACTGGGCACCGCAATTAGTTGGAGCACTGTTCCTAGGCACAATTACAAGGGGGCACAAGTTCAAGCTGAGGGGGGGAAAGGTTCAGTGGAGATGTGCGGGTGATGTTTTTTACACAGAGGGTGGTGGTGGCCTGGAATGCACTGCCAAGTGAGGTGTTCAGGCAGATACTTAGCGACCTTTAAGACTTATCTGGATAGGCACATGAACAGACGGGGTATTTAGAGAGAATTTAGAGAATTTACAGTGCAGAAGGAGGCCATTCGGCCCATCGAGTCTGCACCGGCTCTTGGAAAGAGCACCCTACCCAAGGTTAACACCTCCCCCTATCCCCGTAACCTCACCCAACACTAAGGGCAATTTTGGACACTAAGGGCAATTTATCATGGCCAATCCACCTAACCTGCACATTTTTGGACTGTGGGAGGAAACCGGAGCACCCGGAGGAAACCCACGCACACACGGGGAGGATGTGCAGACTCCGCACAGACAGTGACCCAAGCCGGAATCGAACCTGGGACCCTGGAGCTGTGAAGCGATTATGCTACCCACAATGCTACCGTGCTGCCCCAGAAGGATAGAAGGATACAGGCGGTTGGTCTAGATAGGACACATGATCAGCGCAGGCTTGGAGGGCCGAAGGGCTTGTTCCTCTGCTGTATTGTTCTTTGATCTTTGTTTTGTTAACGCATTTCATTGTAAATCTGGCTCTAGTCCCGACCAAGTTTTAATCCTCCCAGTGATCAAAAATCCCAATTAATTCCTCAAATCTGATTTCCTAAAATGAGTAATAAACATGTATCCAAGATTCAATTTCCGTTCCTTTTTCAAATAACATTCGGAGGCATAAAAACCTAATTTATTTTCTTCAGTGCAGTCAGTACCTTCACAATGTGCCAATCACTTTCGGAAGCAGGAACATTGCTGTCAAATAAAAGTTCTCTTCTCTCTTGCATCTTCGTGAACCAGATGAATATTTGCAATTTAGATCCGTTCAACTGCAACTTAGATGCTTCGGGAATGGTGGAAACAGCGTTATTACGGATGCTCTGTGGTTCACTATTGCTCTGTCACTTTGGCTATAAATTGTTGGTCACAAAATCAAGACCGGCTGTCAGTGCTGTGATCTTTAATATTCAGGAAACAAGAAATAACAGAAAATCTCACCAAAAGAGACCTCCACTCATTAAATGCATATTTTTTTTATGAATTAAGAATTCCTGACAATGGAAACGTTTAAGTATGAATAATATGGTGATTGTGCGTGTGTGTTTGCTGAACCTTGCTTTCCTGGCTGAACAAGCTCTTTTATCCTGTGAAGGACATCCGATTTAATTGTGCCCCCTATAGCTTAGAAAGCCGAGGCGCTGCGGAACAGTAATAAAAATGGTTATTTATCAGGAAGTTTGCTTATGGAAGCAATTACAAACTACAATTTGATCAAATAACTTGTGGTCATTTAAAGTATTTTGTGAGCTGTTTATATTTAACAACCACGGAATGGGACGGAATGTCTGTTTCGTGCTGAGATAAGTTCGAACCTATGGAGCTGATAATGCTTTGCACTGAAACAGGAGTTTTGGTTTGAAAGAAAGATTATCACAACTTTGATCCCTTCTGATTTGAAAGAGAGGAAACAATACCTTTGGTCTCCTTTGTTTAAATCTTAGCTTCCCAATTCAAAGAATTATGTTTCAGTTTACAGTATTCTCTATTCCAGTATATTCTCATTAAGTGCTTAATTTCCGCTCAGTAATTTTCCTACATACATAAGATGAAAGAGAAGTCCGATGATTGTTAACCTGTCCAGTTTAATAATATATATTTTCCATCATTTAACGCAAAGAGCAAAATACATTCTGTAGTTTTTAAAACATATAATTTTCTCCCCTTCCTTTTTCTATACTGGCCTTCAAAATGAATGACAAACTGCGTTGGTTTTCGCAAGAGAATATTTGCCAACCAACGTTTCCAGGTTTTAAAAAAAATCCTGTCGTGATCCACACATAATCAACAATTTTCTGTTCAGTGTTAGATTCTGTGTTTAACATCCACGGTCCCACCTATACAAACACTAATCTTTTAATCGTTTATCCATTATCCGGAGCCAAGTCGGACTAAATTACATAATCCACGCTTTTAAGTAGCCCAAAGGTATCATATTATTATAAACATTAAACAGCATGTTTCCAAATAAACGGCTGTTCCTTAAGTATACACTCCTGCCCAGTGTGTAAAAGTTGTGGGGACAAAGTTCCCCATGAAACATGAGCAGACTGCATTATCATTATTTCAATGGAATAAAATGAGTGAAAATGCACATTTTGCTTTTCACTGGAAAATTTCTTATCTGTGTAGACATTCCATATAAGGTAATTTTACTGAATAAATAATATTTAAAAATAATGTTAATCCTGCTTACAGCAAATGTCTTAATTCTCTTACAGCTTTTCATGGCATTTGAACAGGCCTTTGAGCAACATAGGAAATCTGTGGTATGTCTGGGCAGCATGTCTCTTCAGCCTTCCTGCTTGAAGAATCCTTAGCAAGGCACGCAAAGTCTAAAACAGGAAATATTAATTTGAATTAAATATTCTATGCAAAAGCAAAACAAACATAAGCAAAGAAAGGTGGGATTAAGAAAGAGAAGAGACGGAGAGAAAAAAGCAAAATGTTTTATATTTATTTTTTATTTTTAAAAATCCCCAACGGTAACTAAATTCCGAAGGGAAAAGTCTTCACATTTGCAAATTTTCAGGGCCAGAGAGGTTGTTTGGCAACAAGTAATTAAGGCATGTTGTGCTGTTAAAAATTCATTTATACTTCAACTTTTGTATCACGTTGTCACAACACCCTGGGTGAGTGCACGGTCAGTAGTACCAGTCCCACTTGACCCTGAGAAGTAACACAATGAAATTAGATGTTATTTTAAATACCTGAGGTCCTTGATTGAGCACAATATACTGCAGTCACCAGCTTTGGAACTTTAATTCAAGTAAACTTTTACTATGTACAGTACACTTGTACCCCTTTCTGAACCCGAACCCCCCTTTCCAATTACCCACTCTCTCTACGCACATACACATACACAACAGACACAGACAACACAGAGGGGAAATGGTCATTGGGAGGTAATGAAAATATTAATAAAAATAAAAGGATAAAGGATCTTTAATGCTTCCCTTTAATGTCTTTCTGGAGTTCAAGCATTTGTTTCAGTACTTCTTCCTTCCAGGCTTGAGATGGTTTTCTCTGGCAAGGTTGTCTAATTTCTCTGGAGATTCAGGATCATGCCAAATGTACAGCAAAGAAGTGCCAGGCATTCACTGGTTTTTGAATGATAAAGCAGTTCTTTACTTCAGCAATGAGAGAGAGAGAGAAACAGTTCCTTCCACCTTCCAAGATCTAATCACTTCTGCCAAGCTCCCTCAGAAGCATCACGCAGGAACCATTCACTGACTATTGTCAGGCAGAACACTGTCCCTGGCTAATGCACAAGTTATCAGTGAGCCAATCAAACCAAATTCATCCAAACCCGCTTCCTTACTCACTTGGCGTCAATGAGTCCATTTTCCCCTCTGCAAAATATAAAACCTACGAGCACAATGTCCTGACAAGCAGGTTGCTTCGGCTAGAGTCCTCTGCTTAAAGGCACATTCTGAATATGGGACCCAGGGATCATAAATAATAAGATAAAATAAAAGAACTGGGAACAAAGGAAACAACAGGAAGGACTCTTGCAATATTTTGTGGCTAGCTAATGGATAAGTACAGCAATGTCCCACGCTTCCATTGATTTCAATGCCAAACCCATCAGCAAACTATCCATGTAACAAGACTTGAGGAGGAGCAGGAAAAGTTAGGCAGCGACTTTTGGATCTCTGGGTTGAACAGCATACATGCAGATGCCTAAAGCTGCCATCCAATTTATTCCATTATAATGGTGAGTGCCATGAGCCTCCCCTTTATTTCCATTTCAAAATCAAGGCTATTGTAGCAATGAAATTGTTTATTGAAAATAATGTGATGAATATGATAATGTTGTTCCCACTTAAAACAAAACTTGTTTAAAAATAAAGGAAAATATTATTCAGATTTCTTAATTATTTTTGGGACATTTACAATATTCCAGAGGGAATT
Source organism: Scyliorhinus canicula (assembly GCF_902713615.1). Lineage (NCBI taxonomy): Eukaryota > Metazoa > Chordata > Chondrichthyes > Carcharhiniformes > Scyliorhinidae > Scyliorhinus > Scyliorhinus canicula. Next base: position 20,902,775 of record NC_052165.1, on the reverse strand, counting down.
ATATTCTCGAAACAGGATATCGTAGCGGCCTTAGCACAGTCCTGTTCAGGATCCATCTTCTTATATCAGTGCTCAGCCGTTTGTCAGCCCCTTGATGTTTCACTGACATGTACGACAGCTGGGTGCAATGCTGTTTGCTATTCACTCTGGCAAAGAAATTACTTGTCCACTGCATATGCAAATTTCAAATTATATGACTGCTGAAATTCTCTGGGGATTCGATGGACCTCACACCATATCATCAGTGAGAGACGGGTAGAAGCCTCAGAGAAATGGCAGAGATAGGTATAACTTCCAGGGGTGTTAAGGGCCACGCTGTCGAAAGGCTATTCATCAGAATCAAAGTCACAATCTCAAAGAGTGTGCACTTAAAGAGCATGAACGAGGAATGGGAACAATCCATGGGAGAGAGGTTAGGGGTGATTTGGGATAGGGTGTGGGCAGCTGTGTTTTCTGTGAGTGGGAGTTTATGGACAGTGGTCAATGGAAGGTTATTAAGCAGAGCGTGGGAATAATCAAGTCTGAAGGTGACCAAGCACTCACATATCTTCACACCCAATCAATATCTGAAAACATAATGAAAATAGGCAAATGTTTATTGATAGCCCAGAAGTTGCTGTTAAATTCTCCAGTCGAACAGTGAATGCTAATAGCCTGACTGCTATCCTCATCACAAATCCTGGAACAATGTTTACATTATTGGCATGTAAAGTCTCTTTATGTTGATACATTATTAAGTGACGCTCGTGCTGTTAACTTACGTCAGAATTTGATGTAAATTAACTTAAATTCTCACATTTATCAATGTCACAGACTGTCATGAAATATTACTGTGAAAATATTGGAATAAAAGGTAACAACCATTGCCTTTAACATCCCAGAAAAGAGAGTGGTAATGGAATACGACTTAGGAGAATTAGGGATATGCACGATTAAATGCCCCAAAGAGAATGTCACTTGAAATTTGCTGGTTAAATGGAAACGAGAAGTGACAAGCAAAAATAACGCAGTGGTTAATGGAAACTGGGTGCGGCAAAAATATGATGCATGTGGAGCAAAGATTGATTTTTATCAAAATCTTTTAAAGTGAGTTCTCTGTTCATTGAGGCAAGGGATATCCATAGCCTGGAGTTCAATTATTTTTTCAAACATAGATAAAATCAAGGACTCCTAGATTAGCTATAATGTGTGTTGGATATAAAAAAAATTCTGGTGGTCCCATCACTCTCACTTAATTGGAACAGGGCAGTACCTCAATGCTGCAATGCCCTACGGCAGGAGGTGGGGATGGGGTTGGGGCGTTGGGTGTAGAGAGGCACACATGCAACTCAGAACAGCAAGGTACACCTATTCCTTGCAGTTGAATTAACTCTCAAAGCAGAATCAAGGTGGATAGGATGCGAGCCGAGGGATCACCTCATCATCTATTCGAAGTTAGGATGTCAACAAGGAGTTCTGACCTGCCTAAGGGCATTTCTGGACCCTTACATTCTCAGAATAGCTGATATCTGCCCCAAAAAGGAGCAGTTGTTCTCAGCTGAAGTCTTGTCGACTCTGCCCATCAATGTCTTTTTACCTCCATGTCAAAAGCATTCTATCTCCTGCACCAATGCAACCTTTAAAGTGCCAGGCCCACTTCTTTGGCCGGTATTCCTCCCTTTGCTCAATGGACCCTTTCACCCAACCCACTGTTCTCCCTCCTCCTGGAGTCCTCCATCTGGCATCTTACCCCCTCTTGATCTTTTCATTGAGAACTGCTGGTGTGATATTGGCCATTGGTGAAGCAGGAGAGGTGGCAGCCAGGAGGAAGTTGCCCTGGAAGTCCTCAACATCGACTCTGGACCCCACAAAGTCTCACAGCTTCAGGTTATACATGGGCAAGGAAACCTCCTGCTGATTACCATGTACAGGCCACCATCAGCTGATGAATCAGGACTCCTCCAGGCAGAACACCACCTGTAGGAAGCACTGAGGGTGGTAAGGACGCAGAATATACTCTGGGTGGTGGACTTCAATGTCCATCACCAAGAGTGTCTCGGAAGCATCACCACAGACGAGGCTGGCCTGGTCCTAAAGATCATAACTGCTAAACTGGGACTGCGGCAGGTGGTGAGGGAAGCAACTCGAGGGAAAAACATACTTTGCCTGAACCTCACCAACCTGCCTGCCACAGATACATCTGCCCATGACAGTTTCGGTGGAAGTGACCACCGTACAGTCCTTGTGGAAACAATGTCCCGTCTTCACATTGAGGATACCCTCCATCGTGTTGTATGGCACTATCATCGTGCTAAATGAGATAGACTTCAAACAGATCTAGCAACTCAAGACTGTGCATCCATGAGGTAATGTGCTGTCAGCAATCAGCAGCAGCAGAATTGTACTCGACCACAATCTGTAACCTCATGGCCTTGCATATCCCCAACTCTACCATTCCCACCAAGCCAAGGGATCAGCCATGGTTCAGTGAAGAGTGCAGGAGAGCTTGCCAGGAATATCGAAAATTGAGGTGTTAACCTGGTGAAGATACAACACAGGTCGCTACGATGCTGGGCTGCAGATTCTCCGGTGACCAGGGAATCGGCGGCAATCGCGCGCACGCGGTCGCCGCAGTGCCGGTTGGGAGCCAATGAAATAGGCCCTGCGGCGATTCTCCACAGGAGACCGGCCAAGTTCCCACCGGCGTGGTTTATGTCTGGTACCACCCGGCAGGAGCTCGGACCCGTTTCCGCAGTGGCGGTCCTGGTGGGGGGTGGGGGCAATCTGACTCTGGGGGGGTGGCCTCAGCGGCGACCAGACCCATGATTGTGGGCCACCGATCGGCCGGCCATCGCGATCTGGGGGTGGGGGGAACCTACCTTATCCGCCATTTTGGCTGGGCCCGCGCCGAAGTGGGCCGCCACGCACATGCGCGGACCCGCTTGCGGCTGCCCCCTGGAAAACTGAGAACCACCCCGGACTTCCGAGGAAAAAGTCCGGAGTGATTCTCGCCCGTTTTTCCGGTGGCCGTGGGGACTTAGTCCCCAAAAGGGAGAATCCCAGTCATAATATTTTGCATTATAAAAGTATTTATACTTTCAAACGGTAGCACTCCTGCTCTAGGCACATCTTTTCTTCCTTTGCTTATTTTCCTGCCCCACCACTTTTCCCATTGGTCCTATTAAGATGAACTCATCTGTCATTTAACCTTTCCTGTCTTCCTTTTGTAGTTGGCCACCCATCCTCTGCCCAAAAACAAAACCTTTGCAGATGCTGTCACACCTGTTGAGATTGTCCAGCATTTTCTCTTTCTGTAAGTTGGAGGGTTTGAATGTTTGTGGACGGAGGAGCAAGCAAGCGGGCTGCTTTGTCCGGGATATTGTCGCGTTTCTTGAGTGTTGTAGCAAGCGCGGACTCTCCCTGAATTAGTGGTGGAAGTGCTGTCTCCAGCCAATTAACACTCACTAGGGTGTGAGGAAGGATGGACGGGATCTGTTTGCCACTGGGAAGGGAAAATTCACCAACTTAAAAATTCTGGCCTCAACAGGAGAAATGAATTGTACAGACGCATTTAAGGGGAAGCTGGATAAAAACGAGAGAGAATGGAATGGAAGGAAATGTTGATGGCGTTTGACGTAGGAGGACATGAGGAGGTTTGTGTGGAGCAGACACCTGTTGAGCTGAAAAGCCTATGTTTGTGTCACAAGCACTTTAAAAATACAATTGTTGTACTTTTATTAAAAGCATTTTGCATAAAATATCAGAAACCCACAAATACAAAAACACAAGCTAATCCCAGCCACTGACATCCAGCCACAACTCACCCCGCACCCCCCTAGTTTTTCCCCCTTATTGCCCCACCGCATCCCCCAAAACCAAGAAAAGACAAAAGCCTCTAACACCCTCTGCTGATGCTTTAATTCACTGTAGAGAAATCAATAAAAGGCTTCTCCCTCTGGGTGAATCCCTCCTCCGCACCCCGTAGAGACAAACGTCTGCCTGGTCGCTCACCGACACCCTGCCTTTGGTGACGCTCGGTCCTAGTAGCTCCACAGAGTCTATCCCCGGTCCATCAAGGAGGCAAAGGTGAGGACATCGGCCTCTCTCGCCTCCTACAGTCCCGGCTCTTCTGACACCCAAGCTGGAACCACCTCAGCTTTGGACATGTTGGCCAGAACATGTGGACGTGATTCACAGCCCCCACCCCGTCCCCTCCACACACGCACACACACATACCACACCTATCTCCACGCCGGCTCACTCTCACAGCCGTCATGTGGTACCACATTAAATTGCTTGCGGTTAACCTCGCACACGACGAGGATGCATTAATCATCTGCAGGGTTTCCTTCCACAGACTGGCCCTCACCTTCCCACCCAACTCCTCCTCCCATTTGTGCCTGATCTCCTCCACCGGCGCGCCCTTCCTCTCCATCAGCTCTCCATAAATGTCTGCCACTCTCCCCTCCCCAATATCATCTTCGGACAACAACTTATCTTGGAGCACCGGAGGTGGCATCTGCTTAGGCAACCAATTTCCTCTAGTTCTTGCAGGCCCACAAACCTATCCCCACAAACAAGTTCCTTAAGTACTGTATCCCCACCTGCTGCCAACCCCAAAACCTGGCATCCAGCGCCACCAACACAAACCTTTGATTATCACATATCGGCACCCACAGAGGCATGCCCTCTAACCTGAAATATAGCCTGCACTAGTTCCAGACTCACAACGCTAGGACCACCACCGGGCTCACGGGATACTGGGCTGGTGGGAATGAGAGGGGCACCAACAACAGTGCCCTCAGATCCAACCCCCTACACGCCACCGCCTCCATCCGCCCCCAAACCAACACCTCCCCCGCTGTCCATTTCCTGACCATTACATTGTTCACAGCCAGAAGTAATTCAGCAAACTCGGTTTCCTTCCACAAGTCCCGAAAGGCGTATTGTTAGGTACTTTGAATGAATGTGGCGACTACGGGCTTTTGACAGTAACTTTATTGCAGTGTTAATGTAAACATACTTGTGACAATAAAGATTATTCTATTATACCTCCTGCCCCTCCAAGGGCATCATAATAACATTGAGCAACTTGCACACAGTTGTCTACAGCTGCCACGTCTTCACAAACCCCATCTGGTCCTTTCCTCTCACCCCTGGCACACAGTCCTCTATCTGCGATGCCAACACCTTCGCTAACAGCTTCACATCCGCATTTTGCAGTGAAATCGGGCGAAATGGACGCCTGCGACAATGGACGCCACGGATCCAGTACCGGGTGAAAATCTCCCCATTATCAGCCTGTGCGTGTCAAAGATCCCCTCCCCCTCAACTTCTCCAACATGTTCGCCACGTACTTGGCAGCCTGCGCTCCTTCAGTACCCTCAGGCATCCCCATGATCCAGAGGTTTTTGACTCCTGAAGCGGTTTTCAAGATCCTCCAACTTCTCTCTCAGCCTTTTTTTGGCTGCTCGTCACCATCTCCACCTCTGCCTCCAGCGAGGTTAATCGATCCTCGTGCTCCCCCACCATCTCCTCCATCTTTGGGATTGCCAGGCCCTGTGGCTCTGCTCCTTGCGCTCAATCACCACCCAAAGCAGTTCCATCACCTTAGCCAGGTCCTCTGAGGCCTCCTTCCTTTGCTGCTGGAACTTGCTGTTGAGAAATTCCACCAGCTGTGCCGTGGACCCCTGGGCAGGTAGTGCCCCCCTCCCCTACTTCTTCTTCTGTCTTGCACCTTGTTAATCTCTCGGTCAAGCTGCTGCCTCTTGTTCGTTGCACTCCTCGTCCGATCAGCCATAAGCCAGTCCCACCAGAGGAGTATTACATTCCCTCAGTACTCATGCGCCTTTTGCCCTCAAATACCACTCAAATCGAGTCGGGAAGGACCAAAAAAATCCACCTCGAGTGGAAGCCACCAAATGTGAGATCTCTGACTTCATGGCTGCCACTGGCAGTCTGTCGTACCTATTTCTAGGCACATAACTGGAGTTTGCTGCCAGATGTTCAAACATAATATTAAAGGGATTATTAAAAATTGAAGCAGTTGCTTGGCTTGCCTTTTGTCACTGGGCCAAACATCTTAATCTTCACTTTTCACTAGCAATGTCCTTTTTCTTCTGGCATTAACATACCGGCGAGTACTTCAATGTTTAATACATGGGTCCATTGCGAGGAGGGTTAATACCTGAACTGCTTTGACCTGGGCAGTAATATCACTCAAATAAAAATCCAGCGGACATGCTCAGAAATCACAGGAGTTCCTGGTTTCAGATTGATGTGTGTTACTGCAGCGACCTCGAAGGAGTTACGACGTGGAGACGGTTCGAAATGTGAAGGATTGATTTGGAATATATCACAGGTGAGCCTGATTAAAATCAGCTGTGTTCCTGCTATTTTCTTCAGAGATCCTTCTGTATGGGCCTCAGGAGACTGCCTGTACGGTGACAGGAATTCATTTCTTCTCAGGTTCCACAAGCTTCATTTTAAAATGGGCAATGTTCAGAGTACCCCTATACTTTTGATATTGTATGAGATTCCAAATGAACCATTGCTTAAATACTGTTGTTACACCATATTGTGATATCTTGAATACACACACTCCTGCTGCAGGACAGAAATACAAATTCCAGTTTTCTGAGGCATTTTAACCGGAGCTCATGACACAGGGAAATTCCATGGTTGTCAAACTGGGCCACATTTGCACATGTTAAAGTAAAAGACAATTGCCTGTAATACCAGTTTAGAAAAGTGCATCAAAACATAAGGAAGGTTGTGGGAAGAAATAAGAAGATTTGCAAAGGGCGGCATGGTAGCACAGTGGTTAGCACTGTTGCTTCACAGCGCCAGGGTCCCGGGTTTGATCCCTGGCTTGGGTCACTCTGCGGAGTCTGCACGTTGTCCCCGTGTCTGCGTGGGTTCCCTCCGGGTGCTCCGGTTTCCTCCCACAAGTCCCGAAAGACGTGCTGTTAGGTAATTTGGGCATTCTGAATTCTCCCTCTGTGTACCCGGACAGGTGCCAGAATGTGGCATCTGGGAACTTTTCACAGTAACCTCATTGTAGTGTTCATGTAAGCTTACTTTTGACAATAAAAGATTTTATTATCATTAAAAACTGGCAAATAGGTTCTGCTGCAGAGGCATCTTGAGTATATTTTGGAAAAAGGAAAAGTGGAATAGCAGTGGACAAGCGGGAGATGAGATGGTTTAAGTGGAGAAAAGTACTAATATTGCCAGATTAGGTATCACCCTATAGCCTTTCACCAATCATCAGTGAAATGATGGAAGAAATCTTGAATAGTGCCTTTAAGCAACATAATAAGCTGCTCACCAATGCTAAGTTTAGATTGCATCAGAACCACTCAGCTCCAGATCTCTTCATAATCTTGACCCAGATATGGGCACAAGAGTTGGCTGCCAGAGGAGAGGCAAGAGTACGTGCTCTTGACATCAAGTTTTTAACAAGTGGTCCTTGTCAAAAGGGAAACTTTCTAATGGCTGGAGAAACACCTGACCTAAACGAAGATGGCCGTGGTTATCGAAGGTCAGTCATCACATCAAGAGTTCCTGAGGGAAGTGTCCTCAGCTCCAGCATCTTGTGTTTCTACGGAGAAACAAGAAAGGCATGTGAGGGAAAGAAGGAAAGGAAGAGTTTGATATCTTGTGTAGGGATCTGCTGTCGGCAGGGAAAGATGAGAATTGATATTTACTGAGGGCGAGTTCTGGGTATGTCCTTGATAATGAATATTTTATTGTAAATTAAGTTTCACGTTATATGTCCTTTACTACATGCTTCTGCATTTAATCTCACTTTCCCTTACCTACTGTGAGGAGGGCGGGGGGTTTAGCCAAGAAGGGCACAAAATGTGACCTACAGGGTGACTTCATGAGGCAGAATGGGAAATTTTGATTTGCTGTACACGGGATGAGATGTCGAGGTCAAGCCAGCGGCGTGTTTGCGGCGTGTCGAGCATTACCCTTGTCTTGTGGCAGGCTCCTACTTGTAATACATTTGCATGCCATGAATACTCATTTGCGTAAAACCTTTGTTAATCACATCCTACTTTCCAGATAAAGTCAGCGGTGTATGGGTATCTCGGGGCACCCAGTTCACAATTGTTTAAAGGTGGTGTGTACAGCTGAGTGTAAGATCAGTGGATTTCTGTGTTTCACTCTACGGCACACGGAAGGCAGCTTGCACGGAGGCTGGGGAATAGCAACGGTGAGCCGGTGGTGAGGAGGGTTTTGGAGTGGGGTCGGGAGCATGGGGGAGTGGAGAAGGATCCAGGGTCAGGGCATTGGAGGGATGAAGTTGAAAGGGCCTGGTATCCTACGTGTGATGGGAGGCGGCAGGGTGGTGGGGTGGTAGGAATAGTTGATAGAGGCAAGCAAATGAGGGCCTAAAGAATGGTGTCCAAATTTGTGTCCATCTCAGGCTGTTGGCTGGCAGAGTTTTTCTCGAGCTTTGGGTTCACCTGCAACATTTCAATTACCTCCACTGAGATTGCCCTTCCAGTCTCAATGTCTCTTCCAGTGCATAGAGGAGCAAGGCCTGAAAGATCAGTCACGTCCCACAATTGATAATTAGAACCTTGGACACGAACACAATCATTCAATAAAGTAAAAGTAAGCAAAGTCCGCCACAGTCCCAGATGACCACAGGCTGCTTTCCACTTTGAGAGGGAGAGCTGACTGGTGGTGATAGAACCTGAGGATCACCATGCCTCAGGCGAGGGGCAAGGTTGAGAAGGCAGGACCTTCATGAATAACCCCAGCCAGTACGAGGATTGAACCCTCGTTGTTGCACTCTTTCTGTATCACAAACTGGCTGTCCAGCCAACTGAGCCTAACCGACCCCATATTCAATAAATAGAATGCAAAAACTCAACATTTTTTCTTCCACAATAAAGGAAACATTCCCGACACCCCTTAACCACCAATGCAAGTCAATGGTGTGCCAGTATATTTAACTCTCTGACTGAGCTAGTCTCAGAAAACAATAATGATGCACACATGAATAAAGGGAAACTAATAGCATTTGAAATATTTACAGGAGAACTTAAAATTTGAAAAACATCCGTGCCGCCTTAGTGCTCTGAAGTCTATGTTAATGGCATTGTATTTGGGTCGGAAAGTTGTGACTGTGATACTCAGCCTCTCTGTTTGACCAGGAGGCTCTTCAATAGGTCGTCTGTCGATGGAGCATTGTCACGGATGGTGGTTTTCACCAAGGAAAGCTTTCCTCGCCCCTAAATGGGTGTTGGTATTCAGAATTTTAATTACAATCGCTTGGGAAATGACAAAAAAGAAGAAAGCGGAAGAGTGCCAGTTATAACAATGGAGGAATGACATTGTCGACAAGATGTGTGGGAATTAAGGAGGGAGTGGTAAACATTCTCAAAGTAATATAAAGAGCATCCTGGAGATTACAGAGATTTCCCTCTGCCCTGCACCTGAGCAATTGGGGTGAAGTAACGTCTCGGGTCTACCTTCATTCAAATTTGCATTTAATTCCACTGTTCCTTCATTGTCGCTGGGTCAAATTCTCTACTTCCTAGAATTCTGTGCTGAACTGCATTATGAGAGTTACAAAGAAAAATTATAAATAACCTTTATCGTCACAAGTAGGCTGACATTAACACTGCAATGAAGTTACTGTGAAAAGCCCCTAGTCGCCACATTCCGGCGCACAGAGGGAGAATTCAGAATTCTCAGCTGGTACGAGAATTGAACCCGTGCTGCCAGCCTTGTTCTGAATCATTAACCAGCTGTCTAGCCCACTGAGCTAAACCATGCCAGAATGCACCAGGTCAACAAACATCTTCTCAGGGAAACCAAAGGTTGACAGTTAACGGCAGTCCTGCCAATTTCAACCAAATTTAAGAATAAATAAAATGCTAAAAGGGCAGGGACCTGTTAACTCCAGCACCAACCCCCATGGCATTACTACAACACCTAGGGGACCTTTCCCACAGGATGCAATGTGGATATAAGGGCAGGCACAGTGTTCATATTATATTGAGGCAAGAGGAAGAATTCTTTGCCCACAGCTCCATTCTACTGCATTGGGGTACCTGGAACTTGGACCAGTTGTCAGGTATTATGATTCAGAGGCAAATGGTAATTTTAATGCTTTACAACCACTTATCCTCCTCTATTCCCAGATGATTTAAAGCACTCAGAGTTTACTCGCTGTATATAGTCTGACCTGGGGTGGGAGGGGGGGGGGGGGGGGGGGGGGGGTGAGTCATTTTTTTTTTGCAGCTTGTCTAACATCATGCAATTAGCATATGGGGAGAGAAAAACTAGGCAGCCAAGTAGCAGAAAATCTCATTTTACAGATTGTGAATTGTTCGTCATCCCGCTTTACACAGACTGAAAAAGGAAGACCTTAATTGCAGAGGAGCTTCACATAAGTTATTGAGTTGAGAAAAAGATAGTTACACCAAAATAATGGCTTCAATAACCCATGTTTTGTCCATTGATGGAAACATTAAACTTGCTGACTTCTGCAGCACACATATCATTTTACATGACTGGATCAGTCGAAATTCACGTTAAATTTCATGACAAGACTGAAGCTAGTAAAAAGATGCTGCCGAGGATTTTGTGATTAGTTCAGGAGTCGTCATGACAGCAGCAAGAAAATATACTGTCTCATTAAAATGTCAACATAGGAGATGTCAGCCTTGTTCATAAAACTGTGGGGTATTTTTCCCACCGACAGCAGGCATGCCATCAACATTCAGCATCCTGTTGATATTGTCATTATTTTGGTGTCCTTGGTTAGATGTTGCAGGGACTTCATTAGAGAAAATCAGATTCTGCTCTCCGGTGGGGCAGAATGTTGTGGCGGTAACCCTGTGAAATATTTTCACCCACGCAATGATTCAACTGAGATCGTTCAAGCAATGGAGCAAAGTGGCTTTAGTTAAGGCAGAGAGGAACTGCTCTCTTTCCTTAGTTTCTCGATAAAAGACGAACAGTGTTTCCAATCCTCTCCAATTTCCTGTCTTAACTTTGACAATGACGATAAGTAAGGATTGTAGCCCTAGTCTCAAAATACCGTAGGTCAGACTACATTATTGCATCATCAAGTGTTTTTTTTTCCTGTCTCTTTGCTCATTCAAGACGTGTGCTCTTGAAAGGGATTCGAACTGAGGAGGCATTTTCTCCATCAAGGCTGACACAAAATATGGTTGATAATGAGAACCAGGTTACTATAAAAGGGTGAAGCTATTTATCAGTATGGACTGAAGATTCATAGGAGGGGTGGACAGGGGATATTTGATGTATTTGCTTTATTATTGCAATACTTCAACCATATAGGAATTTGCTGCTTTGGCATCTTCAGAGGGTTCTGCTAAAAATACATTGCACAGTTTGTTTTGCATTTTCCAGGCAGATGTGCATGTTTCAAAACCGAAAATAATTTAATGTAATGTCGACTTAATGTTGGGGGGGGGGGGGGGTGGGGGGGGGGGGGGGGGGGGGGGGGGTGTCTGGCCATAGAGCGATTTGAAGACAAGGATGCGAATTTTAAATCTGAGACATTCGAGAAAAAGGTAGGTCAGCAAGCACAGTGTGATGGATTATCGGACTCGGTGTGAGTTAGGATATCATGGCCTCTTTCTGCGTCGTAACAATTCTTTGGGCGGCCGCATTCTCCCGGCGAACGGAGAATCCCGCCCGAGGTCAATGCCGTTCTCCATTGTCCGCCTCTCGCCCGTGGCGTTCTTGCGGCCGGCGGGGTGAAAGAATCCAGTCCCATGATTCTGTTGGAAGGTGTGGTAGAGGCGGGTTTAATCGAGGCATTCAAGAGGGCATTCGGTGATTACTTGTATAGAAACTATGTGCAGGGGTATGGATAAAAGGCAGGGGGAATGACGCTAAGTCCGAATGCTCGTTTGTCGAAGTGGTGCAGAAATAATGGGCCAAATGACCTCCTTCTCGCTGTAACAATTCTGTGAGGGTATGGGCAGTATATTTTTAGATGGGCTTATATTTATGGAGGGTGAAACATGGGCGTCTTACCAGGAGAGGATTAGAATAGTCAAGTCAGGAGGGGGGGGAAAAAAACGCATGGATGATGGCTCCAACAGATGGGTTGAGGAGGGGCAGAGATGGTCAATTTATGGGAATGGAAATAGGTGACCTTTGTATTGGAGAGGATCTGGCAATGGAAACTTAGCTCAGGGTCGAAGAAGAGGTCAGGTTTGCAAACAGCCTGGTCGGAGCTGAGTGGGAACATTGCTGGTGTTTGGGAGCAAGAATAGAGAGAATCCTATTCATTAGCACAAAATTCACAAAAACATTATTAAAATAAGAAAAATAGTAAATGGCGAGAAGAGAAAGAGAATCTATTTTGAAAATATAATGAGGCAATTTATTGCTTTTTTAAAATAATACTACTTTTGTGCATGCAAAAGCAGACAAGATAATCCCAGGGCTTGCTGTCTTTACATACCCCCGAAGGGATTGCAGCTCTTATGCAAAGTGAACGATTGCTCCTATTTCCTGAGGCCATCCCCACCTGTCGAAATATATTAGACAGAGATTACAGTAATCCTGGACTTAAAGATGCATAGCAACCAACAGCAAATCCCCACCACATGGCAGATTAACCAGTTCAACCTGGAGGAAATGAATTTGAGATTTTGCACTTCTCTGATGACTTTTAGAGAAATAACATAAACTCCTTAGAATGTTGACCTATGACTGTTTAAAATGCATTGAGTGCAATTTGCAACCTACCAGGCATAAATGAAAGGCAACGGCTTTATATGTAGACGCGCAGGGCACACTAGGAACAGTCTTGTTTCTTTGGCTCTTGGGTCTAACTCACTATTGGCTGGGGTTTGTACCCTCCCACGCAATTGGCCCTTAGCTATTCATGCAGACTGCCCCCTTAAAGGGGCTGAACCACCACATACCTCCCCTTAAGTCTCTTATTACATTTTACACAATAGCTATGCACAGATTCTATATACATGGCAAAAGACATCAGGGGAGAAAGAGCTCATCAAAGAGTCAAAGAACAAAGAACAATATAGCACAGGAGCAGGCCGTTCGGCCCCCCCAAGCGTGTACCAGGATGTTCGAGAAGTGGCTGGGAGAGTGGACCTTTAAACTGCCTTAAGAGATGGACCGGGTGCATCGGGTGCTGATGAGGAAGCCACAGGGAAATGAGGCGCCGAGGGCAATGGTGGTGCACCTGTGCCGGTTCCTGGATAAGGAACGGATCCTGAGATGGGCTAGGCAGATGTACCTGGGAGGGTATCGAGCTACGAGTGTACCAGGATTTAGGTGTGGAGCTGGCCAAGAGAAGAGGGGGGTTCAATAAGATGAAGGCGGACGTCTTGAAGGGGGTGAAATTCAGAATGCTGCACCCAGCTCGCCTATGGGTGAATTTTGGGATGCTGGAGAAAACGGTGGAGTTTGTTAGAGACAATGGATTGGCAGGAGGAGGATATTGAACTTTTGAGAGGTGGTCGCTTTCTGTTCCTTTTGGTTTGTTTTCTTTGGGGGCCATTGTTGTGTGTTTTTCTGTGGGGGTCGGATGATTGCTCTTTTCTTTATTTTGGGTTGCTGTGGTTGTTTGCACCGGGATAATGTTTGAGCATTGGGCAGGGGAATCAGTGGGGGGAGGATGCTAGGCGCCATGGGGAGGGGCTACCAAGCTGGTTGGGTGCACCAGTTCACGGAAGCGCAGTGGGGTGTGAGCAGGTGGTAAGAGTGTGGATGGGGGTTGGGATTGTTATTTTGTGGCGGGAGGGAGGGGGGAACTTCTGACAGGGGAAGGGCTTTTGGAATGTGGTAAGAATGTGGTAAGACTTCCAAAGGCGGGTCTGAGGAGGTGCGGGATTCAGGCTGGAGGCTGGCACAGAGGGCATATGGTTGATTGGCAGGGGAGGGGGGTTCCCCCGACCAGGCTGATCACATGGAATATGAGAGGGTTGAATGGGCCGGTCAACAGGGCTCGTATATTCGACATCTGAGGAGTTTAAATGCGGACGTGCCTTTTTTGCAAGAAACACACTTGAAGATTGGGGATCAAACTAGGCTTTAGAAAGGGTGGGTAGGGCAGATATCTCACTTTGGATTAGACTCAAAGACGAGGGGGGTCGTAACAGTGATTAATAAATGGTAGCTTTTGGACTTCCGGTGGCGGCTATGACGTAGGAAGCCGCACATTTGGGAGCTCCCGATTCAAACGGACTTTTCGGCTCTTTTTAGAGCCCAAAACGGTATTTTTTCGACGTCTCCCGGTGGGAGAAGGTGTGGTGATCAACTTTCTCCACATTTCATGACTCGAACTCGGAGTGGAAAGGGGGAAAAAACGGCAGCCGTTCCCCAGAAAAAAACGGGGGAAGGATTCCAAGATGGCGGCCGGCAGAGCACCAGAGGGGTCGAGGCTGTGGGCGCAGGAGCAGCAAGCAGCTCTCCTGTGCTGTTTTGCAGATTTTAAGGCTGAGGTGCTGAGCTCTCTGCAGGAAACGAATAAAAAGTTTTCAGAGATTCAGACGACCCAGGATGCTGCCATCCAGGCGTTGCAGGCGCAGGCCGCTGAACGAGAGGAGGAAGCCGTGGTCCTTGTGAGTAAGGTGGAGGTGCACGAGGCACTCCATAAGAAGTGGCAAGACCGCTTCGAGAAGCTTGATCACTGCGGAAGAATCTGAGGATCTTGGGCCTTGCGGAGAGGCTGGAGGGGTCAGATCTGACAACCTGCGTGGCCACGATGCTGAACTCGCTAGTGGGGGCAGGATCTTTCATCTGCCCCTGGAGCTGGAGGGAGCCCACAGAGTACTGGCCAGGAGCCTTAAGGAGAATGAACCCCCGCGTTTGGTGCTGGTGAGGTTCCACCGGTTCAGTGATCGGGAGTGTGTGCTGCGCTGGGCCAAGAGGGTGAAGAGCAGCAATTGGGAGAATGGGGTAGTACGGATCTACCAGGATTGGAGAGCGGAGGTGGCTAAGCGGCGGTCCGGGTTTAATCGGACGAAGGAGGTGCTCTACAAGAAGAAAATAAAGTTTGGAATGTTGCAGCCTGAGCGCTTGTGGGTAACTTATTTGGAGCGGCATTATTATTTTGATTCCCCGGCGGAGGCGTGGGCCTTCGTGCGGACGGAGAAGCTGGACTTGAACTAGGGGTTGGGGGTTGCGGGGTCGGTTGTAATGCTTTATTGCTGGTTTCTGTTGTTGCTGTGTTTTTTCTGTACTTTTGTAATTTTGATATGGTTATTTATTGGGGCGTTGTTCTCTTTTTTTGCTGGGGGGCATTGTTTGAGTTTTGTATTTTGCGGGGAGGGGGGGTTGGGGGGTTTGTTGTATTCTGTATAGGGTTGGGGGTATGGAGTGGGGCTGGTATTTGGGAGCTGCGTCAGAAGGGTGTGGTGGGGCAGTGCGAAAGTGCGGGCTTTCCTCTGGTTTCCCGCATTGCGGGGCTGGGGGGTGGAGATGATGATTGGGGGGGGGCCTGAACTGGTTCCTCCCCGCGCTGGAGCGGTGCCTTGAGGAGTGACAGGATGGGGGATGATCCCACTCTGGGAGGGGTCGGGTTTTTGGCGGGAGTTTCCGGGGTCAGCAGAAGTTAGCTGACCCACGGAAGTACAATGGAGGACGGTTCGCTGCTAGGAGGGTTCCTAGCCTGCGGGGGGAGGGAGGGGGGGAAGGGGAATACCGGGTTGCTGCTGGCAGGGTCAGGAAGGAGCTGGTGTGGGCCGGGGGGACAGAGGTGAGGTGTTGTCGCCGTGGGGACTGGGTCGGGCGGGGGGGTGCTGGCCTGGGGTGGGCAGTCGATGGGCTATGGCTAGTCAACGGGGGAAGGGGGGCGGGACGCCCTCTGATCCGGTTGGTCACCTGGAATGCGAGAGGATTGAATGGGCCGGTGAAGCGGTCGAGGGTACTTGCTCATCTGAGGGGGCTAAAGGCAGATGTGGCAATGCTTCAGGAGACCCACCTGAAGGTAGCGAACCAGGTCCGCCTGAGGAAGGGGTTGGTGCGGCAGGTTTTCCACTCCGGGTTGGATGTGAAGAACTGGGGAGTGGCGATTCTGGTGGGGAAAAATGTGTCGTTTGAGGCATCTGAGGTGGTGGCGGATAAGGGGGGTAGGTTTGTTATGGTAAGGGGCAGGCTACAGGGAGAGAAGGTGGTACTTGCTAGTGTGTATGCCCCAAATTGGGATGATGTGGGCTTTATGAGGCGTACGCTGGGACGTGTCCCGGATCTAGAGGTGGGAGGTCTGATTATGGGGGGGGACTTCAATACGGTGTTGGATCCTTCACTGGATCGGTCCAGTTCAAGGACGGGTAGGAGGCCGGCGGCGGCCAAGGTACTGAGGGGGTTTCTGGACCAGATGGGAGGGGTGGACCCATGGAGGTTTGTGAGGCCGAGGGCACAGGAGTACTCTTTCTTCTCCCATGTACATAAGGTTTATTCTCGGATAGACTTCTTCGTGGTGAGTAGGGGACTGATTCCGAGAGTGGAGGAGGCCGAATATTCGGCCATTGCAATCTCCGACCACGCTCCGCATTGGATGGAGTTGGAGATGGGGGAGGTGCGGGACCAGCGCCTGTTGTGGCGGTTGGATGTGGGGTTGTTGGCGGAGGAGGTGTGCAGGAGGGTCCGGGCAAGTATTGAGGGGTACCTCGAGGTGAATGATACGGGGGAGGTCCGGGTGGGGATGGTCTGGGAAGCCTTGAAGGCAGTGATTCGTGGGGAGCTGATATCCATCCCGGTACACAGGGAGAGGAGAGGAGAGGTGGGGAAGATGCTGGAGGTAGATAGGAGGTACGTAGAGACACCATAGGAGGGATTGTTGGGGGAGAGGCACAGCCTACAGGCTAAATTTGATTTGCTGACCACTAGAAAGGCGGAGGCACAGTGGAGGAAGGCACCAGGGGCAGTGTATGAACATGGTGACAAGGCGAGTAGGATGCTGGCTCATCAGCTCCGTAAGCGGGATGCGGCTAGGGAAATTGCTGGAGTGAGAGATAAGAGTGGGAATGTGGTGCGGAAGGGGGTAGAGGTGAATGAGGTCTTCAAGGACTTCTACGGGAACTGTACCGGTCGGAGCCAACGGTGGAGAGGAGGGGAATGGAGAGGTTTCTCGACGGGCTATCTTTCCCGAAGGTGCAGGAGGAGCAGGTGGAGGGGTTGGGGGCGCCGATTGAGCTGGAGGAGCTGGTTAAGGGGATTGGGCAGATGCAGTCAGGGAAGGACCCGGGGCCGGATGGGTTCCCGGTGGAGTTTTATAGAAAGTTTGTGGACCTAGTGGGCCCCTTGCTGGTGCGGACACTTAATGAGGCGCGGGAAGGGGGGACATTGCCCCCGACGATGTCGCTGGCACTGATTTCTTTAATCTTAAAAAGGGACAAGGACCCCCAGCAGTGTGGTTCATACAGGCCCATATCTCTCCTTAATGTGGATGCCAAGGTGCTGGCAAAGATCCTGGCCACCAGGATAGAGGACTGTGTGCCAGGGGTTGTGCACGAGGACCAGACAGGTTTTGTGAAGGGAAGGCAGCTGAACACGAATGTGCGGAGGTTGTTGAATGTCATCATGATGCCGGCGATTGAGGGGGAGGCTGAGATAGTGGTGGCGCTGGATGCAGAGAAGGCCTTCGATAGAGTGGAGTGGGGGTACTTATGGGAGGTGTTGGGGAGGTTTGGATTTGGTGAAGGGTTTATTAGATGGGTGAGGCTGCTATATGAGGCCCCGATGGCGTGTGTGGCCACGAATGGGAGGAGGCCGGAGTACTTCCGGCTTTACCGAGGGACCAGGCAGGGTTGCCCCCTGTCCCCCTTGTTGTTTGCATTGGCAATCGAGCCATTGGCGATGGCGTTGAGGGATTCAGGGAGGTGGAGGGGTTTGGTGCGGGGTGGGGAGGAACATAGGGTGTTGTTGTATGCCGATGACCTGCTACTGTATGTGGCGGACCCGGTGGGAGGGATGCCGGGGGTGATGGAGCTGCTAGCTGAGTTTGGGACCTTTTCAGGCTATAAACTAAATCTAGGCAAGAGTGAGGTGTTTGTGGTACACCCTGGCGACCAGGAGGAGGGAATTGGTAGGCTCCCGCTTAGGAGGGCAGGGGAGAGTTTTAGGTACCTGGGGGTGCAGGTGGCCAGGGACTGGGGGACTCTTCACAAGCATAATTTCACCAGGCTTGTGGATCAGATGGAGGAGGAGTTCAAGAGGTGGGACATGCTGCCATTGTCGTTGGCGGGGAGGGTGCAGTCTGTCAAAATGACGGTGCTTCCGAGGTTCTTGTTCCTCTTTCAGTGCCTGCTCATCTTCATCCCCAGGGCCTTCTTTCGGAGAGTGACTAGCAGTATTTTGAGCTTCGTGTGGGCACATGGGACTCCGAGAGTGAAGAGGGTTTTCCTGGAGCGAGGGAGGGATAGAGGCGGGCTGGCGTGCCCAACCTTTTGGGGTACTATTGGGCGGCCAATGTGTCGATGGTGCGTAAATGGGTGATGGAGGTGGGGGGGGGGGGTGTTCTTTATTGTTTCTATTTTTCTTTTCTATGGTTATTTAACTTAATATTGTGTTAATTTAAGTTGTTGTTAATATGTTTTGTTGTTCATTGAGGATGGACGAATGTTTATGACTGTTATCATTATTCTTATTGTTGGTATTTTATTGCGGTTCGTTGTTGTTACATAAATACAACATTTTTCAATAAAAATTATTATTTTTTTTAAAATGGTAGGTTTTGGAGTGTGGAGCACAGTGGTGAGTGGGGAATTTGAAGGGATGCCGGTGGTATTGGCGAATATCTATGCTCCGAACTGGGACGATGTGGAGTTCATGAGGCGGGTGTTGGGGAAGATCGCGGACCTGGACTCACACCGGTTGACAATGGGGGGGTTGGAAGTGTCAAGTCCGAGGTCAATGAGAGTGTCGGTGGTAGCAAAGGAGATGAGGGCGGGGCGGGAGGGAGGGGTGGGGGGGGGGGTCCCTGGAAGTCTGATAGGCCAAGAGCGAAGGAATTTCCATTTTTCTCCCATGTGCACAGGGTGTTCTCCCAAATCGACTTTTTCGTGATGGATAGGATATTGTTGGCATGGGTGGCCGGTTCGGAGTACTCAGTAATTGTAGTGTTGGGAAAACCGGGTTGGGGAGGGTGGGGGTTGGGGTGGCGTGTCCGCAGTGGAGGTTGGATGTGGGACTGTAGGCGGATGCTGAGGTCTGTGGGTGGGTGAGGGATGCCATTCAGGGATATATGGAGCTGAATGACATGGGGAGGTTTTAGTGGCCACATTGTGGGAGGCATTGAAGCCGGTAGTGAGCAGGGAGTTTATCTCGATACGGGCACACAGGGATAAGACGGAACGGGAAGAGAGGGAGAAGCTAGTGAAGGAGACCGTACAGGTGGACCGGAGGTATGTGGAGGCCTCAGAGACGGGGCTGTTGAGGGAGCAGCAGAAACTGAAGATGGAGTTTGGGCTTTTATGTATGGGGACGGCATAGGACAGTTGAGGAGGGCGAAGGGGGCGGTCTACGAATATGAAGAGAAGGCAAGCAGGATGCTGGCACATCAATTGAGGAAACAGGAGGCAGTGAGGGAGATCAGGAAAGTGAAGGACAGGGGGTGGAACATGGTCTTGGACACGGTGGGGGTGAATGGAGTGTTTGGGGATTTTTACAGGACACTGTATAAGTCAGAGCTTCCGGCCGCAGTGGAGGGAATGAAGCGATTTTTGGAGGGGTTGGAGTTTCCAAGGGTGGAGGAGGGCCTGGTGGAAGGACTGGGGTCCCCCATAGGGCTGGTGAAGGTGGTGGAGGGGTTGAGACGATGCAGACGGGCAAGGTTCCGGGCCCGGACAGGTTCCCAGTGGAATTTTACAAAAGTTTTTCGCGGGACCTGGAGCCTCTGCTGATGAGGGTGTTCAACAAGACGAGGGAGCCGAGGTGTTTCCCCCGACGTTATCGCAAGCCTCGATCTCCTTGATTTTAAAATGGGAGAAAGATCCAGAGCAGTGCGCGTCCTTTTGGCTGATCTCGCTATTAAATGTGGACGGCAAATTATTCGCCAAGATCTTGGCCTTGAGGATCAAGAACCAGGGGAGAACCAGACAGGGTTCGTGAAGGGAAGGCATCTGTCGGCCAACATTAGGAAATTATTGAATGTGATAATGATGCCCCTGAGGGACAGGAGGCTGTGGTCACCATGAACGCGGAGAAGACCTTTGCCGGGTGGAGTGGGACTATCTGTGGGAAGTGTTGGGACAGTTTGGGTTTGGACAGGGATTTGTGGCCTGGGTCCGGCTGCTGTATCAAGCTCCGGTGGTGAGTGTGTGGACAAACCGGGTGAACTCGGATTATTTCAGGCTGCATCGGGGGACGAGGCAGGGATGTCTGCTCTCCCCATTGCTCTTAGCCTTGGGTATAAAGACACTGGCGATGGTGCTGAGAGCATTGCAGGACTGGCAGGGGATAGTGCGGAGGGGGTTGACCACAGGGTTGCGCTGTATGCGGACGAGTTGTTGCTGTATATTTTGGACCCGCTGGAAGATATTAGGGGCATTATGAGAATCTTAGAGGAATTCAGCCAGTCCTCGGGGTATAAATTGAACATGGGGAAGAGTGAGGTCTTTCCGATCTAGGCAAGGGGGCAGGAGAAGCGGCTGGGTGAGTTGCCTTCCAGGTGATGGGATGGAGCTTTCGGCACTTGAGCGTTCAGTTGGTGCGGGGGTGGGAGCAGCTGCATTAATTGAATTTGGCTCGGTTGGTACAACAGGTGAAGGGGGACTTTAGAAGGTGGGATGTGCTCCCGTTGTCATGGTGAAGATGACGGTCCTCTCGAGGTTCTTGTTTGTGTTTCAGAGCCTCCTGATTTTTATTCCCGAGGCATTTTTTTGGAGGGTGAATGCGATGATTCCAGGGCTTGTGTGGGTGGGTAAAACCCCATGGGTAAAGAAGGTTCTGCCAGAGCGGGGGTCGGAGGGAGTGGGGGGACGGGGGTGGGTGAGGGGTTGATGATTGGCTCTCCTGAGCTTCATGAATTACTACTGGGCAGCGGGGGGTGGTGGGTGGGTGTTTGTGTTAAAAAGGGGAGGGGCAGTGTTGGGCAAGGTGGGGGACGGTCGGTGGAATGTTTTTTGTTGTGCTGTTTATGTGCAGCCATGTTGGCTAGTTTGCGGTTGTTTCTTTCCACTGTGTTAATATATAAACGCCTCAATTCAAAAAAATATTTTTTTTAAATGCAAATACATGTGGAAATTGAGCTGTTGTCAGAGAGGTGCTGCTCTGCCATTGACGTTGTGAACTCCAGTCTTGCTATCTGGCTCCCCATTTAAAACATTGAGCAGCATGAAGTTCCTGTACTTGTATGGTGGATACAAAATAAACTCAGCTCAGAAAGTTAAGTCAAGTCGGTTCAAGTGCAAGTACAAATTTAACAATGAATCAGTGCTAGTTATTTTCCCGTCAACCTCCCTGACTCTGAAAATTTACAATTACAAAAGGTCTCATTCCTTCAGGTTTGAATTGTTGTTGAATAAGTTTTAATGATTGTGGTAGGATGGCTAGGGCGATCACATTACCTTAGAACCAGGCTGCCATTGGTACAGCAGTCCCGCTGCCCATTGGCCCAGGCAAGTCATGTGCCTCTCTGCCAATTGGCTGTGGCTAGTCATGTGACTCCCCGCCGATTGGCCAAGAGGATGGTTATAAAAGCTTGTACCAGCCGGCAGTCAGCCTTTCCTTGTACGACCACTGCAGTGCTCACATCTAGCTTATTAAAGCCTAATATTTGGATCCTCTCTACGACTCGTGTCAGATTGATGGTACATCAATGATATTTTATTCACTGTTCTAACCGACAATTCCTCCCTCAGACTTTGCACTGTTTATTTCAGAATCCTTCAACCTGAGATATACTGGGCTAGATTCTCCATTTTTGGGACTATGTCCCCACGCCATTGTGAAAACTGTGGTCTTTTATGCCAGGAAAACTGGCGTCAAAATGCCACAGATTCACAGTCTTGCAGGGGGCTAGCAGGCAGCTGTCATGGAGCTCGCAGCTCCAGCTGCCGATGCGGCCGCACCGCACTTCTGGGTCCGCTCGGCCCTCTCCTGACTGAGTCCGCAGCCGCTATGCGAGCTTCCCGAACGGCAGGACCATGTTCGATCCATGCCGTCAGGAATTTGGCCGATCAACAACAGCGAATAGCGGGTGGGCCTCAGGCAATGGTCTGAGGCGGTGGATACTTGGTGCGGGTTATTCCCCAAGTATGCCGCTTTTCGGGGGGCAGAGAATAGCAGAACCAGCGCCGGTCCAGTTTTCGTGTGGGAAAACGGATTCTCCCCGAACACGATTTTTTCGTCGGGGTGCAGAGAATCCAGCCCACGGTTTTTTTGGCTTGTTCATTCAGATCACAGATGCTCGACAGAACACACCATGCTGTTTCCATCTGCAACTTCCAGCAATTTAGCATACAAAATATTATGATGATTAAACGAATGAGGGAAAGTCTAACAAGCACCCGGCACCATTTATTGTCCATTTATAGGAAGTTCTGGGGGAGTTTAAATAGTAAAACAGCTTCAGAAAAATTTGAGCCTGAGGACATGGTGCAGGCCTTAAAATATACATTCTTGTCAAAAATGTTCAGACTATTGAATCCCTATTATGATCAGAAGCATTGTGGATTCAAGTTATATGCCAATAAATAATGACTTTTACATTGAATTTACAGAGGTTCGAGAATTAATCCTCTGATCATTCTGATGGCTTGCCTGGCAATAATAGCATGTACCAGGTAAATCTATTTGCTTAATTAATTTATCCGGGTAATTAATCAGTGAATTCACACGGAGCATTATGTGATACAAGAGCAACTTGCATGTGTGTCACAGGTAGGACACCACCTTAACATGTTTTACAATTAGAAAAGAGTACACAGCATGGGGAAAGACTGGAATGAGAACTAAAGATTTAATCAAAATGGAAGGTCTTGAGAAGCCTTTTGAAAGGAGCTATTTGAAAAATGCAGCTCATAACAATTGGGATTTGGCAGAATAAATTCTATACCAGAGACGATTGAAAATAGCTGCTGAAACCGGACAGCAGCAGTCTGTCAGCATTAACTGGATGCATGGAACAAGTAGGCCTGGAGATTAGTCAAAATTGAATATGGCCTACAATTGGCTGAAAATTTATGAGCAACCAAGGAATTAGTAACTCTCGGCATTCAATTATTATTCAGAAATCCAAATACTTGGATACATTTTTGAGGCAGCATTATGGGGAAAGATTTCAGGATTTGTTTTGTCTCCTTCCTGGATATGGGTGACAATGAAGCAATGGCAATAATAACCCCCCTCAGCATTGTAAATGTTCATTGTTATGCCATGGAAGGTTGGATTTTCCTTTGAACTTTGGGACCCTGACATAGGTATAAAATGGAGGGCACCCTCCAATTCTGGACTCGTTGGCCTGTGGGCTCATGATGCTGTCAGCCTAATCAGAAGGATGATCGCTTTCGAGACTCAGCCACACCAGTACTTTTATCAAAGTCACAAATGGCATTCTCTGGGATTATCGCCATAGTGCTGCCTTTGACAGGGTCAGCTTCATAATCCCATTCCTTATCTCTGTTACCCAGCTAAGTGGCACGTAAGCACAGTGATTAGCACTGTTGCTTCACAGTGCCAGGGTCCCAGGTTCGATTCTCGCTTGGGTCGCTGTCTGTGTAGAGTCTGCTTGTGTCTCCTTGTGTCTGTGTGGGTTTCCTCTGAGTGCTCAGGTTTCCTCACACCAGTCCTGAAAGTGTTTTTTAGGTGAATTGGACATTCTGAATTCTCCCTCCGTGTACCCGAACAGGTGCCGGAGTGTGGTGACTCGGGGCATTTCACCATAACTTCATTGCAGTGTTAATGTAAGCCTACTTGTGATAATAAAGATTATTATTATAAATCGGATATTCTGACAATAATAAATATTATTATTAATGGTACTGCCCTTGATTGGTTCGCTTCTTACATATCCAAACATTGTCAGAGCACCTCCAGCAATGGATTCTCTGCCTGCTACTGTATCATAACTCCGGAAATCCCAAAGGTGTTTTCTTCAGTCTCAATTTATTTCTCTTCAACATGTTGTCCCTTGGCAGCATCATCAGAAGATATGAGCTTCATTATCTAGATTGCTACAGCTCTATATCTCCACCAACTCCTTGACCGCTTTACTGCCACTGTGTTGGCAGTCGGTTTATCTGACAGTTTGACTGAACAATCTCCTTGAGTTAAACATTAGAAAAATGGAAGCCATTGATTTTGATCCCAGGCACAAATCTTTTACCTTTGCCCATTGATTCCATTCCTTCTCTGACCACTCTCTCAGGTTCAGCAGAGTGTTTACATCCTTGTGATCAATCCTGTGTGCTGAGCCCCTAAAGTTTCCATCACAAACATTGCTAAATTCATTTCCGTAACACTTCCATCTTCGCACTCTATAATGTTCTTTCATTCAAATGTCTCGTGCCGCTATCTTATTTTGCCGTAAGTCGTCCTCACCTACTCCTTGCTTTTTTGGCTCATGACCCTTAAACAACTTCAAATGAAATCTTCTTCATGTTTAAATTCCTTCATTCCCATACCTTTTCCCCGATCTTTTCAAAAATTATTTCACAGGATGTAGGTGTCGCTGACTAAGCCAGTAATTATTATCATCCCTAATTGCCATTGAGAAGGTGGTGGTGGATGGCCTGGAACCACTACAATCCCTACGGTGTAGGTGCATCCACAGTCGTGTTAACAAAGGAGTTCCAGGATATTGACCCAGTGACAGTGAAGTATCAACGATACATTTCCAAGTCATGTATTTGCTCATGTATTTGCTTTGTTTGGCCCCTTATTCCCCACTGTAACCAATCACTGTTTGTCGATGTACAATTTGTCAATGTTCTCTGTTGATTATTCTCTTTGTCTACTATGTACATCCTGTGTACGTTCCCTCGGCCATGGAAAAATACTTTCCCCTGTACTTCGGTACTTGTGACAATAAATCAAACCAAATCAAGTCAAGATGGTGAGTGGCTTGGAGAGGAACCTGCAGGTGGCGGTGTTCCCACGCATCTGCTGCTCTTGTCTTAATTCTAGGTGGTAGAGTTCATGGGTTAGAAGATGCTGTCAAAAGAGTCTTGGTGCATCTTTGTGATGGTACACGGCTACCACTGTGGGTTGGTGGTAGAGGGAGTGAATGGTGAAGGTGGTGGATGGGGTGCTAATCAAGTGGGCTGCTTTGTCCTGAATGAAGTCAAGCTTCTTGAGTGTTCCTGGAGCTGCACTCTTACAGGCCAGTGGAGAATATTTCACCCCAATCCTGACTTGTGGTTCGGAGATGATGGATAGCCTTTGAGGAGACAGGAGGTGCATTACCTCACCGTTTAGTCTCTGGTCTGCTCTTGTAGCCCAGTATTTTTACAGCTGGTTGAGTTCAATTTCTTGTCAATGGTAACACTAGGATATTGACAGTAGGGGATTCAGCCATTGTAATGTCATTGGAGATGGTTGGATTCTCCCTTTTTGGACAAGATCATTGCCTGCCACATGTGTGTCTTGAATGTTATTTTCCACTTATTAGCCCAAGTCTGCCCAGGTTTTTCTGCATATTAGCACGGACTGCTTCAGTATCTGAGGAGTTATAAATGATGCTGAGCATTGTGCAATCATTAGTGAACATCCACACTTCTGACCTGATGATGGGGGATAGGTAATTGATGAAGTAGCAGAAGATGGTTGGGGCTAGAACTCTACCCTGAAGAACTCCCGCAATGACATCCTTGGATTGAGATGCTTGATCTCCCACAGCCAGAACAATCCTAGTTTGTGCTAGGAATGGCTCCAACCAGCGTCTCTGTAACCTCCACAACCATACAACCGTCTCAAACTCTACGTTCCTCCAACTCTAGCCTCTTGAGTGTGCCTTGTTATTTACAGGCATGCCTTCATGTCTGCATGAGCTCTGGAGTTTAGCTTGACATCCATCTCTATCTTATTACACCTCTGTGAAATGGCCAGATATATTTTGCTACATTAAAGGCACTATATTAAGGCACATTGTTGTTATAGTTGCACTAATTCATCTTAATGCTGCCAAAACATTAAAAGAGCTTAAAGAAGCACATCTGACTCAAATTCATTATGTGACAGCAATGGTGTGGCAGCAGAAAGGTAAATTACTACCGGGGAGTAGGTGCTACCCTTCAAATATTATCTGAATTATTCTTCTATAACTTAAAAATAATGGCTGAGTCCCTACAGGCTCTGCTATTTCAACAGACAATTCCTGTCATCATTTGCACAATACCACTGTTATTCCTGCCGCTGCTTAAATTGGAAACACCCCAAATTACCAGATACTTTGGGAATTAGTGAGTCGACTGTAAGTACAAACATAAAATACTTTTGAAGTAGATCACTGGCATGTCACCTGCCAAACCTCAATGGGAAAAACATTGTGCAATCATTAGTGAACATCCACACTTCTGACCTGATGATGGGGGAAAGGTAATTGATGAAGTAGCAGAAGGTGGTTGGGGCTAAAACTCTACCCTGAAGAACTCCCGCAATGACATCCTTGGATTGAGATGCTTGATCTCCCACAGCCAGAACAATCATAGTTTGTGCTAGGAATGGCTCCAACCAGCGATGTACAGTTTGACTGAGGGAAACATTTTAGTATTTCTATTGGGCTAGAGATAAAAAATAAATTTGACATTTAAAATTATGAAGAAGGCGCAATGTGGTAATTTGGATTTTATGCAATAACATAAAATGGATGATGGTGAATCGCATCCCATTTTATCTCTCTCCTATTTTTTATTTTCACAGACTTCATTGAGATGTAAAGCTGTTGCCAATTTGATGTCACCCGTTTTACACTCTCAGAAAAATCAATCAGCAAGGAATATTATTTCTCATATGCGAGGTAATTACTTTGCATTGCACTGAGGTTCCCCTGCAGATGGCAATAGCACAGTGCAGACTTGTGTGGTCAGAGAGCAGCATGGGAATGGATTAAAAGTTGGAACCTACACTGGGTCTCGCTCAAATATCATCGAAGCCTCTCTCCTGCTTGTTTCCAGTAGAAACAAACCCAGATTGGGATCCCCAGAGGGATGCAGAATCCTGGAAATATGTTCAGGGACAAGTTGCACTTTGGTCCTTCTCCCCCACCTTTTGTCGAGAGCCAGCCCAGGGATCTGAAAGGGGCCTTTCTAAATGGGGCATATCCATGCAAATCCTATTCTAATGTGAAAAATAATACAAGTCTGTTGAATTTCCTGCTAATTGACCTATTTGAATGCTGGACACCAAGGCACCCAATTAGGGGCAGCATGGTAGCACAGTGGTTAGCACCATTGCTCCAGAGCTCCAGCGTCCTAGGTTCAATTCCCGGCTTGGGTTACTGTGTTTGTGGAGTCTGCACATTTTCCCCGTATCTGCGTGGGTTTCCTCCGGGTGCTCCAGTTTCCTCCCAAAAGTCCCGAAAGACGTGCTGTTAGCTAATTTGGACATTCTGAATTCTCCCTGAGTACCCGAACAGGTGCCGGAATGTGGCGACTAGGGGCTTTTCACAGTAACTTCATTGCAGTGTTAATGTAAGCCTATTTGTGACGATAAAAAAAATTGATTACGTTCTGCATCTTGCGTCCAGAGTTTAGTGCAAGTGACCTTTGACATTTTTCCACGTGTGGACTTCTTGATTAATAAGGGGATCAGGGGTTATGGGAAGAAGGCAGGAGAATGTGGATGAGAAAAAGATCAGTCATGATTAAATGGCAGAGCAGACACAATGGGCCGAGTGACCTGATTCTGCTCCTATGTCTTATGGTCTTATGAATGGCGGGGCAGACTCCTGCAGTCTTTTCCTGCTCCGATTCATGTGTGCCTTCTGAGCTTTCTGTGCTAATTTCCTTTCCAAACCATTCACTGGCTGCTGATAGCTTCAACCAAAAAAAATTTACTTTACAGCTTCAGGTTTTGTAAAAAAAAAGTTTTGTTCCTTTGCCTGCTGTATTGATGGGTGGTTGTGATACTCCAAAACATTCTGCCGTTGTTTTGATTCTCTATGTGGATTGCAAAATCCAACCATGAACTAATCAACTTTAAGTTTATGTCATTCTCGACAAACAAATGTTAAAGCTCTTTTTGAGTTACTTGACAGACTATTTCAGAAAGTTAAGTGTTTCATTTGGCAAGATATTTCAATGCAAAAATCAATCATAATTTCTGTGTCTTCGCTCCTTTAAATTCAACAGAAACCTCAGAGCCATAAATACTTTCATTTTAATGGGAGGGTCTTCCACCTCTTATATACTCTTGAATTAACTTCCCTTCCACAATAAAAGCAGAAAATTCTGGAAGTGCGTAGCAAATCTGACATTTGTGGAGAGATAAACATATCTCTAGATTTTCTTTGAAGGAGCAATTACCAAAAGAGGAAGGAAATGGATTCCAAGATCACACAGCTGGCCTCCTAATTGGCTGCCTTTGGGCCCACAATCCAATTCAGGATGACAGGCTGGGCCTTCCCACTGCTGGCTCAATTCCCACCACATGATGTGGCTGTTA
The DNA here is from genome assembly GCF_902713615.1 of Scyliorhinus canicula. Classification (NCBI taxonomy): domain Eukaryota; kingdom Metazoa; phylum Chordata; class Chondrichthyes; order Carcharhiniformes; family Scyliorhinidae; genus Scyliorhinus; species Scyliorhinus canicula. Next base: position 20,874,218 of record NC_052165.1, on the reverse strand, counting down.
TTGAGGCTGCGAGAAGAATGAGAATGTGCCTCCATTTTGAGGCATCCTCGCAGGGGAGGAGAACAATTGACTTTCTGCCAGGGCCAAGGAGGCATCCTCTAGCTGCAGGTTGGTCATTGGCATCACCGCCAATGTCTTGGAGCCTCAGGCTCTGCTGCATCTTCCACCTGGGAGGCTGCAAAGAGACCGCTTTCATGCAACTGACAGCCTCCCCTCATAGGGAGGAGCCATTCCCGAGCAGGCAAAATTCTAGCGACCTGAGGGAATGGCCCTTCATTAGGACTTTTTATTGGCTAATCAGCCACTTGCCTCCACTCGGTGACAGGCAGCCCTGCCAATGGGAAACTTTGGGCAAAAGCGCGAGAGGGTCAAACAGCCAGCCCGATGCTGCTCCCCAACACTTCACCGACCCCCTACCTCCTACCCTTCCCACCCTGGGGCTGAGAAAACTTCGCTCAGTAAACATTGTTTTTGACAAGATCCATGATTGAGCAGGCAATAGGCCTCCTGAAGGTGAGGTTCAGATGTTGAACCATTGGCAGTGTTCTGCAATAGTTAGCATAAAGAGTGTCAGAGTCCTGGTTTCTGCACAACGTCATGCTGTCTTGGCTGAGGGAGGCATGCAGGACCACGATGTTCCCTCTGACGTTAAGGATGGTGAAGGGGATAGTGAGAACAAGAGCCAGGTGTCACAGAGTTGCATGCAGAGGCCATTGCAAGGGCACAATGCAGCAGACAGGCTCATGGTAACTGATAGCTAACAGATTCCAGGCAGAGTAAACCACTGACACATTCCCATTCCTCTTTGGTTTTCTAGCTTCTGCTGGGTGGTAGGCTCCAGCTCCTTTTTGGTAATAAACAGATACTATACTTTGCTCGAATGTGCCTTAATTGCTGGTTGTTTGATCTCTTGCATGCACCAAATTGTGATTTTCCCCCATGTCCTCCCAATTCTGTATGCGTGGCAACTTGGAAACAATGTCAAATCCTACCTTGGCAGAATGCAGCCATGTCATCCTCACACTTGCTCCCAATGGGGAGTAGACCTTGCAAAGAATTCTTTCACACAGAACCAGATATCTGGATCCACAGAGAGGAGAAACATGAGAACACCATTTGGCCTCTCGATATTGCTCCTCCATGTAGATTGATCAGGCAAGATCGTGGTCCCCTCTTGATATTGTTATCCTGCTGAAAGGTTTTCAGGTTTCTTTGGAATCCACTTACTAGGAGTGACTCACCTGCACTTCAGGTTGTTGAGTAGCAAACTCTCTGGACACTCCAATTGCAGAGACTCCTTCGAGTTTCAATCCTAAAAGGCCTTAATATTTGTGCTTGACTATGCGAGACTATTATCCGTCATAGACAGCTGGTTTGTGATGCAGAACAAGGCCAGCAGCGTGGGTTCAATTCCTGTACCAGCTGAGAATTCTGAATTCTCCCTCTGTGCACCCGAACAGGCGCCAGAATGTGGCGACTAGGGGCTTTTCACAATAACTTCATTGCAGTGTTAGTGTAAGCCTACTTGTGACAATAAAGATTATTTATTGGGCAGCACGGTAGCACAAGTGGATTGCATGCGACTTCACAACGCCAGGGTCCTACGTTCGATTCCCCGCTGGGTCACTGTCTGTGCGGAATCTGCATATTCTCCCCGTGTCTTCATGGGTTTCCTCCGGGTGCTGCTGTTTCCTCCCACAGTCCAAACACGTGCGGGTTAGGTGGATTGGCCAAAACATTTAGTGACCAAAAAAGGTTAGAAGGGGTTATTGGTTTACAGGGATGGGGTGGAAGTGAGGGCTTAAGTAGGTCAGTGCAGCACAGTCCAGCCCACAGACCCATTCAACTCTCTCTCTCACCTCACCAAGACCTCAGTCCTTCAGTGAGGTTTGGTGCACTTTGGTAGCCATCCTTAATAAGGAGGTAAGCAAGCCAGACAAATCACCATGTGAGGTCAGTCAAAGGTTTCAGTCAACTGCACACACACAACTCTTTAATCCTGCACTCAATTCCTCCTCACGTTAAGGCTAAAATTGCCCGCAACCTCCTTACTTCCACTCTACTCCTGCATGGTAGTTTAAAATGACAAATCACCAAGGATGTGCCCGCTACAGGTTTCTCCAAAAACTTCTGGTTTTCTACTGTTAAGAAAATAGTGTAGAGCTTGACTCTTTCAACCCTGAAACTATATCGACAGTGTTCCTTGCCACTCACATAGCCTCCTTAACTCCCACTGAGGACTCCTTGCATCCGCCTACATCCCACACCAGAGCAACAATAGCAGGAGATCCAATGATCTCACTGAAATCATTTTCAGATATCAGAACATGGTTATGCATGGTTTGCATGATGTGTGCCAGGTCGTACACTCACAAATGATGGCCAGTGCTTACTCATGAATATGCAAGATCATTGTGTAATCAGAGTATTGATAATGCATGAGAAGTGAATCTACAGGAGTGCAGATCAGAGAGCACCACCGGTAGCCATTTTATGTCCTGCTGGACTTGAGTCTACAAGGTGGCAGCCACCCTTTCCGTGGAGGTAGCCATTTTCCCGCATGCCAGAGCCACGACAGCAGGCAGGAGGTGAACTGACTCCTCCAGACATCGTGCAGCCTGTGCATGGCCTCGGGAATCTTTGCTGATATTTCCCTGCCTCCCTCTGCATCACCACCAGATCTCTTATGACCGCATCCAGATGCTTGTGATCTGCACGGGGATGATCTCTAACAGTTCTCGGAGTGTGAAAAACCAGTGCAGTCACTTTTTAGAAATTAATTCACGGGAGGTGGGACCACTGGCTAGACCAGCATTTACTGCCCATCCCAAAGTACCCGAGACAAGTGGCAGTCAGCTGCCTTCTTGAACCGTTGCAGCTCATGTGATGCAGGTAGTACATCCACTGTGCTGTTAGGGAGGGAGTTCCAGGATTTTGACCCTCCGGCAGTGAAGGGATGGCGATATCTTTCCAAGTCAGGATGGTTAGTCGCTTGGATGGGATCTGGGTGGTGGGGTTCTCAAATATCTGCTGCCCTTGTCCTTTTAGATAGTAGCAGTCTTGGGTTTGAAAGCTGCCGCCTAAGGAGCCTTGGTGAGATCCTGCATTGCATCTTGTAGATGGGACAAACTGCTGCCACTGTGTCGGTGTTGGAAGGAGTGACTGTTGTGCCAATAAAGCTTTGTCCTGGATGGTGTCGAGCTTCTTGACTGTTGTTGGAGCTGCGCTCACCCAGGCAAGTGCAGAGTATTCCATTTCACTCCTGACCTGTGCCTTTTTGATGTGGACAGGCTTTGGGGAATCAGGTGGCAAGTTACTCCCCCCAGGATTCCTAGCCTCTGATCTTCTCTTGTAGCCACAGTATTTATATGGCTAGTCCTGTTAAGTTTCTCACCATCTTTTTTTTGTATTCATTCAGGGGATGTGGGCAACGCTGGCTGGGCCAGCATTTATTGCCCATCCCGAATTGCCCTTGAACTGAGTGGCTTGGCTAGGCCATTTCAGAGGGTAGTTACGAGTATACCACATTGCTGTGGATCTGGAGTCACATGCAGGCCAGACCAGTAAGGACGGCAGAATTCCTTCTCGAAAGGACATTAATGAACCAGATGGGTTTTCATGCCAATTGACAATGATTTCATGGTCATCATCAGACTTTTTAATTCCAGACTTTTATTGAATTCAAATTTCACCATCTGCCATGGTGGAATTGGAACCCAGGTCCCCAGAGCATTACCTTGCATATTTGGATTACTAGTCCAGTGCCAGTACCACTGTGCCACCACGTCCCCTGGTCAATGGTAAACCCCCCATTAATTTGAAGGCTTCCAGCTCTGGACCCATCTTAATGATATCTTCACCAGCTTGTGACCCGGAGGCTTCTCCAAAACAGGCAACCAATGGGCGGCATGGTGGCCCAGGTTCGATCCCGGCTCTGGGTCACTGTCCGTGTGGAGTTTGCACATTCTCCCCGTGTTTGCATGGATTTCGCTCCCACAACCCAAAAGATGTGCAGGGTAGGTGGATTGGCCACGCTAAATTGCCCCTTAATTGGAAAATATGAATTGGATACTCAAAATTTATATTAAAAGAAAGAAAATGCAACCAATGAATGTCTGTGCTGGTGGAGGGTGCAGGTCAACACCGTGATGATGCATCCTCTAAGGATTATGGGGCATCCTCCTCAGAGATGGGGTTGGAGATGGAACTCTGGCTGGTCTCCATTGAGGGCTTTTCCCTTTTTTTTTACTGGTTCCTGGAATGGAGAATAAAACAAATATAGTGGATGCGTGATCAGGCTCCTTTATTGAACCAATGTGTTACTCTGTGGGGGCATCTGACAACTACAGTCTGGAGGCAGCCTCGGTGGCTTCCTGAGGCAGTCCACCTTGCCTTCAACACAGGCACAGTCCTGCTCCTTCCTGGCTAACTTGACGGCCTCCTTCTGAAAAGGGGTGAGGACTCAAATTTTTCACATTGCTGAATTCCAGGCTTGGCCCACCCCCTTATTTTCGTGTTTTTGTCCTGCAGACAGACAGAAGGATTAGATGTCATCCCAATGGGTGCATGAGCAGTTTAGGAGCATGTATATCCCAGCTCCTGAACCCTCCCCAGTAAGTGATTGACAAGCAGGATGGCCTGAAGTCATTGAGATCTCTCCCATGGTCAGGCAGGACGGCCCCCTGCTGCCATTCCTGGGAAGCAGCATTTCCCACCATTTTTGGATGGCTTGGGGAAGAATCTGCAGGGAGGCGTCACTGAACCGTGGGGCCACATTTTGTCAGCTCTGCAACATCCTGGTCTTGGCAGAATCCGGAGCTCCTGGCTTGCAGTGAGCGAATGGCTGTCCGGCTTCCCTTAAATATTCGATCCCATTGAGGTATCTGCACGAATGATGGCTTCCTGCCTGCCCCACCATGAGATTCAGCAAGCTTCTCATGGACGCACATGTACTGAATGCAAGATTGCACGTGGTCCGCCATTACCAGGCCATAGCGGAATATTTTCTCTCATCGTGTTTATTCAACCTTCAGTCCACACTGTCAACATAAACAGGAGATTTGTTTGCTATGGTCAGGGGTGCCTTTTCTGAAACATTTAGACCATTTATTTACATCATTTGGCTTGCATGGGGAGCAATGGCATATTTTGGCTAAAGCCTTGAGCGAGATCTTCCGTCAGTTCACGCTGGTGGGATCTTCCAGTCCTGCCGATGGCAAACCCCCACCATGGGTTTTCCCGTGAGGTGGGGTCAATGGGAAATCCATTGACAGCGGCAGAACCAGAAGATCCTGCCACCGGGCAACGGTGGGATGCCTCCTGCTACGGAGAATCATGCCACGGAGGGGCCCGAGAATCTCGCCCCTTGTTTCAAAAAAATGCTTTGGTTGATAAGATTTCATATTTACAGCATGATTTTCTAAATTGTGAGCTCCAAATTTACGGAAAGACATATAAATCCAAATGACAAATTAACACAGAGTTAGGAACATAGGAGGAAGCCATTTCGCTCCTCAAGCCTGTTCCATTCAATCTGTATTTGAACTCTTTCGATCAGCCATGGTTCTGTAATCCTAAAATCTCTACCCTAATTTATCAACTTGAGTATTGAAATTTGAATTCCCCTTAACAGCTTTATGTGGGGCAATAATTCCAGATTACCCTTTGTGCAAGGAAATGCTCTATCATCACTTCAGCTCTAACTTTAAGGTTATACCCTTGGTTCTGGCTTCCCCAGCTGGAGGACATAGTTTCTCTCTCTGTTTCCTATCAAGTCATTTTAAACATCTCAAGTAGGTCACCTCTTATCAATCGATACTGAAGTCAATGCAAGACTGGTCTATCCAACCTGTGCTCACAATTTAACTCTTTCAATGCCAGTCTTGTTATCGTGCACCCCCTCTAAGCTCAATGCATTATCATTCCTGGCGACTGTGTTTTAATGAAGGCGGAAGGGAGCCAGACGAGTAACACATAGGAGACCTTTATTATAAGATGTACTATTTACAAAGGGGACTTCACCGGGTCCTCTCTCACTGTCGGTTGGTTCCTATCTGGCCGACCTTATATACACAAGGTAATAACCCCTTAGTTAACGGGGGAGCTCATCCTCCTCGAACCACGAGGGGAAAATAATCAAGCCGGCCCTGTGTGCTCCGTGTAGGTCATTACATGTGTGATGCTCTGAATTGAATGCTGACCTCCAAAAGAAGTTCAGCCAGTGCTCTATGTAAGCATAACATACCTTCGACCACTTTGTATACACGTCCCTGAGCTTTTAAGAGAAAATTCACAAATGAGTAAATCATGAGCAAATAAGAGAATGAACAACATTTTTTTGAATATCAGAAATCTTAATATAGGTATTGCTGTTAATTTCAGCAGTATCACTGGCTTGGCTTGGTCGGATAAAAGTTTGAAACCCTATTTGAAAGGTTGGAATCCTATTTGAGAAATATGGCATGGCTGCTGCTGCCCAGTGATTGATGGCTGTACATGTGGTACTTATTTGTTGTTCTCTGGGACATTTTCAGAAAGAGACAAAATACCAAATCAGGGAATCTCTGTTTAGTCTATCACGAGCTGCGTCCTCTCTGTCTCCCAGCTGTATTTCATTCTGTCCCACTGATCTCTCTCCTGACATGTTTCTGTCTGTCCCAGGACTCTCTTTGATTTCTTTCCCAGTTCTATGATCCCTCTTATGCCATATTCTCCTTCCACCACAGCTCTATCATCTATCATTCTGCCCCAATCCTTTGATCTATCTACGAACTGCTCGGTCACGGTTAATCTAATTCTGCTGTCTGTCCCACACGTCCAGTTATCTGATTCTTCTTTTGGCTCCTTTCACCTCTGTGCTACATTGCTGATGGTAATCTTCACCTCATGTTGCAGCTGACGCGCCTGGTACCTGTGTCTCAGAAATCCTGGCACAATCACATCTCACCTCATTATTGCTTATTTTGTTTGACTTACTGTTCTCTCAGTCAGCTGGATTAACTCTGGCCTGGCTCACTAATTTCATTCTTGTCTGTATCAAAGTTGTGTCTCACCATTTCCTTTCTAACCTTATCACACTTTGCTTTGTTCACTAATCTCTCTCTTCGTTATATTCCTCTCCTCTTGCTTGAATGTATCCCTCTTTCCTCACTGACCTCACTCCGAGTTCTATTTTGCTCTGCCTTCCTGATATCTCTCCTGATTACACACCTCACAGTGTCCCTGATCTCTCTCCTGATTATATCCCTCACAGTATCCCTGATTTCCCTGCTGATTATACCCCTCACAGTGTCCCTGATCCCCCTCCTCATTATATTCCTCATCGTGTCCCTGATCTCCCTCCTGATTATATCCCTCACAGTGTCCCTGATTTCCCTCCTGATTATATCCCTCACAGTGTCCCTGATCTCTCTCCTGATTATATCCCTCACATTGTCCCTGCTCTCTCTCCTGATTATATCCCTCATCGTCTCACTGATCTCTCTGCTGATTATATCCCTCATAGTATCCCTGATCGCCCTCCTGATTATATCCCTCCTGGTGTCCCTGATCTCTCTCCTGATTATATCCCTCGCAATGTCCCTGATCTCCCTCCTGATTATATCCCTCACAATGTCCCTGATCTCCCTCCTGATTATATCCCTCACAAAGTCCCTGATCTCTCTCCTGATTATATCCCTCATCGTGTCACTGATCTCCCTCCTGATTATATCCCTCATCGTGTCACTGATCTCCCTCCTGATTATATCCCTCACGGTGTCCCTGATCTCCCTCCTGATTATACCCGTCACAGTGTCACTGATCTCCCTCCTGATTATATCCCTCATGTTGTCCCTGATCTCCCTCCTGATTATATCCCTCACAGTGTCCCTGATCTCCCTCCTGATTATATCCCTCATGATATCCCTGATCTTTCTCCTGATTATATCCCTCATCGTGTCACTGATCTCCCTCCTGATTATATCCCTCATCGTGTCACTGATCTCCCTCCTGATTATATCCCTCACAATGTCCCTGATCTCCCTCCTGATTATATCCCTCACAATGTCCCTGATCTCCCTCCTGATTATATCCCTCACAATGTCCCTGATCTCTCTCCTGATTATATCCCTCATCATGTCACTGATCTCCCTCCTGATTATATCCCTCATCGTGTCACTGATCTCCCTCCTGATTATATCCCTCACGGTGTGCCTGATCTCCCTCCTGATTATACCCGTCACAGTGTCACTGATCTCCCTCCTGATTATATCCCTCACGGTGTCCCTGATCTCCCTCCTGATTATATCCCTTACAATGTCCCTGATCTCCCTCCTGATTATATCCCTTACAATGTCCCTGATCTCCCTCCTGATTATATCCCTCATGGTGTCCCTGATCTCCCTCCTGATTATATCCCTTACAATGTCCCTGATCTCTCACCTGATTATATCCCTCATGGTGTCCCTGATCTCTCTCCTGATTATATCCCTCACATTGTCCCTGATCTCCCTCCTGATTATATCCCTCACATTGTCCCTGATCTCCCTCCTGATTATATCCCTCACATTGTCCCTGATCTCCCTCCTGATTATATCCCTCATCGTGTCCTTGATCTCTCTCCTGATCATATCCCTCACAATGTCCCTGATCTCCCTCCTGATTATATCCCTCACATTGTCCCTGATCTCCCTCCTGATTATATCCCTCACATTGTCCCTGTTCTCTCTCCTGATTATATTCCTCACGGTGTCACTGATCTCTCTGCTGATTATATCCCTCATCGTGTCACTGATCTCTCTCCTGATTATATCCCTCACAGTGTCCCTGATCTCTCTCCTGATTATATCCCTCATTGTGTCACTGATCTCTCTCCTGATGATATCCCTCATCGTGTCACTGATCTCTCTCCTGATTATATCCCTCACAGTGTCCCTGATCTCTCTCCTGATTATATCCCTCACAGTTTTTCTGATCTCTCTGCTGATTATATCCCTCACAGTTTCCCTGATCTCTCTCCTGATTATATCCCTCACAATGTCCCTGATCTCTCTCCCGATTGTATCCCTCACTGGCTCCCTGATCCCTTTCCTGGGTTTTATTCAACTCCGTCCTCCTGCCCTTGAATGAATAGAAACGTCTTCAGAGTTTGCCATTGGCAACGTCAATGCACAAGTTGCACTAAGTTACGCTGAGGTTCCTAAATGATGTTATGAATTTCTGTTCCAAGGATAGTAAATGACAAAAGACAGAAAAAGAAAATAGTGAATGGGAAAGAACATAGACAGAAGTCCTGCTGAAAGAAAACAAGCAAGAACATTTTAATGAAATAAAATGTTCCAAAGAAAAAGATAAAAGACTGAAATAGTAAAAACAGACAAGAAAGTAATGAAAATAATTCCTGGATAAAACTAAAGGTTCATGACATTCAATATTTTACAATATTTTGGAATAGTTTAAAGAACAAACAAGCGTACAATTGTAAAATACCGTCCCAGCCCAGTAGCATTGGCAGGAGAGTTGTCCAGGTTGTTTAGACTATTCCAAAATGTTCCTGGCTTTCCTCCCACCTGATATCCTCTGTAAACCTGAGTCCATCTAGAATTCTGGTGCGTGAATCCTAACTTGCACCAAGTCTCATTCACCTATCAACCTTGTTTCTTGACCTGCCCGTTCATTGGTTTCCAGGCTGGCAATGCCTCAAGTTTGAAATTCTTATCATTATTTTCAAATCCCTCCATGGAATCCCACCCATATCGCCGTATCTCCATAAGTCCCTCTGGTCTTCTCTGATCCTTCAATTCTGCCTCTCTCTTCCTTGAAGCCACTTTGTAAAACCTACCTCAACTGTGTATCTCAGTGCCAAACTGTGTATGGTAATCGCTTCTGTGAAGCACCTTGAATTTTTTACGATATGAAAGGCACTATTTAAATGCAGTTTGTCGAGATTTCGATGGCCAGGATTTTATAGTCCCGCCACAACGTCTCTTCCCTGGAGGAAGAGCTATTTAAATTGCCGTTTACTTTGGCGGAACCGTAAGATTCCGCTGGGCGGGTGGGCCTGTAGAATCCTGGCCAAGTATTTTGTAATCAGACTGTAATAACCCCCATGAGACCCACAGGGGTGACCAGCCAATGTTTAAAAGTTGCTGACGCGTTTGCTGCATGTGGGCTGATCCGGAGGCATTCTGGCTTAATCCATAGTTCCATTTTCAAAGTCTAGCATATTAAATTGATGCACCATCAATTGGACTTGAGTCGTAGTGAAGTTCCAAACAACAGGCTTTAATACGCTAGATGTGAGCCAGGCAGTGGTCGTGCAGAGAAAGGCCGACTGCCAGCCAACACAAGCTCTTATACCCCGCTTTGTAGGCGGAGCTACCAACCTCTCAGCCAATCGGCGGGGAGTCACATGACCAGCCACAACCAATTGGCAGAGAGGCACATGACTTGCCTGGGCCAATGGGCAGCGAGGCTGCTGTACCAATGGCAGCCTGGTTCTCCGGTAATATGATCTCTCTAGCCATACTACCACAGACAGTGATCCAATACCTGGGCCTCAGGGACACTGAGGCACGTTTGGCAACGTACACGGGTGAACCGTTGACCATTGCGGGCATGATATTGATTGTGGTATGGTGGCCCAGACACAGTCTGTTAGACCGTAACTGGCTGCAGAGGCTCCACCTGGACTGGCAGCAGATTTTCAAGATGGGCACTGGAGGATTATACAAGGTCCGAGGGAAATAGCCGGATGTTTTCCAGGATCTTCTGGGAAAAATAATAGCTGCCATGGGCAAAATCTGCGTGAAACCCAACCAAGGTATTTTAGGGTCCGCCCAGTTCCCTATGCCTTGCTGACGAAGACTGGAAATACTCTTGGAGTACAAGCTTCCCAGGCAGGGGGCAGAGGACACCCACATGGAGCTCATTAAAGACTACAGGTAAAAGCCGGCCCCAGCAGGGCCTGCAGTTGTTGGTTGTCCCAACAAGGATTGGATTGGGAGAGAATTTCTGCCGTGGGCAGAGTATTGTACATAGTGCAATAAATCCTTGTTCCGCTGCTGCTGGCTTCCTCAATGTACTAAAGGTACCGTGTCGACAAGGACAGTTTGCACCCAAAGGAGGAGAATGAGCGGGACATCAAACAGGCTCCCACGCCTAAGAATGTGACCAAACAGCAGTTATTCCTCGGTCTGCTCAATTGTTACGGCAAGCTCATCCCAAACCTGGTAACCATCCAAGCGCCGATGCATGCACTTCTTGAAAAACACCAGGCCCGGGCATGGAGGGTGCCGCAAAAAGAGACCAAAGGTGAAGCGACAACTGTTGTCCTTAAGGTTGCTGATGCACGATGACCATTCCAGGCCACCCTTGATCACATATGATGCCACCCCGTATAGCATTGGGATGGCGTCATCCCACCTGATGGACGATGGGACGCAGAGGCCAATAGTCTACGATACAGAGGTAGGTACACTCAAATCAAGAAGGAAGGGCTGGCTGTCACCTTTGCGGTCAAGGGGCAGCACGGTGGCACAGTGGTTTGCATTGCTGCCTACGGCGCTGAGGACCCGGGTTCAAATCCCGGCCCTGGGTCACTGTCCGTGTGGAGTTTGCACGTTCTCCCCGTGTCTGCATGGGTTTCACCCCTACAACCCACAGATGTGCATGGTAGGTGGATTGGCCATGCTAAATTGCCCCTTAATTGGAAAAAATAATTGGGTACTCTAAATTTTTTTTTAAATCTTCGCGGTCAAGAAGTTCCACTAATACGTTTAAGGGCAGTGCTTTACGATCATAACAGACCTCAAACCATTCCTCGGTTTGTCCAATGAAATGGCAATTGCTCCAATAGTGTTGGCCCAGATACAGTGTTGGGCGCTACTATTGGCAGCATATGAGTATGTGTTTGAGTGCGCGCAGAACATACATGTGGACCCGTTGAGCTGACTCCGGTTGACGACATGCCGCCCCGTCTCCACCAGTGGCAGATGAAGTCGCATGGGCCCTGACGTCTATTGACACCATGTCTGCCACAACCTCACAGATTCGTGAGTGGACAGAAAAGGACCTGACCTGAGCAAAGTTACGCCACATCATTCGGCACAGGGAACAGCAGGGGTGGGAAGGTGACGGGTTATGGGGTTATGATGGGTGAGGGGTTTGAGAGGTACATATGGAATGATATGGATGTGGGGGAGTATGTGGGGCTAATGGGGATATGGGGCTATTAGGTGGGAGGGGAGATTAGGGTAATAGGGGATCAAATACGCCTCACACTTATTTCCAGAACTGGGCCGATACCTCATGTGAAAGTAAGTAGGTCTTTTAACTACCCTCCTCCTTTTGAGGCTGGTAGCAGGCCCGAGTCTCCCCCACCACCCCACAATCCTACAATGGAAATAGCATTGGTGGGCACTGTTATGCAGGAAGCAGGATTGCAAGGTTGGAAAATCACACCATATTTTTTTTCACATCAGTGGGAACACTGAAAGCTCCTTGCTTACCTTCAAATAGCGCCTGGAGATTTTTCCACATCTGCCTCAGCAGGCAGATGGGCCCTCAATTTAGCATCTCATTGAAACCAGGTCCACAACCTTGTCGAAATTCTTTCGCAGTGGACTGAATTTTCAGCCTAGGTTATATTGTCAATTCCCCCTTTTAAGTATAGGGATGATCAGATTCAGAGTTAACAGTTCTACCGACTGTTTTAGCAGTTTCACACAGACAGTACACAAGTTACAATTCATCCAGGGCTATATTAAGTTGTTGATTGCAGACTATTTGTGCGAGATGTGTATTTGTTATATTCTGTTACCTCCCCTGCATTTTTAACTGTCACAGTGACAGATGTGTTTTACGCCTCCACATCTTGTCAAATAGACTGCCAATCATTTTATTTTCCTTGCTGCTAAAATGTTTTAATTAGGGATTTTTTTCTGTCGGGCAAGTAACTATTTTGTGCATCCTTATGGTGGAATACTTTCTGTTCCAACATTATTGGACTTCCGCTTCAGTATTTGTGGCGCGCTGATTTTACAGAAACGGCCATAATTTAATGTAACCTCCTCCTTTGTAATTAGTAATTAGTCGCATCACACCACGCCACTGTGATGTGCTTTATCATTTCAGAGCATCTCGAGGTGAGCAAACTTTCCACAAATCTCTCTCACAAGTCCCTAATATAATTTGACCAAGTTTTTTTATATTTGCCTCTGTGTTTACATATTTTTTTTTGCGCAGAAAACGGAAACATTTTCTTGTTCCCTTTGTGAAATAAAATGAACAGGTCCCACTAGCCTCTTTGTCATTCAGCATTATACTATCAATTTGGATGGGTACTGTATGTTTGTTCAAAACCATTGATAAGCTGGTGAAAGCAGGATTCTCTGTTCTTGATATGGCCTGTATGAAGACGTTTATGAGGGTGTTGGTAAAGTGACTGTTGCCTTGTGCCTTTCCCTAATTAAATAAATTCATGTTTAACACAGTGCTGAATGAATGCTCTGTACTACTCCATGGGAAGCTGTGGTATAAAATAGAACATTGGTTGTTAGTCTTATTTCAGTAAATCCTTTCTTCCGCTGAATATATAACTGTCTGAGAAACACAAATAGTGAATAACACGGTTCCTAGGCTGCAACTAGCACCAGGCTCGGGATCTGACCTCCTTACTCTGACCTAGCAGGTGACTGACATGAGCAAACACTTGGACAGCACACTCATTATGAAGGAGTAGTCAGATAGAACAAGCGTGTCTACAAACACTGCAAGACAAAAAGCATTACATCTGCATCTGCATCGCTTCTACATTTCAAGTAAGTTCTTTGTCCTTTGTGCAAAAAAACCAAATTACAATTCAAATGGCGATTACAATTAGTATTGTTTCTGTGAATACTGTGAATATTGTTTCCTGATAGGAACTATTACTTCCAGTCAATACCAGCTACCATGTAACATTCAGTTCAATGTTCTGCCTCAGTTTCTGACCACAATGCTAATACCTTTGCGATCCTTCAGCCCACTTTAAGCAGTGTTGAGTGAGTGGAGCTGCAGGATGCAGCCACTAACCTAAGCCGCAACCTGTAATCCTAACGCAAACGTTGCGCAACAAAAGCTTTGCAACCTTGAGCTGCATCGTACACAATGGTATGAAGACATGAACGAATTGAAACATTGTCATATGATACTGACAATTCAAATTCTGCCCAATGCAATTTCATACAAAAGTGTGAGTATGTGAATATGCAAAGTGGATGAAGCATGAGGTAGGTTGTCACCGTTTTGTAAGTGGCTCTTCCATCTGAACTTCTGCAAAATTCTGAAACTAGGAAGCATTTTGCAAATTGATACAATTCAAATAACAATTTGAAGGATATCATTGAGTCAGTTTATAGTCAGATCAGATGACACAAAAATATACTCCCAATTGGCAAAAGAAGTCATAGAAATTAAACAAAGTGAGGACGGTGAAACAACACAAGCAGTTTGTAATATCAAGACACACAGGGTAAACAAAAAAGACCAAAAAAAACAAGAAACAAGAAAAAAAGATGAAAAAAGATACTTGTTTAGTTGATTGTTGGGAAAAGCGACAGGTCAATCATCGATATTTAAATGACCAGGTCAGGCTACACATCCTGCTTTAAATGATAAAGGGAGGAGGTGGACAGAAACATCAATAACGGGATGGAAGGAAGAAATAACAAATCATAATAAATGTAGCCAACACCTCTGAAGTTGAATATAAGTGGTTGTAGGAAAATCGGGCTGATTACACATGATTGGATTGATACAAGACACCCATTTTTAAGGCCCAAATAACTTTCCCTAAACAATGAAGCCAGTACAGAGGACATAAATTCTACAGCCAGACTCATTATGGAAAGAGAGTTGTCTTCAAAACAAGCACTGGACTGACTTGCAGCACCCCAGAAGCATTTATATGGCTGATGTTAATGGTTTCATTGTGAATGAAAATGTCTCAGTTACATTATACATTTAATTTTCAGCTAATGATCCTAGGTTAGACTGCAATGGCCATAGACACCTCCTCGCACGATAATCTATAACGCATTAAAATATGTCAAGGACTAACTTGTGGTCGGGCTGGCAACAGAGAACCGTGCCCACACCTCGCACTAACTGGGGCTGAAATTTAACATTGTCACATCATTTTGTGCAGGCATAGAACAGGCATAACAAGGTTGAATTTAATAGTAAGGTTCCCTGTGCACATTTTTTGGTCACTTCTAAATTGACTGTTGCCTATTTTTAGGCAAAGTGCCATTAAAATGACATATTATCATCCCACTGCATTAAATGGGGATTTAAATGGCCAGTCACTTCCGCTGGTAGGAGACACGCTCTGGCAGGGCAGTAAAAGCCGAGCCTATTGGAAATGCCACAGGAGGATTATTGGTTTTCAGATGAACATTGTTGCATCAATGAGCATTTCATGGAGTCACACGTGAGAATTTTGTGCCAATTTATTCATGTTTCAGATGACGAGCACCTGCAAATGTGAGCTTGTAGCACAAGTTTTGTTGCTATCCTTCTTGCCAGGTTGGTTTTTCTAATTGTCCTTCAGCAAGGCCCCTTTGAAAAGCACATTTTTTAGCCATTTGTTCATCAATAATGCCAGCATATGGGGAAACCAGTGAAAGAAATGTTTCTTACTGCTTCCTCTCAGTCATAACCCCATTTACTCGCAATAATTCTGTGCCCAAAGGAAATATCGCCTTTCGCTGCACAAAATGGAAAATTAGACAATCGTAAATATGATTGTATTCGAAACCTTCATTGGCCACATTAGTTACAAAATTCTCTCAAAATTCTGGTTATCAGATTAAACCAAACAAAGACATCTGGAGACACAAGCAGAATATCGATTTAATACTGATGACCTATCACAAAGCTCGAGAGTTCAATTTTAGTTGGATTGCGGCAATTGGCATTCATCTGATTTAGGTCAATTTGTAATTGAAAATTGTTGCTTATTTTGTTTGGAATTACAGTTTCATGATTGGTCCAACCTCAATATCTTTAGGACCGAGAATGTCTCCCTGTTACCATTTTACACTCCGATCTATGCTTTGAGTAAATTCAAAATCCTTTAAATTAAAAATGAGAAACCTTTGCAATACATGTCACGTAAACTGTTATTTGTTCTAATCTTGCCTTTGTGCTTATAAGGGAACTTAGTTATTCATGAAAGTCTTTGAATGCAGTATGTTACACATTGTGGCATTCGGCTGAAGTATTGCAGTGCTCAGCTCTGGACGAAACAATCATCATATCACATTATTGCCTTCCTATATCAAAGTTTAACATTTCTTGTTGTTCATTTATTAGTTGCAACTGAGGACCTGAATATAACATGAGGATTTTTTAATTAATTAAATAAAACACAACGATAAGGACTAGCACTTATGCTCATTAAATAATCAAAACTGAATAAAGTCTGAGAATAAGCTTATCTCCTTTAGACTGTATAAGAATAGACGGCATTTTGGATCATCGGGGTAAATGATTATACCCATGATGGGTATAAAGACTAACAAGTCCCATGGCCTGCAATCTAGGATCTTAAAGGCTTCAGAGATGGTGGGTGCAATGGCTATAATTTTCCAAAATTTCCTGGATTCTGGAAAGATCCCAGTGGATTGGAAAATCGCATACGTATCACCTCTATTCAAGAAAGGAGGGAAATAAAAGCAGGAAGCTATAGCCCAGTTAGCCTAACATCGGGAAAGTACAGAAAGAAGTGGTAGCAGGATATTTTGAAAATCATAACATAATCAGGCTGAGCCAACATCAGTTCTTTGAGGCAGTAGCGAGCAGGGAGGATAATGGGAACCAGTAGATGTGGTGCATTTGGATTTCCAAAAGCCAATTGATAAGAGGCCACATAAAAGTATACTACACAAGATAAGAGCTCATGATGTTGAGGGTAACATATTAGCATAGCTAAAGGATTGGTTAGCTAATAGGAAGCAGAAAATAGGGATAAATAGATTGACAAAATGTAACTAGCAGAGTGCCACTGGGAGCTGTGTTCGGGCCGTAACATTTTACAATCCATTGGCAGACCCTTCCTGCTGGCAGGATTCTGACAGACACCTGGTCAGCTCTCAACAGTAGCTAAGAGACTGAACCAGCACCGTAACCTTTTAAAGTTTTAATGCGATGCAGAAAGATTGATTTATTCCAGGAGTGATAATATGTGAAACAGCGCTTGGTTATTTTATAAACATACGTTATTTAAAAAAAATAAAATAAAACAATGTTTAAACTTTTACTTCAGCTCTAACACTAACAGCTTACATACTCTCTCTCTCTTTCTCTCTCTCTCTCTCTCTCTCTCACTGATTGCCCACTCCGGTAGATACAAAAGAACAGAGCTATGCCATTTATTTGCAGCTAACCTTTCATTCATGAACAAATAGGTCATCAGACCCTGTGATGGACCAATGGCTTGCCAAACAAGGTTGCCCTGAATGACAATGGATCTTGGGTGGATCACCATGGCTGAACTGGGGCATCCTGTGTATTGCCACCGATGAGTTAAGTATGAATGGGACACATTTACTCAGCTGTGGGTGTATCCCTCCGACTTTGCTGCTAGCAGTCTTTTCCCTCAGTCTGTTTAATCCTTAAATTGCCTGCTACATCTTGGACTCCATTACTGGACCCAGGTTCGTGATATCTCCCTATCATATCAGGATCTTCTGGTCCTACCGAAGTTGGCCCACCGTGGCGGGTTCCCCTGCAGTGGAACGGGTGAGCGATGCAAAATTCTGGGGACATCGGTAAGACCGGAAGATCATGTCCACGGCTAATGGCAAGCCTCCTCCGCCTGCAGAAGGCATGCCACGGTGGTGGGAAGCTGGAAAATCCCACTCTGCACCTTTTATTAAACATTCTTCGAATAATATACAAGGCAAGGCATAGTACAAGGCTTCCAACAGAATCCATCACCCATAATGCTCTGTTGTCAAATTATCTTGCACCACTGATGATGCAGACTGTCTATTTAATATTTACATTACATCTCCCCTAAGTCTCTGATAGGTAGAATGGATTTTTGACTTGACGGCAGCATCCAGCTAGTGGAGAACATCACTCATGTTGCTACTGTGCAGCAGTGATATGAAATGGCTAACTTCACCTATTGCTCAAACCTTTGAGAAACCTCACCCTTCCAGGAAATCATTAAGTATACTGGACACTTTTCAGATCCAAAAATTGTGGTCTTAGGCTTATTCATGTAAAATACACAATACACAACGGAGGGAACAACCATACTTTGGCTTCTCAAAGCAACATATTTTATATATATATTCATACATATGGTGCTGTCCTCTGCAGACCCATTTCTCTACATGAATGTCAGGCATCCTAGCACTCATCCTTTAGCCCCTCACTCCTCACACCCACTCCCGAATCTAATTCCATACCTGCATGCATCTTCCAAGCCCTCTCATATATCTGATGCCCTCATTCCCCATTCCTCCATTCCCCATTCTTGTCCCCCCACATTTACCCATGTTCTCCCCATTCCTTCACTAACCATGTATACATTATGGGCATGTATACATGGAGTCATGAATCCTTTAATAACATTGGGAAATGTTTGAAATGCTCATAAAACTGCTAAATGAACAACCATACAAACACACCTTGAAAAAAAGGCTTAATCCTATTAAATGCCCATTAAACTATCAAAATAAACAAAAAGACAATCAAAAACACTTCAAAGAAAACATAGTTCACTCTCAAACAGATAAAGCTCACAGTGTGTCCTTCAAAGCTGTATAAACAACCCCCACAGAGCTGAACCTATTAGTGGGTTTTGGAACTTCATATGTGGTCCTATCTCAGGTGTATAAAGAAAGCTCGTAAAGCTGAATATGTTAGAACATTTGAAGCAGGCTGAACATATGGTTATCTGGCTTAACAGATGGCTGATTTAGGTGACAGACACTTAATAGGAATAAGTCCTTTTTCAAGGAGCATTTGAATGAATGTTTCTTGAGCATCTCAAAGACAGTGTTTTTGTAGAGCTTATATCCTCTGTCCATTGTAGATACTGGAAACGTGCTTCAAAGGTTCAACAGATCTCTGAGCTTTAAATCAATGGAAAAATGAAAGAACGGTGCCCAGGTGACACATTACAGTCAGATTATCAATACTGTTGGAAGTGGAAGAGGAATTTATCCACTTGATAAAGTACTCTAATGTTGCTGAACATTTACACCACGCTGATCAATTTAATGGTTCCCTTACCTTTTAAGGAGGGAATCCTATGATGAATCACTTTGTTCAAAACATAAATAACTTATCATACAGCATCTGATTGTGACAGTTGATAATGGCAAGACCTTTTAAACTTACCTGCCAAAGATTCAAGATTCCAGTCGAGGATTCACCCAAGGTTAACAACTCCTCTGAGGTGCCTTAAACCAAATAGTCTAACAGAACAGACCAGACTCCATGGAAATATTAGGGGCATCTCAAATGGCGGCCCATAAAATGGTATCGGCAAGGATGCAGAGTGTTGATTTGGGCTGACTTCCCCTTATCCTCAGGCCATAAAATTCCCACAAGAATAGGAATCCCAGAAATGATCCCTTTTTGCCATTTTTAAATCCCACAGCCAGCCTCCTCCCCCACCCCCGCTTCTGTTCCGATATGAACAAAGGCGTGAAAATAAGTCCTCCAGTACAACAATTCCAAAATGTTAACACTGTAGTGGATGGCCCAAGGCTTCAGGCTTTAAAGTATTACAAAATAGCCCATAACCATTGAGATAGCAAAAATAATCAAATTTGTAAACAAATATAATTGGGCGGGATTCTCCGACCCCCCCCCCCCCCCCCGCTGGGTGGGAGAATCAGCGTGGGTTGGCGTGAATCCCGCCCCCGCCAGCTGGCGAATTCTCCGGCACCAGGGATTTTCCGGGGGCAGAAATCGCGCTGCCCCGGTCGGCTATTCTCTGGCCCGCGATGGGCCAAAGTCCCGCCCGTTATATGCCGGTCCCGCTGGCGTAAATTGGAGTTGGTCCCTTACCAGTGGGACCTGGTGGAGCAGGCGGGCTCCGGGATTCGTGGGGGGTCGTGGAGGATGTGGCCTCGGGAGGTGCCCCCACGGTGGCCTGGCCCGCGTTTGGGGCCCACCGATCCACGGGCGGGCCTGTGCTGTTGGGGCACTCTATTCCTATGCGCCGGCCGTGTATGCCTCCGCAATGGTTGGCGCGAAGGTGAACTCCCCTGCGCATGCGCGGGGATGACGTCAGCAGATACTTGCGCGCATGCACGGACCCAGCTGGCACGCCGCCAAAGGCCTTCCATGCAGGCCGGCGGGGCGCAAACCACTCCGGCGCCGTCCTAGCCCCTGAAGGTGCGGAATCTCTGCACCTTTGGGCCGGCCCGATGCCAGAGTGATCCCGCCACTCCACTGCGCCGTTTCTGCCCGCCCCGCCGATTCCCGGAGAATCCCGCCCAATTAGTGTTTTTTTAATCCTTTCAGGGGAAAATAGGACTATTGCATTTGAAGCTAGCTGCTCCTTACTAAAATTTTACTCTATTTCTGTGGTGTTTTTTTTTCATTTTATTTAAATGCGATCAATAAAACGATACATCTGTTGGTAAATTGTTGTACTTGAACTAAACAGCGTATTAAATTTGCGAGACTGAATGAAATGAGACATGAGACTGAAGTTTCGCCCATCTGTTGCGATGATTCAATTAAGCGCTTAAGACTCTTTGACAATAAGTGGGAAATTGTCCCAGTTTCCTGACCAACATTCCTTATTCAACAGACATCTGATTAACAGGTTAAATGCGACCTGCAGTATTTCATTCTGCCTCAAAATATTTCGATGTATGTGAAATGATTTGAGATATTTTTTTAAAGAACGTGATCAGAAACCCATGATTGTGACTGTATTTTTAAAATTTACTGCAAAACTTATATTTACAAAGCAATGTTAAAGCAATAAAATGCCACAAATTACCTCATGGGCACATTATAAAACAAAATTTGACTTCAAGACACATAAGAAGATCATAGGGCAGATTAACAAAGGGTGGTCGAAGTGGTAGGCCTTATTGAGTATCTCAGAAAAATTGAGAGGTGCAGAGATCTAGGGAGAGTATTCTATAGATTCGGGCCTAGGTGAGTGAAGGCACGAGTGGGGTGATTAAAATCAGAGTTGCTCAAGAGGTCAGAATTAAATAACGTGGATAATTCGAAGGGTTGGGAGACTGGAGGAGATGGCAGAGATAGCATAGAGGGATTTGAAAACAAGCATGAGAATTTCAATCATCAAGACATTGCTTGACCAGGGCCAATGAAGGTCAGTTGGGTGCAGGAGTGATAGGGGACTTGCTGTGAGTTAAGACCCGGGCTGCAGAGGTTTACGGAGGGTAGAATGTGGGAGACCAGCCAGGAGTGTACTGAAACAGTCAAGCCGAGGGGTAACAAAAACACAACTAAACGTTTCAGTAGTGGATCCAATGAATCCCTACAGTGCAGAAGGAGGCCTTTCGCCCCATCGAGTCAACACCAACCTTCCAAAAGAGCATTCTACCTCGGCCCACTCACCCGCCTTGTCTCTGTAACCCCATAACCCCACCTAACCTGCACAGCTTTAGACACTAAGTGGCAACTTAGCAGGGGGAAATCCACCTAACCTGCACACCTTTGGACTGTAGAAGGAAACTGGAGCACCCGGAGGAAACCCACGCAACCACTGGGAGAAGGTGCAAACTCCGCACAGACAATCACCCAATGCTGGAATCAAATCTGGGTCCCTGGCGCTGTGAGGTAGTAATGCTAACCACTGCGCCATTGTGCCAATAAACTGAGACGGGTGAAGTCAAATGTTACGGAGGTGGAAATAGGCGGTTTTAGTGATCGTGCAAATGTGTGGTCAAATGTGTAGCCTGAAGAGCAAGTATGACACTCAGACTGTTGCCAGGGAGATGGATGGTGTCAGTAGCTAGGGAACAGATTTGGAATGGGACTTATAATGATGGCTTCAGTCTTCCCAATATGAATTTGATTTTTTTTGTTTCAATTTAATAAGAACGTTTGTAACATTTGGAGACATGGAAGCATGAATAAATGCAAAATACTTCACATCAGCTAATCGTGAGTCTAAAGTTTGAATTAATGATTATTTAATTTATTTTAAAAATCTTCATTTAAATTTTGAATTAAACTATAACTTCACACTTGACTCAATTTAATTGGCGAAACCAGTGTTGGGCAGCATAATTCTTGTAAATTCCCAATTACGTTGTACTGCTTAGCATTATACAAAATACCGTTAAACTATTTCCAGGGGAAATAGGGGCAAATTTAGGTCTACAAAATTATGAGGGGCATAGACAGAGTGGCTTTTTCCCAGGGTAGAGGGGTCAATTACTGGGGAGCATAGGTTTAAGGTGCGAGGGGCAAGGTTTAGAGGAGATGTATGAGGCAAGTTTTTTTACTCAGAGGGTAGTGGGTGCCTGGAACTCGCTGCCGGAGGAGGTGGTGGAAGCAGGGACGATAGTGACATTTAAGGGGCATCTTGACAAATACATGAATAGAATGGGAGTCGAGGGATACGGACCCAGGAAATGTGGAAGATTTTAGTTTAGACGGGCAGCATGGTTGGCACAGGCTTGGAGGGCCTAAGTGCCTGTTCCTGTGCTGTACTTTTCTTTGTTCTTTGTTCTTTATTTTCTTTGAATATACCCATTCAGTTCTACTCGACCAAGGCAGTAAATTGTATTCAATTACAAATATTCAGCAGTCTGATTTGATGATCACTTCTCATCTGGTTTAGGGGGTGGTTTAGCTCACTGGGCTAAATCGCTGGCTTTTAAAGCAGACCAAGCAGGCCAGCAGCACAGTTCGATTCCCGTACCAGCCTCCCCGGACAGGCGCCGGAATGTGGCGACTAGGGGCTTTTCACAGTAACTTCATTGAAGCCTACTCGTGACAATAAGCGATTTTCATTCATTTTCATCTGCCGACAACCAAAAAACCATGGGAAGTTGGTAGGACAGATTTGGCGAGACAGGTCGGCCTTGCTTGTGGCCTGAAGTGCATTCTTCGATGCAACCATCGTCCAGCAGCAAAAAGGAAACCTATGTCGTTCTATTAGACTCAGGGTCATCGAGAGGAATGGATTCTGGTGAATGATGTGACTAACCTTCTCGATGTTCACCAACTCCAAACACGATATAAATGAGTTGCCAATGGCACCCACAATTGTGAATAGACTAAACCAAAAGGATTGCCAACGTATGATCAAAATCTTCATGTTTCTTCCAGGAGCAGGGTTACTGCAGCTGTGCCCTGACTTTCTCTGTGTTTCCAAAATGGAATACACACAGAAAGGCTTGATGGAGGAGCTTCCTGCCCATGAAACTCTCTTCCAGACAACCCCATTACCTGCACCTGTAGTCTTCATATCCATCAGATGATGGGAATTCTCATAGTTGCCAATTAGTAGCAAATGGCTCTCTCAGCTTTTCTGTGCTCCGCAGTCCCTATGGAGCCCATTTACAGAGGCACTTTTGTTTGTCAAAGTTGTCTTCAGCTTTTTCTCACCTATATCCGAAACACAAGTCTCCAGTCGTCGCATGGTGACATTTCAAATATCTGTGGAGAGCTGAAAACGGCCTGGGGGCAGGAAAAATGCTGGATTCGCTCACAATTACCCATAAACAATAATTAACTATTTCTTTAATGCCGTCAGAAATTCTTCTTCCATTACCCAGAAGAACATTTCAGCTGTTAGTCGCTCTTAGTGTGATGTGCTCTGTGATATCAATCCTGGACGTGGCTTCTTGACCTGAAACTGGGATTACCTTGAGCTAGTGCACATGATTAACATTTTCAATTTCAAATCCTATCTTGTATTTCTTTTTAAGGTATCCAATTATTTATCTCCTCCCAAAGCCCATCCGTCCAGGCTTGTTCGAACCTTTCCTCAATTATATGTCCTCTGGCAGTTATAAGGCCTCGAGATATGTTACAATCCCAGTTGATGTTACGACTGGACAAGTCCAATCCCAAAGTAGAACCCACCTTGATTGATCCTATTTTTAATTTCCTGTTTAGAACCGCGGAAGGTAGCTACTGAACAGAGTCACATGAGCCAGCTGATGAAGTTTTGACAAAAGAACCTAACTTTTAATAAATAAGAAAAGATGAACTACATTACAATACTCTTTCACCCAAAACGATACTTTACAGATACATACAGACTCGTAAGGATAACACAAATTACAAAATCTATCTTATGCGCTAATGTTCACAAAAGGTAGACAGTTCAGTAAAATCAAAAGGTGATCTGTGGTCGGACACTCCACATTCTGAAACCAGGTTACAAATGCCACCCCAAACGGATACCATGGATCCCTCATCTGCTCCCCCTGCTGGTCACAGTGTCTCACTGAACTCCAGCTTTCTCTCCAGAATTTGTAATCTCAATACTCAGGGGGCGAAATTCTCCGCCCCCCACGACGGGTGGGAGAATAGCGGGAGGGCCTTCCCGACATTTTTGCCGCCCTCCCGCTATTCTCCCCCCCCCCCCCCCCCCCGCCGAAGTCCCGACCTGAATCGCTGCCGCCGTTTTTTTACGGCCAGCAGCGATTCTCAGCTGTTAGATGGGCCGAAGTCCCAGCCCTTTACGCCGTTTTTACGAACGGAAAACACACCTGGTCTTGCCGTTCGTAAAAACGGCGTGACTAACTCGCTATTAATAACCATGGCACCGATTGGCACGGCCGTACCACGGCCGTGCCAAGGGCCCACGATCGGTGGGCACCGATCGCGGGCAGCGGGCCCGATGCCCGCGCACTACTTGTCCTTCCGCCGCCCCGCAGTATCCATTCGCGGGGCGGCTGAGGGGCAACCCGGCCCGCGCATGCGCGGGTTTCGCGCAAAAACGCGATGACGTCACCCGCACATGCGCGGGTTGGAGTCTTCCAAACTGCGCATGCGCGGCTGACGTCATATGACGCGTCAGCCGGCGCTAACTCCGGCAAGCGGGCTTAACGATTTTCGTTAAGCCCATCTTGCCGGAGCCTACGGCGTCGGGCTGCTAGCCCCGACCGGGGACCAGAATCAGTCCCCGGTCGGGAAGGGGCGCGCTGCCGTAAAACCCGCCCGGGTTTTACGCCAGCTTTACAATTTCTCCCGTTTTGGGAGAATCGCGCCCAAAGTATTTGCCTTGGAATCTTCTCTCAAATTATGTTTTCACTTGGATGACAACAACAAGTATCCACTTCCAGTGTTCCATTCCCCTGGATCACCCATTCAGGCTATGCCTTCCGCACAACCTCTCTGATACTCAGCTTGCCAGGGGCTGGTTTAGCTCACTCAGCTAAATCGCTGGCTTTTAAAGCAGACCAAGCAGGCCAGCAGCACGATTCGATTCCCGTACCAGCCTCCCCGGACAGGCGCCGGAATGTGGCGACTAGGGACTTTTCACAGTAACTTCATTGAAGCCTACTCGTGACAATAAGCGATTTCCATTTCATTTCATTTCAATAGAACACTTCTGTTTCATAGGCCTATAATGAAGAATTACAGACCTTCAACTGCCTCCTTGGATCTCTGATGTCTTGCAAGTGTATTTTGCCTAGTCAGCTTCCTGGAGCTTGCTCTCTTTAATTTGGAGCTTTTTCCTCTGCCCCTTACTTTAACAGTAAGAAGTCTTACAACACCAGGTTAAAGTCCAACATGTTCGTTTCAAACACTAGCTTTCGGAGCACTGCTCCTTCCTCAGGTGACTTTTTTTTCCCAGAAACATATACATAGACAAATCCAAAGATGCCAGACAATGCTTAGAATGTGAGCATTTGCAGGTAATTAAGTCTTTACAGATCCAGAGATAGGGGTAACCCCAGGTTAAAGAGGTGTGAATTGTCTCAAGCCAGGACACTTGGGAGGATTTTGCAAGCTCACGCCAGATGGTGGGGTATGAATGTAATGCAACATGAATCCCAGGTCCCGGTTGAGGCCACACTCATGTGTGCGGATCTTGGCTATAAGTTTCTGCTCAGCAATTCTGCATTGTCGCGCGTCCTGAATGCTTACCCGAAGTTCAGAGGCTGAATGCCCTTGACTGCTGAAGTGTTCCCCGACTGGAAAGGAACATTCCTGCCTGGTGATTGTCGCGCGATGTCCGTTCATTCGTTGTCGCAGCGTCTACATGGTCTCGCCAATGTACCACGCTTCGGGACATCCTTTCCTGCAGCGTATGAGGTAGACAAAGTTGGCCGAGTCACACGAGTATGTGCCGCGTACCTGGTGGGTGGTGTTACCATGTGCAATGGTGGTATCCATGTCGATAATCTGGCACGTCTTGTGTGGTGTCGTGGTCACTGTTCTGAAGGCTGGGCAGTTTGCTGCAAACAATCGTTTGTTTGAGGTTGCGCGGTTGTTTGAAGGCAAGTAGTGGGGGTGTGGGGATGACCTTGGCAAGATGTTCATTCACCTGAGAAAGGAGCAATGCTCCGAAAGCTAGTGTTTGAAACGAACATGTTGGACTTTAACCTGGTGTTGTAAGACTTCTTACTGTGCTCACCCCAGTCCAACGCCGGCATCTCCACATCATGCCTTACTTTAACCTTATGGAGCAGAACTTGAATTTGATCCTGGTCCTTGCTCTTTGACATAGATATCATCTTGGGACTTTTTCTTGTCCCTCTATGGTTTTTGAACCTTCTATTTTAGTTTGGGGCTTGCTATGTGTCCCTTTGCATGTCTTGCCTGATTTTACAACTGAACTAAAACTGCTGTTTTGTTTTTTCCTGTGTCTGTGGCTCTCATGTTGCTAGGCAACAGGACTTTTTTTCTTCTACCTTGTTTTTAAACTTCCCCAAACTACTTCAAGGATTCAGAGCTATTTGAGAGGGATTCCTCCTGAGAGACATAGAGCCTGATTTTTAGTGCCCCACCGGGGCTGAGAGAGGAATTGGCGATTTTTAATGGAATGGATGGATGTTTTCCAGACTGGGAGGTGGTTTGCAGTGATAGTCCCAAAGGGTCAATTTTGAATCCATTACTCTTCTCAATTTTAAAAGATAACCCAGACCCAGGTGTTTAAAGTTTTAACGTTTGGAGATGATATCGGTTATCATATCCAATTGGTTACTGACCCTACCGAAGTTTGCAGAATCAAAAGACAATTAATAATTTTAATTATGAATCAATTAGTTGTGCAGGCACAAATCTTTAGGGGGCGCCTCTAGAATGCTCACCTTGTCCCACACCCTGGTAATAGGGGATTGGTGGGATAATGTGCCGACCCCTCTGGGGAAAGGGTACTTCAGTGCTTCCATGTATATATTTTCATAAAATTGTACTTGCTTTCTTTGGAGATACTCATAGTTGACATATTGAGGTTAGTCCCACTTCTACCAGTTGACAGCATGGCAGTCGTGCCATTATCAATCTCACAGCAGTATGTCTCTCTCAGAGCTGGAGACAAGGGGACACTCAAGCTTGGAAATCATACATTGGTGGCTTTGTTTTGGGTAAGTACAAGTTCAATTACCAACAATGCCAAATGGGAGTTCCCTCAGTAGGCCTGAACCCAATATCACTCGGGTCCTGGCTGAAATTCTGGCACAGTTTCGAGAAAGTTATGGTGAATGTATATGGGCATGGATTTTCATCCTGAGGATTTTATTTAATAAAAGGCCACCTTGCCACTAAAGAGTTAGAAAGTCTGAGTATTGCTAAAAAAAAGAGACATATTGTCAAAGCTTTTTGACTTGCACTCAACAGGACACTTTGCAAGAATGCCAATAGTAAAGGTACCAACAATTTAGACTGCATGAGAAAAGAGTGCTGATTGGTTGTCAATTGGACTCTGATTGGTCGAGATATTGCCATGGAGAATGCACCAGGGGACAGTTAACTGCCAAACACATATTCAAATTAAAACCAGGCAACGTGACTCTGATCGGTCAAGGCATTGTCATGGGATATGTACCATGCAAGTGCAGTCCCCCAAGCTTTTGTTTAGTTGAAAAAGGTATAATTCCTTGACATGCTCCTTTTGCCTACAAAGCACATGGCCTGGGTTTTAATATATGTAACTTCGAGCATGCTTAAGCGAGCCACACTGAGAGCCTGACTCATAATCCTAAATTAGTTTTCAGAGTAATTTGCCAGTCTTCTATTTATAAACCCTTACCCATTTACTTTGTTTCTACCACATTAACAACTTCCGCTGAACGGTAGCATGGTGGTTAGCATCAATGCTTCACAGCTCCAGGGTCCCAGGTTCGATTCCCGGCTGGGTCACTGTCTGTGTGGAGTTTGCACGTCCTCCCCGTGTGTGCGTGGGTTTCCTCCGGGTGCTCCGGTTTCCTCCCACAGTCCAAAGATGTGCGGGTTAGGTGGATTGGCCATGCTAAATTGCCCGTAGTGTAAGGTTAATGGGGGGATTGTTGGGTTACTGGTATACGGGTTACGTGGGTTTAAGTAGGGTGATCATTGCTCGGCACAACATCGAGGGCCGAAGGGCCTGTTCTGTGCTGTACTGTTCTATGTTCCATGAAGTCTTTAATGATCTGTGTATATGAACACCTCTTTTTGTCTATACTTGTCAAAAATATGCCACTTGTAATACTTTATTTTTCCACATTAATTGCCCATCAGCAATGCTTCTTTCCATTTCATCATTTTATCCTCTATGTTATCATGTTATCCTAATTTACGACATTATTAAGTTTCATATCATCTCCAAACGTTAAAACTTTAAACACCTGAGTCTGGGTTATTTTTTTAAATTGAGAAGAGAAATGGATTCAAAATTGACCCATTGGGACTATCACTGCAAACCACCTCCCAGTCTGGAAAACATCCATCCATTCCATTAAAAATCGCCAATTCCTCTCTCAGCCCCGGCGGGGCACTAAAAATCAGGCTCTATGTCTCTCAGGAGAAATCCCTCTCAAATAGCTCTGAATCCTTGATTCCATCAAAATATATCTAATATAAACAGAACCCAGGAGGCAAGCAGTTACTTGACTAAATGTGCTACATGCAGTCATACATCATCTGTGTTAAATGAACAGTGAATATTTTCTATTGACAGTCCTAATACAAGTACAATCAGTGCTGCATTATACTTGGGAAATACCACATTGATATAAAAATAGTGCATCTGCCGATCCAACTGTTAACCTCACCATGATATTAAACCATATGGGGTCGATCTTGATTTTGTGCGATTGTGTAAAACCCCAAGCTATCTGCCCATCTACATCTACTGGCAATTCTATTTCCATCAATGTCAAATGAAATGAAAATCGGGAGAGAGGAGAAAGGTAAAACAGACTGCTGACTCGCTATCATCCATTTTACACAATCACGCAATGTCGAGATCTATCCCAGTGAGAGTAGAGGTTTACCACTGAAGGCTATCTTTGATGCCGCAGCTAACAGATACCGATTCCAGCAATGTCTCCAGATAATGCCCAGGGGGCCAAGTTACATTGAAGCTGAATGTCGTGGTCAGTCAGATCCTAATGAAAGTGCCATCTGAATGTTGCTCTTTAATGGTATACATTTTAGGAATACAAATTGAAAATTGTCTTTCATATTCATCCCCATCTGCTGGTCTTCACTAAGGTCATGTTAGTCGACACATATATAGCATCTTTATTACTACAGGTAAAGTCAAGTCCTGAAAGCATTCATCTTTATTTTTTTGGTTCATCCTTGACCATGGTTCTTTTCCCATTTGTCCCCCTCACCAGAAGCTCGCTGCTGTTTAAAGTTTCCTGTAACCATAATCAATCGTGGCTCAATTGACCACTCAAACTGTGTCTGCTCTCGCAGCTGCTTTACGTCCAGGGCTAATTTTGGGAAGGATGGATCTGTGGTCCTTTTGCATCTTTCCCTTTAATTGATGCTTGACTAACAACTGACAGGCAAAGGAGCACTAGTGCAGGCTCCACACAGCATTGTGCATTTCAATTCTAGGAGGACTTGCTGGTACGCGCACTAAAGCCAATGCCCGACACTAATGCAAAATGACAAATTCATTCCTCCTCAGCTCTCATTTAACATTCTGAGAGGAAACTACTGACGGAAATTATTTCCCTAGGTTCCCTGGCATATTTACTCAACAGGGTACTCCATTTCCTAAAGATCTGTGATAGCCTAGGTTTGAACATGGTTAGAAAATTGTTCCACTTCTCTGATCACATATCAATTTTCAAATACTTAACATAGACTGCAATTATATTTGACTATATCTGTACAAAATTATAAACCAGATCAGTATGTTAATTGTCCAAATGCCGGGAGGAATTCTCCGACCCCACCCCTGGGGGGGAAGGGAGGGGGGTGAGGAGGGTGGGGGGGAAGGGGGTTGGGGGGGGAGGGAGGGAGGGGGTGGGAGGGGGGTGAGGGGGTGAAGGGGGGTGGGGGGGAGGGAGGGAGGGGGTGGGAGGGAGGGGGTGGGAGGGGGGTGAGGGAGTGGGGGGGTGAAGGGGGGTGGGGGAAGGGGGTGAGAAGGAGAAGGGGGGAGAAGGAGAAGGGGGGAAAGGAGACGGGGGGGAGGGACGGCCCTCCGTGGCTCAACCATCCTCGCCGCTTCCTCCGTTCTTCTGGCCGCTCGCGCCTTTTTACGATGCGGAGCGGCATCATTGTGGCGTCATTCGGGAGTCGCAGCCTTTTCGCACTCATTTGACGCGTGACACCCACGGCCCCGCTCCTAGCCCATTTCCGGGCCGTGAATAGCTCGGGAGCGGGACCGTATCGGGCCGTCGTGAAGCTCGGCCGATTTCACGACGGCCATCCTGTTTTTTATCGGGAGCGGAGAATACCGCCCTGTTTGCCTCCATTCAGATTCTGCAACACCCCATTTGGTACAAGGAGAGGAAAAAAATGGCCCTGAATTAAATGGGAAATTAAGATAAGTTCAGGGCACACTGTTGTTTGCATAAGTAACACAGCATACAGGTGAGGACATGATACCATGTGGACTGCAGATCTCCACATATTGCAGGATGATTTATAGCACGCAATCGTTAATGAGTGTTTCATAAAATGGCTGCATTTGCACTGTTCAGGCAAATTAAATTCACCACAGAATGTTAGGGCTGGTAGTTAGTAATGGAATGACAATTTTAGTGATGAAATTTATCGCCCTGCAATCCAGCTCACCTATTTCAGCCCAGAAAAGGGACGGTTGGATCTGCAGAGTCTCACTTTGCAGGTGCTAAAGTTGTTTCTCAAATTTTCAAAAAAGGTTTTCTTACTTTTCCTTTTTGTCGTCTTTGTTTCTCTCTACCTTAATCTAGAGCTGGATTCTCCATTGCGAGTCCGCCCCATGACCGCTGCGAGCGAGGATGGAGAATTTGACGCGCCATTCACTGGCGGCAGGTCTCCCCGTTTCTGCCACTGTCAATGGGATTTTTGGAGTCACCTCATGCCGCCGGGAAACCTGTGGGTGGGGGAGGGGGGGGGGGGGGGGGGGGGGGCTGCTGGCGGGACCGGAGAACCCCGCTACCAGCAAATGGTCTGAAAATTACAGCCCCAATCTTTCTTTCACTCTATTTCCCTTTCAGTATTTAATTTGGCCCTAATTCACTCTCTTTGTTTAAACCCAGTTCAGGGATTTCGGGCACGGTTCTCTGAAAATGGGGCTATGTCCCCACACCGGCAGGAAAACAGGCGCCAACGACTCCGGTGTCAACGGCCCCCCAAGGTGAGGAATTCTCACATTTCTAGTGGGCTACATTGCCGCCAGAGTCATCCCTGCTGCTCCAGCCAGCACCAAAGGGCTGGCACGAGTTCATGCACGTGTGGAATGGCCGGCGTGATCTCGTGCATGCGTGGACCGGCCGGTGTATATCCGCACATGCGTGGGAGATCTCTTCTCCACGCCGGCCCCCGGGCAATATGGTGGAGCCATACAAGGGCCCGGTGCGGAGGGAGGAACAAGCCCACCCGCAGATCGGTAGGCCCCGATCGTGGGCCAGGCCACCGTGGGGCCCCCCACCCGGGGTCGGATCCCCACCCCCTCCCGCACACTTACCTGCCAGGTCCTGCTGTGCGTGAGGTGAGTAATTCATGCCGGCTGGACTGGCCAAAACTGGACGGCCACTCGGCCCATCGTCCGGAGAATCGCTGGGGGGGGTCCGCTGTCAATGGCCCCCGACCAGCATGGCGGAGATCCCACCGCCACCCAAAAAACGGCACTGGAGAATAGGGCAGCGGGCGTCAGGGCGGCAGGGTGGGATTCGCGCCTCCCCCTGGGGATTCTCTGACCCGGCCATTCTGTTTGACCTGCACCAGTTTCCTGAACCTCGAGGTGCCTTCATCATCTTGCACTTCCAGTGATTTACAGCAAAACTTTGAGCTGAAGGTTGGGGTTGGGGGAAACAGAATAACCAACAGCACATGCGGCAAGATGCTCCTCCCCAGCAAAACCTTGGCCGCCGACTTCTCATTCCTCCAGAAAGCTTTTAAAGCTGCAAAAATGTGGCTTGCTCTTGAGTAGTAAATATCCATCTTTCATAGATCAAAGGCTTCCTTCTGGAATGCTCCAGAAATAAAATCTGCCAGGACGATAAATATTTAAAGAGACCACTTCAGCAAAGTTGTATCCCTAAAAATATTCCATAATTCTACTTTTGGGAACCATTCAGAAAGAAGAGTGAAGAGTTTATGGCAGCAAAGGTATTTTATATGAGTGACACAACCACCACTAGCATCAACACTTGATTTAATAGCCGAGGATGTGGTGTGGCAGAGTGTTATACTGATCACACTGAAACAAACAATAGCAGAGATTTATTAATACTGATAAAGGATGTTTTATATAGAAAAATCATTATGCATTTTCAGGCAGCTATGCTAATAGAAATGTCAGTGTAAACCAGAAACTTGCCTTTTTCTTTTACAAAAAGCAGAATATTTGGATGTTCGAACCCAAACTCGAATGAGATTTTCCCTTTAAAACAGATGCCTGAGCATGTGTGTTTGACCACTTTTTACAGTGAACTTGAATGTGAAATAATTAATATGAAATAAGGGCATTTCGGCAATGGGACTGAAAGACAGCATTCTCTTAATTTGTGGCTCTTCAGAAATGACATGCCACTGCTGTCTCCATTATTCTCGCCTGCAGCATAAATCAACACATTCTCAGGGTTTATGTCAAAGTTGCTCCCATCTCCACAAAACGTGGAATGTGTTAATGGAATTAACAACTGATTAGAGGCCGTGAAGTGAATTGGAACACATGGCATCAGCCCCTTCCCATTCTGTGATTAAATGTAGGTTAAGTTCCGTAGTCATCAGATAACTCGTGATTAATTTGACAATTGTATTTTGGTAACTCTTTTAACGATCACCAGATGTTGCCAAAGGAATAAGTTCTAACAGTTTCAATGTCAGGCCCACAATACAAAAGCACCCATGTCATAAAAGCTTTCAATCTTGCCTATTCCCCGAAGATGACTTTTTACAAAAAGCTAATGAATTTATTTTATTCATTGAATCTTACTTCGGTCACCTAGATACGCATCTAATTAACTAATTGCTTGATTAAAGAGGCAATTTAAATGCACAAAATTGTTTTTAGATGACCTGGAATGCATTTCTAATTATTCTCTCTCTTTAAAAAAATGCCAATTACCTCTTCGGTGATGTGTACAAAACACCTCTTGAGATGCATGCATCTTGCATGACGGCTCTTGTTATTGAAACAGCACCCAGTGGAATGCCTTCCATTATTTGTTGATAACTTAGTTGATATAAAGAAAACGGTTTGGATTGTTGCTCATTTTCACCAGTGCTTCACAGTCTTCTTGTCGCAAAAATCACAAATACATTCTTTCTAAATTGTTTACAATTTTGCCCCACAAGTCCCAAAGGGGTAATATTTCCTCAAATGGAATATTTTAGTACTTGTCTCAAGGTACCTTGAGCATTGCTAATGTTACTCAACACACTTTGATATACATTTGCCACACTGGTAATCACGAGCAAAGACACCCAATTAGTCAACAGGGTGATTTTAGACAGATTCAATTACCATTGCAGCAGTCAGAGGTCAACGGTTTAAAAGCCTTCTTGCATTATTTAGTGCCTTTAATGTTGGAAACATTCAAAAGAGTTAAATCTTGACTACAGAACCGGCACAGAGTTTCGAAATGGTGTTGAAATATCATTGGGCGCGATTCTCCCAAAACGGGAGAAATCGTAAGGCTGGCGTCAAACCCGGGCGGGTTTGATGCCAGCGCGCCCCTTCCCGACCGGGAACCGATTCTGGTCCCCGGTCGGGGCTAGCAGCCCGACGCCGCAAGCTCCGGCATCACGGGCTTAACGAATTCCATTAAGCCCGCTTGCCAGAGTTAGCGCTGGCTGACGCGTCATATGACGTCAGCCGCGCATGCGCGGATTGGAAGACTCCAACCCGCGCATGCGCGGATGACGTCATCGCGTATTTGCGCGAAACCCGCGCATGCGCGGGCCGGGATGCCCCTCAGCCGCCCCGCGAATGGATACTGCGGGGCGGCGGAAGGACAAATAGTGCACGGGCATCGGGCCCGCTGCCCGCGATCGGTGCCCACCGATCGCGGGCCCATGGCACCCTTGGCACGGCCGTGGTACTGCCGTGCCAATCGGTGCCATGGTTATAAAAAGCGAGTTGTTCCCGCCGTTTTTACGAACGGCCAGACCAGGTCTGTTTGCCGTTCGTAAAAACAGCGTAAAGGGCTGGGACTTCGGCCCATCGAACAGCTGTGAATCGCTGCCGGCCGTAAAAAAACGGCGGCAGCGATTCGTGTCGGGAGTTGGGCGGGGGGGGGGGAGAATAGCGGGAGGGCGGGAAAAATGTCGGGAAGGCCCTCCCGCTATTCTCCGACCCGTCGTGGGGGGCGGAGAATTTCGCCCATTGACTCTGGTCATAACAGTTGACGTTACTTGTGCAGAAGGAGAGACAATTGAAGATGTGGCAATAGAAAGACACAAAGAGGAAGGCAATTACCTCATTATTACCTGACCTTATCTAAGGAGCAGTACATTGGAAGGATTAGCCTTGCCAGAGATAGATTACCATAGTGTATGGGGCGTGATTCTCTGACCTCCGCCGGGTCCGAGAATCGCCGGGAGGCAGCATGAATCCCGCCCCGCTGCCCTGACGCCGGCTGCCGAATTCTCCGGTGCCGGGGTTTTGGCGGGGGTGGGAATCGCGGCGCGCCAGTCCGCGGCCGCTAGCAACGGTTCTCCGGCCCGCAATGGGCCGAGCGGCCGCCTGTTTTCGGCCTGACCCGCCGGCGTAAATTAGACCAGCTCCTTACCAGCGTGACCTGGCTCTGCGGGCGGCCTGCGGAGTCCTCGGGGGGGGGGGGGGGGGCGCGTGGGGATATGGCCCCAGGGGGTGCCCCCACGGTGACCTGGCCCGCGATTGGCGCCCCCGATCCATGGGCGGGCCTGTGCCGTGGGGGCATTCTTTCCCTTCGCGCCAGCCACTGTAACGGTCCGCCATGGCCGGTGGTGAGAAGAACTCCCCTGCGCATGTGCTGGGATCACGCCAGAACACGATGGTGCTCTGCACATGCGCCAACTAGCGCCGGTCGGTGGAGGCCCTTCGGCGTCGGTTGGCGTGGCGCCAAATACTCCGGCGCCGGCCTAGTCCCTGAAGGTGCAAAGGATTCCTCAACTTTGGGGCGGCGCGACGCTGGAGTGGTTCACGCTACCCCTCGGCGCAGGTGCGGCCCACCCTACCGGTTCGCGGAGAATCCCGCCCATTTAATGTGGGTTTAAAAATATGTCTGTTCAAATCATGGTATCCGTTAATGCAGATGGACATCCAATACACCAGGAGGAGGTCACTGGGGCACAGGTAAAGGCACCATTTTCACAGGGGTGTTCTGGAGATAACTGCCACACGGTTTTGGAAAGCAGGCTGGTTCATTCATTTTTCCGAAGGTGGCTGTAGCTGTAATCAGCGACTTAATGTCATACTTGGTTTCAATTTGTTCTGGACGAGAAATAAAACTTGTAACCTTTGTCAGCAGTCCTGGAAATGTTGTAATTCTGAGGAAAGAAGTGGTGGACAAAATTATTTGGATGGGGGGAATGGAAAGGGGAGGCATGGAAGTGACGAATAAGGGTAGGGGATCTAATGTATGGGTCGTTCAGGTCTAGGGCTGGGGGAGTTGTTCTGGGGATTTTGTGTGTGTTGGATCTTTGTTTTAAATGTTAAAATTATAAATGCCTCAATAAAATATTTTCTTGAAAAAAAATTAAAAATTATTTGGATATAATACTTGTGGGGATTTGCTTAGTATAATTTAATGCCCTCGCTCCTTCTCCCCGTCCGCAATGAGTTGAAGACATGATGGGGCATAAAATGGGGTAGGAAGGTTCAGGGTGTAGCACCCATTGAATTCTCGACTCCTTCCAATTAAGTTCAGGGTGGGCAGGGTCAAGATGGTCTTTCCATAATATGGCCAATTAGTGGCCCTTAAGTAAGACCATACGACCATAAGGCATAGGAGCAGAATGAGGCCATTCGATCCATCAAGCCTGCTCCACCATTCAATCATGGCTGTTCT
This sequence comes from Scyliorhinus canicula, assembly GCF_902713615.1. Taxonomy (NCBI): domain Eukaryota; kingdom Metazoa; phylum Chordata; class Chondrichthyes; order Carcharhiniformes; family Scyliorhinidae; genus Scyliorhinus; species Scyliorhinus canicula. The sequence goes on along the minus strand of NC_052165.1, from coordinate 20,837,637 downwards.
GTTTCTCACCTCCATTCTTGTGCCTTCTCCCCATAATGCCTGATTCCCTTATTAATCAAGAATCTATCTATCTCTGTCTTCCGGACACTCAGTGATTTGGCCTCCAGAGCCTTCTGCGGCAAAGAGTTCCACAGATTCACCACTTTCTGGCTGAAGAAATTCCTCCTCATCTCTGTTTTAAAGGATCTTCCCTTCAGCCTGAGACTGTGCCCTCTGGTTCTATTTTCTCCTATTAGTGGAAACATCCTCTCCATGTCCAGTCTATCTGGGCCTCTCGGTATCTTGTAAATTTCAACAAAATCCCCCTCTTTCTTCTAAACTCCAATGAGTACAGGCCCAGAGTCCTCAACTGTTCCTCATACAACAAGCTCTTCATTTCAGAGATCATTCTTGTGAACCTCTGCTGGACCCTTTCCAAGGCCAGCACATCCTTCCTTAGATATGGGGCCCACAACTGCTCGCATTTAGAAAAAAGTCTATGCCTCAATTCTTCCTACCAAAGTGCATAACCGCACACTTTTCAACAGTTAAAGGTCGCTGAAGGGCCCCATCACAACTATTGGTATTCTACCAGTAGCAGAAGAAGGGGGCTCCCCGGCCACATGGACAGGTCACCATGTCTAGTTCGCCTGCAAGTTCCTAGGGAGAATGACTCGCTCCTGTTCGGGCATTCCGTGATAAGAGCTGTCCTTTAAAACAATACATCCTTGCTGGACCAGTCTATCACATTGGACCGGCTTGCCTGCCCCACTTGCCTTCCCTCCGGGCCTCCAGCACAGGTCCTATTCCTCGATCTACTGCAGTACTGGCAGTGGTCCTCTCTCCTGGTGACACTGGTGGAACTGAAGATCTGCTGAGCTGTGATTGGCTAACAGACCCCACAGACCCAGAAACGTTGATGCTAACCAGATAGGTGCCTGCTTGACTTTTTATCACATTGGCACACCCAGGAATGGTTGCATCCAGGCGACCATCAGCTCTCCAGCTTGGGCATTAAAGGATTGAAATAATCTGATTGGTTTTCTTTAAGTTGACATATTTTCTCATGTTAATTAGAGTTCTAATTTGTGACAGATTTATAAACTCGACATTTGCGGTAATCAGATCAAAGTGAGAGACAAATAATGCATTGAATGCAAATATGTATACATATCTCTTCTAACCATCAACAAAGAACAAGCCAAATCTCTTGTTGGCTTCAAAATTCAAGACTGAAAAAAATTAAAATTGGCATTTGGACTCTCCATCACTTTCTTAGCCTGTCTCCCTATTAGTTTGATGCCTATTAGTTTCTGAAGCACAAAGTAGAATTTGTAACAATTGTTAATCAGAAAGTGTGATTTTTTTCTCCACTCTTCGTGCCCCACATCCTGTTTTCCTTTAAAGGCTCTCTCCCTCAATCTTACTTCAAAGCATTTCCAAGTCGTGCACTTCTAGGTTAAACTGATTTGAAGAAAAAACGGCTGAGTATGAAGTGCTAGAAATTAAAGAGGGTACTCAATCGCTACATTTGCGCCTGGTTGAATAAATCAATCAGCCCACAGAGTCACAGCTCTGGGCAAAAATATAAGATGCAGGGTCGGCTTTTTGCGGAGATTAGGGCCTTTCAGAGCAATTTACATGAAGGCCATAAAAAACTTAAAAGGCAATCCCATGGCCCGAGTTTTATGCTTGGCATTCACAATTGGTCGTTGGGCGCAGAAGTGGATGCCCGCAATAGTCCAAGATTGCTTTCTCCACACGATATCACGTTGGATGGTCAATTCAGGTCTTCCAGTGTGAAATGTGTCTACCTGTTAGGTTGATAGCATGGGCAGGGATGGGAACGAGTTGGCTGCCAGGTCAAATACAGACCTGGCGGTGGGTTTAAAGACTCTACAGGTAGCATGCAGAGAGTTGGCTGCGGTTGCAGGGGAGGCAGAGGGAGCTTTCCAAAGCCATGGAAGATTGCATTTGGAGTGGTCATATCCGCAACACCTGGTGGACATGGAAGGCGGGAGAGCAGATTCAGTGAGCACTCTCCCATCTATAACTAGGTTGAGAGCCTGGGGTTCTGGTGGAGGAGGTCTGTGCCAGACGGCACATTTGGATGCCCTGGGATAGCAAGAGAAAGCCATCCTGTTTAACCAAGAAGGCCTGGGCAGAGGTTGCCGCCCAGGTCAGTGGGCGTGACTTGGTGCACTGCATGTGGTTTCAATGATTATCTGCGGTCTGCAAGGGTGAGTGTGTGAGGAAGTGTAGCCGGGTGCCCATTGGGATGCTCAGGGGTGTAAAAATGTGTGTGTCAACTGGCACTGAAGCCTGGGCTGCCAAGGCTGGGATGTCAGCACACTTGTCCTCAGTGCATTGAAGGGTGAAGTGTGCCAGCGTGACATGATTCTTAACTGGCTGTGAGGAGAAGGGAGGCAAGCTGGAAAGTACCTTCAAGAAGAGGGAGCACGAGTAGAATTCTACTTTTCCTTTTCAGGAGAAGAGAAGCCATAATGCAATGGAGTGCCAAAGAACGGGGCGGGGGCGGGGGGGGGGGGGGGGGGGTATCCGACCTCTGGGTCCATGCAGTCAATACGGGACTAATGCAATGGAGCTGGAGCGTCACCACCCAGCTCGCTCCAACAGGCATGGTGAGGCAGGGGTCCCGGATGAAGGTAGGAGTGCAGTGCACAGGTGCTTGTGCAATGGGGAGTGTAAACATTATGGAGTCTTCTCATCTGAAATGGAAAATATCGCAGCAAGAGGGTCCAATGAAACTCCAATGCAGCTGGCACCGTCCTGCAGGTCTCCATTGCCTTAGCAATGCACAGTGTATGCACAACCTTTACATGATGATTGAATGTACTGACATATTGTCTTCCTCCCACAGAGGTATTGGACGTCCGCGAGAGCTCCCGGTGATCCTGAGGACACCACTTTAATCTCAGAGGAAGACACTTTTACACCTACATCAGCGTCACATACTTTCTCAGAACCAGGCACTAGCACAGGTACCAACAGGTCAGTGGGCATTCACCAACAGTGGGTGCACAGTTGGAGAGCAGGACCAGGCTGAGTCTGAGGAAGATGAACTAATTTATGGCACCAGCGTGGGGTCGGAGCATCGGATTGTGTCCCGGAACGCTTTCCATGTGCCCCAGGATGGAGAATCCAGCCTACTGGGTGTGATTCTCCCATTTTGAATCTAAGTGCTCCCACTATCGGGGAATCGAGAGTATTTCCCACTGGCTGCTCACCTGTTATTCAATGGCACTTGAGACCTGTATTGAAAGGGTCGGGGTTTATGTATTCCTTGAAAAGGGCAGGGTCGAAACTCACTGACAGGTTGCCCCCTTCCAAGTAATCTTGCAGATGGGAAGACCTGCACAATGATCCCCATCCTGGGAAAGACCCCCCAACGAGCCTCTCCAGCCCTGCCCAGGCCACCCCCTCCTGATCCCCACCTCCCCTAAAGGACCCGCAGGCAAATGTAGAGAGGGTACTCGCTCCTTTCCCCTCCTTGGAGTGCAAAGAGCCAGGTTCCCGCTTGTAAGGACTTGCACTGACTCACGTCAGCATGACTCCCAGCTGGGGAGGCTGGAGCACAGATTCACTAGTCTGAAAAGGGTCAAATTATGAGGACAATTGCATAAACTTGGTTTGTGTTCCTTTCAGCTGCGAAGGTTCAGAGGTGATTAAACACAAGAGGCCGCATCGTCTGCTCTGGGCCTAAGCCCTGTGACGGGGTGATGTTCCGTCGCAGAGCCTAGCAGGGGCTCCTGACATAATAAATTATGCAGCTGGGGGTTTCCCGCCGTGTTGCGGAGCGGGCAGGAAGTCGCGCGCCCCTTCAATCATACCCCAGACACTATGGACTGGTTTCTCCGTCAGCGGGGTCCTCTGCTTCGCCGGCAGGGCACTCACGCCCGTGGATTTCCCAACTGGCATGGGGTGCCTACAACGGGAAATCCCATTGGCTGGCTGCTGGGACAGAGGATCCCGCTGCCGGAAGGAGCTTGTCACACCCTGAAACGGGTGCGGTGGAATGGAGAATCGCGCCCTATATTTGAAAGGTGCCTCGACAGCAATTCATTCATCATACACTGGACTTCAGAGCAGCACATGACAGGCAGGAGCCAATCAGCATCGGTCCCAAGGTTCGGCATTGCATTGTTGGACATACTTTCGAATGCAGTGGAGGACAGGAGGGACATCATTTTCCCGAGGGATGGGAGGAGAGTTCCCACCTTCTCACCACCCCTGCATGGGAAGCATTCTCCAGGCTAGTGAGTGTCAACTCCATGACAGGGAGATCGTTCTGCAGTGTAGGAGAAGGATGAATGACCTCCCCCGCAACGCCAGACTAAGTGCACCATCTACTCCCCATGCTCACCTCACTGAATGGGAACTGGGACATGGGTCTCCGTGGCAGGGCCACCATCCTGTGCTGCCTGTGCATAAAAGTCCTTTACAATGTGCTGGGGTGCTGCCTCAGAGCCCCCCTGCAGTCCATTTAGTCCAAGGAAAGGAGGTAACTGTGGGGCAGCTGCTGCTGTCATACCCCTGTTGTCTTGTCAATATAATTGCACTTTACAGAGGACTCTTCAGTTTTTATTGCTTTTATTTGTGTTAATATCTGTGCGCAAATCCAAATTCAAGAGGCCAACCCAGGCAGGGTCAATGTCCTCTGAATGATGCCTGTGCATGGAGGCATTGACCTTTGCCAGGGCCCTTACGAGCCATTCGTGAGGAGTCTCCCGCTCATGCTGTTCCCTTGCTCTTCACAGCCTATTCCACTTCGCTTTTGTCAGGAATAAATATTGGGACTCCCCTTCAGTTATCCAGTTGAACTGACCTCTGTCTCCGCCCACTCAAAATCCCGCCTCCCATCCAGCATTTAATAAGTTGGACTTTGGGGCAGTGGTCAGTGCTTCAGCAACAATGGCGTGCGCTCCATTCCAAGTCTGCATGAACATCTTCTACCATTCACCCGTGACCCAGACCCTCCCCATCACCACTGACCTCCACTCATAGACCTATACTCAATCGCTGTCGTCACAGGTGATCTTTTATAATTGCCAATTGAGATGGTGTGGCACCTCAATAACTGAAACCGCTATAACTTTTCACAAGTACTCAGATGTCCACATGCAATCGATCTCAAGGCATACAAGGCCATGGGCCAAATGCTGGAAATTGGGATTAGGATAGTCAGGTGGTTGTTTTTGACCGGCGCAAATGCGATGGGCCAATGGGCCTTTTCTGTGCTATATGACTCTATAACACTCTAACTATGAAGCTCAATCTCTCTCCAGAGGCTATCTATGAGGGTCACATTTATCCTCCCTTCCATCACCCTTGGACTCCATCCCCCCCCCCCCCCACCATATTCCTTTGGCACATCACTGTGAATGTGGACATGCCTCTCTCTCTGACAAGCCCATCGCAGTCCAGTTGAAATAACTAGTGCCCGGAGTTGCTCAACTGCAAATGATGCAAAAAAAAGCATTGGATGGCATATTTCTTATATGTGTTATGATTGAATGTAAACCTCTTGGATTGCACATTGCTGCAGATTATTCTGTAAAGCCTTGCAACCTGATTAATCAGTCCCTGAATGAATGTGAAATGGGCACTTATCTGCCTTTTCAAAAATGTTAATGATTCCTGCTTTGAAAGAATAAATTTGTCGTAAATCTCCGGCCGTTGGCTGACGGCATTCTCTGGTTCCAGAGGTGGCACAGCACCGCCCGCAGGTTTCCTGGTCACATGGGGACCTTCAATGGGAATACCCACTGACAGCAGTGGGAGCAGAGAATCCTCCGCCTTCCACCGCAGAGAAATACGCGGCTGGGGGGTCCGGAGAGTCCCGCCCCTTGTGTTTATATAGAGCCTATCACTTGTTTCGGAGACCCTACAGCACTTCACCGGCAATTATCTGTTTTCTTTTGAAATGCACTCACTCTCGTTGGCAAATATAGCAGTCAATTTATGCTCTGCAAGAACCCACAGGTCACAGTGAGTCCAATGGGCAGTAAATCTACGTTAGGATGGGTTGATTGATGAATTAGTAGCAGCCAAGATGTTGGCTCTGGCTCTTCAAAACGTGCAAGTTTTATTCCCTGCTGAACTGACAAACATCTTTGGTTTAGCATTTCACCCAAAAGATACCTCCAGAAGCACAGCAATCCTTCAGTGCTGCAGCAGAAGTGTCATCTTAGACATTGTGATCCTCAAAGGGCATAGAGCCAAATCCCATAATGATTCTTGGTAGAAATTGCTGCTTATTCATTTGAAGATCAAAGGACACTCTTTCAAAGTCTCTAACAGCAGTAGTTAGTCCCCAAATTAAACTGTGTTGAAGTGCATTTTTTGGACAATTTGTAACATAACAATCGCTTATTGTCACGAGTTGCCTTCAATGAAGTTACTGTGAAAAGCCCCCAGTCGCCACATTTTGGCGCCTGTTCCAGGAATTGAACCCGCACTGCTGGCCTCATTCTGAATTACAAGTCAGCTGTTTAGCCCACTGTGCAAAACCAGCCCCATGTTAAAGGCATCCTTAGTTTAAAATTAAATGCTTTCTCCCTTTATAAATTTTACTTGAAGGTCCACAGCTACTCTAATGAAATGATTGGTGTGTACAGAATTAGTTTTCATAGTACCTTCACAACAGGATGGTTGTTGTCGGGGCTGATCCTGATCAGAAATACCCTAGGGTGAGGAAAACCCTTGGTCGGAAAAACGGGACAAAGAAATGTTATGGTTATGGCCACTCTACGGAGCGTGTCTGCTGTTTTTTCACAAAACAAAACAGAAAATATAGGCTGAGAAATGTGGGGGCACCATGCAAATCATGCAAGCAGCTGGGCGGGAAAGGTGTGTGCTTGCATTACACATTGAAAGCGCGCAACTGAAATCCTCCACTCTGGCCAGGAGCCTCAGATCTGCTCGCTGGACTCTGCAGTCAACGAGTCTCATGAAAATAGGTCCCCGGGTTGGATATGCCTCAGGCTTAACCATTGAAAGGGTGGTGGAAGCAGAATCGGTAATAACTCTCAGAACGGAATTAGATGAATATTGATAACAGAAAATCTCTAGCGCTAAGGGGAACGAGCGGGGGAGTAGAACTAAAGAGATAGTCTTATCAATGAGCTCAGTGGCCTCGTTCTGTGATGTATCATTCAAATATCCCATGCTTTTATATGTTCAAAATAAGAAATATTCTACATCATAGAAAAATCATAGAATCGCTACAGTACAGGAGGCCATTCGGTCCATTGGGTTAGTGCCGGCCCTCTGAAAGAGCACTCTCCCAAGTCAACTCTTCCACCCTATCCCAATAACCCTTTTACCGAACTTCACATTTTTTACAAAAAGGGGCAACTTAGCAATTTAACCTGCACATCTTTGGAATGTGTGTTGAAACCGGAGCACCCGGAAGAAACCCACGCAGACATAGGAAGAAAGTATAAAGTATAAACTCCACACAGTCACCAAAGGCCGGAATTGAACCTGGGTCCTTGATGGGGATCTGTTGTGCCACTTAACAACAATTACTTTAACTTTAACTGAAATATATGCAGCTGATCGAATGATATAATTGGACACCGCATTCTTCAATCATGCTACTTACTCATACTCTAAACACCATTCACTGGTTGTCCCTTGATTTCGCGATGATGTTGACTCAGGGCATGCACATTTCTGCCATGATCTTTATGATGAAACAGGGCAATTCCCGAACCATCTTTGGGAACATGGGGAGGATGTCCCAAGAGCTAGTGGGATCAGGAGTGCAGTATTTGTTTCTTTTAGTTTCCTTCACTGCCACTGCTCTACCTCAACATAAAGACATTGGGACTCAAAGCATAATGCAGCTTGGTGCACAAGTGGCAGCCATTTTGAATGATTGGTGGCAGCCATTTTGAATGATTGGTGGCAAACTCCCCCCAGTCATTAATATTAGTGCTGCTGTGCTTCAAGGAGAGATTCAGGATGTCTTTGAAGCATTTTCCTTATCCTTCCATGGAACGTTGGTCACTGACAGTTTATTAAAGCAAGATCTGGCAGGGAGAATCCATCCAGACATGGTTTCCAGTCCATCGCAGTTGACATTGCAGGAATTATGCTTGAATGCTTGTGAAGCTGGTTTGAAAAAGGATATGAGCATTTGTTTGACGGTCCTCATGTTGAATCAAAAGGATGCAGCAGAGACATTGCTTATGGAATTTCTCCAGTGTACTTATGTGTTGCTGATACATAGTCCAGTCTCACTGAAGTACACAAATGTGATGACAACAACTACTCTGTACATCAGCACTTCTATTGCGGTGATCCTTGTTGTCAATCTTTTGGCATCGTTCGTAAAAGGGTGAGTTGGTGCAGCTGATTCTGTTTGGATCTCCTTGTCATTGGTGAATTTTTGAAAGATGTGGCCATTAAACATAGCAGCATAGAAACTAGGAGCAGGAGTAGGCCATTCGGCCCTTTGAGCCAGCTCAAAGTTATAGGATGTACTCCATACATTCCAGAGTCTCTCCATCAACATGTATGGAAGGTGAATATTTGTCTGACCAGGTACGGTCGATATGAGTTTTATTTTGGCAAAATTCAAGGACAGGCCAAGTTTCTTGCATGCAGAACTGAGGAGATCAAGAGTGGTTTGCAAATCTGCTGCAGAGTGAGCAATGACAGCAGAGTTATCTGCAAACTGTAGGTTGTGTATGTCTATGGCAGTCAGTTGAGTTTTGACACCGAGGTAACTGAGGTTAAAGAGTTTCTCGTCTAGGTTGCAGTTAATACTCACACCAGAGGGCAGTTGATCTTTGATGAGGTAAATAGCTACTGCCAGGTACATTGTAAACTGTACGCGGGGTATCACACAGCCTTGTTTGACTACAGTTTGTATTTTGAAGGTTTGTTTGAGATCTCCAACTCCAGACTGTTGCAGTTATAACATCATGAAGCAATTGCAGGATTGTGATGAAGTTTCTTGGGCAAATCTTTGGAACAAAATCAAATGGTTTGGTCATGTGAGGAAAACAAAGGTAGTTTTAAAGGATTTATATTTGTATTGGTAAACATTAGAAATAAATTATAGTTTAAATGTGTTTGATTTAACGTTCCTGTGCCTGGAAGGATAAACCTATATTTAGATTAATGGCCTTCCCAAAAGTGTTTGTGTGTGATGGGGTTGGTTTCAATTCCAACTGTGATTCTATTGTGCTCAGAGAGGGCTATGGCCTTAAGAGTAAATAAGCCAGCATGAGTTGCCTCGCAACTTGGGCCTTGTCGGGTAGAGAAGCTTTTAAGTTTTAGTTTGGCTAATTTGATTGCAGTTGGAGATAGGTAGTGTGTGAGAAGGCAGCTCTCAATGCCCTGCTAGAAGCGGTTGGTTTTAGAACGCTAAAGAGGGAATATCTCTCTCAGCCTTGCTAGTAGAAAAGCCACACAATGGAGGAATGGTTTTAAAAAAAGATGCCGAAACCTGAAGTACGGATAGTTAAAGAAACTAGAGAAATTAAGAAATTTTTCAAGAAGACTGGAGTTAACAGAACAGAGGCAACTGGGAGCCGAAACAGATTACTGTTCAGTAAAGTCACAGAGAGTTGAAACACTTGGAAGAGTGAGAGGCCAAAAATATATCTGCAGTAGTGCTAAGGTTTGGGAGAAATTGTTACAGTTTTGGAGATGTTATTTCAGATAATTCTGGAAATCAGTGGCTGGATCTCGGGGTTTGTATAAAAGCCTTTAAGACAAAGGAAACCTGAGGCGTAAAACCTGAAAGCGAAAATTTAATGGAAGCAGCGGAGGGAAAGCATAATTTAAAAGGCGATTTGAAAGTGTGACTTTTGAAAGCAGAATTTGAAATCACTTGTTTGGAAGCTGGAGTTCAGTAAGACAGGGAGGCTCACGGCATAATAATCATCTGGAGGGATTTTGAAGAGAAGTCCACAAATATTCACTTGGGTTCAGAGAGGTGTGCATCTTACCACAGTGACCTTTTGTGCTTAAAAGGGACTTTGGTGTAAAGGAGATTATTGTAGTTTAAGATGTACTTTGTAATCCATGTAAAATCTATGTGTAATTGTTAAGATAACGGGGGAGTAAAGAAGTATTGTATAAATGTAAATTCTGCCACCGTCCCAAAGGACCACACGCTGCTGTCCTCTTTAAAAGCTGACTCGTAGTGATTTAACCTGAGGGTCACCACACCTCAGGTGAGGGGAAAGGTTGAGAAGGTAGGGCCTTCATGAATATCCTCAGCCAATATGGGAATTGAGCCCATGCAGTTGACGTTACTGCGCATCACAAGCCAGCTCACTGAGCAAACCGACCCCTAATAAGCCACATTTTCATGTTTAATAATTTTTTTAACAGCTATTCTCTGTTGAGCCAGGGTTCCAATCTGGGGTCTTCCCGTCTAGTCATATAACACCAATTGGGATTGTAACAGTCAGGTCAATGAATGCAACAAAAAGTTCCCGGTTTCATTCCTAACATTTTTGTTTATTTGTCTGGCAACAAAGTCCATGTTGGAACTTCCTTTGGAAGGTCTAAAGCCGGACTGTGGTTCTGGGAGGATTTCCCCAGGAAGTAGGTGATTCAGGAGAGTGGATGTGAGGTTTATTCCTGCTTTGGACAAGAGGGAATTCCTCAATAGTTTCCAAAGCATGATTATTTCCTCACTTGAAGATAATTACAATCATCCTAAAGTGTGTGTTAGGGGGAGGGAGGGGCAGAGAGAGAGGTGGGTTGTTGTGGTGGGGATGGGCAGAGGGGGAACACATTGTTGGAGTGGGGAGTTCCATCCCTACCTAAATCCACAGGATGAATGCACGGAGTGTTGACGTCAGCCAAAACCCACCAACTTTGGTGACCTCAGCTGGAATACCATCAGAGCAGCAGTCTATGTGGTTTTGTTTGCCTGTTGGAGCTTTCCCATTGATGGTGGTTCACCATCTATCTATCACGGGGTAGTGGCGATAGCCTGGAGAGTATTGCCTGCCATTGTGCTTTCATAGTCGAGGAGTTGTTGAAAACGTCCTTTCCAAAGTTGAAGGATTGCATGTTTAGGAAGACACACTCCTGTGAGCAGAGTGGATTTTGTCCATTTGACCTATCGATGGTCCCAGTGATGTTGCACATCATGCTGGTTAACAGGCTGTTGGATCCCTCAAGCTCTCTCTTCCCACCACGTGCCCTGTAAGTTCTGGATTTGTCTTTGTGTGTCAGTCTTGAGCTGTTAGGATACTGCATTCCCGACTTGCAACCTTGGATTGCTTTGTCAGGCAATGGTGGCTGATAATTTTTCTTCCTGAAGGTCATATATTTCAGCAACTGTTCCAATTAACTATTCCTGTTGATAACCATGTTCAAAACCAAAGATCTAGGCACAGGAGTCCATTAAAGCTGACTTTATTTCATCCCCCTGATTTGAACGTTTTGAACGTTGAATGAGTGAATATTTCCCAAATTGGCCATGAGCTGCACTGAGAATTCCTCTCTTCAGCCAGCCTGCTTTAGGACTGACACTGATCTTCTTCCTCTTGGCACTAGGTGGATGTTCCTCACCAATCGAACATGTTGAGGATCTGTCCACCAGGCATCAGTCACCTGTAGAGTGTTGGGGATATCATCAAGATCTTTGACTCAACCACTCATATAATCCAGGAGCTACCAGTGCTTTGATCAAATTTGCCTCCATGTGTTTTTATATTTATCCTTCGGAAGCAGAAGGGAGCATTTGTTATAATGAAGTCGTGCTGAATACACTTTGGCGGTACAGTAGCACAGCGCTGTTGCTTAACAGTGCCAGGGTCCCAGGTTCTATTCCCGGCTTGGGTCACTGTCTGTGTGGAGTCTGCACGCTCTCACCGTGTCTGCGTGGGTTTTCTCCGGGTGCTCCAGTTTCCTCCCACAAGTCCCGAAAGACGTGCTTGTTAGGTGAATTGGACATTCTGAATTCTCCCTCAGTGTACCCGAACAGGCACCGGAATGTGACGACGAGGGGACTTCACAGAGACTTCACAGTGTTAATGTAAACCTACTTGTGACAATAATAAAGATTATTATTACTTTGTCAGCAGGAGGATGCTACCTGCATTGGTTTTCCACATCCCATTTTTCCCAATGATTCCACTCCAGATATTGGAGTTACAGTCAACCCTGGCGTTAAAGTCCTCCAGATGATCGTTTTTTCTTTTGGAATGGCAGTGAGGTTTTCATCAAGGTCAGAATTGAACTTCTCCTTTATATCTTCATGAGCCTCTAGGGTTGGAGCACAATTGTTAATGATGGTGGCTTATTTGTTACAGCTGAATTGGAGGCAATTTTATCATTTTGATTCTGGATGTCCTTCATGAGAAGTGAGCAGTTTACAATGGTCATTACAAATTCTAACATTGTGAATCATAAAAATTGAAAAGATATTGGACGGCACGCTAGCACTATTGCTTCATAGTGCCAGGGACCCGGGTTAGATTCCCGGCTCGGGTCACTGTCAGTGCGGAGCATGTTCTCCCCGTGTCTGTGTAGGTTTTCTCCAGATGCTCTGGATTCCACCCACAAGCCCCGAAAGATGTGACTGTTCGGTGAATTGGACATTCTGAATTTTCCCTCAGTGTACCCGAACAGGCCCTGTAGTGTGGTGACTAAGGGGGGTTAACAGTAACTTAATTGCAGTGTTAATGTAAGCCTACTTGTGACCCTAATAAAGATAATTATTATTATTAAATTGAAAATTCTGTTGAATGTCAAAAAATCATGAAATCCACAAAGTTATAATTGCAATGGGGTGTAATACAAGCTACAAAGTTTGACAACTTTTTGCTGTTGGTTTCTGTTTTTCCACTTTGATTCCACAGGAAGAAATTAATTTGATTTAACTTTATTTAATTTTGATTTCACAATTATAAAAAACAAATGAGCTCGTGAAGTAAAACCTCTGGATGTTCAATCATTTCATAATAAAAGCACAATTTCACCACTCCAACACTCAAAGAATCCAAACTTCAATTGCAATCATTGCGTCCCTGTTAGTGGAGACATTGGCTTCACTGCAGAGTTGATGTATCTTCACTTCTCTGAACCATTGTTTATATGGTCTTGTTTGAAATGATCTTGAGCTGGCTGAGCCATGCAGATCCTCTTGATGAAGCAATAAGTGCATGTCCTGAAGACATGACCTACGGTACGCAATGTGTTTATGTAAATTTCAAGTTTGATTCCAGTAGTAAATTCTTGCCAAAATTTTTTTACGATAGCAATAAACACGCCAACATATCCACTTGAAGTAAACATGCTGAATAAAATGTTCTATATTTTAAAATCGAAAAATATTTAACTCTGCCTGTGTCGTTTCAGTGCAGAGTCCCATCCTAAAAGCTACACTATCTTCCTCTTTCAGATTCTAACTAAATACTGCATCTTTTATATTCTTCTTTCAATAATTACTGGATTGGCAGGAGGTTAACTGCATTGCTCCATTTTCTTCCTGAAGTTATTGACATTCTTGGCTTTGAATCAAAGGTCTTGGGTTCAGAACCTGCTACAAATTTGAGTACATAACTTAGGCTGGCAGTTCAGTGAAGTACTGAACAAGTGCCACATTGTTATTACTATTATTATTGCACTGCCATTGTTATGGTCAGGAGCATTGGGGAGGGGGGGGGGGGGATCAATTAGATGCTCCTGCTCACTACCCATCTGTAAACAGAAAGGTGTTTTTTTTATTCTGGTTTCCCCAACCCTTACATTTGGATGATTCCAATCCTTGATTAATAACATGCACAGTAAGCTCGGAGTAAGGGTTAGAAATAGAAGGGTTGGTTTCTTTTCACACACACACACACAGACACAAACCCTTGTGAGAGGCGTTTTGCAACATCCACCCCTTTTACACTCACACAATAAATGGGGGCTAAGGAAAAAGGAAGAGGTTTCAGTGCACAACTACAATAAAATACAAGTTAGACCGTTGCTCCCATTGGCCCACCGGACAGTCATGTATGTAGAGTCCATCTGAGCCAATCAGAGGCCCCCCCCCCCACACTAACAGTACACTGCCTGACCACTCCTTCTCTACCAGACCCAAACCTCCCAGACCTCTGTAAGAGGGGGACCACATCAAAAAGTGGTAAGTGCATTCCAAGCACTAAGTGCATTCCAACCACTGAAGCATGTGTTTTTGCTGCACTCACCTTTCTTTGGTGTGGTTAATGTTTACAAACTTTGGGGTTTCACCACTTAGGCCATCGAACCATGAAGGGATATGAATGGATCAAAGTTGCAGTTGGTTTTTAAAAGCTGCCAGTCACAGACCACTACTGGATAGCTATGAATGGCTTGCAGCTAATGGATCTGTGGGAATCAGATACAGGCATAGCTGCTTTCCTTCCAGAAATGGACAGGTGGAGCTGCAAGGTATGTGTTACAGCTATAATGCTTCCCACTGCCCCTATCTGGACTGCTGTCTAGCTTCCAGACAGGGGCCCCTTTGCTTGGGAGGGAATTCTATGGGGGGGGGGGATATCTGTGAGTGAGGGGGGGGGGTCTGTGGAGGGGGTTATTTGAGGCAGGGGTCCTCCCAATTACAGGGGTCCCTGGGGGGTTCCCCTATTGTAAGGGTCTCTGTGGGGCCCCTTTTACAGGGGTCACTGTTGAGCGGTCCCCCTATTACAGAGGTCCCCGTGGTGGGTCCCTCTATTAAAGTGGTTCCTGGGAGGGTCCCCCTATTACAGGAGTCCCTCGGGAATCACCCTAATACAGAGGTCACTTCGGGGGGCCTCCCTCTATTACAGGCGTCCCTTGGGAGAGGGGGGGGTGTCACTCCCACCCTTGGGGGTAGGGTGGTACCCAGGCAATCTGGGTCAATTTGCAGTGCTGGGCGGGGGTGGGCTGATAGCCGGCCACGGGACCTCGCTATCGGGACGCCCGCTCGGGAATTCTAAAGTTACAGCAGCTGACAGGTTTGATGAGTTCTTCCTGTTGCCACCAGATAGATGGCGGACAGCCCAGGCTGTTACACTGAAACCGCTTAAATGCATTAGGTAAAGTCAAATAATTGCGGATGCTGGAATCTGAAACAAAAACAGAAAATACTGGACAATCCCCAACCGGTTTGACAGCATTTGTGGAGAGAAAAGAGAATTAAAGTTTTGAGTCTGGATGACTGTATCAAAGCTAGAGACAGCTGGAAATTGGGTCAGATTTATACTGCAGTGGGAGGATGGGTTGCAGCGGTGGGCCTGTTTAGAGCAGGAGTTCTCAACCTTTTTCAACCCATGGACCCCTTTTCCTCTTAATTTTTTTTTGTGGACCCCCATAGCCATTCCACAGAAAAAAAAGCTTCTTATATGCGTGGTAAACTAATCCTAAAGTCCATCTACCTTACCGTGAGGGTTGGAAACGGATTAGCGGTATTTTCGTATGTTGCCAAACTTATTCTAATATGAAAAGTAATGAAAAAAACATTTTACTGACTAAATTGAATTAAATTACTCTAAAAATAACCAATTCATATCAAATATACACAGTTTCTAGTGATTACTGTGTTAAATCATTCATTAAACTTGTCAAGGAGAAACATGGCATAAGCGTCAGGTCAACCGTGGGTATTTACCTCAAGCTAAATTAGATAGATTATAATCTCTCTTTGACCTTTGTCAGTGCGAGAGAGAGAGAGAGAGAGAGAGAGAGAAAGGTGAATATTCATCATGAAAACAAACATTTTTTTCTTCTACTTGATTCTCAGTAATAACAATTGTTCTGAAGTAGAATTGCTCCATGGACCACTAAAATATCACCGTGGACCCCCAATTCGGTATTTTTTTTGTGTGGACCCCCAGTAAATGTTACATGGACCCCCAGGGGTCCTCCATGTGGACTCCGGTTGAGAACCACTGGTTTAGAGGGTCAGCGACTAGGTGGAGATTGCCAAAGATGTCGAGGACAGAAGACAAAGGAATGTAAATGGGGGTGATTAAGGCTAAGAAGGGTGTTGATGGTGGCACATAAAGAGATTAGAATGTGTGAATGGCAGAACAAGGGTAAGCAGTGTGTCAAAGGGCAATTAGGAACAGATGGCTCAAGTGGAGAGGGGGAGGGGAGGGGTACAATGGTGAGGGAAAAACAGATCAATGGTAGAAATTAAAATTAAAATAAATTGATAGAAATAAAACTGGGGTAAAGGTGGTGGGGAGAGTTCACAGTCTGAAGTTGTTGAACTCAATGTTAAGCCTAATCGGAAGATGAGGTGCTGTTCCTCCAGTTTGCGCTGGGCTTCACTGGAACATTGCAGCAGGCCAAGGGTGGACATATGGACATGAGAGCAGGTCGGTGAGTTGAAATGGCAGCGAAGGGAAGGTCTGGGTCCTGCTTGCGGACAGCCGGAAGTGTTCTGCAAAGTGGTCATTAGGTGACCAGCCATTTTTTCAGTTCATCCAATGGCTATTTTGAAAAGCTCACAAAAAATGACTTTATAAAGTTTGAATATCTTTTATATATATTCCTTCTACATCTTGACCGTGATGCAATCGTCTTAATGAGATGTTAAATTGAGGTCGCAACTATTTTCTCAGTTGGCTCCAGAAGATCTTGTGGCACTGTATCAAGAAGGACAAGAGATTTTCCCAGCGCCCTGGCCTATGTATATCCAACTGTCACCAAGACATATTCAGAGATGTTTATCCTTCCCTGATTGTGGTGTCTGTCCTGCTGTTCCCACAGAGATATTGATCTGCCTGACTCAGCTACTGCCTGGATAAGGATGGAGTCAGGAGACTAGTCTAATAATTATTACTGCCAATAGCAGATTCTGCCAACCACTTTCATATCGAGCTGGGAAGAGTATTCCTGTTCCTCCAGGCTCCTTGATAAGGGAAAAGACTAGACTTACCTGTTGGGTGGCAGGATCCCTTCGGGTGGGGTGTGGCCGGGGTTGGGGGGGGGGGGGGGGGTGGATGCTGGGGTAGCGGATGACTGTAGCATGTAATGCACGTGCTATTGTCAGTTGGGAACAAAATTTTCTAGTGGCATCTGAAACAGACATTAGGCCCCCAAGCTGCATATGCAATAGGCCTAACAATTGTTTAAGACATATGCTCTCAATGCCTACTAAGTGGCACATTTTTGGCAAAGAATGAGCATGCTGCCACAATGAAATCTTGTGCCCATTTTAGACTAAAACAGAAGCAGCATTATTCAACTTCTGGACCATTATCTCTGGAAACCCCCATGCAAGCCTGTTCTTGTGAGTAGGGTGAACCTATAACACATTCTAAAGGAGCTTGCCCAAAACAAAGAAAAATACGGCCGTCCCTTTTTTAAAAAACTTACAATTAGTAAACTGAGACGTGCTGAATGATTCTATTTTAAATAACCGGTGATGACCATTTCCAGCTAATGATTTTTGCAGATGTGCATCACACAAAGAAAATGTGCACATTTTTGAAATCTGCAAATGCAATTTAAGAGGAGAATTTCAGACTACGGTAAGCCCTCTCCCCAACGTTTGAAGAAGTTGCTGCCTGTAAACTTGTTTTATATACGCACAGGGCATTATATTCAATTACGTTTAATACGTTTTAAATCTCTGTTTCAGTTTTACTCACAAAGTATTTAAAATTGCTTCCAAAGATTGATTTCCCAGTTATTCCAGAACTCATTCCTGCCTTGAAAACACCGCGGTACACAGTCACTGCCTGGTAATTTGAGGAGATGTGTACTGCCATGATAATTCTGATCTTAATGAAAATATAGAGAATAACATCTCTCTAAACAAAGACCCGGGCCTGAATTTTGATGCAGACCTGCTCTTCGGTGGAACAAGAAAGCGTCAGAGGCCCAAATCTGGACATCCCATCCCGCAACTCACCCTCCCGCATTCTTGCAAGGGGAGAATTGGGTGTAGATTGTAAATCACACATCTGTGGTTGTCCGAAAGTTACCCATATACATGAGCAATTGTCTCCATGCATGCTTCTCTTGGCGAGATAGGTGTTTGAAACTCAACATATGCAGCTTAGACCTGGCAGGAGCAAATTTGAACTTTCTGAATTACTTTGGATACCCTTTTTTGAGAGGTGTGGTACCTCTTTGGATATGGTACTGGGAGACCTTCGAAAGAGGTAAGGTACCCTTTGGGAGAGGTAAGGCACCCATTGAGGTAGCCTTTTGTGATTGTTAAAAGCAGACAATTTTATAAACCACTTGGAAGAGTAAAGCTTTTAAAGAACTGTCAAGCTGTCAAAGAATTGTCAATCTGTCAGAAAGTGCCAAAGTTGTCAAAGCTATCAATTAATTTTCAAAACTAATTGGAACTGTGAAAGATATCAAGGGATTTAACTCGGCTGTGCTCTAGTATTTAAAAAAGGGGTAGAGCTTAGAAATAATGAATGCTTGATAGTTTACTCTGTCTGATATGAAGGTTACATAAGATTTGTGCTGCATGAGCCTAACATTATCACAATGGGGTCCCTATTAAATGCGTAGTTTGACTGACAGCTCCAAATGTTGAAAGAATAGAAATGTTTGGCTCCATAATAGGTTAATTCAAGGGATTTCAATGTATTGAATGTTTTTATTTAATCAATGTGTTTTTTCGTGAAATAATTACATTGTCAACAGACACACAACTTTATTTTATGTCAGCATGACCTCTGTAGTCTTCCCCCGAAGGATACTGGATGAGTTGACATGGAAGGGGTAAGGGCAAAGGGTATTGGGTGTGGGGCATGTGGTGGCAGTAAGTTGACATGGGGCTGCAAAGGTCGATGGGAATCAGTGCAGGGCATGGGTTGGCATAAGGGGTATGAGGGATAACGGGAGGTCGGCAGAGGGCACAGCATGTGAGAGAGGAGGGAAGTGTGTTGCCAGAAGATGATTGACTTTTGCTTTTAATAATGTTCAACATAACTTCAAAAAGAGCAGAGAGGCCGGCTTTTCTCCCAGCCATCCTCTGTACCCGGCAGCCTCCGCACTCGCTCTGGGTGGGTGACATCTGATCCAGCAAACACCATCCCATATCCGCCCCCCACCCCCCAAAAAAAAAACCCAAGAAAAATCTGATCTTCTTGGCATTTTTTTCCTGGCTTGAGTTGGTGGGGGTGGGAAAAAGATAAAATCGAAACCTTGGTATGGCAAATCTATATCTGGGGTTGGGGTTGGATTGTACCCTACTCCGCTGGTGGGTTTGAACGTGGAGTTCATGTGGGGTGGGGAGGGGGGGGGGGGGGGGGGGTGTTGGTTCAAAGCACATAACGTATTTATTTTGTGGAATACTCTCAGTACTTCCACAACCGCTGTGACAGTAAGCCAGAATGATGACCATTCACTATTACCACCTTCTTTGTGCGTTTATCTGAAACTGTTCATTGCCTGTCCCAATAATGGTTCTATTTTCTCTTGTGGAATTAGGAGAAATTACACGAGAAAAATCCAGTTATTCGTCGATAAACCCACAGGCCCACAAAGAAAATCAAAGGCTCTTGGTGGCCAAAAACAAAATCTGATAACCCTTAGAAATTGTCATGTTTATGCCTTTTGGTGAAAAAGAACCATAATGTAAAAATAAACTCAAAGGTTCAGAAACAAGATGTCAAGTTCTTCGAGCTCTTTCCTTAAGAATCAAAATCTAACACTTTATTCAGAGTTTTGTTTTAGCAGAATGGTCGGCAGGATATTTTGATTCGAAAGGAGTGATTATTGAAGTCAGATTGTTTTGTTATTCAATATGTTCGGTTCTTAAATTTAGCCCTTTTTTTTGCTGAATTCAAAGCGAAATCAAGATAAGCTCCCAATTCCAATGCAAGAGTTCAGAAACCAAATAGGGAGCGTAATTCTCCGATCCTGGGGCTAAGCGTTGACGCCGTTGTAAACGCCGGAGCGTTTTACGACGGCGTCATCTGGCCCCTAAAATCAGCAATCCTGCGGTGCACAGGGGGTCAGCACGGCACAGGAGAGCCTCACACTGCTCCAACTGACGATCTGGGTTTAGCATGGGCGGTGCGATATCGCGCATGCGAATGGGTTGCCTTCTCCATGTCGACCTCCTCCCCTACATGTGGTGATCACTAGCTCGATGGAGTCATTCACTTTTTGTGTCAGTCATGGCCATTGGAGCCATGGCCTCTATAGCCAGAATTTTACACTATCACCCCCCCACCTCCCCCGCAAACCCAGCAGGTTATGAGGCAGGGGGGGAGGAGCTTGAATATGCTTGAAAGGGATTCCCTCCAGGATCTCGCCCACCCCTGCCAGATGTAATTCATGGTGGGCGAGCAGAGTCTCAGGTGGGAAGCTCACCTGTGACCCTATTAAGATCTTTAAGTGGCCAGTTAATAGTCATTTATGGGCCTTTTCCAGCTCAGCCTGGACGAGCAGAGAGATCTCGGTGTCCATGTCCATAGATCCCTGAAAGTTGCCACCCAGGTTGAGAGGGTTGTTAAGAAGGCGTACGGTGTGTTAGCTTTTATTGGTAGAGGAATTGAGTTTCGGAGCCATGAGGTCATGTTGCAGTTGTATAAAACTCTGGTGTGGCCAGATTTGGAGTATTGTGTGCAGTTCTGGTCGCCATATTATGGGAAGGATGTGGAAGCATTGGAAAGGGTACAGAGGAGATTTACAAGAATGTTGCCTGGTATGGAGGGAAGATCATATGAGGAAAGGCTGAAGGACTTGAGGCTGTTTTCGTTAGAGAGAAGAAGGTTAAGAGGGGACTTAATTGAGGCATACAAGATGATCAGAGGATTAGATAGGGTGGACATCGAGAGCCTTTTTCCTCGGATGGTGATGTCCAGCACAAGGGAACATAGCTTTAAATTGAGGGGAGATAGATATAGGACAGATGTCAGAGGTAGGTTCTTTACTCAGAGAGTAGTAAGGACGTGGAATGACCTGCCTGCAACAGTAGTGGACTCGCCAACACTAAACGCATTCAAATGGTCATTGGATAGGCATATGGACGATAAGGGAATAGTGTAGAGGGACTTTAGAAGGGTTTCACAGGACGATGCAACATCGTGGGCCGAAGGGCCTGTACTGCGCTGTAATGTTCTATGTTCTATGTAGGCAGCAGAATGGGAAATCTCCATCTCGGGCAGGGAAGGTGGTTGGGGATGGGGAGGGGGGGGGGGGAGGGGGGAGTGGGTGGAGGACCAGGGAGCCCTGGCTAACCCCTTCCTCCCAAACCTACACCCAGACACCAAAATCAGCCCTTCAGGGATTCCCCTACCCTCCCACCCCCCCGAACCCCCGTACCTGAAGCATGGTCCCAGGACTTTGGCTGAGCCGCAGTGATGCAGTACTTCTTCCGGCCACTGCAGCACTATGCCTGGAGGGGCTGAAGAGCTGTCGGACTATTTGATTGGCTAACAGCTCTCCAGGACGTAGCTTCCTACCAAGTGGTCCAGCCAGCTGCTGATTAACACTCGATTGAGCATGAAATGGCAGCGGGCCTTCAGAGTCGGCGGCAATTAATAATGCACCACTCTGGGCTTTTCACAGTAACTTCATTTGACGCCTACTTGTGACAATAAGCGATTTTCATTTTCATTTCATTTCTCTCTCAGGATGGTGGGCACCAAGGGCTCGCCATCCTGACAATTGAAATGAATGAAATGAAAATCGCTCATTGTCACGAGTAGGCTTCAATGAAGTTACTGTGAAAAGCCCCTAGTCGCCACATTCCGGCGCCTGTCCGGGGAGGCTGGTACAGGAATCGAACCGTGCTGCTGGCCTGCTTGGTAAGCCAGCGATTTAGCCGAGTGAGCTAAACCAGCCCCTAATTCAGGCCTATCTTGCACTGGCAAGGCCGCAGGCAAGAAATGCTGCACTTTCAGAACAAAATATTCCTCTCGGGATGTTTCCCCTCCACTGTGAAAGGCCTACTGGTCTTGGGCCTCATGATTTTTGATTTGTGTTCATGAATCCAAAGGTTTCTCCAGGTTAAGGCACTTTCGCAGCCCCACTACCTGCCTCAGCAACCTCCACCTCTTCCTACAGGGTTGCTGATGATCCAAATTTGTGTTCCTCTGAATCATAGAATTTACAGTGCTTAAGGAGGCCATTCGGCCCATCGAGTCTGCACCGACCCTTGGAAAGAGCCCACACCTCCACCCTCCCCGTAACCCAGTAACTCCAGTTCGTGACACCTCATGAGATCTGGTCAGATCTTGCGAGGCGTTCTGGGGATCCCGGGGGAGGCCTCTCCCGGCATTTATCGGCCACATTCCTCTCAGATTCCGGTGGGATGCAGCCGGCCGATCGCACCCAACTTTTGAGGGCAATTAATTTTTGTCAGAACTGGAAAAATTTGGAGATCATAGATTTCCTACAGTGCCGAAGGAGGCCATTTGACACTCTGAAAGAGCACCCTACCTAGGCCCACTTCTTGCCCTATCCCCATAACCCCATCTAACCTTTGGATACGAATAGGCAATTTAGCATGGCAAGTCCACCCAACCTGCACATCTTTGGACTGTGGGAGGAAACCGGAGCATCCGGAGGAAACCCACGCCGTCATGGGCCTATGGCCCAAGGAACCAACCAAAAGACTTTGATGCTGATTTCAGTGCCGGCAAGTGAGTGCTTGGGATTCCAATTGATGCTAACATCAGCTTCCAAAGCCCACTAAAAAAAAAACCCCAGCCCTGTATATCTTACTTAACTGGTCACAAAGCAACATCTGAATCAATCATGGAAAGCTCCAGTTCCTCGGCAGCGTTTTCAGCCAGCGAAAGAGGAACCTAAGGAATTGCGGAGTCTCATCAAAAAGAAGGAAATAAATTGGAAAGTGAGCAAACAGGACAATAAATCCCACCCGTTAGACATTGACAGCTGAACAGATTTATTTTATTGCAGGAACGTATATTTTCCTAAACCATCATAGAAACAACACAAGTATCCGAGTAGTGTATTAAACACAGCGGCGAGCATTTGTCACGTAACATAAACTAGCCAACAGCAGTGTAAAAGATATTCTCTGTCTCCTATCTGGGAAATGAAACCCAGATAGGGGTTTCTAATGAAACCATCGACACGGTATAATCAGGTGAATGATTTTGTCAAACATAGAAAATACCAAAAATCTCCTCAACATTCTTCTTTATGCTGAAAAGATGAAAGCTTGTTTTAAAATCTCATTTTAAATGTCCTAATGTCACAAATCAGGCAGCTCCATTGATGCTTGCATGGCATTTGATTGAATTCTGAAAATTTTCAAATGAAATGTGTGGTAATAGAGATCGACAAGACCCGAACTTCGGCATATCATTTTAAACTGTATGGGATTTCTCAATTCTGGGCTGACAAATGCACTTTTAATCCTCTTCTGCATTTTGCTGGCCAGAGCGAAATGATTGGGGCTTACAATCCATTAAAACTTAAAATCAAAGATGAGATAAAGTGGAGAAAAGTTCAGTTATCACTTCGGCAGTAATTCACAGTGATTTAATTTTTTTTCTTCATTCACAGAGAGGATTCTACAGTAACAATGGTTCATACTTAATCTCCTCATAACTTGTCAACTCATTCCAGAAGGCCACAGAATGGTGTCAGAAGCTATTATCTCCGAAAGACTGCTCTGACCAGCTGCATATAAAGTACATTTTTTTTACAGTCTGTCACTTCTTATGTTCGAAGTGTTGACATTCATTTCCTGTGGAAAAACCTCTGTGTCCAACGTAAAATAACGTTCCCCATGTCTCGAGCTGGTTTCAACTTGAATTTTTTTCCTTGCTTTAGAGATTCATGGTAATTTGTCCTTCTCTTACTGATATAAATCCACTTAATACAATTTCTCCATTAACCCCTCGAAGACTTGTAACCTTTAAATCTCAACGTCACTGAAGTGTGTAAGCATATGGTAGTCGATCCCCTGTGACATTATCTGAGCAAACAGGCCAATAGATCCTATCCGTTAGCCAAGATCAAGTGTTGGTTTTAGGCTAAGAATGATGTGGATATTCCGGCGTTGGACTGGGGTGAGCACAGTAAGAAGTCTTACAACACCAGGTTAAAGCCTCTCCAGAGGAAGGAGCAGTTCTCCGAAAGCTAGTGATTCGAAACAAACCTGTTGGACTTTAACCTGGTGTTGTAAGACTTCTTACTTAGGTTTAAGAGGGATGATGTAACTAGACCGGGACACACGGTTTTAAGTCACTCCCTATTCCTTTCTTTATAGTCACACGTTTGGACGCTATTTTTAATTTCCGTTATAAATCCTTCTGTTCACATGTAGAACAGAACCTGCCTGGTTAACTTGTCGTGCTGTAGTCACCATTGGCAGGTGGGTGTAATTATAGCATGGCAAATTAATGTAGGCAGTTTTGTTTTGAATAATCATTAATGTAGGAAGTTAAAATTTGACAAAGGTTTGCACAACCATAATATTTTAAATCTATCACAAGTTCACCTCCTGTGGCACTGCTCGCAGTAAGTGGTGGAACATTGGGTGGGATTCTCTGTTTCAGAAACTAAATGTTGAGGCCGGCACTGAATGGATGGAGTTCACAGCAATTCATTAAAGGGCTAGCACGGCGCCACATGGAACGCGATTGATTCCAATGAAGACAATGTCAGATTCGTCAGGGGTGGGATTGCCACTCGAGAGGCTGATAAGCTGCGCCTGCATATTAACGCTCCACTGCCCGCACACATTCATCCCAGCTAACAAGATGGCAGTACGGAGAGTGGCACCCTGATTCGTGGATGCAGAGGTTGAGACCCTGCTGGATGCCGTGGAGGAGAAGCAGGCCACCCTGTCCCCAGGGGTGGGAAAGAGGCTGGCAACTTCCACAGTACACAGGGTCTGGGTGCATGGGGCAGAGGCCGTGGGCGCAGTGAGCCCCACCGTCTGGACTTGGCAGCAGTGCAGGAAGAAGCTGCACGGCCTCCTCACGACAGCCAGGGTGAGTTGGCAGCACCGTTCCCTTGGCACCAACCCTTGTCCCACACACCCGTAACACCTCCCCCCCCCCCCCCCCCCCCACCCAGAGGTGGACCAAACCCCATCCACTCGTAGTGTGCGTGCACCCCGCCCTGACCACATACCAGCACCCATACCGCCTGCCATAATCGGGCGCCCTGGTCACAATGGCCACCCCTGTGGCTGCATACGTCCGACTGTCTCCGCCGCCCCCCCCCTCCCCCCAGGAGAAGGCGGAGCATAGCCGCAGAGAGAGAGTGAGAGAGAGAAGACCGGGGGAGGGGTTTGGCCATCCAAATGGGTCTCGGGCTTCTGGAAAAGGCAGTCCCATCGATAATGGAGATGCAGGCACAGAGCCAGGGACTACATGGAGGGGGAGGTTCAGCAAACATTCAGCACCTGCAGGTGCAGTTGGAGGAGTCCAATTGCCTTCAGGGGCAGGAGGCAGTGCCGCCAATGGGCTCCCCAGGCCAACACCGCACCAGTGGCGTCCGCGGTGAAGGCCTTGGGCGAAAGTATTGGGCGTGGATCAGGATGCCCCAGGCGGTGGCTTCTCGGCGATAGTGGCGAATCCCGCTGCCCTGGCATCCTGAATTTGATATATTGTGCCGACAAGGCACATGGGGCCTCCATGACAATGCAGGTGCACTTGTTCACCGAGGTCTGTGAGATTCTGGACAGGTCCCCACTCAGCGTAAATGTTCAGGGCGAACGTCACCTTGATGCCCACTGGGAACGTATGTCCTCCTCCATAATGTTATATGAAATGAAAATGAAATGAAATGAAAATCGCTTATTGTCAAGAGTAGGCTTCAATGAAGTTACTGTGAAAAGCCCCTAGTCACCACATTCCGGCGCCTGTCTGGGGAGGCTGGTACGGGAATCGAACCGTGCTGCTGGCCTGCTTGGTCTGCTTTAAAAGCCAGCGATTTAGCCCAGTGAGCTAAACCAGCCCCTGGTTACCTTTGGTGGTAATATGTTGTTGTTCTTTGCCTTTTGATCCAGGATGGTCCGTTGAGTTGATGACAAAGAAACCACCAATCTTTAGATTGAATCAAAACTAATTTATTGGATAACGATTAATTAAATAAAGTTTGCACACACTACTGAGCTATAACTAATATAAAGTAAGGTTGACTCTGTCTAGCTGTAATCTATAATCTAGTATTAACTAATGATGTCCTCGTGTTAACGCTCTCTCTAACTAAACTACTCCTCGTGTTATGATCAATCTGTCTCCACTGCTTACTCTCCACGAACTACTCAGCATTCCCTAAGGTCTGATATTTATACTGGGAACTGGTGTTGCCCTCTAGTGTTTGAGTTACACTGAGATGTAATAATTAACCCTTTACTGGTGTACCTATATACATATTATATATACCCCCGCGGTGCCAGGTGCGCCATGATCCGGCAAATATGTTGCATGCTACCGCTGCTTAGCCGAAGTCTTTGACAACATGACCGGTCTGTTAGGTCCACGAATGGCAGGTGCTGCCGGTACACATGAGGCCTGATGCGGTGCCTCCTTCCCACCTCCTCCTTGGCCTGTTGGGCGTCCGGCTATCCACCCTCAATGCTTGGCACTTGTTTTTCTGAGGCTCCTGCTCATACAGCCTCAGTGAATCCTGAGGGCTACAGCAACTAGGATGAAGGCTTCCATTCCCGGTTGGGTTCTGAAGTCCATTGTCTGCAGGGGGTAAAAGGCAGACGTTAGCATGGAGTGTACCATCATTCCCAACCAGGACCAAGGGCCCACACGGTGGCGCCAGCCTGCACTGCAGACCCTGCACCCACATGTTCCCTTCCCCCTCCCTCCCCCATGCCCAGACCATTCCCCCAGCACTCTGCCCTCCGCAATGCACCCCTGGCCAGTTGGCACCACGCTCCTTGGGGGGGCTTCTAACACTAGCACCCATCCCTACCAGCAGAGGTACCGATGACTGGCGGTATCCGTGCCAGAGGGACGTTCTGCGGCCTCCATCCGTGCCCTCCTCTAGGGGCTACTGTAGTGTTGGCCTTGAGTTGGCTGCGTGTTGCCCCATTGGTGGGTGGCGACCAGTTGCAGTGGCGGGGGGGGAGATATGGAGGGTAATGCATGGTCATCCCTGTCCCAGGGGTGGTCACCCCAACCCCATGGCCCATTCCCTGGTCACACCCTGCTACTCCCCCTCCTAGCCTGGCAGACACTGTCCCCTCCTCCCCCCCCCCCCCCCCCCCCCCCCAACAGACAGACCTGCCAGCAGAAGGACTGGCAGCCCATGATTGCGCCTCTGGGAACATGTCCACATGTCCTACCTCTTCTCTCTCCCTCAGCAGCCACGGTGCCTGTTTCCCGATTTTGAGAACCACAAGTGAATCTCGCCATCGGTAATTCCGCCAGGTGGAGGCGGACAATCACGGGAGCCCCAGAGAGTACCGGGTTGGACCCATTAATGATATGCAAATGACATTTACTGTGCGTGCGGAGTAGAATGCATTGACACCGCTGTTGAGGCGCTGGAGCATGGCATTCTGTCGGGCGCCCGGTACCAAGCTTCGGCTCACACGTGATTCGCGATTCCGGTGTTGCTGCGCGGAGAATCCTGCCCATGGTTTTACTTTCACCTTCTGTATTTGTGTTGCCATTGGTGCCTGTCTCACCTCTTTTGTTCTCTCATGAATTTTCTAATTGTTTTCTCTCAAAATCCCTTTGCTCTGTATCTGCGTGTGCCTCACCCCCACAACCCAAAAAGGTGTCCAGGGTAGGTGGATTGGCCACGCTAAATTGTCCCTTAACTGGGAAAAAAAGAATTGGGCACTCTAAATTTAAAAAAAATCTTTTCGTGCTCTTTTGTCTCCATTCCGTTTTCTGTTAGGTGGAAAGGAATAGAGTACATGCTGTGGTGTCCCCCGTGGTGACAGGCTGCACTTAATAATAATAATAATAATCTTTATTGTCGCATATAGGCTTACATTAACACTGTAATGAAGTTAGTGTGAAAAGCCCGTAGTCGCCACATTCCGACGCCTGTTTGGGTACACAGAGGGAGAATTCAGAATGTCTTTCGGATTTGTGGGAGGAAACCGGAGCACCGGGAGGAAACCCACGCAGACACGGGGAGAACATGCAGACTACGGAATCCATGCCGGGAATCGAATGTCATCCTGGCGCTGTGGCGCAACAGTGCTAACCACTGTGCTACCATACTGCCCTTTTGAAGCGTATTGGAGAGAAAATCTAGCTCTCAACAACTCCCTTCCCATTTCCTCATCCAATCACAAGGATTTATTTTGTGGAGATCGGGTGACAACGAAGGCAGGCAATGAGGAAGACTGGTGCTGCATCAAGCGTGGCGACATCCTATCCCTGTTCCTGACCCTGCCAATTTTCACGAGGAGCGCGGAAGTGAAGTCACCAGCATCACTAATTGGACGTGTTTGATAATTAAGCAGCTCCATAAGAAATCGCCTTCCGAGGTTTTTGTCCCAGTTGGTTGTTGGAAGCTGTGTAAAACCGAACAACTCCATTTTTGTCAGGAACAAGGTCGACCGTGTGGACTGTAATAACCCTCACAAGATCCAACGGGACACCTCAATTGTTCTCCCCGCGGGACTCATGGAACACGAGCCCCCTCGCCCCCTCCACTATTAGTGAGCGGAGGCTGGGCCTCGTAAATGTTACCTCATAAAATCCAGCCAGAACTGGGACCGGCGAGAGCAGTCATCCCAATTGGGACTGGAAGCCACTTTGCTGCCTTAACTTTTGTTGTTGAATTAAACTTCTTTTGAATTTATCTTCCTGGGCCTCCTGAGTTTTTATGTGGACAAAGCTTTCGTTGATTGAGGACAGTGATATTTGGCAAACATCTATTCCACAGTAATTTAATTTTTAAACACTAACATTTCCCTACTCTGCCCTGGGTTCCAACTTTCCATCTTCCCTGGCCAATTTGAAGATTCATATGATTTTTGGAATGGAACCAGTAATTGACCACCAGCCCAGGTGTCCTGCCTCCATTCCCACAAGGCCATTAATTGGCCACCATTCCTGACCCCTCAGCAATTAATCCCTCACTTCCATCAAAACTGGAACTTTATCTGCTTCCTCTTGGGGGCAGGTTTGTTCCTCGGCAATCATAGAATCATAGAATCCCTAAAGTACAGAAAGGGGGCATTCATCCTATCGAGTCTGACCGACCCTCTGAAAGAGCACCCTAGCTAGGCCCAGTTCTCCGCTCTATCCCCGTAACACCACCTAACACTAAGGGCCAATTTAGCATGGCCAATCCACCGAACCTGCACATCTTTGGACTGTGGGAGGAAACCCGCGCAGACACGGGCAGAATGTACAAACTTCACAGAGTCACCCAAGGCGGGGATCGAACACGGCCCTTGGCGCCGCGAGGCAGCAGTGCTAACCACTGCTCCACCGTGCTGCCCGATGGATCCCAAATTGTCTTCCTCATCCAAAACCTGGCCCAAAGTGATTGGATTGCTGAACTAGTATGTTCAGCCCAAACAGGTCCCAAGGTACTTTACAGGAGCTCGATCAGCCAAAATGTGACACTGAGTCACATGAGTACATGTTAGGATGGACAACCAAAAGCTTGGTTTCCTGTAACCACTTTCCCTTCTTACCATTGCCTTAGTTAAATATGTATTTTTCCTTTTGAATTGTACATTCAATTCCTCTGTGAACTTAAAAAAAATAGAATCAGGAAAAGATTTGCATGCATGTCTCCCTCTATCTCGTTCGCTCTCTCTCTCTTTCTCGCTGGCAGTACAAATTGAATTCTGTTTCACTGATGTAAGCAATAATTAGCAATTACCTAATGCTAATTAAGCATGGGTTATTTTTCATCCTGGAGGATGGTGTCCCTCAGGAAGACCGCTTTCTTGATATATATTAATGACCCAGGCTTCACTTTGGGGGCACGACTCTAAAGATTGCAGATAATAAAGACTTAAAAATGTAGTAAATAGTGAGGGGGGTGGGGTGGAATTGTAGTAGACTTCAGGAGGACAAGATTGGTGAGGTGGGAAGGAGATATGTGACATCAACCCATATTTATTGCACATTAGACATGCAATTGTGAAAGATGCTATTTTTACTTCAAAATCTTTTTGGCTTCAGTTAGGAGGAGCTAAATAATATTGAAAAAAATGAGCATTAATTAAAAAATGATCCGCACTTGAAAGTTTACACATGAATTCTGTTGATTCAAAACTGTTATAAAATCAGAGAATTTGCTGCATCTTTGTGTGGGGCACAGCTAGCGAGCAGCAGAGAGATTTTGGAACACAAAAGGCCAAGGAAATTGAGTGGAGTACGAAAATGGGTCTACGTAATGTCCACCCAATTATTCTGATGTTTTTGCTCCAGAAATTGGCATTTTGCCATTACTCTGCATTTTGTTATGCAAATTTACAGGAAATGCATCAATCCATTTTATATTGCTTGCTGAGTGAGAATTGCCAATTACAAATCGCACGAGGGTCTATACACACATTCAAGGTACATTCTTTATCATTTTAAATGTGCATGTCTATTCTAAGCCATAGCTTGATGCATTTTGTACTGCTCACCTAGCAAAGATTATTTCTATTGTTCACTACTGAGTAGCATGTAGAGGCCTTTGCAACCCTTTGACATTTCATCGCCAATATATGCAGAAAATGGAGGACTTAGCCTGCCACGATCATGGCCTGGCAGATGTTGCTATTTTAAAATCAAACTTATTAACCTGATCTTCAGAGGCCACACCAAATGTGAGGCACTCTCTGTCTCTCTCTCTCTCACTCTTTAGTGGCATTGGCAGCTCACACCTTGGACACTGGGGTTTCTGATGTGTTATCATTGTAGAGCCTCCGATTGGCCCTCCAGTCTTGGCAGCCCACCTTTCTTTGGACTGTGAGAGGAAAATTTTCCCATAGTGTCCAAAGGTTAGGTGGGACTATGGGGAATAGACAGCAGGCATGGGCCTAGTTAGGTTCCGCTTTCCGATGGGCGATGCAGACTTGATGGGCTGAATGGCCTCCTTCTGCACTGTCGGGACCCTTTGATTCTATGATATCTGTGGAGGCTGATCCTCTGTTAGCAGATGATGTTTCCAAAGAGGCAGGATGTAAATGACAAACAGGGTGAAATACAACATCAACAAGAGATTCTAGAGGCCACAAAACTGGAAGATAAGCCTTTGCTTGTTTTGCCAAGCTACAGTCAAAATGTTTTATTTGTTACTTTGTTTTAGATAATTCTGGTGCTCTGAGAAAGTCAGAGACCTGAATGGAGAGATTCAAGCAGCAGAGTTTGGCAAGGATTTGAAAGGCCACAACACATTCAAAGACCCTGACGAGGAAACATAGGTTGCAAATGGGGTAATAATATTCCAGGATAGAGAGGTTGACAAACAAAAAGGGAGTTGTGATGGCAATAGTTTAAAAGTGAGAGGTCAATACCCAAGAAGAGAAAGCCATTTTCCAGCTTCCTTGGAGGCCAGGAAGGGAGGTTTGGTGATGAACAGTTTAATGGGAATGGGTTCAGAGCAAGGTGGCTCGTCCGGATGAAATGAGCTCAAAGAGGACATGGAGGGAGAGGCAGAATGAGATGGAGATTCATTACTTTGGTGCGAGAGGAGGGGTTTGCTCTGTGGAGCACAGTAGTGGTGGAGGAGGGGGAACTGAATGAATGGTCTTCATTTTGTTGACAGAAAAGTCCACGGGTTCCTTGGACTTGTCAGATCTGAGGGTGGGAGGTGTAGGGTTTAAAGAGAAAAGAAGTCGGGAGTTACCTTTCCTCTTGGGATGATGCAGGTTGATGTTAGATGAAGAAGAGTTTGAGTTCTGGGAAAGTTTGATGTGGTTAAGTCACAATTGCAAATGGAAGGCTCAGTCACATACTCCAGATGTGCTTCTATTTTAAACCAATGCCCAGTGTATAACGGGACAGGCAAAGTGAGTATTCCCATGGTGATACAAATTTTTTGTTTGTTTTCGTTTTTTGCTTTTTAAAATAAATTTAAAATACCCAATTATTTTTTTCCAATTAAGGGGCAATTTAGCGTGACAAATTCACCAACCCTGCACATCTTTGGGTTGTGGGGATGAGGCCCACGCAGACACAGGGAGAGTGTGCAAACTCCACACAGACAATGACCTGGGACAGGGATCGAACTCGGGTCGTCAGCGCCATAGTGCTAACCGCTTCTTCACCTTGCCACCCATGATGATACTAAATTACATCAGAATTTCAAGTCCTTGGAATCACAGAGCACCGGTTAACCCGAACATGTGGTAACTCTGGGAGGGATTCTCCAGTCGCTGAAATCGCATTCGGCAATCGGCCGGAGAATCCCTGTTTCCGACTAAATCGGGGGCGGCGCCGCTTTCGCAATGCTCCGCCATCTTCAAAGCGTACGCCGTACCGATGGCCGCAGGCAACCCTTGATGCTCTGCCCCCAACCAGCTGAGTCGCATGAACTATCGTGTGTCGGGACTCAGTCCAGCAACGCCACAGTCGGAGAAGGGCCGATCCGCGGGCAGGGGGGACTTTGTCTGGGGCCGGGGGCACTGTTGGGGGTTGGTCCAGGGCTCAAGAGCCTGCCAAAGGGGCAGCACTGTTTTGCAGGCCGGGTCTGCGAGCTGCCGACGCCATGTTGCACAGCGCGACCGCTGCAGACCACACCATGCGCATGCGCAGCCACGGTCTCTGCAATTCTCCAGGCCATATCCGCAGCTAAAGCTCCAAGCTGTTTGGCTGCTAGCCCCCAGCCAAATGGAGGATCTGTGGCCGCTTTACGCCGAATAGGTCGTAAAACGCCACCATTCCCACGCCGGAGTGGGGACATAGCCTCAAAATAGGAGAATCCAACCGTCTAAATTTGTTTGCAATTTTTGTGCGTCTGTATATTTTATGTCTAAGTTAGTTAATCATTTCATGCTGTCTTCATATTCCAGTTTGAACAATGTCTTCTCTCAGCTGTCCAGTTCCCATCTGTAACATTGTAGATATGACCAGCTTTTAGTCAACTACATCATCATCTCTCAAAAACATTACAAGAGACGCTAGTACTTCAGGCAAGTCGCCACGTTTATGTCAGCACTATGAGCTGCTCCAGCTGCATTTCAAAATTTCACTTTGAACAAAGTCCAATTCTGTCCAAGACTTCAATATAACTAAGATATCCAGGTACAGTTTTTAAACCCCTCTCTTGCATTGTTCTTTGAATGTGGGATAAAGTTTGCAGCTGATACATAATCCCTCTACACCGTTAGGCTCCCATCTGTCTCTTTCCCCAATTACAATCTATTTTATCACTTCTTATTTCATCAGTATTACAGTGGTCAGAGCTCTGCTGAATTATTATCTCACGGCCAAATGTATACTCCCACGTGATGTCTCAGGAATCATGTTTGTGATTGAAATTGAGGTTTACTGTCTCACCCTTTGACAGGAACTCCTGGCCTTTACGACTTCAGATGTCCTTACTTCCCTTGACCTTTTGGAACTGCAGCAACCATCAAAATGCAAGCTTGGCATGGACAAAACACTGTTGCTAAAAATAAAGTGGTTCCTTTTGTTTCTCCTTTTAGCCTTGGCGAATTTGCCCATTCTGCATGTGGGATCTTGTAATTACTGTCAATGACACTTGGTGAATGCAGGATAAGATGTGACAATGACCCTGGATGGTCTCCCGGCATCACAGCTCAAATTCTAAAGGGATTTTGCATCCTCTCATCAACAACCTGGATCTATTTTGCTGCTGGTTCTGTTCCGATCCAGCCCAATGAGTGCCTTCCCACATAATGCTCATTTATTTGATTGACAGCTAAGATTGAAATACCAAAACGTCACTAACAGCATCTCCAGGACCCCACAGAGACCCCTTGTCCTAATTTTCTTTCAAAATAGTACATGTTCCCACTGAAAGAGAACTGTTCGGCCAAGTTAGTCAGTTGTTGCAAAGCCCCTTCGATCTTCATTACGACTCCCATTAGAATAGTTTTTATGGGATACCAGCATTGAGTATGTGCTGATGGGCACAACACAGGGGGTTAGGTTTAAAATTTGGTGATTTCTGTGCCAAGCTGAGCTGGAAAGCGAACCTGAAAGGGAAGCAGTCGATCCTGGGAAGATGGACAGAGAAATGAGCAGGAGGTAGAAAGAATTATGCAGGACCCTGGGGGAACTGATGCTTGTTTGGCCCCATACAAATCAGTGTCAGAGGGAGTTTCAGAGGAATCTGCAGTAGTCTCTTTGAGGAATATTGACTCATACATTCAATGTCCAATTCCAGGAACAAGACACACGCTCCATTCAGTGGATCACCAAAATTGCATCGAGGTCCGACATGTGGCATAGAACGCCAGTTTTTTAAATATATTCCCCTCTGCTTCGCAGCCCACTTTAAAATCACTTAGAAATGACCAGATGCCCATAGGATTGGGGTATGAAACACTGCACTGCAAATTTCAGCCCTCTACTGCCTTTTTTGCTCACGGAGACACAAATATTCCTCATAGATAATAAACTCGAGACCTTCTGTTCTGTGCAGCTCAATGTGATGCAATTAGTTTTAATATGTTTAAATTTTTGTATCATGCAAGATTGCTTACACCTCTGCAGAACTGTCCCAGATATCATCACTATTCCTGGGCATGTCCTGTGGCTATCAACATGACAAACCCACCAAGGATGGCTGCACAGTGGTGTGTGGTATGAATAAGTTGCCCTGGGAGTCCTCAACTTCAACTCTGGACCCCATTAAGTCTCATGACATCAGGAAAAACATGGGCCAGGAAAGATCAGCTTGTTACATAAGAACATAAGAACATAAGAAGTAGGAGCAGGAGTAGGCCATCTGGCCCCTCGAGCCTGCTCCGCCATTCAATGAGATCATGGCTGATCTTTTGTGGACTCAGCTCCACTTTCCGGCCTGAACACCATAACCCTTAATCCCTTTATTCTTCAAAAAACTATCTATCTTTACCTTAAAAACATTTAATGAAGGAGCCTCAACTGCTTCACTGGGCAAGGAATTCCATAGATTCACAACCCTTTGGGTGAAGAAGTTCCTCCTAAACTCAGTCCTAAATCTACTTCACCTTATTTTGAGGCTATGTCCCCTAGTTCTGCTTTTACCCGCCAGTGGAAACAGCCTGCCCACATCTATCCTATCTATTCCCTTCATAATTTTAAATGTTTCTATAAGATCCCCCCTCATCCTTCTAAATTCCAACGAGTACAGTCCCAGTCTACTCAACCTCTCCTCATAATCCAACCCCTTCAGCTCTGGGATTAACATAGTGAATCCTCTGCACACCCTCCAGTGCCAGTATGCCCTTTCTCAAGTAAGGAGACCAAAACTGAACACAATACTCCAGGTGTGACCTCACTAACACCTTATACATTTGCAACATAACCTCCCTAGTCTTAAACTCCATCCCTCTAGCAATGAAGGACAAAATTCCATTTGCCTTCTTAATCACCTGTTGCACCTGTAAACCAACTTTCTGTGACTCATGCACTAGCACACCCAGGTCTCTCTGCACAGCGGCATGCTTTAATTTTTTATCATTTAAATAATAATCCCGTTTGCTGTTATTCCTACCAAAATGGATAACCTCACATTTGTCAACATTATATTCCATCTGCCAGACCCTAGCCCATTCACTTAACCTATCCAAATCCCTCTGCAGACTTCCAGTATCCTCTGCACTTTTCGCTTTACCACTCATCTTAGTGTCATCTGCAAACTTGGACACATTGCCCTTGGTCCCCAACTCCAAATCATCTATGTAAATTGTGAACAATTGTGGGCCCAACACGGATCCCTGAGGGACACCACTAGCTACTGATTGCCAACCAGAGAAATACCCATTAATCCCCACTCTTTGCTTTCTATTAATTAACCAATCCTCTGTCCATGCTACTACTTTACCGTTAATACCATGCATCTTTATCTTATGCAGCAACCTTTTATGTGGCACCTTGTCAAAGGCTTTCTGGAAATCCAGATATACCACATCCATTGGCTCCCCGTTATCTACTGCACTGGTAATGTCCTCAAAAAATTCCACTAAATTAGTTAGGCACGACCTGCCCTTTATGAACCCATGCTGCGTCTGCCCAATGGGACAATTTCTATCCAGATGCCTCACTATTTCTTCCTTGATGATAGATTCCAGCATCTTCCCTACTACCGAAGTTAAGTTCACTGGCCTATAATTTCCTGCTCTCTGCCTACCTCTTTTTTAAAACTGTGGTGTCACGTTTGCTAATTTCCAATCCACCGGGACCACCCCAGAGTAGTGAATTTTGGTAAATCATCATTAGTGCATCTGCAATTTCCCTAGCTATCTCTTTTAGCACTCTGGGATGCATTCCATCAGGGCCAGGAGACTTGTCTACCTTTAGCCCCATTAGCTTGCCCATCACTACCTCCTTAGTGATAACAATCCTCTCAAGGTCCTCACCTGTCATAGCCTCATTTCTATCAGTCGCTGGCATGTTATTTGTGTCTTCCACTGTGAAGACCGACCCAAAAACCTGTTCAGTTCCTCAGCCATTTCCTCATCTCCCATTATTAAAACTCCCTTCCCATCCTCTAAAGGACCAATATTTACCTTAGCCACTCTTTTTTGTTTTATATATTTGTAAAAACTTTTACTGTCTGTTTTTATATTCTGAGCAAGTTTACTCTCATACTCTATCTTACTCTTCTTTATAGCTTTTTTAGTAGCTTTCTGTTGGCCCCTAAATATTTCCCAGTCCTCTAGTCTCCCACCAATCTTTGCCACTTTATATGCTTTTTCCTTCAATTTGATACTCTCCCTTATTTCCTTAGATATCCACGGTCGATTTTCCCTCTTTCTACTGTCCTTCCTTTTTGTTGGTATAAACCTTTGCTGAGCACTATGAAAAATTGCTTGGAAGGTTCTCCACTGTTCCTCAACTGTTCCACCATAAAGTCTTTGCTCCCAGTCTACCTTAGCTAATTCTTCTCTCATCCCATTGTAATCTCCTTTGTTTAAACACAAAACACTAGTATTTGATTTTACTTTCTCACCCTCCATCTGTATTTTAAATTCCACCATATTGTGATCGCTCCTTCCGAGAGGATCCCTAACTATGAGATCATGAATCAATCCTCTCTCATTACATAGGACAAGACCTAGGACCGCTTGTTCCCTTGTAGGTTCCATTACATACTGTTCTAGGAAACTATCGCGGATACATTCTATAAACTCCTCCTCAAGGTTGCCTTGACCGACCTGGTTAAACCAATCGACATGTAGATTAAAATCCCCCATGATAACTGCTGTACAATTTCTACATGCATCAGTTATTTCTTTGTTTATTGCCTGCCCCACCATAACGTTACTATTTGGTGGCCGATAGGCTACTCCTATCAGTGACTTTTTCGCCTTACTATTCCTGATTTCCATCCAAATGGATTCAACCTTATCCTCCATAGCACCGATGTCATCCCTTACTATTGCCCGAATGTCATCCTTAAATAACAGAGCAACACCGCCTCCCTTACCATCCACTCTGTCCTTCCGAATAGTTTGATACCATCGGATATTTAACTCCCAGTCGTGACCATCCTTTAACCATGTTTCAGTAATGGCCACTAAATCATAGTCATTTACGATGATTTGCGCCATCAACTCATTTACTTTATTCCGAATACTACGAGCATTCAGGTAAAGTACACTTATGTTGGGTTTTTTTTTACCTCTGTTTTGAATCTTAACATCTCCAGTTTTATTCCTTTTAGTATTACTGGGCCTATTCACTGAGCTCCCCTCAGTCACTGTACCTTGTACTGTCGCCCTTTTTGAGTTTTGACTATGTCTTCTCTGCCTTACACTTTTCCCCTTACTTCCTTTTGCTTCTGTCCCTGTTTTACTACCTTCCAACTTCCTGCATCGGTTCCCATCCCCCTGCCACATTAGTTTAAACCCTCCCCAACAGCTCTAACAAACACCCCCCCTAGAACATTGGTTCCAGTCCTGCCCAGGAGCAGACCGTCCGGTTTGTACTGGTCCCACCTCCCCCAGAACCGGTCCCAATGCCCCAGGAATTTGAATCCCTCCCTCTTGCACCATCTCTCGAGCCACGCATTCATCCTATCTATCCTGACATTCCTACTCTGACTAGCCTGTGGCACTGGTAGCAATCCTGAGATTACTACCTTTGAGGTCCTACTTTTTAGTTTAACTCCTAACTCCCTGAATTCCGCTTGTAGGACCTCATCCTGTTTTGTACCTATATCGTTGGTGCCTATGTGCACCATGACAGCTGGCTGTTCACCCTCCCCCCCCCCCAAGAATGTCCTGCAGCCGCTCCGAGACATCCTTGACCCTTGCACCAGGGAGGCAACATACCATCCTGGAGTCTCGATTGCGTCCACAGAACCACCTGTCTATTCCCCTTACGATCGAGTCCCCTATCACTATAGCCCTGCCATTTTTCTTCCTGTCCTGCTGTGCAGCAGAGCTAGCCACGGTGCCATGAACCTTGCTGCTGCCTTCCCCTGGTGAGCCATCTCCCCCAACAGTATCCAAAGCGGTATATCTGTTTTGCAGGGAGATGACCGCAGGGGACACTTGCACTGC
Organism: Scyliorhinus canicula; assembly: GCF_902713615.1. Lineage (NCBI taxonomy): Eukaryota > Metazoa > Chordata > Chondrichthyes > Carcharhiniformes > Scyliorhinidae > Scyliorhinus > Scyliorhinus canicula. Next base: position 20,799,134 of record NC_052165.1, on the reverse strand, counting down.
CTTCCTACTCTTGCTTTGTCTTTTGGTCACCCATTTGCTATCTCCCTCAGTAACTTTCACCTGCGGTGTGACCAACTCGCTAAACGTGCTATCCACGACCTCCTCAGCATCGTGGATGCTCCAAAGTGAGTCCATCCGCAGCTCCAGAGCCGTCAAGCGGTCTAACAGGAGCGGCAACTGAACACACTTCTTGCACGTGAAAGAGCCAGGGACAGTGGATGTGTCCCTGAGCTCCCACATCGCACACGAGGAGCATGACACGGGTCTGGGATCTCCTGCCATGTCTTAAACCTTAGGTAAACTTATACAACTACAATTTCAAAATAAAAATAAATAAATTAGACAATGAAAAGAAAAACTACTTACCGGTCACTTACCAGGGTTAAAAAGCACCTCCGAAAAAGCACCTTCTCTCACTCTCACTTACGGCCACCACCCACCCCTCCACTGATGAATCGGTACTCCTCCGTGTTGAACACCATGGAGGAAGTATTGAGGCTGTTAAGGGCACATAATGTACTCTGGGTGGGGGATTTCAATGTCCAAGGGTGGCCAAACTGGCTGAGTTCTAAAGGACTAAAAACAGCAGAAAGATTTGCTTGAGGACATCCACCTCAATCTGTCTGTTGCAAATGCATCTGTTCATGACAGTATTGGTAGGAGTGGCCACGTCACTGTCCTTCTGGAGACCATGTTCCTCCTTCACATTGAGGATACTATCCATCGTGCTGTGCCACACTACCACTGTCGGATAAATGGGATAGATTTTAAACAGGTCTAGCAAAAAAAAAACGGGCATCCATGAGGTACTGTGTGCCATCAGCAGCAGGTCTGCAACATCATGGCCTGGCATAGCCCCCACTCTACCAGTATCATCAAGCCAGGGATCAACTCTGCATCAATGAAGAGTGCAGGACGGCATGTCAGGAACAGCACCAGACCTACCTTTCAAAACAAGAGCTGTCAACCTGGTGAAGTTACAACACAGGAATACCTGCGAGGCAAAGAGCAGAAGCAGCTTACAATAGACAGGGATATGTGATCCCACAACAATCAGACAATGGGAACTCTGTGGAAAGTAACTCTCCTCCTGACTCCCCAAAGCCTGTCCACCATCCAGAAGGTGCAAGCCAAGAGTGTGATGGAATACTCTCCACTTGCTTGGATAAGTTCAACTCCAACAAAATTCAAGATGCTCAATGTTATCCAGGACAAAGCAGCCTGCTTAATTGGCACCCCATCCACCACCTTAAACATTCTCTCCTTCCACCCACCAATGCCATCTACAAGATGCACAAGAGGAAGTCACCAAGCTTCCTTTGACAGCAACTTCCAAACAGGGGCAGCAGGGTAGCATGGTGGTTAGCATAAATGCTTCACAGCTCCAGGGTCCCAGGTTCGATTCCCGGCTGGGTCACTGTCTGTGTGGAGTCTGCACGTCCTCCCCCTGTGTGCGTGGGTTTCCTCCGGGTGCTCCGGTTTCCTCCCACAGTCCAAAGATGTGCGGGTTAGGTGGATTGGCCATTCTAAATTGCCCGTAGTGTCCTAATAAAAGTAAGGTTAAGGGGGGGGGTTGTTGGGTTACGGGTATAGGGTGGATACGTGGGTTTGAGTAGGGTGATCATGGCTTGGCACAACATTGAGGGCCGAAGGGCCTGTTCTGTGCTGTACTGTTCTATGTTCTATGTGACTGTGGTGAATGTACATTGCGTAATTCACACTGTATAGTATTGTGTCTTTGTGGGCTCTGTTTGTGAGCCGTTGCGCGGCTCTGCCCACAGGGGGAGATGAGGAGCTTGTACAGGGCTCCACCCGTGGCTCCGCCCATGGCTCCGCCCATGGCCCCACCCACTACCGGATGTATAAAGTGCTGCAGCATTGTGAGTCTGCCCTCTGTTCTGGTCGCAGGCAGGCTCAGCTGTAAGTCTATTAAAGCCACAGTTTACTTCCTATCGTGTCTCGAGTGAATTGATGGTCACATCAGTGACCTCTAACACCTAGAGGGACAAGGGCAGCAGACACTTGAGAAAACCATGACCTGCAGTTTCCACCCCCCCCCCCCCCCCAAGCCATACACTATCCTGACTTGGAACTAAATTGCCATTCCTTCACACTCACTGGGTCAAAATCCTAGATTCTCTCCCTAACAGCACTGTAGGTGCACCAACACCCCATGGATTGCAGCTGTGCAAGAAGATGGCTCACCACCATCTTCTCAAGGGCAATTAGGGATGGGCAATAATCATTGGCCAAACCAGCGATGCCCACATCCTCTGAGCAAATATAAAGATGAACCAATTCACTGCCGAGAATGCGAACGGTGCAGAACAATGCAGATTAAAAATTAAACAGCAAGTCAATATGCGTTGTGCATAATGGGAGTATTGACAAAAAGAATTACAATTTAGAAACTCAAGCCTCTCATAGTTTGGACAATAAAAGCAAATTTACATATGCACAGGCTTCCAAGTGTCTTTATCATATGGCAACAGAATTAAAGTGTTAGGGGCTTAACTTGGATATAGAAATTCAAATTCTAGGCTGAATTGGCCTATAGCAAGCATGCACTGGAGAGTGAGTTTGGCAGTATCAGCAAAATTCTCTGGCAAAGAGAGAGAGGAGAGCTTTTTTTCAATCACTCAAACAGGTACATGAATTGAAGAACAATATTAATGGTACATTTATGGAGGCAAGACTGTAAATGCTGGAGAGGTTTGATGAAAAAACCCTGCTAATTAAAGAAGTCTAACCACTAAACCTGTTATTCAGAACTGGGATCAGTTGTGCTTGATGTAGGTTCTGAATATCTCATACTTGTTCTGCAAGAATAAATCCTGTTCAAATTGATTTTTTCGCTGTCTAATTGAAAAGAATTTCGATTAATTTTCACAAATGCTCAAATACCTCACATAATACTTCAATGGAGGTATCTTTAACTTACAAACAGCTCCATTTAATGAAATAATATTCCTAATTTACGAAACAGGACATCCATTTACTATTGTTTGAATATAACAGAATTATCATGTTTTGAATATTCATTTATGGGAAGTGGGTGTTGCTGGCTAGGCCAGCATTTATTGCCCAACCCTCGTTGTCCTTGAGAAGGTGGTGGTGAGCTGCCTTCTTTTTTTTTTATACATTTAGAGTATCCAATTAATTTTTTCCAATTAAGGGGCAATTTAGCGTAGCCAGTCCACCTCCCCGCACATCTTTGGGTTGTGGGGGTGAAACCCATGCAAACACAGGGAGAATATGCAAATTCTACACAGACAGTGACCCAGAGCCAGGATTGAACCTGGGACCTCGGCGCCGTGAGGCAGCAGGGCTAACCTACTGGGCCACCGTGCTGCCCCTTGAGCTGCCTTCTTGAATTGCTGCAGTCCCTGAGGTGTACGTACACCCATAGTGCTATTAGTGAGGGAGTTCCAGGATTTTGACCCAGCGACAGTGAAGGGACGCCGATATATTTCCAAGTGAGGGTGGTGAGTGATTTGGAGGGGAACGTCCAGGTGGTGGGGTTCCCATGAGTCAACTGCCTTATCCTTCTGGATGGTAGTGATCATGGATTTGGAAGATGCTGTCAAAGGAGCCTTGGTGAGATCCTGCATCTTTTAGATGGTACAGAGTGCTGCCATTGTTTGCCAACAGTGCAAGGAGTGAATGTTTGTGAAAGGGGTACCAATCAAGTGAGCTTCGGGCAGCACGGTAGCACAAGTGGATAGCACTGTGGCTTCACAGTGCCAGGGTGCCAGGTTCGATTCCCCGCTGGGTCACTGTCTGTGCGGAGTCTGCACGTTTTCCCCGTGTGTGCGTGGGTTTCCTCTGGGTGCTCCGGTTTCCTCCCACAGTCCAAAGATGTGCAGGTTAGGTGGATTGGCCATGATAAAATGCCCTGAGTGACCAAAAGGTTAAGAGGGGCTATTGGCTATTTGGGTTAATGGGACAGGGTGGAAGTGAGGGCTTAAGTGGGTCGGTGCAGACTTGATGGGTCGAATGGCCTCCTTCTGCACTGTATGTTCTATGAATCTATGAATAGGAGGAAAAAGCTGCAGGGGCAGTTTGACAAACTGACAACAGGGTGGGTGGTAGGGCAACTTCGTAGGACAAGAGGGTTGCAATATGAGTATGGGGAGAAGGTGAGCTGCACGTTGGCGCACCAGCTGCGGAGGCAGGCTGCGTCCAGGGAAATATTGAGGATACGGACTGGGGCTGGGGATGTGGTGTCAGAGCCAGGGAAGATAAATGAGGCATTTAGGAAGTACTACCAGAGACTTTATGAGGTGGACCTGGGAGTAGAGGAGGGGGATATGGGGTGGTTTCTGGACAAGCTGGAATTTCCCCAGGTGGAAGAAACAAAGAGGCAGGAGTTGGAGGAGCCCCTGGGGCTGAGGGAGGTGCTGGATAGTATCAGGGGTCTGAAGTCGGGGAGGGACCCTGGGTCAGATGGGTACCTGGTGGAATTCTATAAGGAATTTGCAACGGACCTGGCACCACATCTGTTGGAGAAGGGGGAGAGTTGCTGGAGTTGATGACACGGGCAGTAATCACACTAATTCCGAAAAAGGGGAAGGACCCGGTGGAGTGTGGGTCATATACGCCCATATCACTATTGAACACGGATGTGAAAGTATTGGCTAAGTTGTTGGCGGGGAGGATGGAGGAGTGTGTCCCGGGGTGGTGGTAGAAGATCAAACAGGCTTTGTGAAGGGCAGACAGCTCGCGAGTAATATAAGACGGCTGTTGAATGTGGTGTTGAATCCATCGGGGGCTCTGGTACCGAGGTGGCGGTGTCCATGGACGCGGAGAAGGCATTTGACTGCATTGTGGAGTGGCGGTACTTGTTTGAGGTTTTGGGACGTTTAGGTTTGGGCCGAGATTTGTGGCATTGGTACGGTTGCTGTATGTGGCACCAAGGGCGAGGGTGAGGACAAATGCTTTGTAAGCTCATAGCATTCGTCCTCACCCTCTGTCACCGCTGCTGTTTGCACTGGCCATAGAGCCATTGGCAATAGCTCTCACAGGGTAGGCAGAGTGGCAAGGGATTATGAGGGGATATAGGGAGCATCGGGTGTCGCTTAATGCCGATGACCTCTTGCTGTATCTTTCGATCTGTTGGAGAGTATGGGAAGGATTATGTGCCTGCTGGGGAGATTTGGAAGGTTTTCAGGGTACAAGCTGAATGTCGGGAAAAGCAAGATATTCCCATTGAATGAGCTGGCACAGCGGGCTAATTTAGGTGGGACGCTATTTATGGTAGCGAGGGATAGGTTTAGGTATTTGGGGATTCAAGAAACGAATGAATGGACGGGGCTCCATAAGTGGAACTTAACGAAGTTGGTGGAGGAGGCTAGGGAGGATCTTAAGAGGTGGGATACACTGCACTTAACGTTGGCGGGGCGGGTCCAAGTGGTGAAAAATGAATATTCTGCCGAGGTCCTTGTTTATCTTTCAATCTCTCCCGATCTTTATACCAAAGGCCTTCTTTTGGGAAAGTGGACACAATCATTTCTGATTTTATGGGCAGGGAAGATGTTGAGGGTGGGGAGGACCCTGCTACAGAGGCAGAGTCAGCAAGGGGGCGTCGGCATTGACCGAACTTGCTTCATTATTATTGGGCAGCAAATGTGGACAAGGTACGGCGGTGGTGGGAAGGAGAAGTGGTAAAGAGAGTTAGGATGGAGGAGGAATCTTGTAAAGGGTCTAGTTTGAGGGCTATGGTGACGGCAGTGTTGCCAATGATGCCAAGTAGGTATCCAAGGAGCCTGGTGGTGCATTCCACGGTGAAGATATGGAATCAGTTGAGGAGGTATTTTCAGGTGGAAGGGATGTCGGTGCTAATGCCGCTGTGCGAAAATCATGAGTTTGAGGTGGGGGGGATGGATAGTGTATTCAGGAGGTGGAAGGAAGTGGGGCTGGTCAAGGTGAAGGATTTGTATTTGGAGGAAGGGTTCGCCAGTCTGGAGGAGTTAAGGGAGAGGGTAGAGCTGCCGAGGGGGGAGTGAGTTCAGGTTTCTGCAGGTTAGGGATTTTGTGCCAAAGGTCTGGAGGGGGTTCCCTAGGTTGCCAGGTTACACCCTTCTGGAGCGACTGCTGCTTCCGGATGTGGAAGGGGAGGGAAGAATTGGGAATATATATAAGTGGCTGGGGGAGCAGGGAGGCAAGCGGGTGGTGAAGACCAAAGAGAAATGGGAAGCGGAGTTGGGAGGGGAGATCAATTGGGGAGCATGGGGTGAGGCACTGCGTAGGGTAAACGGGTCCTCCTCATGTGCAAGAATGAGTCTGAGATAGTTTAAGGTGATGCACAGGGTGCATATGACTCGGGCGAGGATGAGTGGATCCTTTCAAGGGGTAGCAGATGAGTGTGAGAGGTGTGAGCCGGGGCCAGCGAATCACGCGCACGTGCTTTGGTGTTGCGAAAACTTGGCAAGATTCTGGGCGGGAGTGTTCGCGGTCTTAGCCAGGATAGCGGAGGAGAAGGTGGTCCCGGACCCTTGGTGGCAATATTTGGGGTTTCAGAGAAGCTGGAGCTCATGGAAAGGAGGAAGGCCGATGTCTTGGCCTTCGCCTCTCTGATTACACGGCGGCACAATTTGCTGGAGTGGCGGTCGGCATCGCCACCGGGAGTAGCGGCTTGGTTGGGTGACCTGTATGACTTCCTACGATTAGAGAAGATAAAGCGTGAGTTAAGGGGCTCTTCAGGGAGGGTTTGAGGAAAGGTGGGGGATGTTTGTGACCATGTTTGAGGGGCTGTTCGTCGCGGGGGGGGGGGGGGGGGGGGGGGGGTGAAAAAGGGGAAAAATCTGTACAGACTGTTTAGTTGATTGCTGGGAAGTATGTTTCTCGAGGTGTTTATTCGCTGTAACCTGTTTTGATACATGTTTGTAATAAAATACATTTTTTTTTTAAGTGAGCTGCTGGATGGTGTCAAGCTTCTTGAGTGTCATTGGAGCTGCACTCATCCAGGCAAGTGGAGAGTATTCCATCACACTCCTGACTTGGGCTTTGTCGATGGTCACAGTAAGAGGTCTCCCAACACTGGGTTTGTAGATGGTGGGCATGGTAGCACAGGGATTAGCACTGTTGCTTCACAGCTCCAAGGTCCCGGGTTCAATTCCTGACTTGGGTCACTCAGGGACTGCAGCGGTTCAAGAAGGCAACTCACCACCACCTTCTTCAGGGCAATGAGGGGTGGGCAATAAATGCTGGCCGAACCAGCAACACCCACATCCGGTAAATCAATTTTTAAAAATGTGTGTAATCCCTTTCATGTTACTATTGTTAAAGGGGCTGATTTAGCTCAGTGGGCTGGACAGCTGGTTTGTGATGCAGAGCAAGGCCAACAGCATGGGTTCAAATCCCATACCGGCTGCGGTTATTCATGAAGGCCCCACCTTCTCAACTTCACCCCTCACCTGAGGTGTGGTGACCTTCAGGTTAAATCACCACCAGTCAGCTCTCCCCCTCAAAGGGGAAAGCAGCCTGTGGCCATCTGGGACTATGGCTAACTTTACTTGTTCGAGTTTTATGTGATAGAAACCATAATTTTCTATCAATTGTAAGATTTAGTTAAAATATTGTGGTTTTCCTGAAACACCAGTCAAGTTAATACAGTACAGTCAATAAAAAGAGAATTTTTCTATCCAATTTCCCACAATTCACCAGACACCAGTAACCTTTCCTGAAAGTTCTTCATGTTTTTGAGAGGAATGCATTTTGACAATTTTGTGACTTCTGTCCTCTTTCCAGTTTATTTCCTCAAAATCCTCTCTTAAAACTGTGGCCACGATCTAATGAAAAAAAATTCAGAGTCCATTCTGGGCAGTATTAGGGGGTTATTCCCGGCGCTTGTAGACCCCGGGCGGGGTTACAATTGATAGAAAATCGCTGGGGAGCGGCGTGAATCCCACCCCACCACTCAGAGGCCGGCTGCTGAATTCTCCGGTGCCGTTTTCCGGGCGGGGGCGAGGATCGCACCGTGCCAGTCGGGGGCCATTCGCAGCGGCCCCCCCGGCAATTCTCCGGCTACCGATGGGCCGACCGGCTGCCCGTTTTCGGCCAGTCCCTCCGGCGTGGATTGGACATGGTCCGTCCCAGCGGGACATGGCTAATGGAATCCTCAGGGAGGGACGCGGGGGGGATCCAGCCCCGGGGGGGCCCCACGGTGGCTTGGCCCGCGATTGGGGCCCCCCGATCTACAGGTGGGCCTGTGCCGCGGGGGCACTCTTTCCCTCCACGCCATGGCCGGCGCAGAGAAGAAACCCTCTGCGCATGCGCAGGAAACATGCCGGCGGTTCTGCGCATGCGTCAACTCGCGCCGGCCCACGGCGGCCCTTTGCCGCCGATTGGCGCAGCACAACCCCGTTGGCGCCGGCCTAGCCCCGGAGGTACGGAGGATTCAACAACTTCCGGGCGGCCTGACGCCAGAGTGGTTCACGCTGCCCATGATGCCGGCGTCGGGCCGTCCCGCCAACTGCGGGAGAATCCCGGCCCCCCGCTATCTAATGTCACTCTGTTGATATTTTGAGCCCCGGGGAAGAACACTCCTCCGAGGCTGCACTTAGCATCATTTTCTGCACTGAGGGGCTCAGACGAGCGGAGCATCTCAGTACAGGAAGAGATCAGGACGCCATTTTAAAATAGCCCCCCAATCTCTCGAGCCTGCAGCATGACCCCGCAGTGCCCCAACTCACCTTTTGGGGGATCGTCAAGTCCCCTCCACACCCCAACACACACCAGCAGTCCACTCCCAGGGCCCGATAACCAGCATGGGCAAAATGCCAGCTTGGCACCTTGGGACTACCAACCTGGCACCCTGGCAGTGCCCCTGCCAGTGCCACCTGCGAACCCTGGTTGTTCCAGGGTGGCACTGCCAAGGTGCCCAGGTGGCGCTACTGATTTGGCAGTCCCAAAGTGCCCGGTGGCACCAGCAGTGCCAGTATGCCCGCCTGGCCAGAGGCCAACCACTGAGGGCCTCTGATCGCCTGCGAGATCCTCCAAATGCTGGTATGCCTGGTCCAGGTTTGTGCCAACCAGAGCTAATTGGCGCTCGGCTGTGATCTCCTCGGTGAGGCCAATAAATATCTGGTGGTTGTTCGATCCACCGTCGGCACTCCAAGTGGGTTTTTAAACTCACTTCACCTTGAAAGACTGGTTAGATCTGGTGAGGCACAATGACTGTTGGGAATCCAGGGAGAAGCCTCTCCCGGGATCGACCCACCATGTCCCATCCTGATTCCGGCGGGATGCGGATGGTAAATCGTGCCATGTAGCTGAAAGATGTTGTATGAAATGAATAACAATTCTACACTGGCAACAAGAAAAAAAGCTTCTGAACAGCAGACTACAGCTGTAGATTTGCTTAAAGTGTGTTTGCAAGAATAGGTCATTTTCACTTGTCAGGACTTACTCTTCCAATCAACGGATCATGATTTGTAAGCCACAGTTGAAAGCAGCACAGGAGGGGAGGGGATAGAAAAGGAAGAGGGAAAGTACTTTAGGGGCTATGAATTTATGACACTTTCATTTTTTAAATATAATTCAACCCCACGGTTTTCTTATTCCAGTATTTTTCACAATGATTAACTGTATTTTTGCAAAGTTAAGCATTTGGAAGTTTGCCTGGAAAACATATACGTGCCATAATTTAGTTCTGGTTAACAGATTTTCTATGTAACGTTCACAGTTACAGCACTATCTGTCATACTCCATAGGAAAAACACTACAAGCAACAGCATAAAAACATTAACAACACCCCAAGACTCCTCGTTTCTCACAAATTCTAAGCAAAACTTGTCACAAATTATATATGTTTCAGTGGAAGAAAAAATATTATCCTGAAGCATACAAGAGCTTTTCTAAGCAACTGGTGGGGTGCTGACTAAGGATGAAACGTAGCAAGTTCCTGATCTATAATATTTATCCACGCACTTTTGTGTGGATAAAAGTTTGTACTCTCCCCCCCCACCTTCAACCTCAGAACTTAAAGCTAATGGCCTACATTTCCACATTGTATAAACTGTATCAAACAAAAATGAACTGCATGAGTTGGTAAGGAAGTCTTTGGGTTGGATTCTCTGATTCTGGGGCTATGTCCCAATGCCAGCGTGGGAGCGGTGGCATTTTACGGCAGACAAAAATGGCACAAATCAACCACCGATTCCCCATTTTGCTGGGCGCCAGCAGGACGACAGCATAAAGCAACCGGCTCTAGCTGCCGATATGGCCCAGAGAATTGCCGAGTCCGTGGCCGCGCATGCGCACGGCGGCGGCCTCTGCAGCGGCCGTGCTACATGGAGGCGGCCGCTTACTGACCCGGCCTACAAAATAGCACCCCCACTTCGGCCGGCTCGTGCGCCCCGCTCCACCTCCCCCACGGTGCCCCCAGCCCCCGATGAAGTTCCCCCTCTGCCCGCCGATCAGCCCGCCCCCGACTGTGGCGGCGCTAGCCTGAGTCCGCAGCCGCCCTGCCGAGTTTCCGGCGGAGGAGACCACACGTATCCCGCGCCGTTGGGAACTGGGCCGGTCGGGGGCGGATCATCGGGAGGCTGGCCTCAGCCAAGGTCCTCAGGCCGTCGATACGTGGCATGGTGTACTCACAGAGTATGATGCTTTGGAAAGGGCGGAGCATCGCAGAAGTGGCGCCGACCCGATATGGTTGGGAACTTTGATTCTCCGGTCAATCGCCGAACGCAATTTCGGAGTAGGCGAGCAGAGAATCCAGCCCTTTTATTTGGAAATTTCTGTAAAACTGTGTTATTACCCAAGGAGATCCTTCTTTCTGTAAAGTTCTTCACGGATCACCAGTTCGATGTGGTGGTGGGGTAGTGTGCTCTGACCATCCCTTGACCAATGCCTTCGGGAGCTCTTTGCTCCTTACAGGCAGAGGGTGTTGCCAGATAAATGGTGGTTAGAACCAGAACAGGTGAAGAAAAACTGTGGCCTAACTTCTGATGTGCTGAGGGTTGTACTTCGGAGGTACCCCAGAAGATCACAGAATCACACAGCAAATACAGTGCAGAAGAGGCCCTTTAGCCCATTGCGACTGCAGCAACACATGTAAAACACCTGGGGCGGGATGCTCCGAAATGGAGGCAGAGTGAACGCCGTCGCAATTCACAATGGCATGAAACGGGCGCGGGCACTACCGATTCAGGCCCCCTATGATGGGGTTCACGCCGCTCCAGTCTCCCTTCCCGGCGCCAGCTGGGCGCCGCGCCAACCCACGCATGCGCTGGAGACTTCCTCAACGCGGTAGCCCTGACGAAACATGTTGTGGGGCCGGCCGCGTAATGGAATAGGGCTGGGGCTGGAGAGGCTGGCTCGCCGATTAGTGGGCCCCGATCGCGGGCCAGACCCATTGGAGGCCCTCCCCCCCCTCCCCCGCCCCCCCCCCCCACAGGCTGCCCCACCGACCCTGCGCGCAGAGTTCCTGTGACGGCTGCGAGCAGGTGTGGATGGCGCCGGCATGACTCTGCCGTTTCCGCGCAACTGTTTGGCCCATCAATACCGGAAAATCGGCAGCCCGGCCGCGGACAGCGACCCGCAACCGGCGCAGCACCAAACGCGCCAGCACATATGGTGCCAATTCTCCGCTCCTCGGAGAATCGCCGGCGCCGGGGCAGCTTGAACGGTTGCAGCAATTCTCCGGCCCGGCGCGGGGCTCAGACAATCCCGGCCCTGACCTACTTACCTCATCCTATTTGCCAGCACTTGGCCGGTAACCTTCAATGTTATGACGTGCCAAGTGCTCATCCAGGTACTTTTTAAAGGTTGTGAGGCAACATCCTGGTGAATTGCCTCTGCACCCCATCCAGTGCACTATTATCCTTCCTAAAATGTTGCGACCAGATCGCCACACAGTACTGCAGCTGCGGCCTCACCGAAGTTCTGTACAATTCCAACATGGTCTCCCTACTTTTATAAATTTCAAGTTGGCAGGCAGAGACAAGTTGGGTATCACATGGATCGGTGCTCGGGCCACAGCAATTCACTATATATATTAATGATGTGGATGAGGGTACAAAATGTATTGTCTCCAAATTTGCAGATGACACATTAGGTGGGAGAGTGAACTTTGATTAGGATGCAGAGATCCTTCAATGTGATTTGAACAAGTTGAGTGAGTGGGCAAATAATTGGTAGATGCAGTCGAATTTGGAGAAATCTAAGAATCACAGAATTTACAATACAGAATGAGGCCATTTGGCCCAACTGGTCTGCACTAGCCCTTGGAAAAGGCACCGTTAAGCTCATGCCACCACCCAATCCCATTAACCCGACCAAACCTTTTGGACACTAAGGGGCAATTTAGCAGGGCCAATCCACCTAACCTGCATATGTTTAGACTGTGGAAGGAAACCGGAGCACCCAGAGGAAACCCACGTAGACACGGGGAGAACATTCAGACTCCGCACAGACAGTGACTCAAGGTGGGAATCGAACCTGGGACCCTGGAGCTGGGACGCCACTGTGCCGCGTGCCAATCAAGTCCGAGCATTAAATGAATTCACGAGCACGTGTTTACCAGGGTCCATTTGACAAGTCATGTGGAGGGGGAGAATTGTTGACGAGGACATGGTTGTGAACCTTGGAGACACTTGTCAAGAACGCAAAAGAAGGGCTGTGTTGAGTTAGAGATGTCTTTAAGCAGAAGTGACCGAGCAATCCTTTTCAAGATACCCCCTTCCTGCACCAATTGGGGCCTTGAGAAAGATACCTTAAAAATAGGCTGTCCACCATTTGGGGATGACTGCAGTGTTGGTGCCCATTTTGTACCAGATACGCAAGTCACTCGCGACCTCTTCAATTTTACAGCCATGATGCTGGACCTGTCCTTGAATGTTGCCCATCAAGAGGCAGAGTGGCAGCAGGGAAGGAAAGAAAAGGAACAAATCCTGCCTTCCAGATCCCACTTCCTCTTGGAACATCCTGCCCCAAAGATTTGTCGGTCGAGAATCGTCCTGTTGGTTCACGTGGGTACCTATGGCAGGAACTCATGACCCTGAACAGACAAATCGATGTTCAGTCATTAATGACAGCTGATGTAAATTTTTAAAAGCTGAATAAAAAGAGAAAAATCTTTGGACACTAAGGGACAATTTAGCATAACTAATCCACCTGACCTGTATATCTTTCGACTGTGGGAGGAACCTGGAGCACCCGGAAGAAACTCACGCTCACATGGGAAGAATGTGCAGACTCCGCACAGACAATAACCCAGGGCCAGAATTGAACCCGGGTCCTTGGTGTTGTGAGGCAGCTATGCTAATAACTGTGTCTGTTCTGTGCTGTATTTCTCTATGTTCTATGTGTCACCGATTTGGGGGAGGGGGGGGGTCAAGAACAAATGACCAATGATTAAAAGCTAGAGATTTAGAAGAGGTCAAGATAAACTTCTTTTTCAGGTTGTGCAATTCATTTCGTGAATTTATGGTTGAGGCAGAAACTATATCGCCATTAACAATTAGACTGGGAATGGCATTTTCCAGCTCCCCCCGCTCACCCACGATGGGTTTTCCGGCTCCTATTTTGTCCTCCGGTGAGATATTCCACTCCCAGCGAAGTCAATGGCTATATCTGTTGATTGCAGGACCAGACGATTCCGCTGGTGGGAAGGGCCAGAAAATTCCAGCCTGGAAAACTGGATGCACTGAAACAATCTAAAAATAGGTTGGACGATGAGAACTATTTGCTTGTATGGAGGATCAAGTCCACCATTGACTGGTTGGGCCAGATAGCCGATTTTCATCTTGAAACTTCTCTATGTTTCTCTGTATGAATCCCTTTCATCAAATTTCTGACCAGTGTTCCTTTTTTTTTGTTCTGATTCATTCATTTTAGTTAAGTCTGTGGACACTTCAAACTCTTGCATGGCCACACTGTAACTTTAAAGGGACAGACTTGCTCTCCCTCTACACAGAATTTCTAGGTTGTTTGGTGGCTGCACAGCTTTGAGGGAACATTGCCAATGATATAATGCATTACCCCTGCTCACCTTGATCTCTTTGCAGATTTCAATATTCAACACTCTCCTTCAGAATCTTTTTCTTGTTGCAAGCTCTGTGCTTGCTTCCAATGTTCCTTCCCCATTCACAGCCAGGCCATCTCTAACTGTAGCTTCTGTTCCCAACCCTACACTCTTACCTCTGGAGCTCTTCATAGATTCATCTTTTGGTCCTTACATGCTGCCCCATAACATTTGTTGGCATTGGATCAGCTTCCGAATTTAGTCAATGACAGCTCTACTTCTCCACCACCTCTGCTAATCCCTGCACTGAGTACATGTTGTCCAACATCTGATCGCAGCTGAAACTTATCTTCCTTCAGTTAAACATTGGGAAGACCAAAATGATTGTCTTTACTGTCTGCAATAAGTGTCATGCCCTTGCCAATGCCTCCTTTCCACATTCCCAATCTTTGTGGCAGAAGTTTCTCAGCCTTGGCTTTATGACCAATCTTGAGCTGACCTTCTGACCCATTTTGTCTGCATTATAAAGACTGTCCATAACTTCACCAATCTACAGCGAAACCGGAGCTCATTTATTGGAGAAAACCTCATGCCTTTGTCACCACCACGACTGTGCTAATGCTCTCCTGCAAAATGTCCCGTCTTCCATTCTACATAACCGCTGGCCTCATCCAAATCTCTTCTATTTCCAACAAACTCCTCAAGCTCATCTTCACAGACCTACATTAGATCCTCGCCCCCAAACATCTCAAATTTCAAATTCTTGTACTTTTTGTTTAGACGACTGTAAGACTTTTACCATGAAATCGAACTAATCCTGCTAATCGTATCCAGCCTTAAACAGCTATCCTTCAAACACCCCCAAAACTCTTTGCTCCTCTAACTCTTGAGTATTTCCCCCCCCCCCCCCCCCCGCGCTCTTAGTCACCAGTCACCTAGGTACCACATTCTAGCCCTCTACCTCCATTAAAACACTGATAAAAATATCCCCCTCTTGAACACCCTTCCTAATAGATTTTTTGACTTCAAGTACCTTGAGATTTTTTTCTATAGGTGCAAGATAAATGCACAATATTGTTGCTGCAAAGAATAAAAATTGCTGAAGAATATATTTTGTTCTTTGACATGAATCCTTTTACTCTTGAATTTGTAGCAATGTTAACTATAGTCTCATTGTTTTATAAGGTCATTGCAACTGTGTACGAAGTTCATCACATAATAAAACTTTGACTAAATTGTAATAAAAGCAGCAACAATCGTGTAAAGTTTCCACCATTGCTATAAGGATAGCCATAACAGTGTCAACCCTGAATAGGTTGGGAATACATAATTAAGGCAAAAAAATGGTTTGATTTTTGCCGTGGGTAGTATATCAAACTTAAATGCAACATGATGCCTGTTAGTAATTTACCCTCTATGAGAAAAAAATCACAATTTGTATCCATTAATAATATAGCCATATTTGCAGTAATACTGACTATAGTTGGGCATTTTGGACTTGACTGGAAAGAAAAGTAAAACAGTACAATGAATGATAAAATTCTGTTTTTGCAAAATGTAAGTGGTAGGTTCCTCGGCTCCTGTCACTCTGGTAACTGATGTCTTTGGAGGCTCTCATATTTATTTTGGGCACTGCAATAAAACTAGCTCCCAGCTGGTGATTTTTATGCTAATCCAGTTCTAGAGATCACATTAGAGATGGATGAAAAATAGCAGAGCCCCAGCATGAAAGAAACCAACCATTCTCTCAACTAGTATGTCGTTTTTGCAGAGATAGCAGTACTGGCTCATTGACCCCACTGATTGTCCGGAGAGGAAAAATACTGTGGTATTTACGGGATGGGAATGCTGGTCTTCCTCGTGCTTCTTGCAGAGATCTAAAGTTAGCGTTGCTACAAATAAGGTTGGCTAATAAGGCACAAACCAGAGAGAGAAGAACCCAATAGGGATGTACTGGGTGGTATATATATTGTTTGTGTAAATAAAACTTTGTTCTTATTTTACTCGGTGAGGATTCCCCGTTTTCTTATTAAATTGGCGACGAGGAGTAACCTGGTTTGCTGTTGATGCTGCAGCCTACTCAGCTGAGCCACCTCCCCGATTTTCTGGACCCGGGTTTGGATTTCTTTGATTCGCCGTGCCTCTATTTGGGCGGTTAGATGCATTTCCACCAGTGTTCAAGACGGGAGTCAATATGCTGAATGAATGTGTTATTTCTTCTGGGCCAACAATTTCACAGAGAACGAGTGCCAGACCGACATACTGTTAACGGCCCGTGGACCGCATACGTTTGGGGTGATCCGGAGTCTCGTATACCCAGCAATACCGGATAAGCAAACATTCGACCAGCTCCTGACACTTGTGGCACAACATTTTAACTCAACCCCGCCAATAATTGTTCAACGATATAATTTTAATACGGTGGAGTGGTCCACCTGAGACCATCACTGAGTTTGTATCTCAGCTATGGAAGATAGAGTTTTGTGAGTATGGAGCTGTTTTGTCCGATGTGCTCCGAGATCGCTTGGTATCAA
Source organism: Scyliorhinus canicula (assembly GCF_902713615.1). NCBI lineage: Eukaryota > Metazoa > Chordata > Chondrichthyes > Carcharhiniformes > Scyliorhinidae > Scyliorhinus > Scyliorhinus canicula. The sequence continues at coordinate 20,782,631 of NC_052165.1, read as the reverse complement.
TAATATGGAAACTCAGAAAAAGTTTTAGGGCAAAGTCTCCCTAACGCTTCAGCAGGTATTGCAGTTCTCCCTGTGCTAAGAAAGCATGGAACACGGCATCCAAGAGATACAAGGGATGGGTAGCAGCCCTCATGTGATATCCCTGCTGCCTAGATTGAACACCGCTGCCACTACGGCTTCTGGGCTAAGAGAAGGTAGCCGAGATGTACGACATCCCCTGACTCAGCTGGAGGCAATTCCGGCCCAGTGGATGCTGGTCTAGGTGTTCACACAGGCAGCAGGAGGACCAGAACTCCAGGCACCCTGGTCAACATTAACATCGTCCCTGGGGCCAGGCCTTGCATTGGGCTGATCCAGAAGAGGCAGACGATGAGGCTGAGATGCAGCTGAACTGTTTGGCAGTGCCCTATGTGGCCTCAATTTGTGATCTGATACAATTGAATGGTCGTATGCTCCAGATGGAGTTGGATATAACAGCAGCCGTTTCTGTGGTGGCACAGAGCACTTACAATCTTGTTAAACGATGAGTGCATACTTTGTCTTTGACCGACATGGCGGGAGATTTGGCCACATTTACAGGGGAATGACTAAATATTGTGGGGTCAACCCTCACTCCGGTGGTTAATAGGCACCAATCAATACACCTTCCCCCAATTGTTGTGCAAGGAAATGGCCTAGCCTGTTGGATATATTCCGAATTTGGCTACCGTCCTATTCCCCCCTCCTCTTAGGGGATATGAATATTCTGGAATGTCCAAAATGAAGATGCTGGTGAGGATGGTGATGCAGGTCTGGCCACCAGGTTTGGACACAGACATCAAGACGTTGGCCCAGCAATGCCCCATCTGCCAAAACGCCCGGTGGCTACACCTGTACACTTGGGAGTGGCTGGGCGCCCTTAGGCTCATGTACACGGCCACGGTGATTCCACCAGTCTCTTCTCGAGTTCGATTAATCTCGTCCTGGTGGACGCCCAATCAAAGTGGTTGGAGGTTGACTAGATGGTCAATCACTTCCCAGGCGATCATCAAGCGATTGCGCATTTCTTTTTCCACCCACGGAATCCCTGAGGTATTCATGACCGACAACGGGGCCTCTTACAGGAGTGAAGAGTTTGCCACTTTTGTGAAGAGCAACGGGATTCGCCATGTCCGCGCCACCCCGTACAGACGTCCAACTTGATGGACACAAGACTGGCAAGATTCTTATTCTCGTACAGGGCCATGCTGCACATAGTAACTGGGATAGCCCCCGCTGAGATGGTAATGGGCTGTGGGTTTCGTACACAAACCGAGTTTGATTCTACCATACATCAGCATGAAGGTGCACCATAACCAAGACTTGCAAGGGCATTGCGCAGTTCAACGTTGTCCTCTTTGACACATCGCACCTGACAACACAGTCAGGTGTTCGCTGGCTCTCTGGGATTGTCGTTCATTAAACAGGGACGGTCACTTACCAAGTTAGGGTCCAACGAAATGGCACCTGGATCACATTCGCTCATGGAGGTTGCTCCCCCGTGAAGTGCCTTGATATAGCCTGTCCTGGATCCTCCGGCTCCATTGTCAGACCAGCCTGCTGTAACCCCTCCAGTCTCTCTTGACGCCAAAATGCCTGACATAGTTTATTCTGACTCTGAAATGGAAACGCAGACCTCAGAGGTCTCGGACACTGACTCCGTAGTTCAGCCTGCCTCCTGACAATCGTCCGCCAGAACATTCCTCCATCAGCTCTCTGATAACCTACTGGAGCCGAAGAGACTCCGACATCCTCCGTCTGCTCCTTGTTCTCCGCTTCATCGGTCATCAAGGGGTCTTCGGACTTTGGGGGGGGGGGGAGGAGAGGGGGGAGGAATGTAATATCCCACATAGGACCTCCAGGGTGGAAATGCTTGTCTTCCCTGTGCTCCTTGAGGAGTACGAGATTCCCCGATAGAGGCCGTGTATCTCAATTAACCAATGTATATAAGGTGGGCCAGTAAGGCACCAACCAGAGAGAGAGGAATCTGGTAGGGATCTACCAGGGAGTGTATATATCGTCTACATAAATAAAACTTAGTTCTTATTTTACTCGGTGGGAACTTCCTGTGTCCTTTTTAAAAATACTATCACCACTGCTACTGACTGCCAATGTCAAAAGTGACTCACGATCAAGAGGCACACTCCAAGGCAGGCATTGTCAATATGCTGAAAAATCTCTGATCAATATATCAGAATGAATAGACTTCCATCAGAATTGCTTCTTACAATAAATAACATGGTGAATAAATAGTCATAATTATGTAAAATTATAGTATTCATTCTCTTTCTACCACAAAAATGGTTCTCAAAGTGGTATTAGCTTCTCTATGCTACATTTTATTGAATAAAGAATGATTATATGGGGACATACTGCATTATACCCTGATCGTTCCCTCTGCAGTCCGGGCCTGAATTTAATGTAGATTAATTTCTACGCTGTCCACTGTTTCTAACAATCCCATTAAATGAGTTTGGCCAATCGCAACCAAGTTTCTAGTGGTTGAGATTGCAGCAAAAAAATGCACATAATTTGTCTCCAATTAGCTTTACATTAACCGTGTCAGAGGTCACTGGTTGATGTGGTAAACTGAAACTCCATGCTCACACAACAGTGAATGTTGTTCTGATGAGCAGTGAAGCACATCATTGGTGTGGTGTAAGGGAAACTTAACCGATTACTAATCCATGAAAAATCACTAACCCAGGGTGTTCAATGCTGATCACCCGAGCAAAAAATAAAAAATATTTATTCAATAACCTTCCCTTTGATGGCCCGCAAAATTCTTTGCGATAAAGTGACATTTTAAAGATCACCAACAAATTCGCCACTGGTACGTACAGGTGACAACAAAAAAGGCCGTAAAATGTCTGGGCAATTTCAGAGGGAATTTCTTATTATGTCAAAACAGGGAGAGAGATATTACCACTGGTAATAATGGCATTGTACATCAAGAGGCCTAGTCTAATGCTCGAAGGGCAAGGATTCAAATCCTACCATGGGAGCTGGTGAAATTTAAAATTCGATGAATAAACCTGGAATATGAAATGAAATGAAATGAAAAAATGAAAATGGCTTATTGTCATGAGTAGGCTTCAATGACGTTCCTGTGAAAAGCCCCTAGTCGCCACATTCCGGTGCCTGTCCGGGGAGGCTGGTACGGGAATCAAACCGTGCTGCTGGCCTGCTTTAAAAGCCAGCGATTTAGCTCAGTGAGCTAAACCAGCCCCTAGTGAGCTAAACCAGCCCCTAGTGAGCTAAACCAGCCCCTGAGATACATAAAGATATAAAGATATATATAAAGATAGTTTCATCACAACTGAGACTATAACTTAATGTTGTAAAAACCTATGTGGTTCACATATGCCCTTCATGGAAGGAAATCTGACATCCTTTCCTGATCTGGACTACATGGAACGCCAGATCCAAAGTAACTGCCCTCTGAAATGGCAATAAGCCACTGGGTTCAAGGGTGATTAGGGATGGGCAACAAATGCTGACCTTGCCAGCGGTGTCTATATCCCATGAAAGAATAAAAAAAAACAAGGGTCTGGAATTTTCTGAGTACCATTGCCCCAGAGGTTGCATCACAATCTGTGCTGTTTTCTCTACCAATCCATCTGACAGGATATTTGATTTGATTTGATTGATTGTCACGTGAACCAAGGTACAGTGAAAAGTATTGTTATGTGTACAGTCCAGACAGATCGTTCCATAAATGAAAAAACATAGAACATGCATAAATACATAGGGCGCGATTCTCCCAAAACGGGAGAAATCGTAAAGCTGGCGTAAAACCCGGGCGGGTTTTACGGCAGCGCGCCCCTTCCCGACCGGGGTCCGATTCTGGTCCCCGGTCGGGGCTAGCAGCCCGACGCCGTAGGCTCCGGCAAGACGGGCTTAACGATTTTCGTTAAGCCCGCTTGCCGAAGTTAGCGCCGGCTGACGCGTCATATGACGTCAGCCGCGCATGCGCAGTTTGGAAGACTCCAACCCGCGCATGCGCGGGTGACGTCATCGCGTTTTTGCGCGAAACCCGCGCATGCGCGGGCCGGGTTGCCCCTCAGCCGCCCCGCGAATGGATACTGCGGGGCGGCGGAAGGACAAGTAGTGCGCGGGCATCGGGCCCGCTGCCCGCGATCGGTGCCCACCGATCGCGGGCCCATGGCACCCTTGGCACGGCCGTGGTACGGCCGTGCCAATCGGTGCCATGGTTATTAATAGCGAGTTAGTCACGCCGTTTTTACGAACGGCAAGACCAGGTGTGTTTGCCGTTCATAAAAACGGCGTAAAGGGCTGGGACTTCGGCCCATCTAACAGCTGAGAATCGCTGCCGGCCGTAAAAAAACGGCGGCAGCGATTCGGGTCGGGACTTCGGCGGGGGGGGGGGGGGGGGGGGGAGGGGGAGAATAGCGGGAGGGCGGCAAAAATGTCGGGAAGGCCCTCCCGCTATTCTCCCACCCGTCGTGGGGGGCGGAGAATTTCGCCCATAATGTAAATACATAGACATCGGCATCGGTTGAAGGATGCGGAGTGTAGTACTACTCAGTGGAGAATATGTGAGAAGAGATCAGTTCAGTCGTTAAGAGGGTCAATCAGGATTCTGATAACAGCAGGGAAGTGCGTGTTCTCAGACTTTTGATCTCCTGCCCGACAGAAGGGGTTGGAAGAGACAATAACCCGGGTAGGAGGGGTCTTTGATTATGATGCCCGTTTTCCCAAGACAGCGGGAAGTGTAGACAGAGTCAATGGATGGGAGGCGGTTTTGCGTGATGGACTGGGTTGCGTTCATGACTCTCTGAAGTTTCTTATGGTCATGGGCTGAGCAGTTACCATATGCCTTCTATGGTGCATCTGTCAAAATTGGTAAGAGTCAATGTGGACTTGCCGAATTTCCTTAGTTTCCTGAAGAGGTATAGGCACTGTTGTGCTTTCTTGGTTGTAGTATTGATGTGGGAGGACCAGGACAGACTGTTGGTGAAGTGCACACCTAGGAATTTAAAGCTGTCAACCATCTCCACCTCGGCACAATTGATGCAGACGGCGGGGTGGGTGGGGGGTGGGGGGAGGGGGGGGTGGTATATGACACTTTGCTTCCTGAAGTCAATGACCAGCTCCTTAGTTTTGCTGACTTTGAGGGAGAGATTATTGTCGTTACACCACTCCACTAGGTTCTCTATCTCCCTCCTGTACTCTGACTCATTGTTGTTTGAGATCCACTACAGTCGTGTCATCAGCAAACTTGTAGAAGGGGTTTGAGCCAGATTTTCCACACAATTGTGTGTGTATAGCGAGTATAGTAGGGGCTAAGTACGCAGCCTTTACACGCCCCGTAATTGAGCACTATCGTGGAGGAGGCGCTGTTGATTTTCCTTACTGATTTCATTGACATTTCCGAAGGAACTCATTTCCCTGCACTGGAGATGTTTTAAAAAAAAGGTAACATTATCAATTTAGGTACCAGAGAATGGATCTGACATGGGTGCTTCTCTCTTACAGCCTCTTACTGCTTCCGTCCCCTTCCATCATTGAGCAGACCAGGTGCAAGCTCATTTCTGTCCTCCCATTCATTCCACTTAATCCGCCTGAACATGTTGGGGAGCTGGCATCTGATTTCCATGGCTCCAAGTCTGCCAGTACTTTAATTAGGTTTACTGCAGAGATCAGTAAGAATTTAATAAACATGGAGAAAATCCTGAATAAGACTCTCGGAAATTCAGCTACACTAATATCAGCTAACGTCACGCTACGGTATCAATCCTTCTACACCAGTGCATTACTATTTGGTGTAATTTCAAAGGGTTTTGCACATCCCTTGTGGTTTACATTGTGGTTTACATTGCCCATATACAATATGGAGCAAAGTATTTTCTGTCATATATCAATTTTTCTGATATTAAGATATGTAGAAAATGACAAGTGCCAAGGAAATTGTTAGCATATATCAGGACACAAACAAATTGAATAGATGTAGCAGTGAGTGGTGAAAGGATTTTAATATGGATAATGTAAGGTAATGGAATAGGAAACAACTACACACGTGCACAATGAATACATGTCCATTAGTAAAGTTAGAAAATAAAACAAGAAGTGATTAAATTAATGTTTCATTGAACAAAATCGATATAAATTGCTTACAAATTAATCTAATCCTGTACTAAAAAGAATAATTTGATCATTTACTTTCAGATCTTCATATTCATTGTTGAGGTCACAGTTAAAATTTTGTGTGCCTTCACTAATGGATGCCCATTTATAGGTCAACCATGTTTACCTTCAAATGTTTCCGAATACATTGAAGAAAGTCAGAGAGGAATGACGCAAATGATCCTGGCATTTAATGCTCGGGTTTTTGAAAAGTAATTCAGATCTTGGTTTATTTTCATTGGAAGAAAATTGAGGGAGGACAAAATGCAGGTCTTTAAAATGCTAAGAAACATAAATAGTATAACTGCAAGAAAATTTAATTTAGACAGCTTGCCTCTCAGGACCACATTCAGGCTTGAGCCTCACTTGAATATCATCAGCGAAGTGTTGGCACCAAAGAATTTCAGATAATCGAAAATCAGTTTCTCCATTAAGCTTGCTTGTGAAGCTTATGGCGCTGAGGACCCGGGTTCGAATCCCAGCCCTGGGTCACAATCCGTGTGGAGTTTGCACATTCTCCCCGTGTTTGCGTGGGTTTCACCCCCACAACCCAAAAATGTGCAGCGTAGGTGGATTGGCCACGCTAAATTACCCCTTAATTGGAAAAAAAATAATTGGGTATTCTAAATTTAAAAAAAATTAAAGAAAAAAAAAAGCTTGCTTGTGAAGAAGGATGTGTGGGGCAAACTCTTCTAACTTTTCTGGTAGCCACTAGAAGCGAGGTGTATCGATTGCCTGTAGAAAGAACCTGCGCATGGAGTCTTTTAATCTGGGGAGGTTGGCGGGGAAACTTCACCACGTCCCACTCCAGAGACTGTGGCCTAAACAACCATGCTGCACTGTTGGAAACACTGGCTGGGATTTCTGGTCCTTCTTGCCGACGGGATCTTCTGTGGGCAAAGACAACCTGCCACGATGGGCTCCCTGCCAATGGGATGGGCAAGCCATGAAAATCGCTGTAGACATTGGTGATCCAGCCCAGGCGACAGGCAATGGCAAGCCGCCTCCATTGTCGGAAAACATGCTATGTTGGGAGGCTTTCGCTCTCACTGACTTTCAGATTAAATATCAACCAAGGTGTTTTTTCACTTGTAATTTCATGTTATTTCACACACCCCGACCTCGGGGTTGAACAAACCAAATCCAAAAGGGAGACCTGGCTCACATATCACAACCTGTTATTTTGTATTCTGACAATGGTAAGAAAAGTCTACTGAATTCAGAAGCCACAATTTCCAGGAACACTTTGGGATTTTAAAATGAAAACATATGTGAACAAAAGAAAAGAAAACTTCAACACATGTGATCACAGTTGTACAGTTAGGGCCCGATTTCTCAAAGGAAACAGAGTCCCTGGTGAGCATGTTTAGCTGCGTGTTGCCCGGCACTCGTAATGCTGAGAACCACATTGCTATTCAACCCGACTTTGCACATAGCCCTGTTTTTTACAGTGGGGAGCTCCACTCGCCATTATAGCAAGAGATCAGGATGCCATTTCCCGAGGCCGACAAAACAATCAGTGACCTACCCCCCTCAGCCCAATGCAATATGGAAGGGTCTTTGCCCCAATGCAATATGGAAGGGTATTCGCCCCCCCCGGCACCCACCCCTCCCCTCCCACCCCCAATCACCCATGCCGGGCAACACCGACCCAATTGCGCCTACATAAAAAATTCCAACCTGGCACCCTGGCACTGTCCATGCCAGCTGGCAGTGCCACATGGGCACCTTGGAGGTGGCACTGCAAAGGCACCAGGCTGGCACTACCAGGGTACCCCAAAGGGCAAACAGGTAGGGGTCTCCAATCCCCTTGGGAACTGTTCCATCTGGTCACCGTTTGTGAGGACCAGTACCAAGCAGCGCTTGCCCAGGGTCTCTTGAAGCAGAAGGGTTGAATCCCCAAAGCCTCAGGTACCTTTGGAATCTGCACATTAGAGTATGGCTTACTGAAATGAAATTAAATGAAAATCGCTTATTGTCACAAGTAGGCTTCAAGTGAAGTTACTGTGAAAAGCTCCAAGTTGCCACATTCCGGCGCCTGTTCGGGGAGGCTGGTCCGGGAATTGAACGTGCTGCTGGCCTGCCTTAGTCTGCCTTCAAAACCAGCAATTTAGCCCTGTGCTAAACTAGACTTGCTCTAATATGCAGATTTAGCAAAATGTGATCCCACCCATTATGAGCGGAATTCACATTGTAACTTCTTGCGAGATTACATTGAATCTCGTGAGGCATTGCAAGCCGGATAGATCCCAGGAGTGGGGTCTCCTTGCTTTCAATGACCACACTGCGTGGCGGCGAGCTGCCTTTCTGGCACAGCGTGGCTGTAAGATCATGCCCAGAGAATTAATTTCCCCCAAAAAGTCCCTACTTGATCAAACTCACAGGTAAATAGCCCCCTCTCTCGCTGCACCCCCCCCCCCCCCCCCCCCCCCCTCCACCAACCCCCGCATTCCCCACAACCCCGGGAACAATCACTTCTGATGTTTAACTATAAAAATCTAATAATATTACCCCCCAAGGCAAAGTTACTGTCACTTATACCACATGACCTCTCACTCCCTACTTTTGTTCGGAAAGACTTTCTTTTGCAGCCACAAGACTTTTCTGGTTTATCTGAGTGGCTTATTTGAGCAGCCCTTCTTACAGCTCAGAGCTGATGCTCGAAAGTCTTTCTCAAACAACCAACCCGTAGCACAGCACATCATCTCTCGTCAAAGTGTTTCAGAACACCTTTGATCCATCCGCAAACAGGACCCATACCTTCCCGTTACTTACCATTTCAACTCACCGTCCTGTTCTCACGTCCACATGTCCGCTCTTGGCCTGCTGCAATGTTCCACTGAAGCCCAGGATCAACTGTAAACTGGAGGAACAGCACCTCATCTTCCGATTTAACATTGAGTTCAACAACTTCAGACTGTGAACTCTCTGCACCACCTTTACCCCAGTTTTATTTCTGTTAATTTATCTTCATTTCTTCCATAGGCCTGTTTTTCTCTCACCATTGACCCCCTCCCCCCACCCACTTGGGCCATCTGTTGCCTGTTACCAGTTGCCGTTATACACACGACGCACCCTTGTTCTGCTATTCACACATTCTAATCTCTTTTTGAGCCACTATCAGCACCCTTCTTAGCCTTGATCACCCCCATTCACATTCCTTTTGTCTTTCTGTTTATGACATCTTTGACAATTTCCACCTATCGCTGGCCCCCTATCCACCCCAACTGCTCCACGTTCCCCCACAACAGTATAAGTCTGACCCAATTTCCAGTTTTCTCTAGCTTTGACAAAGAGTCATCCAGACTCGAAACGTTAGCTCCGTTCTCTCTCCACAGATGCTGGCAGACCTGCTGCGATTGTCCAGTATTGTCTATTTTTATCTCTCCTTCGTATTCTTTTTTTCTTTCAACTTCAATTCCATTGTCCTTAGCACTTCTTTGAAACTTAACTTTCCCAAAATATAAAATATTTCACGTTTCCCCTAGTGTCCCATTTTCAGGTCAAATTAAATTGAATAACATTTACTTATTTTTCTGACATTTTCCAGATTAAAATAACCCTTTTACTCGCCGTTGTAATTTAACAGCTGAAAATCCAAACTCTTACTTCTTGCTTAATGCAAACTTTTACCCACTGCTTGTTTACTTGTACAATATTTGCTTGGTCACACCTACTTCAAATGCGTGCCTTTATCGAACAAACTCCATCGAACAATCAGTCCTGAGCTTAAAGAAATTAATTTCACACACAGACCCACAAACCTTCTTCACAGAATAACGCCAGAATATTAAAAATAATAACATCTCTCATCCATTCCCCGGGCCCACACACACATTGGTGCAGATGGTACAGTAAGAGATTAAATATCTTTTACAGTTTGTGAAGAAGATAAACAAACAAGGGAATGTAGAGACAGTCCTTTGACTGGTCCTGATGAAATTATTCCACGTGGTGGCCACTTACATGTCCTCCTGGTCCCGGTAATTAGTTGCAACCAGTTCCTGGCAGTCCCTCTTCCAGCCACTGCAGCGCTGTGTCTGGCTTTGTTGTCTTCCTGGGTGTAGTTATATGGAGCAGATTTCCACATTTTGTTCCCAAAAGATCTTGATTTGCAGTAGTTTTCTCCTCTCAGGATGGTTACTTTGCAGTCCCTGGAGAAATACTTTGAAGCGAGAGATGAGCAACAGCTCCTTTGCAGCCTTTCAGAGTAGCATTTTGATCCCTGTTATCTCTGGCTTGGCAAATGGTTCGTAATGTTCTGGTGGCTGTGTATCCCAGGAATTAGTTTAATCCATGACTCCTGCAGTCATTGTTTTTTAGAACAGCTAATTTCATTTTGATGTCACATCTCAGAATATTGAAAAAGTTTCAGGATAGTGTAAAAGCCAAGAGGAGATTTTGGGCGGAATTCTCCTTTCGCGGGACCCCATTCCGGTGGGAAAACCGGCGCGAACCACTCCGGCGTCAACAGCCCCCGAAAGTCTCCGCACTTCCGGGGGCCAGGTGGATGCCGGAGTGGTTGGCACCACACCAGCTGGCGCCAAAGGGACTGCGCGAGTTAGTGCATGCGCTGAAGGGCCGCCGTGATTTTGGGCATGCGCGGAACCGCTGGCGTGGTTACGCACATGCGCAGATCGACTGCCGTATTCTGCCGCATGTGCAGGGGATTGTCTTCTCTGCACCGGCCATGGCGGTGCCTGACAGGAGCCGGCGCAGAAGGAAGGAGTCCCCCCACGGCACAGACCCACCGCTAGATCGGTGTGCTCCGATCGCGGGCCAGGCTGCCGTAGGGGCCCCTCCCCGGGGTCAGATCCCCCCACACACCCCCGAGGACTGCCCCAGCCAACTTACCTGCCAGATCCCACGGTGTGGGACCATGTCAAATCCACGCCGGCGGGACTGGCCAGAAACGGACGGCTGCTCCGTCTATCAGGGCCCGGAGAACTGCCGGAGTGGGGGGGGGGGGGGGGGGGGTTGCTGCCAATGGCCCCCGACCGGCGTGGCGTGAACCCTGCCCCTGCCCAAAAACTGCCGGCAGAGAATACGGCAGCCGGCATCGGGGTGGCAGGGCGGGATTTGTGCCGTCTCCCAGGGATCCTCCGACGTGGCTGAGGGGGTCAGAGAATCCCACAGTTTATCTTTCACACGCTCCAGCGGGTTAAAGTGCCTGTTCCTTTTCACTCTTATTGGTGGAATGCAAGAGTATATATTGTAGCTGGCTGGCAGTCCTCCATTGTCTTCATAGGATTACAGTTATAGCTTTTTAAAATCCATCCCAATAAGAATTAGAAATTGTATTAGTTTTTGAAAGCACATCTTTGGAACTTGTTAACTATTTTGGGACATTCTGAGGTCATTAATAACACAATATAATTGAAAGCCTTATCTTTCTATAGCTTCTTTCTAAAAATAAAACCTTATCTTTTTTCTAAAGGGCCTGTAGAAGTCTCTTTAAACAGTAATGGTTGGATCGCTTATTGCCTAATTAACAGGGAATAGAATGCAGGTGTATGTTCCATATAATTCTACTCTGAAACATTGCTCTTACAATTGGCAATTAAATAGCCTTTCGTCTGATTGAATCCAGCAGTAAAATGGGTTTCCAAATGCCCATTTTCATGTCGGAAATGTTTGGCCAGCAGCTGAAAATTCTCTCCTTCCCCACCGTACCCTAGATTGCAACAGATTTCATGTATTATTATTTTTTTTGTTAGCTTGTTGGCATTGGTGGTTGGGCCAGCATTCATTACCCGTCCCTATTTGCATGCGAACCAGCCCATGCTGTGGATCTGGAGTCAGATGGAGGCCAGGCCAAGTGAACACAGGAAGAAGTCTTACAACACCAGGGCCGGGATTCTCCCCTACCCGGTGGGGCGGGGGGGGTCCCGGCGTTGTGGAGTGGTGAGAACCACTCCGGCGTCGGGCCTCTCAGCACCTTTAGGGGCTAGGCCCGCACCGGAGTGGTTTCTGCTCCGCCGGCCGGCGCGAACGGCGTTTGGCGCCCCGCCAGCCGGGGCCGAAAGGCAATCACCGGCCTGCGGAAGTCCGCGCATATGCCGGTGTGTCAGCGGCTGCTGACGTCATCCCGGCGCATGCGCGGGGGAGGGGGTCTCTTCTGCCTCTGCCATGGTGGAGTCCGTGGCGGAGGTGGAAGAAAAAGAGTGCCCCCACGGCACAGGCCCGCCTGCCGATCGATGGGCCCCGATCGCGGGCCAGGCCACCATGGGGGCCAGATCGTCCCGCGCCCCCCCCCCCCAGGACTCCGGCGGCCGCCCCGCCACCAATCCTGCCGGCACCAGACGTACTTTGATTCCCGCCGGAGGGAAAGGATTATCAGCGGCGGGACTTCGGGCCATCGCGGGCCGGAGAATCACCACGGGGGGCCCGCCGACTGGCTCGGTGTGATTCCCGCCCCTGCCAATTCCCGGGTGGCGGAGAATTCGGGCCACGGCTGGGTCGGGATTGACGTCCAACATGTTCATTTCAAACACTAGCTTTCAAAGCACTGCTCCTTCCTCAAATGAATGTAGAAACTTAACATCAGTGTCTATATGCGCGATCTTCCTGGAGATCCTCTCCACTTTGAGCCGGCAGTTTGCGCTGTCGGTGGTAGCCACGATGTGGACATGCCAGCGTTGGACTGGGGTGAGCACAGTAAGAAGTCTTACAATACCAGGTTAAAGTCCAATATGTTTGTTTCAAGCACTAGCTTTCGGAGCACTGCTCCTTCCTCAGTTGAATCGGATGCCTTCTCACCTGAGGAAGGAGCAGTGCTCTGAAAGCTCGTGTTTGAAACAAACATATTGGACTTTGACCTGGTGTTGTAAGACTTCTTACTGTGCTCACCCAGGTCAAGTGAAGATAGCAGATTTCCTTCCCAAAAGGGCATTAGTGAACCAGATGGGTTTTTTATGGTAATCATTAGATTCTTTTATTGAGTTCAAATTTCTGTATCTACCCTGGTGGGGATGAAGCCCACATTCCCAGAACATTACCCTATGGTCTATGGGTTACTAATCCAGTAACAATACCACTATGCCATCGCTGTCCTTCATTTCAGGGCTGGAATACACTGAGCTGGTTATTCATTCCATGCAATGTGTTTATAATGTAAAGGCAAGTAAACAGCTCTATTTAAATTCATATCCTAATAGTTTGAAATTAGTTCAGGAAGAACGGTGATTTTACCTAAGCTCAAAAATGTCTATATTGAATTGGAGTCTGATGTGGGTCGAGACCCTGGAATGAAATGTGATTTGTTTCAATTCTCTTGATCGCTTTCATTTACTTCTGTCTTGCTCCCATTTAAAATAACCAGTGATATTATTGGTGCAAAGGTTACAACTAATGGACACAGCGGTAGACTCGGGAGATCCTGCAGTTATGTAGAAGGCAGAAGCAAGTACTTGAAGGAGAAAAAACAAATTTAAGCCAGTTTAATGCAAATGTCATCTTTCTCTTTTGTGCTAAGTAATATTTTTCAGCCAGTGATTTCCACAGACTGGAAACTGCGTATCAGCCACCTATTGTACACCACAACCCATCTGTCATTTCATGAAGCAAAATGGAGACTTCCTCAATACGTTAATGAGTTTAGGATGGTTGAAAGGAAAAATATTGCGCAAACTGCCTGAAGTTCAGTTACTACCTTATGAAACTTCAGAAGATTATCCAACATGACAATTTAAACAGTTCTAAACTGTATTTGTTGCAGTGCCGAGGTTCATCCCGCTATTCACCGGCACTCTGCCAGCTTTTTTTGGCTCTCCTCGCTGAGCCCACATTTTGGTCGAATTCCTGCTCGCAGAAATGGCTTCTCACAGATTGGGGTGCCATTTTGACTGACAGCTCCAATCTCTGCAGCACCCCCCCCCCCCCTTTTTGCCCCCCCCCCCCCCCCCCCCCCCCCCCCCCCCCCCCCCCCCCGCTTTCTGGACACCCCCTTCACCCCCCAACCTTTTCTTGGTCCGTCGAACAGCACCCCCCCCCCCTCGAATGGGCAAGGCCCCACCTCTGGTGCCTGACCCCTGGCAGTGCCAACCTGGCACCCAGGCACCTTGGAACTACCAGCCTTGCACCCAGTTGGTACCCCTGGAACCTTGGCAGTGCCACCTGTACATCATGGCAGTACCATAGTGGCACTGGCAGGATGCCTGGATGGCACTGCCAGGGTGCTAGGCTGGCAATGCCAAGGTTCCTGGGTGTCAGGGTATTACCCTGCCCTCTACCCAGTGAGGAGGTGATCCAGATCGCGGTGTGCGGAGCAGGGCAGGTGACCCACGATCGGCTCAGCACCCAGCAGATGTGGTGCTTACAGGATTCACTCGTTGAGCCAGCATGCACTGCGATGGCTGAACTCCTGACCTTAATCCCTTTTGAGCATATCAGTAAAATAAAATAATTAACAAATTAAACAAATTAACCAACTTGACAAGCCTCTGAGGGGGGCACAAGAATGAAAAGACAAACTTGAAAGAAACGTTACATAATTGAATTAAGATGTTGTTTTGGGAGCTGATGAATCATTCAAGCCCCTGCGGGGCCCATTAGTTCGGATGGCAAACTCTCTTTGTACTCTCTTGAAATAAACAAATTAACCATGGGAAAAGCAATTAACAAATTAAGTTAATGTTCCGTTTGGCTTTGGGACTTTGACGAGGATTCCTTGTGTGGACTCATCTCATGAAGAATTTGGAAATGAGTCTGCTGGTGGGATCAATAGCTTCCCCAGGCAAGCCTGGGTACTAGCAAGGGGCGCATCGTGACGGCTGATCCATTGCTCCACCAAGTTAAAGTGATTTCCCCTTAAAGGGGCAATGTAACAAAAGAACAAAAATTTAAAGGAAATGTACATAATTAAACAAATGTAATTTCCGTGGCTGATGAAGCACTCAAGCCCCCGCCGTGCCCACCAGTTGCGGGAGGCAGTCTCTCTTTATTAGTGCTCAAAGTACTTAATTAAACAATGCACTTCACCACTGTAATTTAGCACTATGATGAACATATTATTAACACTCACCACCTTCTGAGTAAACAAAAATTATCCTCAACTCCCATTCGCATCCTTCTGTCAATTACTTTCAATCTATGTCCCCAGGTTATTGGCCTCTCTGCTGAGTGATAATTCCTTCATCTGCATTCCATCTAGAATGTTAGAAATGATAGACCCAAGGATCTGCACTGGGGACTCAGTTTTCCACCATTTATATCAATAGCTTGTAAGAAGAGATTGATAATTGTATATTGAATTTTCCAGATGGCAATGAACCATCTGGATGGGAGGAATAATTTGTAATAAACAAACAGACAGACTAAGTGAATGGACAAAACTATGGCAGATGGTTTGGGATATGAAATTATGCACTTTGGATCAAAGAACGACAACAGTTATTTACTGATCAGAAACAATGAAAAAGCAAAAATATATAGATACACATTTGTTAAAAACTAATGCACATATACAAAACTACTGGAGTGCTGGCCTTTATCTCAAAGAAATTGTAAATTAGAAATGAGGAAGTGATTTTCCAGTCGTACAGAAATCTTGATCCATTCACTGGAAGTATAATATTTGCCTTGCAAATACCAGATTCATCAGGGTTTAAAGGATTACATTGTGTGGAATTGATTGCTTCCACCTGGTTCCTTTGGGTTCGGAAGGTTGATGGGAGATACAATAGGGGTGATTAAATGATAAAGGGATTCAATACCGTAGATATAGGATGGTAGTTTATGGAGATGACGGAGGTCTACGGAGCACTGCATCCTCCCATTTAGGGAAGCCCCATGAATTAATAGCCACTCAGGAACTTAACTGGCTAGCGGAAGGCCTTCCCTGGGATCAAGGATTCTGAGACATCCCACCCACTGAGAGCTATCAAACAATCAGGGACCGGCAACGCAGCGCCACTAGCAGGGTGGTGCTTGCTGCCAGTATGACACCCACCTGAGGCTTAGTATCGTCACTGGATTACAGGCCATAGATGGCTGGAAGGCGGTCATGGGGTGGGAGTTGTGAGGATAAAGGGTTGGCAGCAAGACTGTGGGTGGTTCTAACTAGACCCCCATTTCCAGACGGTGTGGCCACCCCGCCCCCCCTCCCCCCATTCAGTGTGCATTTGAATGAGGAACCCCCATGACAATCCACAAGAAAACTCACACGTGTTTGCTTGTTGTGCTGCCTGTATGATGAGATCGCCACCCACCAGTGGGTCAGTAGCAGAAGCAGTGGAATGAAGCCCTTTCGTGAACATCAACTGCCCACTTAAGGGTCTCAATTGGCATGCGAGGGAAAGGCTGTCAATGGGCCTTCCTGCCATGGATTTAATCGGGCTGGAGGCTGGAAGGTGGCGGGTTATCCACCTGCCACCCCCCTGCCTGATTAAATGCCCCCCCCTCCCCTTCTCCACTACCCAGATTCACCTTGCAGGATCCCTTTGGATCTCGCGAGACATCACGATCTGGATTCCGCCCACAATGGTTGGGACCCCAATCTGCATATTGACGTGAGCAGTTAGGCACACTTTCTATGCACTCACTGGAGATACCCAAGACACAATGTGGACCAGGCATGCCAGCACTTGGGGGGTTTCTGGGAAAGGTGGTACCTTAGCACCCTTATGCCACCTGGCACCACTAGCCTGGCACCCAGGGGCACTGCCCAGGGTGTCAGGCTGGCAAAGTCAAGTTACCCAAGTGGAATTTTGTCCTTGCTGGGGATCGGGCCCGGAAGTGCCTTGTCCATATGAGGTGGGGCGCGGGGGTACATAATGACCCCCTTATAGGTGGGCTGGGGGGGGTCCGAAGGCCATGGTGGGGTCTCTCGTAATTGGGATGCCATTTAAAAATACCATCCCAATCTCCTCCTGCACTGGCGAGTGAAGCTCATTAGTGCAGGAAATGGGATTAAGTGCGGCCCCAAAATGTAGCAGAGTCCCATTTGATAACGGGATCAATCTTGGAGCTGCCGGTGCCGAGAAACACCCGACTAAACACGCTCAACACGGGACTGTTTCATTTCTGTTACATCGCGCCCATTAATTCTGTTGAGAGAGTTCAGAATAAAATAATAATAATAATATTAATATATTAATAATATTAATAATATATTAATAAATATATTATAAATATTAATAAATATAATATATTAATAAATATATAAATTATTAATAAATATATTAATAATATATTAATAATAATAATAATAATTAATATAATAATATTATTATTTTCACAAGTAGGCTTACATTAACACTGCAATGAAGTTACTGTGAAAAGGACATAATCTTAAAATTAAATTTAGATTATCGCACAGGTCATAAACTCATAAGAAATAGGAGTAGGATATAGATAAAGAAAATTACAATACATTGCACAGAAAGTTATAGTTTACTATCTTGTCAATCAATAATGAACTTAAAAGATTCTCCCTTGAACCATATGTATCTTCTGGAGAGTTTTTATTAAGTATCAAGTCCTTAATTATCCAAATTTCAAACCCTTTTACTTCAATTTTACTCAGCTTGACCATTATTTCTATCCTGATTGTTTTAAGTCTCTTTCAGTTGATTCTTTGTGGAGGTTTAACTTTGACTTTATTCTGAAAGTTGATGAGACTGAACCAGGTCGAGAATTTGTACCTTTCAAAAAGCCAGTCCTTTGCAGGTGGACTGGGATCTAGAATTACTAATTTAATATTTAAACTGGGATACAGGGTCATCGACCCTGAGCTCTCCTCTATTTCCAGGAATCTCTCTAACATTCCAGTTAAGGGAGACGTGAGCTGCTCTGCCTCGGATAACAATGGGGAGCCAGGTTTAGAGTTAAGAATGAAATCCCAGTTAATTCGTTGTTTAATGCCTCTTATTACAATATCCATGTATGTAAATCCAAGTGGGGTTAGAGCAGTATGATCGAAGTTTTCGTATATGAAATTGCATAATACACTCCCGACAATATTCCACAGTTGGAAGTGTTTTTTTTAAGGCAGTCAAAATAGAATAAATGAGCAGATTTGAATTATGTAACTTTAATTTCCAACAACTGCCAGTTTATATTTCTGAAATGTCCAAAATACTATGCTGAGGAGATGTAACTGAAGAACTTCTCATAATTGTTTTCTAATTTCCTGAAAATTCTCTGAGAGGCTGAAATAATAGATTTGAACTTTAGTGTCAGACCGAGTTTCTGTTGTTAAAATACCCAGAAGCAGTTCAGCAAGGGAAAGAGTGCTCCATTACTTTTCTAGCTAAGGAGCGCATTTCAAGGGTTGGATTGGGAACTAAAGCTACGGCAGTGCACAGTGCTCCCTTAATATTGCATGTTATGGAGGATGATTAGCATCACCTTATGTCTTAGTTTCCAATCCGGATTGTAGAAATCATAGCACATTCAGCCCATCTGTTTGATTGTTCTGTTGATGGGCAATCCAATTAAACCCGATCTTCAATTCTTCCTCTATAACCGTGCTACTTTTTGTTTGTAAAATTGCTGTTAATAATTAATGTAGAAAATGCACTGTTCATTTTAGTAAAATAATAGGTTGGCATTTTGCAGGACCAAATAAACATAGAATAGGTCTGGGCTTGGGAATATTTTTTTAAATTACTGATTGTCAATGTTGTTATGATCCCCTGAGACCTCCTTCTGAGATTTATTTAAACAGTCTGGTGGGCTCTGGCATCACTCCAACAGTAGCAGTCGGTATTGCCCAATACACAATTGCTTGCTCTTACAGTCCTTTCTAACTATATAACACACACAGTAGCACGGTCTATGCTCTAGTCTCAGACACCTGCTTTAATACCAGGATCTCGTTGAAGGCATCCAAAGAGAAAATTGTCCCATCTGGAGAGAACCTTGATTGTTTCCTCTTTTCACAAATACACAGCATTCTAAACTGCCAAACAGAGAAAGCAGGCTGGCCCCACCCCACCGCAATTAGCTTTCTATTCACCCTTTGCTTCTTAGCTTTCCATCCCATTGGCATGCCCGAATTACATGGGCATTTCTTGGAAACTAAAGATGCCATAATTAGGAAACCAATTCAAAATATACCAGAGCACATTTTGTTCTGAATGGAACATGGCACAAAAGAAAACATAGGTTCGTCCCAGCACGTGGGTGAGCAGAGGACCAATAACTCTAGAAGTGAAATGTCAAAGCTTGAGTGGAGTGGGCGCTCTGAGAAAATAGAACTAGTTACTATTTATCTTATCAGTTTAGTTTGTATCATAAGAAAGAAGAGAAGGAGGGCTGGAAATAATCGATATAGAATGTAAGACTTATGGTTGACTGGCGTTGTTCAGGATGTGTCAGGATGCACTTTCCAGGCAATAAGTGTGGTCATTGTAGTGTCGGAAATGTGGGGCGGAATATTTTGATTTTTGTCTAAGTGTCAACTCCGACGGGAAAAGCAGTGTGTCGTCTGCCCACGCCACTGCTGGCTTTTCCCGCCACATTTTGTGACGCAATAAAACCAAGGAGCTGGGTCCCACGATGTCATGCTTGTGTGGAAAACTCAATTCAGCAACATCGACCTTCAAGAGATCGGGGTGCTGATTTTTCAGGATGCCCAGAGCTAAAAAGTCAAAATTTAAAAAAAGGAATCCCCCCATGGACACGAAGACTCCCCCTAGGTCCCCCACTCATACATTCCCCTGCCCCAGGAACAGGGGAACCACCTCCGCTTAGGCATTTCCAATGGAATGCTTCCTTTTTGACAGTGCCCCCCCCCCCCCGGGCAGTGCCAGGGGTAGTGTCAGGGGGCATTTCCAGGAAGCAGTGCTAGAGCAATGCCCAACTATGAGCCTCGTCCCCCCCCCCCCCGGAGGCTGTACTTAACTGCGTGCTCCCGACGGGGATGTTTTGCTAAGGATGTTTGGTAAACGGCGCTGCCATGAAGTCACACCAACGTTGGGGGCCCTAACCTGGGGGGAGGATGCAGCGTGGGAGCCCATTCGTTATATGTCAATGTATGGTGATGGGTTCATCATCTTTCCTGGCAGGAGCCCCATTACATCATTGGGGGGGGAGGGGCATTGGAAATGGGAAATCCCACCAGCCTAAAAGCCATTTGGCGACACCAGTTTCATTCCCCTCCCCTACCAGTACCTCTTCCCACCATGGTAACCAATTCATGCACAACAAGGCCCTACAAACAATAATACGAGAATAACCATGATAATCTGTTTCTACTGTTGATTGGGGGTCAAGTATTTGGTGAAGACATTGGGGAGAATGCCTCTGATCTACTTCAAAATTGTGCTGTAGGTTAATATCAGTGGTTTATTCAAAATTAACTTTATTGGGACATCAATTTAGGAACTATGAATACTACTCAAATTCAACAATTTGATATCAATGAAGTTCTTCAGAAGACATTAATTAACTTTATATTTCAGGATTCAATATGACTAATTGTTGCACAAAAGATTTTAAAGGCTAAATTCCGATCTTATTTCCAAAGAAAGCAGGCATTGTGTGGCAGAGAATATAAGAACGGAACTGCACTAAAGAGGTGAAAACATAGAGGTTCAATGTTTAGAATCAAAAACGTCAAACTGGGTTACATTATCCAATGTGATAAGATACATTCATTTGCTTAGAGTCCAAAGAATTGTGGGGAATACAATCCACATTGTGACAGACGGGAGGCTGGCCCAAGTTAATATTGTTTGGTAGTTTGGTAGTATTGGAAGTTTGCTCATTTTGTTTTCCTGATTTTTTGCACAGTGGGAAGCTGCTTGTCCAAATTGAATACATAGATACTTTTTTTAAATATAAATTTAGAGTACCCAATTATTTTTTTCCATTTAAGGGGCAATTTAGCCCAATCCACCTAACCTGCACATCTTTGGTTTGCGGGGGTGAAACCCACGCTGACATGGGTTGAATGTGCAAACTCCATAGGGACAGTGGCCCAGAGCCTGGATCGAACCCGGGTCCTCACCGCCGTAGACCCAGTGCTAACCACTGCGCCACATGCCACCCTGAATACATATATTCTATGGACCAGTACTCCACCATAGGTAGCGCACAGTTGTTCAGATTGTGTGCCTTTTAATTCCTTCCTTTGTCTGAAGTGAACGTTGAATTGAAATGAAATGAAAATCGCTTATTGTCACGAGTAGGCTTCAATTAAGTTACTGTGAAAAGCACCTAGTCGCCACATTCCGGCGCCTGTTCGGGGAGGCTGTTACGGGAATCAAACCGTGCTGCTGGCCTGCTTGGTCTGCTTTCAAAGCCAGTAATTTAGCCCTGTGCTAAACAGCTCCTTGACAGTACTGTGTTGGCCTACGAGTTGGAGGAGGAGAGGAACCAACAGCAAACAGATTGTAGTCGGACAGTCTCGAAAAATCTAAGCAACCTGGACAGACGAGTGAAACAGCAGCGATTCCCTATTACAGCAGGAAAAGGCAGCAGGTGAATGAAAATTGACCAAAAGCAAATGATGTGTATGAAGTCAGCCCAGTTCACTGATAGCAGTGTGCTCTGCCTTACTGGGGGATCATTAGCCAGCCATCATCATTCTGTCCCAGGCCAGTGTGTGTGTGTGTGTGTGTGTGTGTGTGTGTATGTGTGTGTGTGTGTGTATATGTGTGTGTGTGTGTGTATGTGCGTGTGTGTGTGTGTATATGTGTGTGTGTGTGTGTGTATGGGGGGGGGGGAGGGTCAAAATAAGGACGTGGCGTCACTCGGAGGCCACCATTTATTGCTCACCCCAAGTTTCCTTTGAACGGAACATTTCAGAAGACAGCTAAGAGACATTGCTGTGGGTCTTGAAGCCCATATAGGCCAGATCAGGAATTGAGCCTGGGACCCTGGCCCTGGCGCTGTGAAGCAACAGTGCTAACCACTGTGCTACCGTGCTGCCCAGGTGCATGCATGCTCTTAATCTCTTCTCATTTCGCAGCATCATGCCTCTCCAGGTAATTAGTTCCATGTCATCCTTCATCCCGTTCAACAAAAAATATTTTCATTCTTCCTTTCTGCTATCAAGGACTGAAAGTTTCGGCAACTCTTTGCTCCCACCCCAATCAAGTTGTCTTTTATCTCCACAGATACTGACTGACTTGCTGTCTATTTCTAACCCTACATTTTCCCTACTAGCAATTCAGGAACTAAAAGGTGACAAACTGGATATGGCAGCGACTGTCTTGCACAATATAATGTGCAGGGCATAGTCAGCCATCAAAGGATCTTGGTCTTGGGAGTTAGAGGCATGGTACGATGAGACAGACAGCAAAGTCACAGTCAGGGGAGGCATCTGAGGCATTTGTATCCGATAAGCCAGTAGTTTAAAGTTCATGGGGAGTATTGGGTGGGCTCATGGTGGGTGTAGGGGTTCCTAGAAAGTCAGGGTGCAGATGGTCTTGAGAAAGACAGGGCGCGATTCTCCCAAAACGGGAGAAATCGCAAGGCTGGCGTCAAACCCGGGCGGGTTTGACGCCAGCGCGCCCCTTCCCGACCGGGAACCGATTCTGGTCCCCGGTCGGGGCTAGCAGCCCAACGCCGTAAGCTCCGGCAACACGGGCTTAACGAATTTCGTTAAGCCCGCTTGCCTGAGTTTGCACCGGCTGACGCGTCATATGATGTCAGCCGCGCATGCGCGGATTGGACGACTCCAATCCGCGCATGCGCGGATGACGTCATCGCGTATTTGCGCGAAACCCGCGCATGCGCGGGCAGGGATGCCCCTCTGCCGCCCCGCGAATGGATACTGCGGGGCGGCGGAAGGACAAATAGTGCGCGGGCATCGGGCCCGCTGCCCGCGATCGGTGCCCACCAATCGCGGGCCCATGGCACCCTTGGCACGGCCGTGGTACTGCCGTGCCAATCGGTGCCATGGTTACAAAAAGCGAGTTTGTCCCGCCGTTTTTACGAACGGCCAGACCAGGTGTGTTTGCCGTTCGTAAAAACGGCGTAAAGGGCTGGGACTTCGGCCCATCGAACAGCTGTGAATCGCTGCCGGCCGTAAAAAAACGGCGGCAGCGATTCGGGTCAGGAGTTGGGCGGGGGGTGGGGGACAATAGCGGGAGGGCGGGAAAAATGTCGGGAAGGCCCTCCCGCTATTCTCCGACCCGTCGTGGGGGTCGGAGAATTTCGCCCACAGTGTTAAGGTCAACAAATGGCATGGAGGCAATAACATGAAAAGGTTCCAACATGAAGGTTAGGAATATCCATATAGTTAATGATTAAATCAAGTATAACGGGAGAGGCTAGATAGTCATAGGATGAAGGGGCATTAGGAGACGGTGAGGATGGAAGAGATTTGGAGACTTGGTCGGTGATAGGGAGAATTAGGAAGCTGATATCCCAGGCAAAGCTCAGCAGCGACATTTTCAATCCCACCTTAGAATGATGCAGTTCGAAAAACAAACTGGAAAAAAATCCATCACTGAGGGGTGTCAGGGCATGTGGGAGCAGTTCAACAGAGGAAATTCTGACCAATTGAAAAGGCATCTATAACTGTCCTAAAATCGTGGGGAGCACGGCTCAGCTGAATGTAGGACTCAATGGTTTAATGATTGAGCTTGGCCCCTTTACTAATGGTGTGCCGGTTTAGGTCAGTTGGCTGGAGAGCTGGTTCATGATGCAGAGCGAGGTGGCTGAAGTTATTGATGAAGGCCCACATTCTCAACCTTTGTAGCCATGCTGGCCACGCAAAATGGACACTGAGCCAAACTAAAATGGAAGACTGCTGGGAAACAGACAGTTTAGCCAGAACAGCAGTCTGCAAAGAGCAGTTTGCATTCTGCAGCAGCAGAAACCAGTTTGGGCTCAGGTGGAAAGACCTTAGCTAGGTGCAAATGGCAAAACGCTTTGCATGCTAATGAGGCCATCAGACTTGAACACCCACACAATAGATACATTTGGTTCTGAATGGACACATTCTAATCAAGACCCAGACATCGAGGCACCAGAAACCTCCAAACAAAAGGACATAAGAAACGCCCCCTCCATCACGGAGACCCCCTCGCATTGGGGAATTAATCCAGTATCGATAAGAAATTGATCCAATAGGTAGAGCCCACCCGAGAAGAGGGAAGGACAATGGAACCCCTATAAAAGATAGGGACCTCGTGTTGTCCGGTCTGTTAAACCCGTGCTCCGGCTCCGACTGACATCGCGCATCCTGACTCCAGCCGTTGAGCACCAGCCGCCGAAACCGTAAGTTCAACGCTCGCTACGCGATCCAAGCCCACTAGACTCCCAAGTACCAGAACGCTTGCTGAAGGCTGCAGACAAAACCAGGACGAAGGCCTCGTTCTCTGACCTTGCCTGTTCCTGTTAGATAAGTATTCTGTTTGCTTAAGTTTAGTTGTAGCTTAGTCTCTTAGTGTGTGCATGAGTATTTATTATTAACTGTATAATAAATATTGATCGTTTGAACTTTACTAATCGGTGTATCGTCTTTATTACTTTGAACTTGACCTTGGAATACTTGTGACGTTGCCTATACGGCAACTGGCGACTCCAGAGCTAAATAATTACATAGAACAGAGCCTAGCAGTGTTAAGCACACGTCGAACTCGGAGGCGTGTTAATACACTCCAATAAACGCGTTTTACGCCCATAGTAAAACGTGCAACATTTAGTGGCGACTCCGCCGGGACCCTGTTGTAAGTGGAAACACCACAGTGTCCAGGACCCTGAAATTTGAATTAGAACTCCAAATTGCAGAGAAAGAAAGAGATCACAAGTATTCAAGGTGTTCAAAATAATAAGCGAAATTCGGAAGTGTGTTTAGTGCATGCGTACTAACAGGGCTGTAAGGTAAAACTGAAAGCTTTTTGTTGCGACAAACTTTCGGTAGTTTTGTGATCGGAAAATAGCGTAAGCCGTACCCTTTTCACGAAACACCACCCCAGCAACCCCCTGTTCCAAATTATAAAAAGAGAGTCAGAGGAAATGGCCATGCAGGCAATGGAACGTCTGATGGATCCAGCAAAGTTTGTGGTCGCAGCGACCAGCAGCAGTAGCAGGGTAGGCCAGTGTCCCACGTGGGAGCTGGAACTCCGCAAATATCTGCAGGGAAAGGGATGGCCCCTTTGGAAAGAGTTTTGTGCAAATGAGGAGACAGGTCCCGGGAGTATAGGTCATACTTGGTGGGAGAACCTCTCTCAAATACACAAAAAGAGTTTAGGTAAAGCACGCAAGCCGATGGCGATTGTGTCCTGCTTGGCACAGTTGCGAGGCGCAGAGGAGGTCATCAGGACGCTCCGGGCAGATTTAGAGGAAAGGAACCGAATGAGTAAGGTCGATGTCAGGGACATCGAGAAAGAAAACCTGGAATTAAAAGGGAAGTTGGCAGAGAAGGGTAGAGAGGTGGATGATGCCAAGAGGGCTCACCAGTCTTGTCTAGCTCATCTGAACAGTTCCCAGACCCAGTATGAGAAAGCCTATCAGGACGTGCAACGTGCCGTTCTGATAAGACAGGAATCGGAAAAGCAGGTGGAGGCATTGCAGAGGCAATGTTCCGATCTCAAAGCAGCTTTGAGAGCACTCCACGCTGCAACGACCGAACAAAGACAAAGCACAGTTGACCACGCGAAATGCAGGAAACAGATTGCGGAACTGCAATCTCTGCTTTCGGTGCAGAATGGCTTCCAAAGCACCTTTGGAGCTCAGTTAGATGGGGAAAACGCCCCAGATTGGCAGGAATTAAGCGAGACAGCGCAGCGTTATGTTCAGGGAACATGTGCGCCCGCAGCTCAGCAGAAACGACAGGCACCCCAACCCCCCACAGCTCAGACCATAACCGCACCCATGAATCCCGTAACCACACAGAGGAAAGCCGAATCAGAAGGCGCCCCAGACATAACTTACACCACCCCTTTAACAGTAACCCAGCTAAGGGACGCTTGTGAAAAGATCACTCCGTTCCTCCCCACCGCAGACCCCCACCAGTTCTTTGCTAAAGTAAAACAGCAGGCTACCATGTACGGCCTGGATGAGAGAGAGCAGGTTAAGCTCACCGTGCTGAGCTTAGACCAGAGTGTAGTGGCAGCCCTCCCCGACCCACAGAACGTGGCAGGAGGCAGCCTAGAGGAGATGCACACTGCCATTTTAGATGCCATCGGGTACAATAGAGGTGACCCCGTAGAAGGATTGAATAAGTGCAGGCAGAAGAGATCCGAACACCCCACAGCATTCGCAGGAAGGCTGTGGATTCATTTCAGCGCAGTTTTCGGACAGCTAGATAGAGCGCATTTAACCCGCGAAAATATGGTTAAGTGGACGCGCACAATTATCTCACACGCAACAGAAGCAGGACAGAGCGCTTGCAATAGTTACGACCCCTCAGAAGAGGCCCATAACGAAAAATGGGTCCTGAAAAGATTGTCCCGCGCTTGGGAGCAATCGCTTCAGGCAAAAGGAAAAGTTAGATCCCCAGAAGAGGCTCAGGCTGCTGCAGACATCCAAGCAGTCAGAGAGCACCAGAAGCCCGCATGGGTAAATGAAGGCAAGAGCAGCCCTCAACAGAAAGGACAGGAATGCTATAACTGTGGACAGTTAGGGCATTGGGCAAAAGAGTGTAATGCACCCCAGCGATCTCAGAGAGGCCAGCAGACAGGCACTCTGAACCGCAACAAAGCAAAACCCATCCACAATGTAGCAGTACAGTCAGGACCCACCAATGTGGACGAGACGAACTGACGGTGTTCGGGCTCCCCCACTTGGGTCTGTGACACACTATGGGACTCATCAGGGAGGCCCGTAGTCACGGCAAAAGTCAAAGGGAAGCCCATAGAGTTACTGTGGGACACAGGAGGATCCCGCACCACCATTAACTCCACAACCACGGCACACGCAGACACGTGGCCGACCACCTCCACCATCACACTTAGCGGGTTCACCGGACACTCGCAGCAGGGACATATCACAGCACCCGTAGCGATCCAGCTAGGGAACATTAGCACAAGGCACCCCGTAGTTTTAGTAAATCTTCCCCGGACAGCAGAACACATCCTGGGGATAGATTTTATGAACGCTCATAGCTTGTCGTTCGACCCAGTGAACCAGTGTGTCTGGCGAATGGCTAGATCAGACAGAGCACCAGCCACCCTCACAGTAGGAGACTACGCTAATCGGATTAGCGCAGTGGGAGAGTACTCATTCGACCTGACTACACTCCACACCGACCGACAAATTAAGGCCCTACTAAACAAACACAGGACAGCATTTGCAAGTCACCGTCATGACTGTGGCAGAATGACTGGACAAGTTCATGTTACCGGACAGGACCCCCGACCGCAAAAGCAGTATAGATTTCCCCTTGAAGCAGAGGTGGAAATAGAAAAGGTTATAGGCAGCTTGTTGGACCAAGGTGTACTGAGAACGGTAGCCTCCACCAACAATGCCCCTATTTGGCCAGTGAGGAAGCCCGATGGATCATGGCGTCTGACCATCGATTATCGGGAACTCAATAAAGTAACCCCCGCAGTAGCCCCAACGGTAGCTACTAGTCCCGAGACCATGCTCAAGCAGGGTCTCAACGCCAAGTACTTCACGGTATTGGACATCAGTAATGGATTCTGGTCAATACCATTGGCAAAAGCGTGCCAATACAAATTCGCATTCACTTTTAAAACGCAGCAGTACACGTGGACATGCCTCCCACAAGGATTCCACAATTCACCCTCCATTTTCCACCGACAGCTGGCAAGTGGATTAGAAACATTTTCCCGACCCGATTGTCTGGTACAGTATGTAGACGACCTACTACTGCAGACAGACACAAAGGCAGAACACATTTCGCTTCTGGCCGAACTCCTAGAACTCTTAACTGAAATTGGCTGTAAAGTTAACCCGAAAAAGGCCCAAATATTGGAAAGTAAAGTGATGTATTTGGGATCAGTCATCACGCACGGCAAACGCGAGATCGAATTCAAAAGAATTGATTCGATCGTCAAATTGCCCCTTCCCCAGAATGTATCAGCCCTCCGGTCGTTTTTAGGACTGGTTGGCTATTGTCGGAACCACATCGACGGATTCGCGACAAAAGCCGCCCCACTTTCAGACCTCCTTAAGAAAGGAGCCCCCTGGGAATGGCTTCCGCAGCATACAGGCGCTGTGGAAGAGTTGAAACGAGCCCTTAGTGCAGCACCCGCGCTGCTAGTCCCCGACCAACTTTCACCGTACGCAATAGAGGTAGCGAGCACCGATCTGACCCTCTCGGCCGTGTTGCTTCAGGAACGGCACGAGCAGCTAAGACCAGTGGCTTATGCCTCCCGACTGTTAGACCCGGTAGAACAAGGATTTTCAGCCTGTGAGAGGCACCTCCTTGCTGTCTTCTGGGCAGTGCAGTATTTCTCATACATCACCGGACTCAACCCCATTACTATTCTGACCGAACACACACCCACACAGCTACTACTAGACGGTCGACTGAAGGACGGTTCAGTTAGCCAGATTAGGGCAGCTAGGTGGACCCTACTTTTACAAGGACGGGACATTACAGTGAAACGGACACGCACCCACACATACTTAGCAGACAACCTCCAATACCCCGGACAGCCCCATGACTGTGAAATTGTAGCTCCCCTGCATAACACAGGACCCTTTTTAGCAAAAACACCCCCCAGGAAGATAGGGAACCCGAAACAAAGCCCCCAGCCCACAGACACGTGTGGACCCTTGAGGATTTATGTAGACGGTTCCTCCACAGTTTTAAATGGTGAGCGTATCACAGGATGCGGCATCTATGTAGAGGACGCGCAGGGGCGCGCTCTCGAAGAGATAGCTCTTAAGTTACCAGGTCACTTAGGCGCGCAGGCAGCAGAGCTAGCAGCCATAGCGTACATAGTGGACCACCCCGATTCTTTCCCCAGCCCAGCAGACATATATTCAGACAGCTTATATGTCTGCAATAGCCTAACAGATTTTCTGCCCCTGTGGAGGACACGAGGTTTTGTCTCCGCAGACGGAAAACCCCTTCCATCAGCCCCCTTACTCCAGCATATCCTAGAGAAAGCGAAGGACAGGACCTTCGGCATTATAAAAGTTCGAAGCCACCATAGGTCATCACCCCCTGGGAATGTAAAAGCCGACGCGTTGGCTAAGGCAGGTTCCAGGAGAGGACACTTATGGACCCCCCCAGCTAGCGCACCAGCTAGCGCCCCTGTGAGCGCAGTCCAAGTCTCACAGACTGATATTAAAGATCTCGTGGCAGCACAGAAACAGGACGGAGACCTCAGGGAGGTTTTCAAGGGAAACTTTGTGCCTGCTTACGAGCACTTTAAACACGCACTGACCACACATGAGGGTGTGATCATTAAGGACCAACTTTACGTGGTCCCACAGCAGGACAGGAATCAGATGATTGCCTTGTTCCATGACGGACACGGGCATCAGGGAATTGATGCAACAACGAGGCACCTCAGGCAACTCTGTTGGTGGCCTGATCTCAGGAATGATGTAACGCACTACATAGAGAATTGCCTGATTTGTGCTCAGAATAACCCGGAGCGGTATTCTAAGAAAGCACAACTTCGGCATACTCGCCCAGTTAACGGCCCTTGGACAAACCTCCAGATCGATTTTATAGGTCCATTGCCCCCTTGTAGGAATGGCTATAAATACGTTCTGGTGGTGATAGATACCTTTACCAAGTGGGTAGAGGCATTTCCCTCGCGAACAAACACAGCTAAGACAGCTGCAAAGATCCTGACCCACCACATCTTCACGAGATGGGGTTTACCCCGAAGTATCGATTCGGACCAGGGATCTCACTTTACAGGACGGGTCATGAGGAACGTCCTGACAATATTCGGAATCAAACAGAACTTCCATATTGCGTATCATCCACAGTCCAGCGGGATTGTGGAGCGCATGAATCGGACCCTAAAAACTACCCTCAGGAAAATGGTCCAAGAGAATAATTCCACATGGGATTCAGTGCTCCCATTTGCACTTATGTTCATAAGGAACACTGTCTCCACATCGACAGGATACACACCACACACACTCATGACCGGACGCCCTATGAAAGGTACAGAATTCCTTTTAGGACTGGACATGACAAGGCCCGAAGTGACGGCCCTCACACATGAAAAGGCAGTTAAAGATCTAGTTGAGACTGTGAGGTCTGCACAGCTCGCAGCCGCAGTCCAGCTAGGGAAACGCCGACAGCAACGGACTGCCTGTTTCAATAAGACCGTCCACACCACAGAATTCCAGGTTGGGCAACAGGTAATGTTATCTGTTTATAACCCCAGCAGTTTTTTGGCTCCAAAATATTCCGGTCCCTACTCAATTTCGGACAAAATTAGCCCCTCCGTTTACAGGATAAAGTATCCTAATGGGAAGACCGCGTGGTTCCATATAAACCAGTTAAAGGCATATGGAACACAGGCCAACCATGCTCACCATGTCCTGCTGGATGCAGCAGAACACTTCACCCCGCCCACCAGAGACACTTTTCCACCATCCCCCTCACAGACCAGTTCATCAACGGACTCGCCCACGACTCCGCCCACAGACCACTACAGACCACGCCCCGACACGCCCACAAGCTGCCACAGCAGAGACAGCAGGACTGACACTGCCTCTGAAGACAGCGACACCACACAGCCATACAGCCCACACTGCACCAACTACGACCCCGACTCCAGTGACCCCATGGAAGTCACCTACCTCAAATATCCAGAACCACCACCCGACCCCGACTACCCCGACAACACACTTGACACAACACTATGGCACAGGGACAATTCATACAGACTTGTCCGCAATGACGAAAGTGACCCCCGGTCACACAATGCAAAAATAGCATGCCTGATCCACACAAGGGTGTGGGATCCGGGAGAGCAGGACGACACGGTGTCTGACTCCCGACACGGCAACCCCTTTGTGACCCTGTTCACAGAGGCAGAATCAAAGTGAGGTGTCCAGATGATGTAAGATAGGAATCGTTTGAGGGAAACGATGTCCTTTCTGATGGAACCTGCACGTATGTTTGTCTTCGTTTTATGTTTGTTTGTTTTCATGAATGTAAATGTTTCAGTTGGAGGATGGACATCTTCTTTTCAGCTGAAAAGATTGTGACCACCTCACATACACGTTAGCTTGTCCGCAGATACTTTTGAGAACTTCGGTTTGATTGGAGATCTTTTCCAAATTTGTAACACTTGTGACAGCCTGGTGAGCAGCTCACCGTATCGTCTAAAATATCTGAAGACCAGCTCATGTCCTCAGTTGGAGCATCTTGGCTCCCTTGGTTTCTTTTTCAGGTGCCCCTCTATTCGGCGAAATAGAGGCTGCAAGTCATGGTAAACACATTCGTACCCGTTTTTTTCCAGGTTACTCAGGCAGTGGACAAACGGCACTGAGGACCCGCCCTGTCTGAGAACCAACCCTTGGTCAGCCAAGCTCGGGTATGGCACAGCACGCCCTACCCGGGGATCCCATCCAACTCGTACCCGTAGCGGCCCATACGCAACTCATTCGGATGTTTATTTCCAAGTTTGTTTTCATTTTACGTTAGGTAGCCCTTCGGCCGCCATCCCACATGCTATTTACATCCGGGAACATTCGGATGGTAAATCAGCAAAGCCTGCGAGACGGCTCGCAGAAGGAAGGATTGTTAGGTGTATGCTGGTCTTTAAATTCGCTTTTTGAAAAAAAAAAATGAGGGGAGTCACAGGGTGTGACTTAGCCAGTCATTTTAAAGGGTCAATTGGGTTTTGAAAGACAGATGCACTAACAAGTAAAGGTCTTAAACTGTGTATTGACAGATACTGTGCTTGATCCCAAAGGTTTCAAAGGACGAGACAGAGGTCGAAGCCAGGATTGTCAATACCGGAGGAAGAAGGAAGAGAAAGAGGAAGAACAACAAAAGATGATGGAAGCCCACTTATTACTGTTTAATGTCATATGTATATGTGTGGAAACAAGACACGTTTCCCCCACAACCCCCACCGTAAATGTTTCCATTACAGCAAACCCCCAGTGCTCAGCTCTGATCAGCGAGGTTCAGACCTGGTGTACTAAATTCATGACGTGGTACTCCATGTCCTACATAATCGAATCACTGTTGGTGATCGCGATCCTCATCATCCTAGTGCAGACCCTCAGGTTGAGGAAATGGAAGAGGAGAGCCTCTCGTTCCAGCACCTCACCCATCTATAGAGTGCAATCCCCCATCTTCGGATTCCACCAAACCCCTCAACCCCTCACTGATTACAACACTCTGTAAATAAAAATTCAGCCATGTATTATATTGTTCCATACTCGACTGCCGAGTTGGGAAGTGTGATGTTGTGGTGTGAATGGTTAAGGTTTTAGAGTGATTAAATGTTTAAGTTAAGGTTAAGGTTAATAGTGATAGGTAGAGGTTCCCAATTGTAGTAATGCATGTCCCTTTGACATAGGGCCAAGTAGAAATGTTAGTTAAAAATTTTTTCTCTTCTTCCCATAGTTTAGAACAGAGTAGAACAGGAACTGGCAAGAGGTCAGAACACAAGGAGGCAAAGTACATAGGTGATCCTTCACAATAGTATGATTGTGAGGATCACAAGGAGGGAATGTAGCCATGCTGGCCACGCAAAATGGACACTGAGCCAAACTAAAATGGAAGACTG
The DNA here is from genome assembly GCF_902713615.1 of Scyliorhinus canicula. NCBI lineage: Eukaryota > Metazoa > Chordata > Chondrichthyes > Carcharhiniformes > Scyliorhinidae > Scyliorhinus > Scyliorhinus canicula. Next base: position 20,749,878 of record NC_052165.1, on the reverse strand, counting down.
CTGGGAAACAGACAGTTTAGCCAGAACAGCAGTCTGCAAAGAGCAGTTTGCATTCTGCAGCAGCAGAAACCAGTTTGGGCTCAGGTGGAAAGACCTTAGCTAGGTGCAAATGGCAAAACGCTTTGCATGCTAATGAGGCCATCAGACTTGAACACCCACACAATAGATACATTTGGTTCTGAATGGACACATTCTAATCAAGACCCAGACATCGAGGCACCAGAAACCTCCAAACAAAAGGACATAAGAAACGCCCCCTCCATCACGGAGACCCCCTCGCATTGGGGAATTAATCCAGTATCGATAAGAAATTGATCCAATAGGTAGAGCCCGCCCGAGAAGAGGGAAGGACAATGGAACCCCTATAAAAGATAGGGACCTCGTGTTGTCCGGTCTGTTAAACCCGTGCTCCGGCTCCGACTGACATCGCGCATCCTGACTCCAGCCGTTGAGCACCAGCCGCCGAAACCGTAAGTTCAACGCTCGCTACGCGATCCAAGCCCACTAGACTCCCAAGTACCAGAACGCTTGCTGAAGGCTGCAGACAAAACCAGGACGAAGGCCTCGTTCTCTGACCTTGCCTGTTCCTGTTAGATAAGTATTCTGTTTGCTTAAGTTTAGTTGTAGCTTAGTCTCTTAGTGTGTGCATGAGTATTTATTATTAACTGTATAATAAATATTGATCGTTTGAACTTTACTAATCGGTGTATCGTCTTTATTACTTTGAACTTGACCTTGGAATACTTGTGACGTTGCCTATACGGCAACTGGCGACTCCAGAGCTAAATAATTACATAGAACAGAGCCTAGCAGTGTTAAGCACACGTCGAACTCGGAGGCGTGTTAATACACTCCAATAAACGCGTTTTACGCCCATAGTAAAACGTGCAACACCTTGCCCTTCATCTGAGGTGTGTTAAATCACCACCACTCAGCTCTCCCTCTCAAAGGGAAAAGCAGCCTATGGTCACCTGGGAGTATGGCAACTTACCTTTTATCTACATTTAGGTGACAATCGATTAACTTTACTGACTGCAGTGCCTTGGCATCTAATCCTTACTGAGGCCTGTTAGAATAATTGTAGTGTCCAGTAATCAATGTTCACATCAGCCGTGCCAAGGCAGGAGGCGCCCTACAAAGCTCTATGTTCCCGGTTCACTGGTCATGGCAAATGAGACACCATACTTGTGGTCAAGACATAAATGAAAAGATTGGGTATCGATACTTATTGTCATGGCCACTGGAGGATCATCAATGCAAGGTTGACTATTGCTCCTATGACCTGGGTCTATTGATCTGTATTAGATCCTCGTTGTGGATGTCCAGACCTCTGACCACTGTCTCCTTTGGATGTCCCTGGCACCATCTGATGTGCATCAGCAGCTGTATGGTGCTGACCAGATAGTGCCTGAGAAGCCTGACCATTAATGTCGCCCACCGAGGTGTGTGTCTCTGCGCTGGTGGATAGTTATGTGGGTGGTAGCTCTGACACATCGCCAGTGTGATCCTCAGAGCTCTCCACCGCGGTGTTATCTAGGGTGGCGATTCAAAACTCCACCCGCCATCCAATCAGAATCATGTTGGCCTTCTCGCCTACCTCCAGAATGGAAAATTCTACATTTATCTGGGGCTTGCATCCAACACCCTGATTCAGAGTTGAAGGTTCTCCTGCAGAACCACGGCTGGGACCTATAAAGGTAGGAATATTTATTCATCACAAATCCTCGGTCTACCATTAATACCTGACTGAAGAAATGTAATGTTTAAGAGAATAAAGCTTTGTGCTGAGTCTGCAAGATAAATACATTCCCAGGATCAGCAAGTTCAGACTAAACAAGCGTGACCAGAAATAAATCAATAAACAAATCAAAAGTATAATAAAGATGGTAAATTACCACTACAAACACTACAGGGTGAGGGGTTGTGGGGGGAAGGGGGTAGTGCTATGAAGGAGTTCACTGGGAAATAATAGGAACATTTAGAAATACATGAAGTCTTTGTGTAGAACCTTCAGACGTTTTTTCTGTTATTGGTGCTTTACAGATGAGTATTGTGGAAGTTGTCAGAGTGCTCACAGGGACAAAGTAATAATCTTTATTATTGTCACAAGTAGGTTTACAGTAACACTGAAATGAAGTTACTGTTAATAGCCTGAGAAGAAAAACCTAGCGTTGGAGGGAAAATGTAATTGTTTTGAGAATTCCGTTGTTACCTCAATATAATGAGATGGATGGGGCGGCACATGGCGCAGTAGTTAGCACTGCGGCGCTGAGGACCCGGGTTCGAATCCCGGCCCTGGGTCACTGTCCGTGTGGAGTTTGCACATTCTCCCCGTGTCTGCGTGGGTTTCACCCCCACAATCCAAAGATGTGCAGGTTAGGTGGATTGGCCACGCTAAATTGCCCCTTAATTGGAAAAGGAAAAAATAATTGGGTACTCTAAATTTATAAATGAAAATATATAATGAGATGGGAATCAGGCAAGGTATGAGAGACCTAAAAAATGCTACCAGAGCAGAAACAAAGGGCTGAATTTTAACCTGCAGCAACTTCTGGGTTTGGAGGTGGGGCTGGGGCGGGGTGAATTTAAATTGCTGATATGGATGTCGTTTTAGGAAGTCAGCTCCAATCTGCCATCATCCATATTTGACTGCAACACCGTAGGCTGTGCTTCTTTTGGATAACCAAATAAACTAATTCAACAAATTGAAATATAGCCCCTGAATGGGATACAAAGTTAACGGAATCTCAGAGAAAACATGAAACATCAGTTACAGCCTCCACGGAGGTCATGGGGTGTCGATCATCCGGTTCCCCGTGACCTCTACCGAGTACGGACTTCCCCGGTAACAGGTCGGGGTTTCACCCTTAACGAGGGGAACCCATTGAGTATAAAAACCCCGACCTGAGTGTGCAACACCCTCCTCCCCAGATCCTCAATGGTGAGGGGGTAGTGTTAGGCTGTGTGTGCATTTGCCTCAGGAGAGTCAATTTGCCAATTTTAATATGTTAATTGATCAATTACAAATGTATTAACATGCCATTTGCAATTGAACTATGGGTCCACTTGTTTCCTGGAACTCACTCGTGAAACCAAAGCAAGAATACCGCGATGTTTAAAAGGGTTGAACACACGACAGAGAAAGATGCTATTTAGTATTGAAACCGCGCTTTATGTCTGATTAGTTTTTTAAAAATTCATTCACTGATGTGAATGGCCCTATCTAGGCCAGTATTTATTGCCTATCCCTAATTATCCTTCAGGAGGTGGTGGTGAGCTACCTTTTTGAACCCCTGCAGTCCATGTGGCGCGGTTGCACCCACAGTGCTGTTACGGAGGGAGTTCCAGGATTTTGACCCAGTGACAGTGAAGGAACGGCGATATATTTCCAAGTCAGAATGATGAATGACTTGGAGGGAACTTCAGGTGATGATGTTCCCATGTATCTGTTGCTCTTGTCCTTCTAGAAAGTAGTGGTTATCGGTTTGAAAGGTGCTGTTTAATGAGGCTTGGTGAGTTCATATAGGGCATCTTGTAGGACGTACACACTGCTGCTACAGAGCATTAGTGGTGGAGGGAGTGAATGCTTGTGGATGGGATACTAATCAAACGGGTTGCTTTGTCCGGGATGGTGTCAAGCCACAGTATTTATATGGCTAGTCCAGTTCAGATTCTGGCCAGTGGTAACCCCAGGATGTTGAAGTGGGGGATTAGAGTAAAGGAGAGCCTTAAAGTTTTTAGAGCATAGAAACAGGCCCTTCGGCCCATCATGTCGTCTATCTATTCTAATCCCTTTTTCAAGCACTTGGCCCAGAGCCTTGTATGCAGTGGAGTTTCAAGTACTCATCAAAATACTTCTTAAATGCTGTGAGGGTTTCCGCCTCCACCACCCTTTCAGGCAGTGAGTTCCAGATTCCCACCACCCGCTGGGGGCAAATGTTTTTCCTCACATCCCCTCCAAACCTCCTGCCTCTGACCGTAAATCTATACCCCCTCGTTATTACCCACCCTATATATGCCCCTCATAGTATTATACACCACAATCAGGTCCACCCTCAGCCTTCTCTGCTCCTAGAAAAACAGCCCAGCCTATCTCTCTTGATAAGTGAAACTCTCCAGCCCAGGCAACATCCTGGTGAATTTCCTCTGCACCCTCTCTAGTACAATCATTTCCCTCCTATAGTGTAGTGACCAGAACTGCACACAGTACTCCAGCTGTGGCATAATGAGTGTTTTATACAGCTCCACCATAACCTCCCTGCTCTTATATTCTATGCCTCGACTAATAAAGGCAAGTATCCCTTATGCCTTTTTAACCACATTAACCAACCATCCTGCTGCCTTTAGGAATCTATGTACATGCACCCACCAATGTCCCTCTGGTCCTCTGTACTTCCTAGGATCCTACCATTCATTGTATCTTCCCTTGTCTTGTTAGTCCTCCCAAAATGCATTACCTTACATTGTTCAGGGTTAAATTCCATTTGCCACTCTTCTGCACATCTAACAAGCTCATCTACATCATCCTGTAATCTAAAGCATTCCTCCTCATTATTTACCACACCACCAAATTTTGTGTCATTCAGCGATTCTAATGCCATTGAACGTCAAGGGGCAATGGCTAAATCCTCTCTTGTTGGAGGTGGCCATTGCATGGCACTTGTGTGGCATAGAATCATAGAATTTACAGTGCAGAAGGAGGCAATTCGGTCCATTGAGTCTGCACCTGCCTTTAGAAAGAGCACCTACACAAGTCCATACTCCATCCTATCCCCACACCACCACCCTATCCTTGTAACCCCACCTAACCTTTTTTTTTGGACACAAGGGGCAAAATTCTCCCCTACCCGGTGGGGTGGGGGGTCCCGGCGTAGTGGAGTGGCGCCAACCACTCCAGCATCGGGCCTCCCCAAAGGTGCGGAATTCTCCGCACCTTAAGGGGCTAGGCCCACGCTGGAGTGGCTCCCGCTCCACCGATTGGCGCCAACGGCCTTTGGAGCTACGCCGGCCGGCGTCGGGGCTGACCGAAACGCCTTCGCGGTCGGCGTGAGTCTGCGCATGTGCCAGAGCGTCAGCAGCCGCTGACGTCACCACCGGCGCATGTGCGGTGGAGGGGGTCTCTTCCGCCTCCGCCATGGTGGAGGCCATGGCGGCGGCGGAAGAAAAATAGTGACACCACTGCACTGGCCAGCCTGCCGATCGGTGGGCCCCGATCGCGGACCAGGCCACCATGGGGGCACCCCCCATGGTCTGATCGCCCCGCGCGCCCCCCCCAGGACCCTGGGGGCCCACTCGGCCGCCAATCCCGCCGGCACAGAGGTGGTTTAAACCACGTCGGCGGGATTGGCCTGTCAGTGGCGGGACTTCGGCCCATTGTGTGCCGGAGAATTGCCGCGGTTGGCCGCCGATCGGCGCAGGGGGCACGCCGACCGGCGGGGCGTGATTCCCGCTCCCGCCGATTCCCGGGTGGCAGAGAATTCCGGCCACGGCGGGGGCGGGATTTATGCTGGCCCCGGGCGATTCCCCGACCCTGCGGGGTGGGGGTCGGAGAATTCCACCAAGGACTGTGGGAGGAAACCGGAGCACCCGGAGGAAACCCACGCAGACACGGGGAGAACGTGCAGATTCCACACAGACAGTGACCAAAGGCGGGAATCGAACCTGGGACCCTGGAACTGTGAAGCAACTGTGCTCACCACTGTGCTACTGTGCTGCCCACTGTGCTACCCTGATGCTCACACGTACATGAATGTTACTTACCATTTGTCGGACCAAGTATTGTCCAGGTCCTCTGTGAGACTCAGTTCACCGTGCCTGTGCTGAAGTTACTTTCTGTGGATGTTTACACATAGGGGGCTGGATTTTCTGGTCCTGCGGCTTTTGTTTTGCGGTGGCACACCATTCGCAGGTGGCGGGCTTCTGTACCCCCACCAGCTTTCAATGGGGTTTCCATTGAAGCCATCCCATTCTGCCACGAAAACCATGGACGGGAGTGCGCTGCCAGCAGGAACAGGGAATCCCAACGGCAGGGGAATTCTGGCCAAGATCTCCACTTTGCAACTCTGATCTATCCAATCAGCAGGGGTGCTGCTTATGCTGTTTTAGTTTGGAGTTAAGAAGAGACGCAAGATCACCGGAAGCACTAGCAGCACCATAAGCATCACCAAACAGTTCCTCACAAACCTTTTGTTCCACAATAGAGATGAGATGAACATTGATCTGCAGACCACAGAGACCTGTCACACAGGGTGTGTAGGCAGAGGATAAAACCTCCTTAAGGTGTTGGAGCACCAGTGTCTCAAAAGGATTAGGGTGCCATGTCAGGTTGTGCCAGACTTTTGCAACTTGCTGGAACAAGACCTGCTTTGTGATCATGCTTTACCAATGGCTGGTATAATCACTTCCACCCTTAGATTCATTGCTTCTGGATCCTTCCACAATATTTTCAATATGTCACAAGTTGGCCACCCAAAACACAGGTGACTGATGGTTTGTTTGCCAATCAGAGGGACCGGGCACTAAGGTTTGCAGCTCCAGCTGACTTTCCACGAGTGAGTGGACTGTCGTAATTTATCAAATAAAGCAACCATGCATCAGTCAAGAATGACTGCAAACCTTAACTGTAAAGACTTCCTCTTCATCAATGTGCAACCACACAAAGTTACTGACAATTCTGAGGCAGCTAGTATGATGTTTTCATCTTGCCACAGTCCAGACACCCTAATTTCTTTGCTCCTCAGAGCAGAGTTGCCAACTGGCTGCTCAGGCACAAGGATGCCCACCCAATGAGTCCAGGAGTGCAAAGCCGGTTGACATCCAGATGTGTCACGGGGCATGCTGAATTTGCAATTCAGATCACAGGAGAGTGTTGGAGTGAACACACAATGAACACACACCGGAGTGTGAGGTTGGTGCTGCACACTGCACGGATTTGCATAGCAGCGAGGTTTGTCCCTGCAGGAGGAGCAAGGTGCAGAGCACAGAAGCTCATCAGATATTTCCAAAGAAGAGGAAGAAGAAGGAACATGAAGCTGCCAAAGCGCGAGGAGTGGTGCCCATTGCCGCTTGCAATACTCCCGTTATTTTCAAGTTCACTTCAGTCCCACTGGTTCACGCATCTCATAGCAAAACCCAATGTCTCTCCCTTTCCCCCATTCCTGCAAACAATCAAGTATTCTTTTCTCCGTTCCCCATTTATCAGCATCCATTAATCCCAATTCAGTGAAATGGTCACTTGCCATGCAGGCAGCAGGCGGAAATGGGGACTACAGACAATGGATGTAGATGGCTCAAAAATAAAAGAACAGGAACTCAACAATCTAACATTGAAAATCTCACCCATGTGCATACTCTTGTGAAAGTTCAAATCTTCCCAACATTACTACAACCTTGTGCAACCTTGCAGCTTCAGTGCAGCCATGGAAACAAATTGCTGATTAATTTAAATTACATTTCTTGCTGTCATTTTAACGTCACTTTCTTCCCCTCAATATTTCCCCCATCATACTTCTATTGGAACCACTCACTGGTGTACCCTTCAATGATCGTGTGATGTATGGCAATGCAAATCACTACCCTCCACACAAGACTCCCAGGGACAAATTTTAACCTCCCTATGGTGGCAGTTTCTGTGTCCCATTCTTGAGGTGCGATATTTCATTTTCATATTTAAATCAGCTTCCACAGGGCAGATGTACGTCTGATCTAACTCCCACTCTGGCTGGGGTTCCTTTGGCAAAATGGAGGCTCAAGCAAGTAGTTAAGTCTTTTGCAGCATTTCTTGTGAATCAGGAGCACTGCTTCCTTTGACTACTAAAACAAACATTCTGGCATTATTGGATGCCCCTTCTACACCCAAACTCACAGTCCTGTGGCTTTTGCCCCTCTGGGTCGCCAGTCCAACCCCCCCCCCCCCCCCCCCCCCCCCGGACTGACTCCACAGGCCTCGAGCTGCGGCCTTCTATTGCAGGCCTTTCCCGTGCCCTTTCTGGCCAGCTGCCAGTCAGGAAATGGAATGAAAAATAATGGCAATAGAGTTCTGCCATTTAATTTGATGGAACGTCTACATTCCTGGTATTTCTGCACTTTCCCTAGTCTCATTCGTCACTACCTCCCTGTAAGCATTGAATCTCTAGATTGGTCTAAGCTTGTTACTCTGAGAAGAAAAGTTGCAGCATTTTTCCAAAACAGTGGAATTGCTGTGATAAGCAGCGAAAAGATAATCAACAACGCAAGGAGGCTTTCCTCCACCCTAATGGGTAATAATATAAAGAACCTGTAATCAAATTGTCAGAAGTACAAACTTAAACTTACCTTTAAAATGTATACTTGCCACATTGGTACAGAAACTGGTCGAAGAACAGCCAAATTTATTTCTCACCATTTGGCCCACACTAACAATAACTAGAGTGTCATCTTTCTGGAAATCAAAAACAATTCTCTGCCTTTCTTGAAAGAGCTGACTCAAGATATGCGACAGTTATACTGACTTCAGACATGATCTTGTATCTGACCAAGGTTGCACAGACAATGAGTGTTGGCTTTTCTTCCAAATGAATGCACTTTTCAGGAAGAGAAAGGATAACAACTGTAAATTGAAATCCGACGTTCCGCTCATTACTCTTGGGTGTTGATGCCAGATAGTAAACACCATGCTATCTTAGTGAGGATCAGTTAACGCAACACAGTGAATCAAAACCTCATACTTTCTCATTTGTCTAGCTCAATTACACACCTCCTTCGCCAACTGAACGGCTAAGGAAATCCAACCCTCGGGTTGTTGAGCACTGTATGGAACTAACCAAAAATCCTAGATCAGATCAAAAGTTTGATCAGATCACAGTAACCTGAGTCAAATGAATTGAGATCAGGCATAAGAACCTTAAACAGTCCATCCAAAACCACAGAGCTACTGCTGCAAAGGATATTCATGCCGATGGTCTTAAATCCCAAGTTGAATGAAATACATTATGTGTGCTATTGTTCTGACCACACAAAAAAAACCCCTGCAATATTCTGCTAAATTAGGATAATAATAATATAATGATGATATGCAGTTGATAGCGGAATCTTAATTTCAAAGTAGGAACTTTCCCTTGTTACTGGGAAATGAATCCAGCTAATTGGGTTAACTGCAAATGATAGGTCTTGTCAGGTGTTCACTATAACCCGGCCCCATCAATTCAATTTGGAGTCACAAATACTTGTTCGAATACAAAAGCAAAATTACCACAGAGGCTGGCAATCAAACAAAAAGAGAAAAATGCTTGAAAGGGAGTAAATCTCAGCAGTATCTATGGAGGGTACAGCCACTGTTTCATCTGCTTATTCTTCTCAAAAAGAAACAGTGCATAAATCAAGGCTGGTCTTCAGAGTGAGTCTTTATTAATGTGAGGTTAAATAAAGTTAGCAACACTTTAATCTAATTTGAACAAAGTGGTTGTGTGGATACTGATCCGCTACTTGTTGAAGAAAAGGAAAGTCTACATTGTATAAAAGTGTGACACAGGATTAAGAATAGCATAGCTATTTATCAACAGCAAATGGTGGCACCATTTAGAATATTGGGACAGCTCTCATGACAATTACTGGGGACCAGAAACGGCTTTTTAGATTTATTGCTGTGTGTGACACCATTAAATATAATAAGCACTGTTGGAATGTCCTCTAAGGTTACTCACAGGCTTGATAAGTATTTTGCTTTTCAGCGCACCAAAGCTGGAATGTACTTTCCAACAGCCTTACATGGGGGAATGAGCATTTTTAGCCCTGAACTAACACCCTCAAGCCTTGCGCCATTCAAACATCAAGACCCTCCAATGTCACATTTGAAATTTCCTGCTTTTGTTTGTGAAGATATCAAATTTCAATTAATTTCAATAATGTACATTCCTTAAGGTTTGAGCCAAACGTATAATAGAGCAGAAGAAAACAGCAATAAATGTCCTGGGTGAAATAAAATAATGCCACAATAAATGAAGAAAGTGGTTGGTGGTGTAGGAACGGCACACACCGCACACTTTGCTGGTAGCTACCCACAGATATGACACAGCATTAATCCTTTAATCCTTGGTCTTTTCCAGCACAACACCCTCTAAAGGGGTTTGTTGTGTCAGTCAGCAGAGCAAGTGGCAGTGAGACTTCACACAATCAAATTGAAGATTCCGCCCCAAGAGATGCAGAGTTCAAATCAGGAAGTACCCAGTAAGAAATTTTAAAAATAGATTTAAATGATACTTAGAAAGAGAACTTAAGACTGGGAAATGCAGATGGGATTAGGGAAAGAGATAAAAGAAAGTCAGAATAATCAAAGAAAAATATAATTTTCTTTTCTTTTAAATCTCCAAGACAAATCACCAGTTCATCACTTATTGAAAGTTCACTTACTCCTGAATACTCCAGCCATAAAACTTTCAGCTGCTTTCAGTGTCAAACTAGAGGGTTAGTATAAAAAGCACCGTTGCAAGCATTTCACATCGAGGATATCCTCCATCATGTTGTGTGGCATTACCGCCTTGAGATAGATTTTGAACAGACCTTGCAACTCAAAACTGGACATTGAACAGGCGCTGTGGGCCATCATTACCAGCAGAATTGTACTCAACCACAATCTGTAACCTTATGGATTGGCATATTTCCCAATATACCATTACCATCAAGCTGTTGATCAACCCAGATTCAAGGAAAAGTGCGGGAGGGCATGCCAGGAGCAGCAGCAGGCATATCTACAAATGAGGTGTCAACCTGGTGAAGCTACAACACTGGACTACTTGCGTGCCAAACAGCAGAAGCAGTATGCGATAGAAAGAGCTGAGAGATCTACAACTTATGGATCAAATCTAAGCTCTGCTGCCCCGTTGCATCCATTTGTGGCTGGTGGTGGGCAATTAAAAAAACAATGGGAGGAGAAGGCTCCTCAAATATCCTCAGCCTCAATAATGGGAAAGCCCAGTACCTCGGTGCAAAAGACAAGGTTGAGCATTTGCAATATTTTTCACCCAGAGGCGGCGAGTGGATGATCCAACTCAGTCTCCTCCTAATGTCCCCAACTAGTCTTCAGCCAATTCGATTCAGTCCAGATGCTGTGCAGAAATGCTGAAATTATTGGATACTGTAAAGGCTTTGGGGTCCTAACAACATTCTAGCAATAGTACTGAAGACGTGCTCCAGGACTAGCTGCGACTTAGTCTAGCTGTTCCAGTACAGCTGCAACACTGGTGTCTGCTCAACAATATGGAACATTGTCCACATATGTCCTGGTCACAGAAAGCAGGATAAATTCAACTTTAGTAGGCCACAAATGAGTCGGAACCAAGTTGGTCAAAAGAAAACTTGGATTATTACAAATCAACTATATTTATAATAAACATCAGATCCCAGTTGGGTCTGCTGTCGGTTCCATACTTGTCCGACTGTATAAAGATCCCAGTCATGAATGTCCTCGGGCTCCCCATCCTGTTAGTTGGGCCAGCTCATATTCAGCAAGTCTCATGGGGAGACTGAGTGCTCCAATCCTGTAGGTCTCGTGCGGGTTGCAATACCAATCCAGCCCCGAGAGACTACTCTGGGTTTCCAGTTAAGTGATGGGAGGGGTCATCAACAATGCTATCAAGTGGCACTTACACAGAAATAACCTGCTCACTGATGCTCAGTTTGTGTTCCGACAGAGCAACTCAGCTCCTGACCTCATTACAGCCTTGGCCCAAACATGGACAAAAGAGCTGAACATCAGAGGTGAGAGTAACGTCCCTTGACATCAAGGCAGCATTTGACTGAGTATGGCATCAAGGAACCCTGGCAATCAATGGGAATCGGGGATGGAAAGCCTCCACTGGTTGACGTCATACCTAGTATAAAGATAAATGGCTGTAGTTTCTGGGGGTCAAGGACATTGCTGCAGGAGTTCCATGCGACAGTGTCCTGGGCCATTTTTAGCTGCTTTATCAATGACCTTTACTCCATCAAAAGGTGATAGATGGGGGTGTTCACTGATAATTGCTCAAGGTTCAATATCATTCACAACTCCTCAGATAGTGAAGCAGTTTGTGCACAGGTGCAGCAAGCCTGGACAACATTCAAGCTGGGCTAATAAGTGGCGAGTGACATTTGAACCACACAATTGCCAGGCAATGCCAATCTCCAACAGGAGAGAATCTAAGCATTGCCCCTTGACATTTAGTGGCATTACCATCACTGGATTCCCCACTATTAACATTCTGGGGGGGGTTACCAATGACTGGAAACTAAACTGGACCAGCCAAATAAATATAAAGGCTGCAAGAGCAGATTGGAGGCTATGAATCCTGAGGCAAGTAACTCACCTACTGACTCCCCAAATTCTATCCACCATCTATAAGACACAAGGTAGGAGTGTGATGGAATACTTTCTATTTTCCTGGGTGAGTGCAGCTCCAACCATCAAGAAGGTTGACACCATCTGGTAAAAACGCAACCTGCCAGATTGGCACCTGATCCACAAACATGCACTCCCTCCACCACTGACGCATAGTGGTAGCAGTGTGTACCAACTCCAACATCCACCGCAGGAAGTCACCAAGACTCCAGAGGCAGCACCTTCCAAACCCACGCGCGCAACCATCAAGAAGGACAAGAGCAGTAGACGCGAAAGAACACCACCACGTGGAACTTCCCCTCCAGGCCACACACCTTCCTTACTTGAAAATATATCACTGCTGCTTCACTGTCACTGGGTCAAAATCCTGGAACTTCTTCCCTAATAGCACTGTGGATTTACCTATACCTCAGGGACGTCAGTGGTTCAAAAAGGAAGCTGATCACCACCTTCTCAAGGGAAATTCAGCATGAGCAATAAATGCTGGCCTAGCCAGTGATCCCATATCCTGGGAATGAATTTTTCAAATGGTCTGGTATATGAGCAGCCGACGCAGCAGTCTTCTGGGGCACTCCACAAAAATGCCCAGAGTCTTTCAAAATGTATTTTTATGGGGCTACGGGGTGTAACAATGCTTCACCTGCCTCCACAAAAATACACTAACTGCTGCTAGCCCATGCACACACATGTACCCCACTTGCGCTGGGATGGGCTCCAGAAACTCAAGCTCAGGCAGGGATTCTCCATTGCGAGTCTGCCCCGCTACCGCTGCTCGCAAAGGAGAATTTGGCGCTCTGCCAAATCTCCCATTCACTGCTGCAGGGGCAGAGAATCCCACTGCAGTGAATGGACAGAGAATCCAAACCACCAGGCAGCTAACCGTAAAGGATGGCCAGTTCTCTTCCCTCACAACACCAGTGAGCTGCACAGGAGCCCATAGCAGACTGTTTTATTTATACGAGGCTTGTAAATGAAAATCATTCAAACCTCCCAATGCTAGTTGTGGCAACTGGCATGGCTGGCGCTGACTTCATGCCCATTTTAATTGGCAGTAGATAATCCACCCTCACAAGTCAACAAATAAACACAAAATAATTAAGGACAATTAGGCATCACGGATGCACAGTGGTTAGCACTGGTGCCTCACAGCGCCAGAGGCCCGGGTTTGATTCTGACCTCAGGTGACTGTCTGAATGCATGTTCTTCCTGTGTCTGCCTGGCTTTCCTCAGGGTGCTCTGCTTTCCTCACACAGTTCAAAGGTGTGCAGGTTAGATGTATTGGTCATGCTAAATTTCCCCAGGTGGGGCTACGGGGATAGAGCGGATGGTTGGACCTCGGTAAAGTGCCCTTTCAGAGGGTCGGTGCAGACTTGATGGGCTGAATGGCCTCCTTCTGCACTATGATTCTATGAACAAAAACAGAAGTGCAATTTAAGTTTTTAATCAGGATAAGTGTAACAATTTGAAAGATTCCTGAAGACATTTATTTAATAGCTTTGTGTCAATGAGAGCAAGATAACCAGTTAGCCTGCACTAAGCAAACACATCGAAAAACGTGAAAAATAAAATATTCTTTTGCTATAGCAAGAAAATACCTCGGGGTTAATTTTACCAAATGGTGTGATGAGTGACTAATATGAGGGGACTTTGCAATGGGGAACAGAGGAGCTGATCACAGTTACGGAAAAGGGAGAATCGCACAGAGTAGGGATAAAAGCTAATGTAATAACCTTCACGGGGACACCCTAATTGAGCTCACCTTGGGACTCACGGAATAAGAGCTCCCCCGTTAGTGGGCGGAGACTTATCAGCTGGGGCTCGTAAAGATTGCCTCATAAAAGCCGGCCCGTACTGGGCCCGGCGAGAGCAGGGTCCTTGGGATTGTAAGCTGTGTTTCGGCCTTAAACTTCTTTTGGATTCATCTGCTCGAGCCTTCTGACCTTTTATAACAAGAACATTGTCAAGTATGTAACTATTACCGATATACCGACTTGCTTCAGGCATCGACCCATCAGAATAACAAAAATGCGTTCATGATGCTGGGTGTCATATTCCTCATATCGGCAACTTAAGGGGTTTGAGGGTTAAAAAATCTGCTTTGTATTTTGGAGAAGTTCATTCCTTGTCCTATCTACAATGTGCCACACACAGCAGCAATTTTGTGATAAAGTGTTCATCGAGTATTTGTGAAATCCCAGTTACAATTCGCACTAAGATAACATTGCGGCACATAAACAAAGTCAATTCAATTGATCTTGAATCAGGATAAGACAGTGTTTGTTGGGGTTTACATCAATACAAATGACCACTAAAATCAGATGCATGCTGCTGGTGTTGAAAATCTTGATGTTTCCCAGAGTTCTTGATATTCCTGATCACAGCCAACCAAGGTTGGAACATGATTATAGACAGGAGTTGCGAAAGCTGGCAATTTCTCAGACTACCCTTGGCAGTGAGCTGCATCGGGTGGTAACATTATTTTCACATGTTTTTCTGATGCAAACGACAGCATGGTAACGCACACAACACATCTTAAAATGTAAATTCTATTTGAACCCCATTTCAAAAGCAATGAAACTGCTGGCAAGCGTTTTTTAGATGCTGTATAAAATGTTAGCAAGGCACCCTTCATCCGATAAAGCTTTAGATCACTTATTATAATGAACTATCAAAAATCTGCAGGAGCGAAAAATCAAAATCGAGGAGGAAAGCCATAATCTTTACAGATCATTATTTAGTCTGCTGTACATTCTTCTGTCAAAACAAATGATTCAAAGCCCCTTGCACCTTTGGACATTTATCTTAGTTATGGTCTTGGCTTTTTGAGAGCTACTGGATTTTTCTCCTGACACATCAAAAAAATGAACATCATTCATTTTTGGCTGAATTTTTTTTTGTTTAATAAAGAAATTTAATTTATCATTGAAATCAACACTTTAGAAAGTATTAAATGATGGGAACAAATCTGACCCTTTACTAATCTCGAGTACTAATATGTAATCACCATTGATTTACAAGTATCTCAGACATGATGGTTTAATGAATCACGTGCAATGCAGCGGTTGGTGACAACAGCAAACACTCCAGAATGCCTCAAAAAGGACATTTCTGTGTTCTATCTTTTTTTTAATACTGCATTAGATTGACTGGATAATATGATTGAATGCAGCGTCCAATTTTAATTTCAGTGCAAGTGAATGGGTTTTGATTGAATGAAAATCTTGCCCAAAGAGTTAGTTGGAGACTAACTAGGAAAATGCCTGAAGAAGTAGAAAGCAAAATTTATGGCCGGAGGAAGCCAGAAATGTTATTGCGATGCACTTCACTGGCTGTGCCATGATAAATATTTGTGATGCAGTGAAGGAGGTCGACCTTTCCAGCACCCTAGAAGAAACCCCCCCCCCCCCCCCCCCCCCATTTCCCCCCACACTCCACCCATCCACCCATGTGCATTAAGGAGAATCAGATCCGTAATAAGCCCCACTGCAACTTGGCCAACTGAGACGGCAATTCACGGCAATCATTCTATTAAAAATAAAAGGTGAACTCATTTCCGCGGGCGCAAATTGGTGTAAGTATTTCCAAGTGAGCCCTGGGCACCACAGCGGTTGAGGGGGAGCAGGAGGCTAAAAAACTTTCAAAACCTCTCAAAGATTGTCGGGCTTGCTGAGGGCTGACTGCTCAGGCTGGGGGGACTGGCGGGGAATGAATTGGTGACCCCTTGGACTCGGGGTGTCTTGCTCGGGATCGGGGTAGCCTGATCGGACTATCATTGCTGCAGTCTGTGGATTTAAATGCACCCCTTTGGTACTACTTGCAGGGTGCTGGTTGTTCATATGGCTGACTTCTCACTGTAAATGCCTCTGATGATGTGGGAGCACAGCCAGGCTGCCCCTCTGGGAATCCTCATACCCCAGCGATATCAGCAAGTGGATGGCCGTGGCCAAGCTCAAACAGTGGCTCACCAGGTGTTGCCGCTCTTCAGAAGCGCTGCCCCACTGTAGAGAAAGCTAAGGATTAGCAGAGCTCACCCCAACCAAAGGACACATGCACCATGGCCTTTGGAAACCTCCCTGGGACTCTGCCCCTCTCAGGGTAGAGGCCTCACCAGTAATCCCTGCTCCTCAGAATCACAAACTGTCTCCTACTGGTGAGGCTGGCAACGCTGACTGCATCTGCCATCACCTCCCAGGCGGTGGTCAGGAGGGCCGGCTTGGTTCGTGGTCCACCTTGGGGAAGAGGGTGTCTCTCCTCTCTTCTTTGGCATCAACCAGTGGGACCCGAAATCAGGAGGGGGGAGGAGAGGTCTTCCCTGAGCCATCTTCATGGCTGAAATTCGTGTGTGGTGAGTGGAATGTTTAAAAACAGTTCAAGCTATCAGGCTCTTTAGTGCGAATTCTGGCCCCAGCCGTTACACTGCCTGGTGGACCGGGAATTGCTTCCAATTCTTGCAATTGCTGGTCCATTTGCATGTCCTGAATCGTGGAATAGTGCTCCCACCGGAATCGGGAATCGCACACTATTCAGTCCCGTCATTAGCGGGGTTCCCAATGTGGCAGATAAATGAGCTTCGTGAAATAATGGGATGGGCACCAGTCCGCTGCTCCGGTCCCCCACCGGCGATGGCAGCGTGCTACATGCCCCACGCCAGCGGGAGAATGCAAATGGGTCATTTTCACCCATTTGCATCTGATTAATGAGCTGGTAACCTGATGCTCCAGGCCAGTGGTGCTCCAGGCCTCTCAGCTCAGGATCATGGGGGCGTCAATTGGTGCAAGTATTTTAAAGCATGGCCCAGTGCAGTGGAGCCCCTAGTGGGTCAAGGGGATAAGTATTTAATGATGGTGTCTCAAAGTTCATCGGAGAGCCCTGCACAAGGTAAATCCTGCACATCCCACTGCCAGACCCCCATCAGAGAATCCCATCTCAGAGATCCTACATGGAGGCTCCCATATCAGAGACCCCCATAGCAGAGACCCCCATCTCAGAGATCCCCATCTGAGACACAAATCCCAGAGAACCCTCCATCAATGATGACCATGTCAGAGACCTCCATATTGAAGACCCCCATCTCAAGACCCTCCCATCAGAGATCCCACTATCAGGGACCCCCATTTCAGAGATCGCCATATCAGAGACTCCCCATCAGTCATCCCTGCCTGGACGCTCAAGAGCAGTGAGACAGAAATATTGAAAAATCACTGCTCTTTCACTTGCCAGACCCTGACAACTACTGCCTCAGACAGAAGCAGCATCTGGTACTTCATAGAAAGCCAAACACATTACCCCATCAGGTTATTTGATCGGTGAGGCTTCTATTCACTTTCAAAGAGAAATAGCCTTTTGTGGGCTGACTCTGACAGGGTAATAACTTCCAGGCAGCCAGGTGACTAGATTGTTTATTTTCATTTCTCTTCACACTTGGCTACATCTCAAGAACCCTGCCGTGAAGCTAACCACAATGTTTATAAACATCTAGACATGATTGACAGGTCCTCGCCACATCAAAAGCAATTAAGTGCTTTCTTGTGAGCAAAAGAAGAAGTGAACGCACTTATCTCTGAAAAGTTTATAAATTAATTCAGTTAGATGCAGCAGCGTCAGAGGAGCAGCAAAGATGGGCTGAAAGTAAAATCTCTAAATTGGGGATAGACTATTTATTTTCCAACATGTCATGTGATTTGGTAAAAGTTGACTGGAAAAGCTACTTGAAGTATTCAAGGAGGAGGCAGAAAGTGTTCAGAACAAACATGTTTCCAAAATAAAGAGTGGGACTCCTAACAGAAGAGAGGTATGATGGAGACATTGTTGAGAAGGATGAGTCTGCAATATTGGATAGGTGAAGATTTTTTTATAATCTTTATTGTCACACGTAGGTTTACATTAACACTGCAATGAAGTTATTGTGAAAATCCCCTAGTCGCCACATTCCGGAGCCTGTTCAGGTACACAGAGGGAGAATTCAGAATGTCCAAACAACTAACAGCACGTCATTTGGGATTTGTGGGAGGAAACCGGAGCACACGGAGGAAACCCACGCAGATACGGGGACCCAAGCCGGAATCGCATCTGGGACCCTGGAGCTGTGAAGCAACTGTGCTCCCCACTGTGCTACCGTGCTGCTCTTCCCAATAGGAAACCTTTAGGGAAATAGCATCGATAAAAGTAGATAAATTGCCAGACTCAGGTGAAATACATTCCAAACTGTTAAGAGAAGCAAGGGCGGAAATGGGGAAGGCACTAATCATTTTCAATCCTCTCTTGGCTACAGGCCTGGTGCCAGGGGACTGCAGGCCAGTGAACATTGTACCATTGTGTAACAAGGTCCCACAAAACAGACTGGTGAGAAAAATAAGAGCCAGGGGGTGAAGGGAAAGTGTCATGTTAGATTCAAAGGCTGGGATTCTCCAATCCGAGTTCACCCTGCCACCCCTTACAGAGAATTGGGTGCTCAGACTAAACTCTCCATTCACGGGGCCAGTGTTTCCTGCCTTTGTGAACGGATGGACAATTTTGGCCACAATTGCCGCACTGGCAAGTAGAAAAGGCTAACAGGTGACAAATATTTTTGTGACCAGGGCCTGTAATCCCCCCCCCCCCCCCCCCGGCCGGGACGGAGAATCCCTGGGGGATGCGCAAATCCCACCCTGCCGCCCTGATGCTCTATTCTCTGGCGCGTTTTTCAGGCGGCGGCGGGATACCCGCCATGCCGGTTAAGGGGCGTTGACAGCGGGACCCCCGGTGATTCTCTGGGCCCCTATCGGCTGAGCATCCATCCAGTTTTGGCCAGTCGCGCTGGCGTGAATTACTCATCTCATGCACGGTGGGACCTAACAGGTGAGTATGCGGGGGCGGTCCTCGGGGGGGGGGCATGGGGGGATCCGACCCCAGGGGGGCCCCACTGTGCCCTGGCCCGCGATCAGGGCTACCGAACTGCGGGTGGGCTTGTTCTGTGGGGGGACCCCTTTCCTCCGCGCCGGACCCCTGTAGGGCTCCGGCATATTGCACGGGGGCCGGCGCGGAGAAGAGAACCCCCGCGCCTGCGTGGAAATACGCCGGCCAGTCTGCGCATGCCGAGATCACGACGGCCGTTCTGTGCATGCGCGAACTCGCGCCTTCCCTTCGGCGCCGGCTGAAGCAACGCCAACCCCTCCCCTGTCCACCTAGCCCCCGAAAGTTTGGAGAATTCCTTACTTTCGGGGGCTGTTGACGCCGGAGTAGTGGACTCCGGTTTTCATGGGGACTTAGTCCCCAGAAGGGAGAATCCCGGCCCAGATGCATGTTTCCAGTAACGTTCCCAGGTTTCGGTGCAGGGTCACTTATGTTTTGTGCTACAAATCAATGATTTGGACTTGAATTTAGATGTCATGATTGAGAAGTTTACAGACAATACTAAAAATTGGCTACGTGGCGGGAGTGAGGAAGAAATCTGTAGAAAGGTGCCATTGGGTTAGTCAGGTGGCAAATGCAGTTCAATCCAGAGAACTGTGAGGGAATGCATTTGGTGAGGGCAAATAAGAATGATTGAATAGAGGGCAGCACGGTGGCGCAGTGGGTTAGCCCTGCAGCCTCACGGCGCCGAGGTCCCAGGTTCGATCCCGGCTCTGGGTCACTGTCTGTGTGGAGTTTGCACATTCTCCCCGTGTTTGCGTGGGTTTCGCCCCCACAACCCAAAGATGTGCAGGCTAGGTAGATTGGACACATTAAATTGCCCCTTAATTGGAAAAAATGAATTGGATACACTAAAAAAAAAAAGAATGATTGAATAGGCAGGGGCTGTTTTGTTTGGAACAGAGGAGACTGAGGGCTGGGGTGGCTTCAATTGAAATGTTAATTATGTGGGGCCCAGATAAAATGAATAGGAAGGACCTACGTCCAGGAGCAGAGAGGGAAATAACCAGTAACCAGTGGGCATGGATTTAAAGTAATTGGCAGAAAAAAATTGAAGGGGAGTTGAGGAGATTGTCTTCACTGGGATCGTGGCATGTGTCTGGGAGTCAGTGTCTGAAAGAATGGTGGAGGCAGCAAACCTCATCAAATTTGAGAACTACTTTGATGAGCACTTCATGTGCAAGGTTACAGACCAAGAGCTGGAAAGTGGGATTAGGGTGAATCGTTCTGTGGCTGACATGGGCACAATGGACCAAATGGCCTCCTTCCACGTCATAAATGCTCATACACCAGAACTGTATGGCCCCTCCCACCTGGTGGGATATTATGGTGCTGCTCAATTTAAATGGCTCGCTGTCTGCCGAGGTGGGGACACACAATGACAGGGCCGTAATATCTTGGCCAATGTTTTTATGCCACAATGATACTTTGTACGGTGTCTTGGGCATCCAGAAAATTCTGCACAAACTGATTTTTCTTTCTCTGAGGATTGCAGCTCCTTGTTTTGTTTATTTGCTTCCATGCTGAGAGGGGCTCCATGGAATCACTGCTCACAGGCCTCAGTTAAAAATTCTGTAAAGGATTTGGAACAAAGCCTTTGGAACACTTGTTGTTTTGGAGCAACTGAAGGATTGGGTAACTCAAGCTCTATGCTATTCGTTACCGCCAGTGTGCTCTCTGCTTCTATGTATTCATATCACACACAATCCTCCCAGCTTCCAGCTCGTAAAAGCTGCATGTATGCTTGATGGAAAGTATCTTTCTGAAGTGACCACGAGCAGAGTGTATTGGGAGAAAGTTGTCCTTGAACAGCAGCCTAATTATCAAATGAAATGGGGAAAATAATGAAAGTGGCCATTGTCCCTGACGACCCCAGGCTGCTCTCCCCTTTGAGAGCTGATTGGCGGTGAATTAACGTGAGGGTCACCACACCTCAAGCGAGGAGCAAGGTTGAGAAGTCGGCGGCCTTCATGGATAACCTCAGCTGGTCCGGGAATAATAATCTGCTAAATGTACACTTAAGGATTAGTGATATTGTTGCCCCTCCATAGCGTTGCATTGCATATCCATAACTAAGGAGGTATTACAGATGGTTGGCTTATTGATTCCAGCACAAATCGACTAACAATAATACACAAATTCTTCCATGCTCTTGTGTACAGTTACCATTAATGGTTTCCATCCAGGGTCAACGTCCAGACTCAATATGACTGGCGTTTCAAATGCGGAAAAGTGAAACCTTCTTTTCCTTGTTCAAAGTGGAGAAAGGATGCATTGAAATTAGGTTTAAAATTTAATATTATATTTACCTTTCACAACCAAAGCCATGGATGGCATCCATTATGACAAATTGCAAGCATTTCGTAGGGAAGGGGGTTACGTTTCCTCGAGTGCATTCATTAATCTTAATGAAAGCATAGATGTGAGCATGTTTTCTACTCTCATTCATTCTTTCCATTGAAATTTAGCAAATGGAGAAGAATAGACCTCATATTGCATCATGATCCCATAATTAACAATGTAATTGCACGCAGAGTTTGAAATTACATTCTTAATGTACAACGAACATTACTAAAAATCCACTGAGTTTATTTTTCCAGTGTAAGTAATTGCATTTGCTAATATTTTCAATCACAGCTCAAATCAGTTATTTTTCCAATATCCCACACTGGCAAAGTGGCAACATTTAGTTATCATAGCAGCAGAAAGCCAAGGCAAGTCCTCAATGAGCTATTCGCATAGTTTCTGCTCAGGATCTTTCTTATGTATGGCCAGCTGGCTCAGCAGTTTCTCAGTCCGTGGGGTAAATTATAAATGTGACCTTTACAACAGTCTGCTGTGCTATTAATGTAATTATGATAACAAACAAGGGAAATGTGAGTCAGCAGTAAAAATTATTTATTCAATGGGTTTGGTACCAGCTGGAGTATTGTGGCCAATTCGGGGTATCACACCCCAGGAATGATGTCACAGCCTTGCTCAGGAATGAGGGACTTCAGCTATGTGGAGCAACCGGGGGTTGTTTTCCTTCCAACAGAGAAGGTTAAGGGGAAATTTGATAGAGGGGTTGGTAGTGTAGACCCTGTTCAATGGGAGAAATGCCCGTAGGCAGAGATTTACAGTAATTGACAAAACAACGAGAAGGCAGCAGGGTAGCATGGTGGTTAGCATAAATGCTTCACAGCTCCAGGGTCCCAGGTTCGATTCCCGGCTGGGTCACTGTCTGTGTGGAGTCTGCACATCCTCCCCCTGTGTGCGTGGGTTTCCTCCGGGTGCTCCAGTTTCCTCCCACAGTCCAAAGATGTGCGGGTTAGGTGGATTGGCCGTGCTAAATTGCCCGTAGTGTCCTAATAAAAGTAAGGTTAAGGGGCGGGTTGTTGGGTTACGGGTATAGGGTGGATACGTGGGTTTGAGTAGGGTGATCATGGCTCGGCATTGAGGGCAGAAGGGCCTGTTCTGTGCTGTACTGTTCTATGTTCTATGTTCTATGTTCTAAGTAACATGAAAGGCGGGAGGAGGGATTGCAAAGCGGATTGCTGTAGACTGAAGTGCACTGTCTGGAGGGATGATGAAAACTGGTTCAGTGATAACATTCAAAGGGGAACTGTTAGTGCTATGAGGAAAAAGCAGAGGAGTGGAACTGATTGATTGAGCTGGCACAAGCTGGGCTGAATGGCCTCCTTCTGTGCTGTATCATGCTATGATTTAATTTCACCGTCTCATCTCCTGAACTGGGATGTTCAATCCAAGTAATTTGGGAAGGGGCGGGGGGGGGGGCAACAATTATACCACCTTCTAAATATTCATTACAAGTCAAGGATGTCACATATATAGGACTATTTATTTAGCAGTTTACCATTAAACTTTAATATTCATAGTATTAAATGTGTACTGTAGATATATTTCAATGTGATATTGATCTGGATTTTGCTGTTAGAGTAAAGGTGAGGCTAACAGTGTTTCATGTTATTTGAGGGTGAATGTGACACGAACCTTTGGCATTGAACGTACATAGTTAAATGCAGAAATCCAGAAGTTGCTATCAGACTCCTGTTCCTCCATGGAGGATTTATATCTTCCTTCACCATGACCAGAATTTAAAGTTTTATTTTTATGCCTGCTTCTGACCGGGAAGAAGGTTAAATCGCATGTGATGATGTCAGTCATGCATCCTGACAACATATGATACTATGGTCGGCAGGCGCGCGTGGCAGATTGTTGTGTTCACATTGTTCACATTGACAACTAATTAGCCACTTGAGGCAATTAAAAGGGCAATAGACTTGAATTTTACATTGTCCAATTTTGCAAGTGTCAGATAGGCAACATTGACAGCAGCCCAAAGGCTGTGGTTGAGAGGAGATGACAATAGGGCTACTGAAGATGAGGTTCCACCACCTGGACCGTTCCAGGAGAGCCTAGCAATACCCTCCTCAGAGCCTGTCCCTTAACGTCATTGTCTGCTACACTCTGCACAATCAGGCACTGGCAAGGGGGAAACCCACTGGAGGGTGGGGGACTGAGGCACCTCCACAAGCCTCAGTGGAAGACTCCACACTTGGATCTGATCAGGAGCCTGGGAGGGCACAGGTTGAGGATGAGGAGGCAGACTTGATGGACATTCAGGGAGGCAGGGAGACCAGGAGGCCTTGATGCAGCACTTCTTCAGCTCGGGTGCCGAGGCTTCTCTGTGCAAGTCCTCACCCATGTGGAGCGCAGAAGAACATTGAACCGTTTCTGGCACTAGATCCTTGTGCGGCACATCACGTTGCGCCCGCTCACCAGGGCCACCATCTCCATCCAGACCTTCTTCATCTGATGTGATGACCTCCTCTTGCCATCCCCATATTTCATATCAGAGACTCACTGACTCTATTAGAGAATGAAGGCGACCGTCTAAGATGTGTGGGGCAGAGTGCCTTGAGCATTGGCATCCCACCTGGGGCTGAGGCCATCACATCTGCTAGATTTTCCACTCTCTCTTCTCCCCAACTGCTTACAGCTTTCAGGGAGCCGGATGGATTTGTTTTGTACCCCCTCCTGGGTCAGCATCTGGCCCAACGCCCGCCACAATCCTGCTCTGATTAACAGCGCTGCACCAATGTCCAGCTGCATTTCATGCTGGCCAGTCCTGAATTGGCCAGCCAGTGTTAAATAAAGCCATCCCAACGTTTGCAGGCAGAAGCAGACTATGCGGCCGATTCTGGGCTCACCAATCATGCATGACCAACAAGCACGAAATTCAGGCCTATGACTTTGCAACAGCCCTTGCTGACTGACCTGGAATAGAAATCGTTATAATGTCATGACCTTTGTGCAGGTCTTGCAATAAAGATAATCAAAAATACTTAGGAGTAGCTGAGCTTTTATAACAATCATAGTGAACAACTTATCTGGCCTCAATACATTAATTGTACAAGCAAACAATCTCATTCCTTCAGGAAAAAGTTAATTTTGCAAGTTTTGAATTTTTTAAATTTTGTCTCCTCTATCTCTTGCCTTAATCCAATCTGTATGTCTCAATTTTTAAGTTGTTTTCTGTGCAATTATTTCTGTGCAATTTGTATTTCTTTCAGCTACCTCTTTTGTTGGCTCCATGCCTTAGTGAGGATTCTTTTTTGTAATTCATTCTTCGGATGTGGGTGTGGCTGGCTAAGCCAGCATCTATCACCATTGCGAAGGTAGTGGTGAGCTGCCTTCTTGAACCGCTGAGACTCTCTGTCCTGGTGAAAATTTGGGCCTAGATTATAAAAACAAAGGTTTGATGAAGAAGTTCGAAGAAGGTGCAGAAAAGATTTGCAAGAACGGTCCCAGACAGATGATAGATTGGAGAAGCTAATGAAAGAAGAAAAGGTTTGATTTGAGTTGAACATCTGGCTGGGTCTAGACAGAGTAGCTAAGAGTGAAACAGTTTCCCTCAGCAGAAGCCTTGAGAACAAGAGGACACCAATTTATGATGATTGTCATAACACCAAAAGAGCAATGGGAAGACTTCATTCAATGCAGTGAGTGGATTGGATCTCAAATGCACTGCCTGAGAGGCTAGTGGAGGCAGCTCAACTCCAGCTTTCGAAGTAGAATTTGAAAGGTACCTGTAGATAAAGCTGCGGAGTTATGCGGAAATTCAGGGCTTTGGCATGAACTGAATAGCATTTTCAGAAAGCTCACAGGGACTTAATGGGACAAAATGGCCTCCTTCTGTTCTGTAACCATTCTCTGAATCTACAGTAGTTGTGGACAGGGTCCTAGATTTTATATATTCAAGGCCAGATTATTTGCTGGCAGATTATTTGTCTTTGTCCCAAATTTTTGATCTTTGATATTTGTCTACATGTTGTATGCACCTGCATGTGTTCTCAGAGCTCTCCTTCTGTCTTTTTGGACCAAGTGTGTCATCAAGGAACCCTAGCAGAACTGGAGTCAATAGGAATCAGGAGGAAAACCCTCCACTAGTAGAGTCATACTGAGTACAAAGGAAGATGGTTATGGTGATTGGAGGTCAATGATCTCAGCTCCAGGCCATCACTGCAGGAGTTCTTCAGGGTTGTGTCCTCGGCCCTACCTTCTTCAGCTTCCTCATCAATGACCTTCATTCCACCATAAAGTCAGAAGTGGGGATGTTTGCAGACTGCACTATGTTCAATATCATTCGTGGCTCTTCAGACACTGAAGCAGTTCATGTCCAAATACAGAAAGACCTGGAACATATCTAGGCTTGGGCTGACAAGTGGCAAGTAATATTTGCACGACAGAAGTGCCAGGCAATGACTATCTCCAACAAGAGAGGATCTAACCATCGCCCCTTGACATTTAATTGCATTGCCAATACTGAATCCCCCACTGTCAACATTCTGGGGGTTACTATTGACCAGAAACCTAATTGGACTAGCTATAGAAATACTGTCACTACCAGAGCAGGTCAAAGGCTAAGAATCCTGTGGTGAGTAACACACCATTTGACTCCCCAAAGCCTGTCCACCATCTACAAGGCACAAGTCAGTTGTGTAACTGAATACTCGCCACTTGCCTGGATGAGTGCAGCTCCAACAACACTCAAGAAGCTCAACACCATTCAGGACAAAGCAGCCTGCCTGATTGCTACCCGTTTCACAAGCATTCAAATCCTCCGCCATCGATGGGCAGCAGTAGCTGTGTGTACCATCTACAAGATGCACTACAGAAACTTGCCAAGGTTCCTTAGGAAGCACTTTTCAAACCCACGACTATTACCATTCCAAGCGCAGCAGGCACATGAGAACACCACCATCTGAAGGTTCTCCACTGAGTCACTCACCATCCTGACTTGGAAATATATCACCATCCCTTCACTGTCATTGGTTCATAATTCTGGAACTCCCTTCATAACAGCACTGTGGATGTGTTGACACCTCAGAGACTGCAGTGGTTCAGGAAGACAGCTCACCACCACCTTCTCAAGGGCAACTAGGGATGGGAAATAAATGCTGGTCTAGCCAGCAGCGCCCACATCCCGTAAATGATTTTTAAAAAGTTATAGGAGAAAGTTTGACACCAAAACACATTACGAGATATTACGATGGGTAAACAAGTTTTCTCAAAAAGATAGATTTTAAGTCATGCTTTAATGTAGGCCAGAGTGGTTAGTGGGTCTAGGGAGGGTATTCCAGAGCTCAAGGCTTCGCCAATTCTTGGCATGCTACTGATTGTTGGATGATCAAAATCCGAGATGTGGAAAAGGCCAGGACTGGAGACACACAGATGAAATGGAGGGTGGTAGACTAGACAGTATTTCTGTACTGCTTGGGCACAGTTTAACAATAAGCAATAATAAAGCAAGACTTCCATTTACAGTGTGCTTTTCATGACCTCAGACTGTCCAAAAGTATTTTACAGCCAGTGCAGTGCTTTTTGAAGTGTAGTCACTGTTGTAATATTGAAAACACGACCGTCAATTTGCACACAGCAAGCACCCACAAAGAGCAACATAAGAGTCACCAGATCATCTGTTTTTGTGATGCCGATTGAGGGACAGATATTGCCCAGGATACTGGGGAGATTCACACTGTTCGTTTTCAAGATAGTGCTATGGAATCTTTTAAATCCATTCATGCAGGCAGCTGGGGGTCTCATCCAACAGGAGCCAACTCCAACAGTGCAGCAAGTCCTCAAGTACTGTACCAGAGTGTCGGCCTAGAATTTTGTGCCTAAGTCTTTGGAGTGAGATTTGAAACCTTCTGACTCAGTGACTTGAGTTCTACGGGCTGCGCCACAACATTATTCTAATATCACAATTGTTGGGTGGGATTTTCCAGATTCCCCCCCACCCCACCATGTACGGTGACAAAGGCAGCCTGCCATTAGCTTTGCAGCAGGGTCCTCTGGTGCCGCCACTGTTAATGGGGCTTCCCATTGTTCGCACCCGCCTATCCCAGGGAACCCGTGGTGGGGTATCGCCATCGAAGGGACTGGAAGATTCACTCGGTGGGAAGGGCCAGAAAGTTTTGCCCTCTGTTTCTATTTATTAATTGTGAAATGAGGCTTTAACATTCTACACATTTAAAGTGGACTTACATTAGATGGCGAGTAACCTTTCCTCCTGGCCAAATGTATATGCAGATGGCTTAAGCAAACTTTACTAACCTACTTTATTTTATGGGTCCATTTGTGGAATTTCACACAAGCACTGCATTCTGTATATAAATATGAAGCACATTTAAACCTGTGCTACATTAGGACTTTAATACATTTGAAATGTATTTTAGTAATTAACAGAAAAAAATATGTTCTCATAGTAATCAGAGCTTTGTGTTGAGAGTTGCTAAATCCTTAAAAAGCCAGTGAAAGAGGGTCAGTTACCAAAACAACTGGGTACGGATGTTAGTCTGGAATGCCAATACAACAAAGACAGAAGCAGAAGAAACATTTTGAGGAAGTTGTTTCCTACAATAACAGAGTTCAGGGATGTTACAATGAAACAAGAACCTTAATGGGTCACTGTGAGGATAATTTCTTCAAACCCAGACATTACAATAATCTTAGCCTGCATTGTTCCTCACTCCAAAAAGAGCAGGCTATAGGTTATGAAAATAAGCTGATCGTATAAACTTCAGTGGATTGCTTCAATTGATGAACAAATCGCAGAAATGACCTTTACAGTATCTAATTGACAAAATACTGCAAGTCCGATATCAGATTTTCAGGTCATAAACAAACTGGTTAAAGATATTTACAGTAATTCCCATTTTGAGAAAATATTTTCGCCATGTCAGTAAATTCATGAAATTAATGACTAAATGATTGGGGGAAAGATCTGTACACACCCCTGTCAGCATCAACGGATGGTTCAGCATCAATGGTGGAGATGGTTGGCAGTTTCAAATACCTAGGGGTACACATCTCCAAAAATCTGTCCTGGTCAATCCACATTGACGCTATCACCAAGAAAGCACAACAGCGCCAATACTTCTTCAGGAAACTAAGGAAGTTCGGCATGTCCACATTAACTCTTACCGACTTTTACAGATGCACCATAGAAAGCATCCGATCTGGCTGCATCACAGCCTGTTATGGTAACTGCTCGGCCCAAGACCGCAAGAAACTTCAGAGAGTCGTGAACACAGCCCAGTCCATCACACAAACCTGCCTCCCATCCATTGACTCCATCTACTCCTCCCGCTGCCTGAGGAAAGCGGGCAGGAGAATCAAAGACCTCTCCCACCCGGCTTACTCACTCTTCCAACTTCTCCCATCGGGCAGGAAATACAAAAGTCAGAGAACACGCACCAACAGACTCAAAAACTGCTTCTTCCCCACTGTTACCAGACTCCTAATTGACCCTCTTATGGACTGACCTGATTAACACTACACTCCTGTATGCTTCACCCGATGCTAGTATCATCTAGATACATTGTGAACCTTCTGTTGCCCTATTTTGTATTTTATTTCCTTTTCTTTTCATGTACTTAATGATCTGTTGAGCTGATCACAGAAAAATACTTTTCACTGTACCTTGGTACACGTGACAATAAACAAATCCAAATCCAACTTGTCCCTTTGATCTTACTGATACTGGCCACAATAACAGAAGTCGCAGTCTTAATCCACTCTCTCAGCATGACTGAACCATGTAGATAAGTAATGTCCAAGGTTCAATCATTAGTCTGTGCTGAGTTAGCTGAAATTAGCCAAGGTGAGAATAGAATGTCGCATTAGCACTCAAAAGGAAACAAAACAAATATCAGCGAGCGTTACTGATTATTATCCATTGAAAATTCCCCCAACCCACACCGCGGAACCGTCTTCTCACTGCACCTCCCCTCCCCCTCCCCACTCTCAGCATGGAGCACAGTGGTTAGCACTGTTGCTTCGCAGCTCAAGAATCCCAGGTCCGATTCCCAGCTGGGCTCACTGTTATTGTGGAGTCTACATGTTCTCCCCGTGTGGGTTTCCACCGGATGCTCCGGTTTCTTCCCACAAGTCCCGAAACACGTGCTCTTAGGTGAATTGGACATTCTGAATTCTCCCTCTGTGTACCCGAACAGGAGCCGGAATGTGGTGACTCCGAGCTTTACACAGTAACTTAATTGCAGTGTTAATGTAAGCCTACGTGTGACACTAATAAAGATTATTATTATTAATTATCATGTGTGTGGATAACAAACAAGTGCAGGATTCCATTTGGCTGCTATTGCCCCGCCAGGTCAAACAGCATGTTGACATTATTCAGACCATCAGGTGAAGTAAGTGCATCCTGTGGCACATATGCACCTAAAGCCAGCGTGAGTCACTGCCTTCAGATTAGATAAAATCTGCAAAACCAGGCAGCACGGTGGTGCAGTGGTGAGCACTGCTGCCTCACAGCGTCGAGGTCCCAGGTTCGTTCTCAGCTCTGTCTGTGTGGAGTTTGCACATTCTCCCCAGTGTTTCTCCCAAAGATGTGCAGGGTAGATGGATTGGCCACGCTAAATGAGCCCTTAATTGAAAAAAAGTAATTGGGTACTCTAAATTGAAAAAAAAGCTTCTGAACAAAATACTTTACAATTGTTTCTGAACATGGCTGCCCATCTGTGCCATTATTAAACATGGCAGTAGGAATATGTCTTGAGACACACAGCATTATCCATTATACAGCAGTATAGGGCAGCATGGTAGCATAGTGGTTAGCACAGTTGCTTCACAGCTCCAGGGTACCAGGTTCGGTTCCCAGCTTGGGTCACTATCTGTGCGGAGTCTGAACGTTCTGCCCGTGTCTGTGTGGGTTTCCTCCGGGTGCTCCGGTTTCCTCCCACAGTCCAAATATGTGTGGGTTAGGTGGATTGGCCATGCTAAATTGCCCTTAGTGTCCAAAAAGGTTAAGTGGGCTTAAAAGATAATTACTGGGTTACGGGGATAGGGTAGATACGTGGGCTTGAATAAGGGTTCTCTTTGTAAGGGCCGGTGCAGACTCGATGGGCCGAATGGCCTCATTTTGCACTGTAAATTTTATGATTCTACTATACTAGGCCAAAAGCATATTTGCAGAAATGTTAATTGGAACACCTATCAGGTTGGACAGTCAAAAATATATAATTGTTATAACTTATATATCAGATGAATGGCTCGAACGGTTTAAAACCACACCTGGAAGCAGATTGCAGATATAAACAAATCAATCAGACATACTCAACTTGAATTTAATGTATGTATGTATTTTCTTTTCCTCTTGGCTGATTATTTTAAACAATTTTCACTCAATCTGTTTTCCTGTTCGAGCAGTCTGATTAGTCTCCATAGGAAAGGATTACCGCCTGACAGTTAGTATGCAGACTGGCAATGTAGCACCCGCAAACGTGCCAAACATTTACCTGACTGCATAACGCAGGTCACCCTTGATCTAAAGATCACGGAGGTGGAAATCTGCATCATTTCCGTAGGATGCAGGAGATAAAAGGTTTACCCTGGTTTGTAGGTAGGTGGTCTTATGAGATAACTGAACAGCTGGATGCTTCACGCTGTCACCCAGGGGAATTGTCTTATTAGTTAATTAGCATACTCCAAATGATTGATCACCTGGTTCCAACACTGAGGAATTTCCCAGAGACATTGATGATCAAAGGCTTCCAGGTTTCAACCTGCATGTGTACTGGTGATGGGCAGGAGCAGGGGTGGTTGATGAGTTTAATTTTCGGCTGTATTGAACAAGGAAAAGCAGTTCGATGGTATAGTGGGGGTGAAAAGGATGTAAGGGTCAATACGTCAAAACAACATGGGAGTGTAGCAGGAGATTTGTGGCATAATGCAGTGAAGTGGAGGCACTTTAAGGAGAATGAATATTCATTCTTTTTCACAAGCTATCGATTTCTGGAGTTCGCAAAATGATGCAGATTTATTGCACAAAATCAGCCAGTGTATTGTCTGAAGATGAAAACAATCATATCCATGACAGTCTGGAAAGGAGAGGGTTGAAAGATGGCAGAAGACTTACATGCTTAAAGCATCAACCTAGGTGGCTTTACCAAATTCTGGGAACTAGGGCAGCACGGTAGCATTGTGGATAGCACAATTGCTTCACAGCTCCACGGTCCGAGGTTCGATTCCGGCTTGGGTCACTGTCTGTACGGAGTCTGCACATCCTCCCCGTGTGTGCGTGGGTTTCCTCCGGGTGCTCCGATTTCCTCCCACAGTCCAAAGATGTGCCGGTTAGGTGGATTGGCCATGCTAAATTGCCCTTAGTGTCCAAAATTGCCCTTAGTGTTGGGTGGGGTTACTGGGAACTGAGGAAAAAGGGGATAGGGTGGAGGTGTTGACCTCGGGTAGGGTGCTCATTCCAAGAGCTGGTGCAGACTCGATGGGCCTAATGGCCTCCTTCTACACTGTAAATTCTATGATAAATTCTATGAAATTGAAGTGTTATTCTACGCAACAGCAACAACCATTGTCCTGATCTCCCAACACGATATTTAATGCTTTATTCTCAGTACCTCTTTGAACTATGCTTATCTGTGAAAGATTGAAGCAGATAGCGGGTCAAACTGGCTCATTTTCCCTCCCCAGCTCAGGGACTCAAAGTCAATTCTCACCAGTTGTGACACAGTCAATGTTGCCCTTCCTCAGACTGGCTGACATTTGCTTGGTATTTACAGCTCAATATCACATTTACTCATCACGACATTGAAAATTTCCCATTTAAGAACCATCACATTGCCATTTGTGGTTAAGTTAGAGGCTATGGGTTGAATTTCTGAGAGAGTATATCAGTGAAAACTTCAACTCCATAGCTCCACTTGCTGGTGTTATGGAAACCTGAAGCCTGTAAAATGGCAGATGTACCACTTCTGGTGTGGCCCATGTGGCATGTTATGGTTACAAGGGTAGTGCAGGTATGCCATGGGTAGACCAGAGGCAGATTTGATACCTGATCTGCCAGTTTGGGTTTTGCAGGTTCTGCATCAGCCTCTATTAAACAGTCCCAACTAAAAATACATTTAACTGCTTAAGAAATATTCCCCTACTCCACCCTCCAGCCCCAATGAGTGGAGGTAGTGTGGCTCTTGCTGCTGCAAAGGGACTACTGGGTTTAGTGTGATTAAAGGTGTTTGGAATAGCTTTTGTAACCACATGGGAGTGGTGCTGGACCTTGACAAGGAGGTTGGAAGATTTAAAAGTCTGTCATCAGGAAGCCTACTTTTTATTTGATTTTCGATTTGATTTATTATTGTCACATGTATTAGTATACAGTGAAAAGTATTGTTTCTTGCATGTGATACAGACAAAGCATACCGTACATAGGGAAGGAAGGAGAGGCTGCAGAATGTAATGTTACCGTCACAGCTAGGGTGTAGAGAAAAGATCAACTTAATATACGAGATAGGTCCATTCAAAAGTCTGATTGCAGTAGGGAAGAAGGTGTTCTTGAGTTGGTTGGTACGTGACCTCAAACATTTGAATCTTTTTCCTGACGGAAGAAGGTAGAAGAGAGTATGTCTGGTGTGCGTTGAACCCTTAATTATGCTGGCTGCCTTTACACTGTGTCAATTCCTACAACTGGACCTGCAATCGCACAGCAGGCTGAGGACGGTACTGCCAGTGGCCATGAAGATTACTGTGGTCCTCATCTTCTAAGCCACAGGATCAATCCAGATGGAAGCGGGTGACATTGCCAACATCTCACAGTGTGCCAAGAATTTCTGTGCCATGGAGTTCACAGTCCATGTCAGCCAGAACAGGGGTCTATATACTAGAGAAAAGCAGGAAGAGCAGCCACATGGCCTATGCCAGGCTTCTGGGGTTCCCAATGGTGCAGGAAGCCATCAACTGCACTCACATAGCTCTATGGGCCCGACACTTTAAGCGGAAGCTGCACTGTAACCTGTACGATGGCTGGTTTTAGACTATCAGATTTGTGAATGGCTGGTAATCTGGCAGCAGCCATGATGCTTTCATCCTGCATTTTAGCCGCCATATTTGAGTCGCTATGATGAACCAGAGTTTAATTGTATGCAGGTGGTGGGTATTTTTGGTGAATTGATTTGAGCGCCCATAAATAGAAAAATACTTGAAACTGTGGTGGCTGAGTTAAAAGGTGCATGTTTGTGAAGTATAATAAAAACTTCTTCACGTGCGTAAAGATTGGTTCTGGTTCTGTCCATCACCACCTGGCTTTCTGCAACACAACACAAAGGCTGGTTGCTTGGTGACAAGGGTTAGGTGCTCTCCACCTGGCTCATGACTCTCCGATGGCAGCCGACTATGTGTTGTAGGTGCAACACACCTACAAGAGAGCCAAGTTTCCACCAGGATAACTATGACGCAAACAATTGGTGTCTAAAAGAATGGTTGCACGACCTCGACAGCTTAGGGAGAATCCTCTTCTTCTTGCACGATTTTGTCTCCAAATTCATTGTGGTCATCTGCATCCTCCACAACCATACACCTTTGAGGGAACAGTCCTTGTTAGCAGGCCTTCTGTGGGCAACTCAACAAAGATTATTAGAATTATTATTATAAAAGGAGGAGAAGAACAGGAGGAGGAAGAAGAGGAGGAGGAAAGGGGAAGGCAGCCATGACACTTTGCCCTGACGGACTGTCTGTGAGTGGCTACTCAAACTCTGGTTCCTGTAAAATCTTATCACCCCCATCACCCACAGTTCTCCAACTTTCCTTCCTCTTGTTCTACCCTCATGGCTAAAATCCTAAAATAGAAGTCACCACACAAAACAATTCCACAATATCCTTATGAACAACGTTTCCTTGAACACATTCAAAATGGAACTACTCATCCTATCTTTGGGGTGCATTTGCCTGGTATGCAGTGCTACCCCGATAGTTGCAGCATGGCAGGTGGAAGGCTGCTGATCTTGACAGGGGAAGACTGCAGATGAACCTGCAGAACAACTAAAGACAATCTGGACCTTGAGAGCCCAAGTTAGATCTCATCATCACCATAGTGACAGCAGTGTAGGCTGACTGAAAGGCAATGGGAAGTACAATAATGGAGTGATGGTATTGGGAACACAGATGCTTTCATTCTCAGGTGCATTTGTGGACCTATGCCACTCTACATGGTAGCACTTCAGCGATCTTAATAATCTGCTGGAGCACCCTCCGTTCTCCTTTGAAGCACACATATCCACAACCATGATGAGACTATGACCATCAATCTCAATCTCGTTATCTCAGTCTGAGCTTCCATTGTAGCATTCAGATTTGGGGGGGTCCCTGCTGTGCTGTAATGGGAGCTGTGGCATCAGGCACCAGGCACTGCCTCATGGTTGAGTCTGGACGTGTTCTCATGGAGTTGACCACCACTTCCATGCTGGAAAGGATGGGCTCAAAGCTCTTCCCGAAGTCATGTGCCAAGTTGGAGCTGGACTCCTCCATGCTTATTTACCGTGACAAGGGGCTGCTGTCTTGCTGATTCACCAGACATACGTGTGCATGCCCTTCAGCATTCTCCTGTTTGCTATCCCTTCAAAGTCCTCAATCCTCTGCAGCAGACCTCACCTGTGAATAATTGCCCTGCAGTGAGGAGGCACCAATGCAATTATTTCCCCTTGACCTGACTGCAGACAGCTCATGCCCGGTGACCCACCCCAACTATAAATCTTGCCTCTATTATCTGAGCTGATGGCTGTGTGTATGAGATCAAGTGAGGGTGCTTCATCCAAAGTGCGCTCTCGTTTGCATCCTGTACTGGCTGCCCAAGTCAAAAGTCTTAATTATCTGGAAACAAGGGAGGCACTGCTGCCTCACGGCACCGAGGGACCCGGGTTTGAATCCCGGCCCCGGGTCACTGTCCATGTGGAGTTTGCACATTCTCCCCGTGAATGCATGCGTCTCATCTCCACAACCCAAAGAAGTGCTGGGTAGGTGGATTTGCCACGCTAAATTGCCCCTTAATTGGAGAATAAAAAAGAATTGGGCACTTTAAATTATTATTTCTTTAATTGTCTGCAAACAGAAATCCAGAAGGGGAGGGTTGGAGTGAAGGGAAGGAAAATGTGAAAGATAGCACAAATCTATGGTCACACCATCTACAGCTCACACTTAATGCCTGATAGCAGGATGAAAGTGAAGTGGAATTTGAGAAGCTGGCTATTGCAGGAATGCACCATCATCCTGAATGACACTCATTTATTTGTTATTCCATGGGTTGTAAATGTCACTGGCTGGGCCAGTTATTATGGCTCATCCTTAATTGCCCTTGAACTGTGGGCCATTTCAGGAGGGCAATTAAGAGTCAGTGGGCCTGGAGTCAAATGTAGACCAGACCAGGTAAGGATGGCAGATTTTGTTCCCTGAAGTACTGAACCAGGTGGATTATTACAACAATCGGGGACAGTTGTTCTGGTCACTATTACCAAGACTGGCCTTCAAGTCTAGATTTTTATTAATTCAGTTTAAGTTCCACCAGCTGCTGGGGTGGGAACTGAACCCGTGTCTTCAGTGTTAGCCTTGGTCTCTGGATTACTAGCCCAGTGACATTACCACTACGCCACAATCTCCTTGCAAACGCAAAAACATCAGCGACCACCTGCCTCATACTGCAGAGACATCTTCGACAAAGGACTCAGGGGATGCAAGTTCGCTTGTTCGCCACCAGTACTTCCTGCGGGTTATGTGCAATCCTGACCTGTAGGAGAGATGGAAGAATGTTAGTGAATATAGTACTATGTGTGTGGAGGAATTTCCTGCTATAACCGAATAGCTGGAAGTGCGCGGAAGCTCTGAGAGGTTGGCAGCATTTTTGGGTGTCTGAGGGGGAAGGGAAGCATCTGAAAGTTACATATGAGTCCTGATTACTGACATGAGTAAAGGGGCTGTGGTATATTGAGCAGTGTAAGAGGTGGTGATGCCACGGAAGAAGATGTAATTTGAAGGATTCACTGACCTTAACCACATGAGATAATTGCATCTTTTCTGTCACTCCCACTTAGTCCTTGGATCCAAACTCTGGGAACTAACGTCCACGATCACCAGCACTTAGTGCTTTCAGTGGGTATGTCCTGGTCCGCTGTGGAAACATCTCCTTTCTCCCCCTCTCAACTTTCCGCACTAAAGCTTCCAGCACTGCACCGTAGAACCTCTCTCTATTGCTCCATTTCAGCCGCCTTTCTTCCCACAAAGATGTTCAGACATAATTCCAGCAGCTGCTATAGCAACGCACCTCCCCGTTAGCGAGATTCCATACTGAGTGTGCAGTCAGTTGACAGCATATTCATACTGGGCTTCGATAATTGCAGATTGCAATCCCAGTGTTTGCTGACAGGCCCTATTGAATTTATAATCTGTAATATCTGGAGAGGGGAGGCTTGGGGAGTCCATCATGCTGACTTAGTTTTCTATTCATTTACCTGTATTAAATATATAAAACCAGAAACTTGTCAGTTCATCAAAAATACAGTCATGACTCAGACAGACTCAGACAGACTCATTGAAGGAGATTCTCACCTTCTTTGCCTGGACAGTAATCTATCAAGTGTATAAATCCCTCTTTAAACAATCCATCTGATTTGAATTTTACCAAGTTGCTGCCCAGACGGTGAAGGTGTAAATCTACCCCATCATGTCAAGACATTCTCCTGAGAATGCTGTATAAAGCTTGTACAATTATACCAATGTTGTAAAACCTGGAGAAGGTGTTTTGATGTATTGGAAACGAGCATCTTTTGGTCATGTATCTTCTCCAGGTTCCTCTAAAATAGCCTCTTTCATATTCTTACCCCCACCCCCTCATGACCCAGGAATACAGATGATTTGTAAGGAAAATCAATCTTTCCACTCCTTGGGTTTGGAATTCATCTCTGGACAGTGCCGCAGTATTAGAGTATTTGGTATTAGAGTATTTGGTATTAGAGTATTTGGGTCAAGAGGTACGAGGAGAGGACAAGAGTATAGCGTTGAGATTGAGGACTGGCCATGATCATATTAAATGGTGAAGCAGGTTCGATGGGCCGAATGGCCTACTCTCACTCCGGCTTTCTATGTTTCTATGGGATTAAAGTGGATCACCAGTTTCGCCATGGGAAAGCCAGCTGTGGTGGGGCCGGAACGTCTCAGTGATTTTGACCGATATTCAATTCCATTGACTGCGAAGGAACCAGGTGCTTTGTCCAGTGGGCAGCCAGTCTGATCCCACCTGTTTCACATCAATGGCCAAGCTGAATCTTTACCCACTGAATTTTAATCTCCTGCCCAATAAAACAACAAATGACAGCTACCTCTTCAGTGAATCTGCTGAACACAAACAGCCAAATAATTACTGTCTGCATAAATCTGCAGGACTGCACAATAAACTTTTCAAACAATGGCTTCTTCTATGCTGTATCTACCTCAGAGATACTAAAGTGCTGCCCCAACTTTTATTTTTACAGAGGTATATTTCAAAATGGGGTTAGGGATGTTATAACCCTCTAAGTGGTCACAAGATCAGGACAATTAGATCCAAGGTGAGCTGCTCTGAATATAATCTCCCCCGGTAATGAGGAGGTGGGGTTTCCCCCTTAACTGGGTGACTAGACCTCTAGTCTAAAAACCCCGACCTTGGAGGAGAGTATGGAGGGAAACCCTTAGGGGAGAGTGTAACATCATAAATAAACATAGGGCTGCATTCTCTGCTGTTGGGATTCTCCATTCTGCCGCCAGCCCTGGGGTTTCCCGATGGTGTGGGGCTGCCCACAATGGGAAACCCTACTGGCCGGCTGATGAGATGGAGAATCCCGGGGGTGCACCACACCAGACATAAGGGGCGGGATTCTCCCCTACCCGGCGGGGCGGGGGGGGGTCCCGGCGTAGCGGAGTGGCACCAACCACTCCGGCATCGGGCCTCCCCAAAGGTGCGGAATTCTCCGCACCTTTAGGGGCTAGGCCTGCGCCGGAGCGGTTTGCACCACGCCGACTGGCGCTAAAACCGGCACCAGCGAACTTTGCCGCCCGCCGCCCGGCACTGGGGCTGGCCGAAAGGCCTTCACCAGTTCCCGCATGCGCCGGTGGTGACGTCAGCAGCAGCTGCCGCTGACGTCACCACCGGCGCACGCGCGCTGGGGGATTCTCTTCTGCCTCCGCGATGGTGGAGGCCATGGCGGCGGCGGAAGAGAAAGAGTACCCACACGGCACTGGCCCGCCCGCCGATCGGTGGGCCCCGATCGCGGGCCTGGCCACCGTGGGGGCACCCCTTGGGGTCCGATCGCCCCGCGCCCCCCCCAGGACCCCGGGGGCCCGCTCGCGCCACCGATCCCGCCGCCACCATAGGTGGTTCAAACCTCGGCATTGGGAGAGACCTCCCAGCGGTGGGACTTCGGCCCATCGCGGGCCGGAGAATCGCCGCAGGGTGCTCGCAGCTCGACGTGGTGCGATTCCCACCCCCGCCAATTCCCAGGTGGCGGAGAATTTCTGCCACGGCGGGAGCGGGATTTTCGGCGGCCCCGGACGATTCTCCGACCCTGCGGTGTGGCGGGATGGAGAATCCCGCCCATAATCTTTGTTTTGTACCTGCCTGGTCAATGTGTGCTGCTTTAGCAGATTCTTCACTGGCAAGGAGGATGGGATGGCCGAGCCATCATTGGCCCCGTCTCCACATCTTGCGGGACCATTCCAGGAGCGATGTTCCTCATCGTCGCAGGAGCGCACTCCAAGTGGATGGAGGTCTACAAAATGCGAAGCACCACAGCTCGGGCCACCATAGACAGACTGCGGCAATCATTCAGCAGGCACGGGATATTGGAGGTGCTGGTCTCGGATAATGAGACAACATTCACAAGTGATAATATGTAATATCACAGGATATTACATGAACACACTGCCCCC
This sequence comes from Scyliorhinus canicula, assembly GCF_902713615.1. Taxonomy (NCBI): domain Eukaryota; kingdom Metazoa; phylum Chordata; class Chondrichthyes; order Carcharhiniformes; family Scyliorhinidae; genus Scyliorhinus; species Scyliorhinus canicula. Next base: position 20,710,373 of record NC_052165.1, on the reverse strand, counting down.
CCATCACCCTGTGCCGAATGGATTGGTGGAACCCGCTGTCCAGACTTTTAAGAGCGGAATGAAGAAATAGACTTCGTGGTCTTGGGAAATGCAGCTGCCATGGTTCCTTTTTTACAAGACAATGTTACAAGCCACAACCTGGGTCGCTCCGGCCGAATTGTTGATGGGCCGTCGTCTGTGAACATACTTGAGTTTAGTCCTCTCCGACATTGGCGGGAAAATCAGCCGGGGTCAGGATCGAGCCGAGGCTGACGCCAGACGATGTTCGTCCTTGCTCACCTTCACGGTCGGAGACCTGGTGTACATCCAAAATTTTGGAGAAGGAGCCATGTGGAAACCAGGTGTTAGCCCAGACAGGACCGGTCTCATTTTGAGTACGGGCAAAAGGGGATGTCGAAATGCCAGATGAAGACACACTACACTCTAATTCCAAGTAAAACATGGATATATTGCCACCACCGCAGCCAACAGTGTCAATGATCTCGGCCACTGTAGTGCCTACGACTCGCCCAAGATGCTGCAGTTTGGAACTCACCGCTGGACGCCACATATTCAGCCCTCAATGGCTGTTCTCGGGCCAGGAACCTAAGGCACTGTTAGACCCAGCCTCAGACATGGACATGGACATATCTCCGGCTTGCGGGGGGTGGGGGGATGTTATAACCCTCCAGGAGGTCACAAGATCGGGACAATTAGATTCCGGGTGACCTCCTCTGACTATGAACTCCCGCCGGTAATGGGGCAGCGGGGTAACTGGAAGATCAGACTTCTAGTAGACAAACCCCAAACTGGGAGCAGATCAGGGAGGGAGTCCCACCGGGGTGCGGAGAGTGTAATATCATCAATAAATATAATCTTTGTTTTCTACCTGCCTGCTCAATGTGTGCTGCTTTAGCGGATTCTACAGTATGTTAATTGGGCCAAATGCAATGAGGCAAATTTGAGACAAATGGAAATGGGGAGCGGGATTCTCTGTCCCATCGCACCCATTTTCTGGGGCGGCATACCCCCGCCAGCAGCTGGAGCTGAGGAAAATAACATTGATGCATTCAACGGGAAGCAAGATATGTACATGAAGGAGAAAGAAATAGAAGTGTATACTAATCAGGTTAAATAAAGAGGTGTGTGAAGCATAGAATCATAGAATTTACAGTGCAGAAGGAGGCCATTCAGCCCACTGAGTCTGCACCAGCTCTTGGAAAGAGCACCCTACTTAAGCCCATGCCCCCACCCTATCCCCGTAACCCAGGAACCCCACCTAACCTTTTTTGGACACTAAGGGCAATTTATCATGGCCAATCCACCTAAACTGCACATCTTTGGACTGTGGGAGGAAACTGGAGCACCCGGAGGAAACTCACGCAGACAAGGGGAGAATGTGCAGACTCTGCACAAACAGTCACCCAAGCCAGGAAATCGAACCTGGGACCCTGGAGCTGTGAAACAATTGTATTAACCACTGTGCTACCGTGCTGCCCCTAAACATATCCACACATGCTGGCATCGGGCATTGGAGCAAATGGGCCGTTTCCGTGTTGTTGATTAATTGCAACTTGGTCAAGGTCCAGCCCTAGGCCTATAAAGTATGTTTGTGCAAGTACTTTTTGTTTATTTTGTTGTATATGTGAGCCACGTTGTGCATTGTTATAATATTCACTCTCTTTGTGCTAGCAACTTCCATAAGTTGCGAGCAATGAACAAGGTGTTAATGATGCAAACAATGCAATAACATTCCAGTTTAGTGAACAACCATAAACAAACACTTGCTTTGATGCCTTAATTCTACTTAAAACAGCCAAAAAGCCAAACACATAAATCACTTGCAGTGGAGCTAGAGTAACAAAATGAATTAATCTGTGTTTACCAGGTGAAAATAAGAGAACACTTCTTCAAAAGAGTGCCATTGTCTCTAGGTTAGGTGTGGCTTCAACTGAATAAAAGAAGTAACTGCGGCAATGCAGCACTCCCTCAGTACTGCATTTGGGGTCACATTCCGGATTACATGCTCAAATTATGGGATGGGGCTCAAACTCACGTGGGCAAATCTTTCTGCTTCGCAAGGACATAATGTGGGTCGTAGCAGATCAGCCATCCTTGACTTCATTGGAATGGAAATTGGGGCAGTTTGTAGGACAGACAATAGGATCTCATCCCTTTTATATTCCCGACAATAACTTTGATCCATAATTATCTCACTCAAAGACAAAAGAGCTACCAACCGAGTCAAGCTGACACACGCTGATATTATAAATGTTTTCAGCTGTTTTAATGAAGGCATGTTTGCAATCAGTTTGAAATGTAGTCATCTGGGTGTCAATCTGCTTTTACTTGCTTCAAAAACTATCAGCAATTTGCAAATTGGAGCAATACTTGGTGTATCACAAAAAGGCATTTGAACCAACAAAGCATCTATGAAATCAGTTCTCTCTGACTGAAATATGCAGCGCCGAAGCCTGTGAGGTTTAAGTGTCGCATATGCTATTTTGCCAAAACTGAAGGAGCCAACACTTCCCCCGGTTCAATTTACACGTTACCAGGTCAGACCGAATGACCGAGGTGATTCTCAAGGTGCATGCAACTGACGGTGCTCGAGGATTTGAATAAAAGTAAGAATTTCCACAGGCAACAAAGAGATGCAGGAATAACCAAATTACCATGCAATTGATTGAGTTGAAGCTAGATCAAAATTTGCAAGAACTTCCATAAGTTGATTTGACTGCATAAGAAGATGAAGTTTGAGAAGGAGAACACTGATGTTCCTACTAAAACGAAAACCACATTTCTCTCGCCATTGTTAGAAATGAAGAGCTTCTCAGCTCCACTTACACCCACTAAGAATCCCCTGTAAAGCTATTTTAAGAGGTCTTGTGGTGCAATTGGTTGCTTCCCCCTCTGAGCCAAATGCTCCAGGTTTGAATCTTAGCCCAGGACTTGATGGCTAAGGAAGGTGTGTTCATAAATGCAGCCAAACCGTTTGACCATGTGAACCTGCAAATCCTTCCTAACACACCACTGGCTGGTGGTAAGAGCGGGAGAGACTTCTGGTCAGCCATGCCTGATGTGAAGTGGCGCCCCTCAAGCCCCTGGTGACAAAGTAGTTATTTGTTCCTGGCTATGGAAACAGACAAAAGTCTGGCTTGGTGCAGCACGAGCGGGAAGAGAATTGGAATTGGAATATTGGCCCTTTAATAAAGCCCTTTAGTTCCAGGCAATTTAAGAGGGATGATAAATGTAACCTTGCCAGCACAGGAAGTGTCTAAAAACAGGCAACCTCAAGGCTGAAGTCATGCCAATTTTCTATCTTGGCAGTTTTCACAGAAAATATTTGGAACCTCAATTATATTGATAGGAAACACATGAAATCAGGCCAAGCCTGGTTGGGTGGGTCATGGTCACTTGGACCATTCACAGTATGTGACAGGACGGTGATTGAAGCCAATAACTGGTTTGGTATAACACCGCAACTGTGGGTGCATAGCCAAATTGTCCTGGCAAATTACTTGACACATTTACAACAATTAAAATTGATGCATGGTAGCTCATGAAAATGTCCAGTTTTAGGGACAACTCCGGTTTTCAGATAACAAGATTTGAGACACTGTACTTGAATTACTTACATCCTGAGCATAAATACAAATAAAAACAAAAGGCTGGATTTTATGTGTCCTCACAGGGTCTGTTTTCAGTGGGGGGTAGGGGGACATGTTAAATAGGACTCTGAGATCCCATGGGCCTTCTCCTTGGGCCTGGTTGCTATCCCAGCAATGTCCACTAATGCGTTCTTAGCGTTGCCAGGCATCCAATCCAATTGGCTCATAGATCCCGAGGGTGGGGCTTCCTCCCCAGTGAGGAGTGCAGGTCTTGCTTACTGCCTCTTTATCCTGCTCACAGGACATTCGAGCAGTGTGGCCCACTGAAATCAGCAAGTCAGCTCCACAACAACTTTGCTTTCGGGGGGGACGAGCCATCCACCCCCAAGGAATATGTTGGCCAAAGAGTTTTCTTCAAGAATCCCCTTCCACATCCTTTTCAATCTTTTTTCTCCATGGAAGAAAACATTGGAATTAATTTTATGCTTCCCTCGTGGGTTTTGAAGTGTGAAATGGTATGGATGGGATTACCTCCGGGATCCTGCCTACCCAGACCCGGATATGATTTTACGGTGGGGTGATTGGGGCTTGGATGGGAAGCCGGTCCTTGCCTGAATTAAGGCTCTTAAGTGGCCACTTAATGGCCATTCAAGGGTCTTTTTCCATCCACTTCAATTTTTAGGCTGGAGGGCATCAGATAGCCCAAGGTGTGAAACAGAAAAACTTCCAATCCTTGACCTTGGCTGTGAAGGTGCAGGAGGAGGGGGGGCAGCTCCATCAGAAGCCCTCCCCTCAAGGACTGAACACCTCCGGATTTCCCTCCCTCCCTACCGGCCCAACCCGTTCGTCCCCTTCCAATTCCCCCCAGGAGTTCCGATCTTCTCTTCCCTGGGACCTGCACACTTATTTGGCCCCCGTTTCCAACACAGCCCCAGGCACTGGGAAGGCACGGGGCATTGTTTACTGTGCAACTACAGCTTATATGGCTGAGCTCATGGAATGATTTGGTTTCACACGTCATATGGTTATGATCAGAACCATTCCCTCCTGTGTCAGCATTTTTGAGATTGTGTCAGTACTTTTGAAGCTATTGGCTAGTTTTATAAGTACACATGCTTAAAATCTACACCTCACGTAGTACATGAAAAATGAAAGTTTCCAATTTTTGGGTGAAAATCATCAGAAACAGGATGAAGTGAGTAGTCGAGCAGATCCTGTCCCATGAATTCATTTTTCACTTTGCCGAGTAACAAGAATGCCATCAGTCTTTAATGAATCCAATGTCATGATTCACGTTTCTCAATGTGATGAAAGAAAACAAATTGATCGTCTGGTACAGCATTCTTCTTGCAACAACATCTTCCACTCTATTACAAACTACCTTGCCTTTCTCAATTTTACATGCATTCCTCCATACGTTCTTCTGAACTTTATTCTCTTGCTACTCCAATGCTCCAAACATTCTGTTCCACACATTTTCTTTCACTTCATCTTTCCATTCTAAATGCATTGAGATTAAGATTGATTAAACCAACCTGTAATTTCATCCATTGCTTCTTTGGACCTCAAAATTTTCAATCTGCAACTTTTAATAGTCTCTTCTTGCAGGCTTGAAGTTTTGATATATCCAATCCCCAGTTTTTTACATTCTCTCTCCTATTCCTTTCAAGCTTGGCGCAGTTCTGCACTGTGGGTCTGAGCATTTGATTTGTTTCTTAACTTTATAAGAAGAACTTCCATGTTTCAGGTCCTTAAAGATACAGCCTCTGCATGATGTATGAGCAGAAGAATGTAACTAGCTGGCATCCCAAAGATGGTTAGCACTACACTGCAGCGGTTAGCACTGCTGCCTTGCAGCACAGTTGGGTTCGATTCCAACTTTGGGTGACTGTCTGTGTGGAGTTTGCATGTTCTCTTCCTGTCTGTGTGGGTTTCATCTGGGTGCTCCAGTTTCCTCCTACAGTCTAAAGATATGCAGGCTAGGTGGATTGGCCATGCCGAATTGCCCCCACGTTTCCAGGGATGTGCCGGTTAGGTTACAGGGTTACGGGGATAGGCGATGGAGTGGACTCTTTCAGAGGGTCGGTGTTGTCTCGATGGGCCGAATGGCCTCCTTCTGCACAGAAGGAATTCTATGGACTGGCAGCAGATCCAGTATCACACATGACCGATCACCAATCCCAAGTTGGCACAAATGCATCTAATTTGCTTTGCATCACTTTCCTTCTTGCAATGGAAGGTTGTATTTAGCTCCTCTTCACATTGAGTTTGAATGTATTTTTCTCCAAAGAGAAAGCATTGTTACCCCACAGGTATACTTTCTGGGAGAGCTGATGTGAATGGAATGTTTGCTGACAGAAAATAAGGGAAATTGTAACTGCTTTATGCAAGAATGCATTAAAATACAATTAGAAATGTTTGGTATTATCATGGTAGGATAGATAGAGAAATAAATACATTGCTCCAAACGTACAAATTATTTCAACATGATGAGTTAGGAGAGAGGTTATGTAAACATCCAAGTCACTGGAGTTACCTATGGCCTCTATTAGTCTTAATCATAAACCTTTTCTGAAGTGCCTCCACTTGGAACTGGGAGATTGATCCAGTGCCCTCCAGCTGTACATTGTCTGTGACACTGTTAATCCATTACAAAAACATTCCGATCCGTTTTACTCTTAAAGCAGGCAGAATGTTAAATACATACCAAATTAACCATGAGCTGAAGTGTGAGTGGAAAATGACAAATAAAATGATCGCTTTTCCCATTGTGTTTGCTACATCTGTTCCTTCAAAATAAACTCGGTGACTAAATTTGGACAAAGTTGTAATCTCCAGCTGGATGCAAACACAGAAATGAGCCCTCGGGGGAAATCAGTCATTAGTTTGCTTCATGTCGTCTGACACGTGTTTAACCTTTCTGTAGGAATCTCCCTAGCATCCCAGCCATGTTTTAATAGCCACAATAAGAGCTTCTTTTTGATCTCTGAAACAGGAACACAATTGTCTCTGGCATTATGTTACCTAAAGCCGGTGCCTTCCTTGACTCGTCTTTTCATGGCGGTCATGGATAGTGCAACAGATCATTGCTGCCTGAATGTCTGCCTCACTTTCTGATCCATTGCAGCTGCCAGCAAACTTACATCGTACATAGGCTGAACAAGAATTGTCTTCCATTCTCATTCTCCAAGAACCCACGTTTGGATATAACTTGCATGTTGTTTGGAAAAAGAAACTCTCATGCATGCTTTCTGGCAAAGAGTTAAAAGCAAAAAAAAAATGCATGAACTACACTTCTAATCTTTGACAGAATGTTGTATAATGATGTTTGTTATTCATAGTTTGCAGCCTTCAGCTGACAAGCGTACCATAGCACCGTAGAATCTCCAGTATGCGACTATTTATTAGAAAGCACATCGTGCATTATTTTCAATTTTGTGGTCTGTGACTGAAGGATCCACTGTGCCAATTTAGAACACGGCCAATTTTTATTTCATTGATTTTAATGCAATGTAAGTCAGATGGTGTTGTGTATTCCTGGTATTTCTAGTGTTTTATCATTGGCAGTGAAACAGGGGCACTTTCAGAGACCAGCCACATCATCAGAGATGATGTCATTGCCATTTGTGCGGGAAAATGGGCAGTGTAACAAAGCAGCCTGTAGTGTAAACACCTCCTTAATAACGCCCATTGTTTGTTTCAACATTCAAAAAGAAGCCTGCTGACATAATTTTGAACCAACCATATAAAAACTGGTGATGAGGCAGACACACAGAATATTTTGGTACTGGAAAAGAAAAATAAATAATTCAAATCGTAGCTATACGAAAACTGGGTGATGGAAAGTGGCGGTGGGGGGGGGGGGGGGGGGGGGGCGCGGGAGGAGGGGGGGGGGGGACAACTTCTGCAGCCACCGGAGGGACTGAAAAATCATCAAGGAATCTGAAGAAAACAACTCTGGAAAGAAGCTCGCCACGTGCTCTGCCCGGAATGATCCGTAACAGTACCGGCAGCACCGGGAGCAGCAAGCATCCTGCAGCAACAAATTTATAGCTGGGGGTGTTGGAAAACATGAAAGGAAAACAGGCTGAGCTCAGGTTTGCCTTGCTTTGAGCAGAAAGGAAACAAGTTAATGATAAAAATTCGAGACACATCATGCACATGCAGGTGCTTCCATAGTGAAAAATTACAGGTGCTTATGACGCCGTGGGGCCATTTGATGAGAATACAGAGCAATGGAGCTCAGATACAGAGAGATTTGACTGCTTTGTCCAAGTGAGAAAGGTAACAGCAGATATAATAATCCTCAGAACTTCCCAGTGTCAGACCATTCTTGTTTATGAAATTACTCCTTCCGAAGTGCATCACCTCACACTTTTCAGTGTTAAATTCCATCTGCCACCTAATGGGGGGGAAACCTTTGAACCTCCCGAGGTGTCTGCTGCAGCTGGAAAAGCCAGGTTCGAAAACCTACGATGAAATAGTGGAAATATAGCAGCCACCGGAGGGACTGAAAAATCATCAAGGAATCTGAAGAAAACAACTCTGGAAAAAAGCTCGCCACGTTCAACAAAACCTTTAGTCATCGCAGAAAGGTTTAGGTTTCATAAGCACAACCAAGAAGTAGGTGAATTGATGGCATAGTTTGTAGCTATCCTGTAAAGGCTGGCTAAACACTGCAAATTTAGGGATGGGTTAAACTATACCATCAGAGACAGATTAGTTTGTGGTTTATGGAGCGAAGCTATTCAAAAATGGTTGTTGACTGAAGGCAACCTGACCCGAAAGGAAGCTTTGGAAGTTGCTGTATCCATGAAATTAGCAGCTAAAGAAGCGCAACGGTTGAGTTTAAGTACAACAATTCACAAGATGTCAGCTGAAACTCGAAAGCAAACAGAAACCCACATTTGTCATAGGTGTGCAGAAACTGGGCACTCCGGCAAAGACATCATGTGCAGAATTGTGGCAGATAGGGCCACACTGAACGTGCTTGTTGGAAAAAGAAATCAGCTTCAGGCAGAAGTTGCAAAAAGCAAGAGCCGAATAAATCAAATTGGAAACTGAATAAAGGGGAAGTGACCACATGCTACAAAACAGACAAGAGAAGAAACTCAATTCACAGTCTGAAGACGAGTCAAATGTACTAATTATTGCTAGTGCAACAAATCGATTTTGGGTCACTTCATTACTAGACAGTCAGCCTGTGAAATTGGAGGTGCGTAGTGGGGCAACCATCTCTATCTGACATTGTTTTGAAACCCTTTACGATAGTGTTGAAGACCAATACTGGAGAAGTGGTTCAGTTGAGGGGCCATGTTGATCTCCATCTTCTTTGCCAATCACTCACTAATGAGTATGATTGTCCACATACAAAAACTCTGTGTAATGTCATGGGTGCTTTGGGTTCTTGCATGGCTTATGAGCCCGATAAGCCATCAGGGTCTTTCAAATCCTTCCTCTTGCTCAGAAGCCTTCCATGAGCTAGGCGAAGAAGATTTGCTTTGGCAGTCAGGACAATGACATCCTAAATACATGGTCGGCCCAGAGGAGTTGGTTTTGGATTATCATGGTCTCGATGCTGATGCTCTTGACACCTTCAAGGACACTGATGTCAGTACATCTGACCTCCCAGCTGAAGTGGGGAAACCATCTCAGACAACTTTTGATGGTACCGCTCCAGGGTCTTGAGGTGGTATCTGTGCATAGTTCAAGTTTCTGAATTGTGTAGAAGACCAGGGATGCCACCGTTATCAAAGACTCTCGTCCTTAAGTTTTCAAAACAGGCGCTCGCAGATTGGATACGATGTTGGATCTCCGCATCGATGTCAGCGTTAAAGGACAGATCACTTCCCAGGTATGGGAAATGTTCCACGTTGGTGGAGTTTTTCCATTGACCCTGATTTAGAAAGTGACCGGATCTTGCCCCGGGGCAAGTTGGTAAAGGCTTCTTGAGGTTCAGGCTGACACCAATTCTTTGGTATGCTTCCACAAAGGTGTCCAGCATGGCTTGGAGATTCTCTTCTGAGAGAAGAGAGGTGGCGTTGTCATTGCAGACTGAAGATCGACAAGCAATGTGAGTGCCGTCTTCTTCTTGGATTTCAAGCAGTTGAGGTTAAAAAGTTTTCCATCCATCCTGAAGACAATGTCTACTCCACGGGAAACTTGTTCTTGAAAAGGTGAAGGATGGTGGTGATGAAGATGGAGAACAGGGTTGGCATGATAACACATCCCTACTTGATTCCAAACTTGACCTCAAAGGTTTCTGTCTTTTTCCATCGGTGAGGACTGTCGCCTATATCTTGTTGTGAAGCAGTTGGAGGATGTTAATGAATTTCTCTGCACAGCTGATCTTTGACAGGGTTTCCCATAGCACTTCCTGAGTCAAAGGTCTTGCTCAGGTCAATGAAGGCCATGTAAAGTGGTTGATGTTGCTCGTTTCTTTTGAAATTGACGAGCAGTGAAAATAATGTTCGCTGTTCTACGGTTTGGTCAGAAGCCGCACTGGCTTTCCAGATGGATTTCGTCAGAGACTGGGAGAAGGCGGCTAGCAAGGATTTGGGCAATGATCTTCCTGGCGATGGAAAGTAAGGAAATTCCTCGGTAGTTCCCACAGTCTGCCTTGTCTCCTTTGTTGTAGGTAATGACGATTTCAGCATCCCAGAGATGGGCAGGAATTTCTCCCCTGTACCAGATTTGCAGCATTATCTGATGGAGATGACAGGTAATCTGTTTTCCTCCACGTTTGAGAATCTCTGCTGGGATCCTGCCCACTTCTACTTCACATATTTAATGGCAGCTTTGACTTCGTCCATACTTAGTGGGAGTCCAAAATCACGATTGATGGGGAGTTGGGGGATTTCATTAGACCATAAGACATAGGAGCAGAATTAGGCCACTCGGCCCATCAAGTTTGCTCCGCCACTCAATTATGGCTGATATTTTTCTCATTCCCATTCTCCTGCCTTCAACCCATAACCCTTGATCGCCTTATTGATCAAGAACCTATTTATCTCTGTCTTAAAGACACAGTAATTTGGCCTCCACAGTCTTCTGCGGCAAAGAGTTCCACAGATTCACCACCCTCTGCCTGAAGAAATTCCTCCTCATCCCTGTTTTAAAGGATCGTCCCTTTAGTCTGAGATGGTGTTCTCTGCTTCTAGTTTTTCCTACAAGTGGAAACATCCCCTCCATGTCCACTCTATCCATCCCTCGCAGTATCCTATAAGTTTCAATAAGATCCCCCCTCATCCTTTTAAACTCCAACGAGTACAGACCCAGAGTTCTCGACCGTTCCTTATACAAGCTCTTCATTCCAGGGATCATTCTTGTGAACCTCCTCTGGACCCCTTTCCAAGGCCAGCACATCCTTCCTTAGATACGGGGCCCATAACTGCTCACAATACTCCAAATAGGGTGTGACCAGAGCCTTATCTAGCCTCAGAAGTACATCCCTGGTCTTGTATTCTAGCCCTCTCGACATGAATCCTCAAACATGTCCTCATCAATGATTGTATTACAGTTGAGGAGTTCTTCGAAGTGTTCTCTCCATTGAAGGCTGATATTTATCTGTCTCTCAAGACAGTTCCATGCTTACTCTGCACCAGTTTGAGGCCTAGGGTACTGGGTTCATATATTGCCTTGGTAGCACTGAAGAAGCCCAGGGTGTCATGCTTGTCAGTGAGGAGTTGCAACTCCTTAGCTTTCTCAGTCCAGCATTGGTTCCTGATTTCTCTAGTTCTTCTTTGGTTCCCTGCCTTGGCTAATTGACAAGCTCTCCTCTTTGCCATGATGGTTATGTTGTTTTGCCAGCCACAGAGAGCTTTCCTCATCTTGTCGATGAGGTCTTGGATGGTTTGGTCATTCTCGTCGAACCAGTCTTCGTATTTCATGGTCTCGTAGCCAATAGTTTATTCACAGTTTGAGGTGATGGTTGTCTTCAGCTCTTCCCAGTTTTTGTCCACTCCGTTAGAATGGACACTCTGAGATTTTGGAGAAAACATTGTGGAAGTTCACTAGCATGCATGGCTCTTGATGTAACAGTGCAATTAAGTGGACAAATGGCAGGTTTGTCCTTGCACATAGGCAAACAAAATTATCCAGCATGAAGGGAAGAACCTGGCTGGACAAGATCAGGGCCTGGAATCTCCGTTCTGGAGACTAAATGCACCCATCAGCAGAAAACCTCTCCATTAGTGCTGGGAACAGTGTCCAGGGGCGGGCCTCTCGCCTTAATCATGCAAATATATGCAAGGACAACTCACCAGATTCTGCCGGAATCCCGGTATCAGGCTTCATTTTGAGCCAACCCAATTCCGAGGTCCAGCGGCGAGACCCCCTCCCCCCTCACAACACTAATACGCCGTCCCCTCCCCCCCCCAACTAACCTCCACCATGGGAATAATGGGTCACCTCCCCTCACTGCACGCACTCATGAGGGTGACACAATGTCCCCCACTGTCAACCCACTCAACGAACCCCCAATCCTGCCCATCAGACACCCCCATGAGATGCCCCTATCAGACCCCCCCAACAGAGACCCCCATCAGTTACACCCATCAAAGACCCATATTGGAGACCCCCATCAAAGGCTCCTGTCAGTCAACCTGCCTGAAAACTGAAGTTCAGTGAAACAATACAGTGGCAGTACAGTGAAATGTCACTACATTTTCTTATGCCCTTCCCTTATATCTGCTACCTCAGACAAAAGTGTTTAAAGCAGCAGCTGCTAGAAGTGTCAGAGGCTTCCTCAAAAGCCAAATACACTTGAAAGGGCCTATCCTTTTGCTAGTTTCCCCTACCTCGTCAGTTCGTCTAGTGTAGCCAGTCGGCGCCCAAAGTGAAGTCCCCGACCGTCAGTGTGCCCCCGTCCTGCCTCCATCTTTTGAAGGTGGTATCTAGCATGGCTGGGGGAATCTGTGATTGCCATAGATGGGGGCCATGGGGGACATTTTGGTTATCCCGAAGTGCTGTCTCAACTGGGTCCACGTTCTCAGCGTGGACGCTATCACTGGGCTCGTTGTGTAGCTTGTTGAGGAGGATGGGAGTGCTGCTGTGGCCAGGGCCTGGAGGGTTGTTCCTTTACAGGACACCTCCTCCATTTGTACCCAATCTGTGCCGGCTTCTTGTCCCCATCCCCTTACTTTTTCTGCTGTTGCTGCTCAGTGGTAGTATTTTAGGTTGTGACTTTTCCTCTTTGCTGTGTCGGTTTTGGAAATCTCCCCTCCCCCCCACACCCCACACCTACTCCCCACACACACACACACTCAAACAACATGATTAGACTGTCTATGTTTTGGAAAAATGCCTTGGGGATGAAGATCACGATGGATCTAAATAGGAAGAGGAACCTTGGCAGTACATTCATCTTGATCGTCTGCACTCTTCCCGCCAGGGAGAGTGGGAGTGAGCGCTACCATTGAAGGTTTTTTCTTACTTCCTCTACCAGGGATGGTCACGTTCCACTTGTGGATCTGTGTCCAGTCTCTGGCTATTTGGATCCCCATGGTAACGGAATCAGTTCTGGGCCATTTTAAACGGGAGCCCCTTCAGCTCTGTCCCTACCCCTTTTGGGTTCACTGGGAATGTCTCACTTCTGCCCTAGTTTGTAGCCCAAGAAGGTTCCAAACTCTTTCAGTATTTGCAATATTGCCTTCAGTCCCTCCTGTGGCTTCAAGACATAGAGGAGCAGGTCATCTGCACAGATGAGACTCTGTGCTCTCTGTCTCCTTTCCGGATTCCCTTCCAGCTTTCTTTCAGTATCTTTATTAGATCTTCTTCCTGTTCTTCTTTTGCCGATAGGGTTGCATATTTGTTTTTAGACCTCCCTCTAATATCATCAAAATGTGCATCGTGCTTCCCTTTGTCAGGTTTCTGACTTCCCAAACTGGAGAGGAGTTTAGTCTCATAGTATCTCTAACGGAGAATCCTGCCCCAAGTCAACCTCAGACCACTACGTCGAGTATGGATAAGGCGACCATGGGTGACGTCTAAACCAAGCCAAAGACACCAGAGGTTGCAGCAAGCACTCAGGAATCTCGGGCAGGAACCTGAGGTTCCACAACAATCACACTGAATGGCCTCCGAAGCGTCTGACTTATTGACTGTTGTTGTTGATTGTTTGTTAATGACATACTGTTTATTGTGCCGCGTTTTACGGCAGGCCGCTCGGAGAATCGCCGCTCGCCGTATGTCAGTCGAGCGGCAATTCTCCAGCCCGGATGGGCCAAGCAGCCTTCCCAATACGACGGGTTCACGCCGGCGCCAACCACACCTGGTCACTGCCGGCATGAACAGCGCGCGAACGCTGCGTGGGCGGCCTGTGGGGGGGGGGGGGGTGGGGAGGGAGGATCAAGCACGGGGGGGGGCACTCAGAAGGGGTCTGGCCTGCGATCGGTGCCCACCGATTGGTGGGCCGGCGTCTCTAAAGGACGCACTCTTTTCCTCCGCCGCCCCGCAAGATTAATCCTCCACGTGTTGCCAGGAGCCCGCGGGGAGGACGGCAACCGCACATGCGCGGGTGACATAATTTACGTGGCGTCGGCCGCGTAATTTACGCGGTGCCGATTTTACGCAGCCCCAGGGCTGGCGCACGTAAATTACGCGCTGCCACTCCTAGCCCCCCATGGGTGGGAGAATAGGGGGCGAGGAGCGGCCTCCAACGCCAGAGTGAAACACTCCGGTTTTCACTCCGGCGTCGGCACTTAGGGCGCGATTCTCCGCTCCCGATGCCAGGTGGGAGAATCGTGGGAGGCCGGGCGACTCACGACGCCGTTTTTCACGGCAATCGGCGATTCTCCGGCACGGATTGGCCGAGCGGCCTGCGGCCCCCGACCAGTTCACAACGGCGGCAACCACACCTGCTCGCTGCCGTCGTGAACATGGGCGCCAAATGCTCGTTTGAAGCTTGTGGGGGGCGGAGAGAGGAGTGAGCACCATGGCTGTGCTCGGGAGGGGAATGGCCCACGATCTGTGTCCACCGATCGTCGGGCCGGCGTCTCAAAGTGACGCACTCTTTCCCCTCCGCCGCCCCGCAAGATCAAGCCGCCACGTCTTGTGGGGAAGCGGAGGGGAAGACGGCAACCGCGCATGCGCGGGTTTGAGCTGTCAGCTGTCGTGACGTCAGCCGCGCATGCGCAGGTTGGAGCCGGACAACTAAGTGGGTCACTTAGGCGCCGCCGTCGCGTCATTCTCGGTGCGCCGCCTTAACGCAAGCGTCAAGGCCTGGCGGCCAAGAGTTAAGGAGCGCCGCTCCTAGCCCCCCCGGGTGGGGGCGAATAAGGTGAGAGGAGCGGCCTCCGAGGCCGTCATGAAACTCGGCCGAGTTCACCATCGCCTTCCCGATTTTCCGCGGGAGCGGAGAATTCCGCCCTTAGTCTCCCGTTGGGAGAAACCCGTCCCTTGTGTTTCAATGAGATCACCTTTCATTCTTCTAAATTCCAAACATGTTTAACCTTTGCTCATAAGACAATCCCTCCACACCGGGAATCATCCCAATGAACCTTCTCTGAACCTCCTCCTATGAAATAATATCTTAACGTAGCGGCTTGTAGCGTTAACATCTTCTTAATAAAGCTCTGTTTCTTTGAACCTCTGAGGCCAGCAGACTTAATTTTGAATCCACCACAGGTGTGCTCTACAATGAGAAGCCAATTTACCTACATGATAACAATCAATATTTACCCCAATGTGTTCAAATGTGGACACTATAAATAAAATGCATTCAACAGAAGATTCATAATTCCCCATATTCATTATTTCTATCCAATTCAAGCCTGATTTTTTTTTTGGTTGGAAATCCTAATTTATTACTGAAACAAAAATGAAAAGAAATATTTTTTCTGAAGCACAAAGATACAAAACTGACCTCTGTTTAGCTTGCTGTTTGAATGATGGATCACTAGTTTGATTGGATGATAATGTAAAAAAGAATATTCAACCCTTTCTGATCTTAATCTAGCCAGACAACCAATGTGTCCCCTGCAGTCATTTTGGACTTAATTTTCTTGGCAGGTGGCAGGCTTTAAAAAAAACAATCTTTATTGTTGCAAGTAGGCTCACATTAACACTACAATGAAGTTACTGTGAAAAGCCCCTAGTCACCACATTCCGGCGCCTGTTCAGGTACACAGAGGGAGAATTCAGAATGTCCAAATTACCTCACAGCACGTCTTTCGGGGCTTGTGGGAGGAAACCGGAGCTACCCGGAGGAAACCCACGCAGACACGGGGAGAACGTGCCGACTCTGCACAGACGGGAATCAAACCTGGAACCCAAGAGCTGTGAAGCAACAGTGCTACCCACTGTGCAGCAACAGTGCTACCCACTGTGCAGCAACAGTGCTACCCACTGTGCTACCATACTGCAGCTTGGAGGCTGGCATATGGGGGGGGGGGGGGAAGGAAATGTGCTGGGAAAATAGGGGTGGAGGCATGTTGTGACATCTCCCTGACATATTCCTGGCACAGGGGAATTTTTTACGAATTCTGTGGTAATGTAGGAAATGATGAATCGAGGCGGGCGGCCAATCTAAATACTCAAGGCTCCATTGAGCGGCAATTTGATGGCACTGCCAGCATTTATCCAGCAGTGGCATGACGGAGTGCACCCCTGCTGCATCCAGAGGTTGCCATCTCCAAGCAGGCAGCCTTCCTGCAGTCGGCTGGAAGAACACCATTGGAGTCATAGGATTCATACCCAAAAGAGCGGGGGGTGGTGGGGGCAGGGGGAGGGGGGGGGGGGGGGCGGGGGGTAGTCACTGGCAGGACTAGCTACAGAAACAGCCCAAATGTGACCGGCAGAAGGGCCCCCCCCCCCCTATCAGGTGAGTCTCACCTGAGGAAGGAGCTGCGCTCTGAAAGCTTGTGATTCCAAATGAACCTGTTGGACTTTAACCTGGTGTTGTGAGACTTCTTACTGTGCTCACCCCAGTCCAACGCCGGCATCTCCACATCATGTATTTAACAGGATTAAGACAAAGAGTGCAAACGAATATTGCTCAGCTGCTATCTCTCCTGCCAAGCATAGGCTTGGGACTCCCATTTAGTCCTGACATGGGGATCCCAAAGCTTGCAGGAAAATCCCGCCTGTTAAATTTCTGGAATAAACAAAGGGCCAAGCTAAAATAGGTGGGGAAAGAAAGAGGTTTGCGTCCTCTAATACATAGACTATAAAGATTGGTGAACAATGTCTTGAAGTAATTGTTAGAGTGAATAGAGTATTGAGGTGTATTCATCAGAACCATTTACACAAGGACTGATTGAAACCAGTGGGACAGTGGAATTTATACCAAAAAAAAACAACCAGAGCTGTTTTTTGTTTGGTGCATCATGTGTTAATGAATAAACGTTTCTGCCTTAGGATGCACTTCAAAACCAAAGTGCTATCTCCCCAAGAGTTTCTTGCAAATGATATTTAGATTTTTCATAAGTTTTCATCTGTTAGATTGGCAATGTGTGATATGAAAGATTAACGATCCTTGTAATAAAGAATAATGGTGATTTGCTGAAATTAAACGCTGAAATTCTTTCTTCAAAGGAGAGCAAATGTAATGGGAAACATCGCTTGAGACTGGTCACAGGATGCATTTTACAATCAACTTAAGGTATTTTACGCAAATAGAATCAAGATGAATTACCACATCAAAAGCAGTCACCACCTAGGAGCCAAAATCCATTTGTAAGAAAGTGCCAACAATCATATATTAAACCAGCATGTTTAAAGTATCTTCTTAATAGTTTTGTGTAATCATCATGGCCAATCATGGCCTGCGTGTTGTAAGTGAGAAAATTGTTTTAAAAATGTTTTATTTTGTGGAGATATCAAAAGGCTTTGACCTCACTGATTTCATAAACATTTTGGATCTTGCCAGTAACAAGGTTAAGATTTTCTGGCTTATCTTATTTCTGTGGGAAGGTCCTTTTAAAATTTTGTTACTGGTCACAAGGAGCTGTCAGAAAAATGCTCGATACTGGAGGGAATTTATTGTAAAGTCAGCTCGACACAAACATTCCTGGTTTTTTCCCCGACTGCAAGGTTTGACAGAGAAGCTTAGCTACTTTCAAACAAATATAAACTGTGAGAGTTCTTCGATTCTGTGTGCAACAACTAGTTATTTTCAAATCTCATCAGTAGCCATGTAAATCCAGGGAAAGCCAAGTGTCTTTGGAGACCGGTTACAGCATCACCCGTACCCTCCAGCAGTGCAGAGACACACATCTCAGTGGACCTGGTTCTAGAGCAGCCTTGGGGCCACGGTCTGGTGAGCAGACCACACAATCTGGTCCACAACAGCCGGAGGCAGGACGACTGGAGGCCACGATTCTGCGGTGTCTGAGTCAGATGATGAAACTGCGGACTTGGTCCTAAATCTGTTGTTGGAGCTGCAGCGACAAACACGGGAACATCGGGAAGGGGAATGTGAACTGCATTCCTCGAATTGCAACGAGCTATGGAGGAATCCGTCTCTGTTCAGTCTGAGGTGATGGCACCGGCATGCCAATGCACCGAGGCCAACACTGGCAGGATGGCAGTCACTTTGGTCCAGGACAGTGGTCCTGCACTGGTACGAGCTATGCTCCATTGCTCCATGTAGTCATTGGTGACATCCATCAGCGGTTGACTGAGATGGGGGCAGTTCACACTGATTTCACTCCAGCCAAACCCTCTCATCAAAGAATCAGCTGGGGCCCTCGGGCACCAATAGGGAGGAGGGAAAGCAGAGGGACACTACAGGACCATTCATCCAGATGTCTCCATGAATATCCAGCCCATCCCAATTCCCTCTTCCTGTGACCCCATCCCCCCAGCTCCTCAAACCAAGGAGGGTCATCTACCCCACAGCAGGAACCTAAAATAGGCCGGGGTCCTCCAGGTCTCCACACTCCACAGGACACCCATCAAAGTCATCACAGGTAATAAGGTTTAGCAGCCTCCACCTTGGCTGTCGATGTCGCGGATACATCCAGACATTGCAATACGGTTAGGAAAGTTTAAAACATTTGAGAGCGCAGCAGTGATGCAGATGTTCAAACATTTGTATAATGTTCACAAATACAATTAGAATCACACCCATTTCACATCCCCTCTTGTGTATGACTCCTTTTTATGTTGAGCTGTGTTGCTGCCAGTCAGGTTTGATACCATGGTCCCTCCCTCCACTTATCACAGATGTCGCTATCATGGGCCTCTCGTCCATATCACCAGAATGTGTGTCCCTTTTCCTGATCATTCTTGACATCAGTGACACCTGGACCTTAATGTCAAATGTGCTTGTGGAAGGAACTTTGCTGAAATACTTATCAGGGTCATGTCATGTTTATCCTTGGCTTTGCAAGATTATGGGAGAGGTTTCTCTAATCTCATCTGCATTTGTGAAAGATGAAGGGGTGGTGTACAAGGAGAATGGTCACGAATCATGCAGTTCCGTGACCCTCTGTCACCCAGCAGGGTTTTCATGCTATGAGCCCATACTTGGAGCTCATGTGTGTTCCTGTCTGCCAACCGCGTTTTTGACTGGCTGAATGTACATCTGCTAAACTCACCAATAGATGGGATTTGGCACCTCAAGGTGCCAAAGCTTTGACCCACTCAGTAACATTATTGCCCTGGCAATCTAACCTACAACCTTGAGTGCTCCTCAATAAGTGTTTCTCTGAGCGTTTCACAAACCCAGGTGGCACATTGCACAGTGGTTAGCACAGCTGCCTTGAAGGGCAGCATGGCGGCGCAGTGGTTAGCACTGCTGCCTCGCGACGCCAAGGTACAAGGTTCCATCCTGGCTCTGGATCACATTCTCCCCGCGTTTGCACATTCTCCCCGTGTTTGTGTGGGTTTTGCCCCCACAACCCAAAGATGTGCAGGGTAGGTGGATTGGCTGCGCTAAATTGCCCCATAATTGGAAAAAATTAATTGGGTACTCTAATTTAAAAGAAAAGCATAGGTGGGTTCGATTACTGTCTTGGGTGGAGTTTGCGCATTCTCCTTGTGACTGCGTGGGTTTCTTCTGGGTGCTCCGGTTTCCTCCCACAGTCCAGGTTAGTTGGATTCGCTATGTGATGCCCCTTAGTACAGGGATGTGTACGTTATGTTATGAGGTTATAGAGATAGGGCAAGGTGGATGGATGAGTGGACATGGGTAGAGTGCTCTTTCAAAGGGTTGGTACAAACTCAATGGGCCGAATGTCCTCCTTGCACTGTAGGGATTCTATGTAATTGTCTGTATTCTGGCCAAAAGGATCTCGTCACAATGTTGAATTGCAGCACTGTGCGTCCCATCACCTAAACACTCGCTGGGATGCGTAATGTTAATTACAAACAATGACTTTTGGTGGTTAACACAATCTTAGAGCATGCACCGGAAGCACACTCCACTGATTCAAACAACATTTAAGGGGCGCAATGGGATGGGAGGAAAGATGTACTGAAGCTGAAGTTTGCTCGTTATTAGCAACAACTCGTCACCTTGAGAGCTTCATGGTGTCTGAGCATTTTGGAATGTGCAGGGGTCAGGGCTGGCCATGAGGTCACAGTGTGTTTGTTCAACAGGAGGCATTTTAATGTTTGTTAATCAGTGGTTGAACACAATCATCCTCAAATGGTCGACATGCATAGTAAGGTGAGGATAAAAGCAGGTAAGCATCCCTAACTGAGAGCGCCGGGTGTTAATGTGGTAGAGAATAAGGTGACACAAAGAATTGAGTTGTCTCTGAATAGATGCAGACCTATCAAACATCCTCAGCCATCTTGGCCCAATTGTCACTTGTCAGTTTCACCGTTGAAGTTAAACAGGTTTGTTGTCCCATTGATGGAGATGGGTCTCCTTGAGGGGCTTTGTCAAACAGAATGCCAATGAGGATAGTGGATTAACCCCTGGTTCTTGTAAGTTACTATTGCAACAGGGGTGTTGGAGATACTTTAAGGGGCAGAACCCTCAGATGTCTGATTCTGGGACTCCCTCCTAAAGTTCGTCCCTCATTTCAGCAAGGACACAGGCTCCCGAGGCTTCATCATCCTTCAAAGTATCCTTCAATGTGAGACTAATGTGTAACGATTCACTCTCATCGAAAGTGTGTGGTTGAAATGAGAGGAATAGCAATGCTGGTGCCCATGTTGGCCCATGGTGGAAGGCACTTGTCCAAGAGGTTACACAGTGTAACTCACCATCCTCCTCGTGGAATCTGGTGGCTGAGGGCCTCACACACATGCCTACCTTGTCAGGCTCATGCTCTGGCCTCTTCTGGAGCCTCAGCTTCCTCAAACTCAACGCCCGCATCTCTTTCAATATCTTCCTCATCGGAGGAGATGTGCAGCTCCTCCATGTCGGCATCTAGCAAGTCCTCCCCCTTCGCAGCACCAGATGGTGCAGTGCGCAGGAAGCCATAGTGATCCGTGAGAACCTCTGCGGAGTGTACTGATGCTCCTCCAGATCTGCCCAGGGACTGGAATGGCATATTTAAAATGCCTACGGTTTGCTCCAGCAGTGTTTAGGTAGCAGCATGAGCTCTTCATAGAATCATAGAATTTACAGTTCAGAAGGAGGCCATTCGGCCCATCAAGTCTGCACTGGCTCTTGGAAAGAGCACCCTATCCAAGGTCAACACCTCCACCCCATCCCCATAACCCAGTAACCCCACCCAACACTAAGGGCAATTTAGCATGGCCAATCCACCTAACCTGCACATCTTTGGACTGTGGGAGGAAACCGGAGCACCCGGAGGAAACCCACGCACACACGGGGAGGATGTGCAGACTCCGCACAGACAGTTACCCAAGCCGGAATCGAACCTGGGACCCTGGAGCTGTGAAGCAATTGTGCTATCCACAATGCTACCGTGCTGCCTCTTATACCTACTCTCTGCAGGATTCTGTGGCAGCCACATGCACGTCATCAGGCACATCATTTATAGGTACCGCTTGTCACCAACGAGTCAGCTCTGAATCCTGTGTGGTTCCTCGAAGATGTCTAGGATGTGCGATCTATGTTACTTCCTGAGTATCTAGCGCAAACCTGCATGATAAGTTTCTGCTGGCCAGCTGTACATTGGGCGAGTGGTAACCTTTCTAGTTGAGCTGTTGGAGTGTCTATTAGCAAGTAGCTTTTGTAGGTAAAAGAGTGCAGTTGATGGCACCCTGTACCTGTGGGTATCTGGAAATCTCTGCAAAGCCCACTGATCTGGCATCCAGGCTTGCTTGATCTCAGTTGTAGTTGATGTAATTGTGGGCTTCGGCAAAAAGAGTATCTGTCACCCCATGTGTGCATTTGCGAATGGAGGTTTGGGAGCTCCTCCACATCCCCAGTGGAGCTCTGGAAGGAGCCACTCGTGCTGAAGTTCAATGTTGCGGTTACTTTCACAACCAACGGCAATGGATGACCACCCAGTTCCTGTGGCGTCAATCCCTGGGAATGTGGCAAATTTGAGTCACCAGATCACTGGACATGCGGAGCCGTTGGCAACACAGTCTTTAGCTCATCTGCAGATAAGACACGAGAGTTCGGTACAACCTCAATTACGCACAATACTTCTGTGACCCTCATCCTCTGTGCCCGGAGGAGGACCTGCTATCCCTTGCTTTTGAGGGTTTAGCTACTCCATTGGCGAGGCTCGGGCCTCTGTTGCAATCTTCTCCTTCTTCTCTCTTGCCTGTATGTAATAATGCAGGAAACGTTAATTCAGCCTCCGCCTACCTGAAGGTCTCATAAATTAGAAATAGAACCGAATCATCATCAACCTGCAAAGGCCCTCTTTCTGACATTGACTCATCAGTAAATGTGGATTCAAGGGTTTTATTGCAATGTCAAAAATTAATCGGCCAAAAATCCAGACCAACAAAAGGTTAATTTCAAGGTGCGCTCCAACACCTCCCTTCCTTTACGTGACTAACCGCTGTGAAATTGCTTTATCCAGGTGCTTGGATTCTCATTCGTTGCTTTCTAACACCAAACTCTTAGATATACACATGAGGGAAAATGTTTAGTCAAGAACTGAGATTATTTGAGGTATTTCTTCTGTGAACCTACCAGCTCCACAATTGCAACATACATCTGAAGCTTGTCCAGTCGTCCAATTTGTCTGGAATGTGGAAACATTCTGAGGAATCTCCACGCTGTGAACTGGGGGTTAATACAAGGAGGTTTGTGAGATTATCCCTGCATGAAAGTACATCATAGCTTCACTTTCCTGATTCCCTGCATTGTCATTGAAAGTCTCTTAACATGTCTCAGCTGTGCCTTTCTCCTCATTTGGGACAACACGGTTCAGTTCGATGCTCCTTTAATCAGCCCCTCAGTGCATGAACTGCCCTCCACTCTGCCCTCAGAGCTCTCACCAGCAGAGTATCAGTTCATATTAATTTTGTGCTGCACTATCGATGCAGGTTGGACGATGGTGGTGCAGAGCTCTCCCACCAGACCGTGGCACCTGGATTGGATTGGATTGGATTTGTTTATTGTCACGTGTACTGAGGTACCTCCCGGCGTGAGTTTGGAAATCCCTCCCATCAGCCTGCCGAAGCTTAATGTTGAGGTTTCCCTCTCTCACAGACGTTTCAATCCTCTCCCTGTATTCCTTGATCCCATCGTGACTATAATGGATATCCCTTCATTAGGCACTAAAACATGGGAATGTAGAAGTGCCTATGCCCATTTGGACTTTGACCCTCCCCTTCTTGAGCACAGGTACACAGTCTGACATACACACACTGCCCCAACCACAGCACCCCCCCCCCCCTCCCCCCTCCCCCCCACACGCACACACACACAACCTCAAATGCCCCCACAATACCTTCTTCCTATATAAAGACTGCAGATGCTACTCCTGACTGAGTGTACCATCTGCTGCCCACTATGATGCAAGAAACCCCCCCCCCCCCCCCCCCCCCCCCAGACCATTGTGCATGAAGTTGTGACAGCATTCTGAGCATGACAAAGACTGGACTGATACGCCCTCCCACCGCCTAGACTGGGACAA
Source organism: Scyliorhinus canicula (assembly GCF_902713615.1). Taxonomy (NCBI): domain Eukaryota; kingdom Metazoa; phylum Chordata; class Chondrichthyes; order Carcharhiniformes; family Scyliorhinidae; genus Scyliorhinus; species Scyliorhinus canicula. The sequence goes on along the minus strand of NC_052165.1, from coordinate 20,686,819 downwards.
GGACAACCTTTGCAAGCTCAACATTCTTTACTCAGCAACCCTCCCATTCTGGCCCCAGGTGCATGTGACATTCTATAAGTGACTTTCTTCTCATCCTGATGCTGAGGACACTTCTCCAGGCTGTTGTGTCAGCTGCATTTGAGCTACCATTTTAAAACAAAGGGTAGCTACTGGGCTACTGCAAGGGCTATCCACTGTTGACTCCAGTGCACAATCGACACAAGTGCAGTATGCTTACACAATGAAAGCCACGCTGTTACATGAAACATGATGGCCGGAATTCTCCCCTACCCGGCCCGGGGGGGGGGGTCCCGGCGTATTGGAGTGGCGTGAACCACTCCGGCGTCAGGCCTCCCCAAAGGTGAGGAATGTAAGGGTGTTGTTACAATCTCACACATCCACCACGTGGCTAAGAGTTATTCTGGTTCAGTCAGACAGACCAACCACACGCAAGTTAGCAGAGAGTCAAACACACAGAGAACTGTGCTCACTGTGCTATTAGTTCAATAAACCTGATTGAACTAACTTCAATGCCTGGAGTATCTTTCTGATCTAAGCTGCGTCCAGTTGCAGCCAGTGTTAGACCAATGTACCTAACACGACAGGACTCAGCATCCAAGTAATCTTTTGGAAGACAGAATGTCCCTTTGAACACTAAAACCTACAGGCTTGATGGGGGAGTCTGAGTTGTATTGCAAAAAAATGACCAACTCTGCATTCTGGTTGTTGGGCTTTGAACCCTGACATTGACCTCCACGGCTATCTGTCTGGAGAGCTTCCTGTGGATCCCTCCTCCTCTGCATCCCCTCAGTCAAGGCCTTTACTGCAGGCCGTCAAATCTTGAAGTCCACTTTCTCCCCTGCTGTGCAATTATTCAGTGTTTCCCAGATAGGAATTAGTTGTAGATTGATTTCTCACATTTGCTCCAGCCACAATGATGCCCTCCTTTAAGTAGTGCAAGTTAACTTTAATTAATGCCTGCCTCTCACAACGTTAACCTCCCCCTCCCCCTCCCCCTCCCCCTCCCCCTCCCCCCACCACCCACTGCTGAGGTGCATAGCTGCTCAATAGTGCAGTTAGCTGCTTTTATCAGGCAGCACAAAGTTGTCATGCTGGCTGTATTTGATGCATTAACGCACGGGTTAATCCCCTATCACAATCCTTAATTTTTAATTTGAAGAACCCAATTCCTTTTTTTCACATTAAGGGCCAATTTAATCTGGCCAATCCACCTACCTTTCACATATTTTGGCTTTTGGGGGCTGAGACCCACGCAGACACAGTGAGAATGTGCAAACTCCACACGGATAGTGACCCGGGTCTTCAGCGCTGTTCCGCCCTCGCATCACAATCCTTGAGCCTCTTTCAGGGGCTGGCGAATTCTTCTCGCCTCGAGCAAGTTGAGCAGAAAAGATTCAAATAACTACCAAAGCGACCGTGATCTTGAAAGGATTAGCAATAACTCACATGAAATTCTCCTTCTAAAATGATTTCAATAACTCTGGATCAATTTTTTCAGTCTGCTTCTTGTCTGACCACCCACGTTATCAGCTGCCTGGCAAGCTGTTTATCACTTCCAATTGAGGGGAAAGACTTGAACTTCATGCTTCAATAGCTTTGATGTGGAACGATCTGACTCATATTATCACAGTCTCGTAAATGGTGCACTCAACAAAGGATGGAATGCATTTTTAAAATCTTATTATAGGTTTTGTAAAGAATGTCAATCTCTGAATACCAATCTGAGACTGAAATCTTTGATTCACCACTATAAATTCCATGGCTTGCCTTATGGTGTCATTTATTCCTAATATTTAATTTTGAATGGAGAGTATGCTATTTTCCATGCTTGCGAAACAAACTTCACTTGTATGAACAGCAGGTTGCAAACTAAAGAACGAATGATGCAGATGGTGTTATGGGCCAGGGTTTAGAGAACCCCAAAGTGTATTTTTTTTTATAAATGTTTTTTATTCAGTTTTCATGTTTTATATTGAACAAATTACAAATTGTTAGAGAGAGAAAAAAAAACACGCAAAAATTAACATATATATTTACAGGTGAGCATCTTCGTAGTAATAACTGTGGCCTCCCCCTCTTTGCCGGCATACATATTTTACATTCCCCAACATGTTTATTGGCATTTATTTAGTTTGGTTTTGGGCCTTAGCTAGCCATCAAACCCCCGTAACGAGCCCGTAGCCCCCCCCTCCCCGCCGGCTACCTTCCCCCGACTATTCTTCCTCTTGTACGTTGGCCACAAACAGGTCCCGGAACAATTGCATGAATGGCTCCCACGTTCTGTGGAAGCCGTCGTCCGACCCTCGGATGGCGAATTTGATTTTCTCCATTTGGAGAGAATCCGAGAGGTCGGACAGCCAGTCTGCAGCTCTGGGCGGTGCTGCTGACCGCCAGCCAAACAGGATTCTACGGCGGGCGATCAGGGAGGCAAAGGCAAGGGTGTCCGCCCTCCTCCCCAGGAATAGATCTGGCTGGTCTGAAACCCCGAAGACCGCCACTATCGGGCATGGCTCCACCCTCACCCCCACCACTTTGGACATAGCCTCGAAGAAGGCTGTCCAGTACTCCACAAGTCTGGGGCAAGACCAGAACATGTGGGCGTGGTTGGCCGGGCCTCTTTGGCTGTATTGGTTGTCAGTGATGTATTGCACCACATGGAGGAGAGGGAATAATTAATCATCTTATAAAATATTAAATTCTTTGGGAGAATTGAACTCCTCGTAACAGTGTAAGTTATTTATAATCCTTGAATGTTTAGTTTCAGAGTTAAACTGAAGTTTGGCATTTGGCATTTGTCCTCCACCTCCGGGAAGAACCTACTCATACGGTTTCTCGTTAAGTGGGCTCTATGTACCACTTTTAGTTGCGTCAGGCTGAGCCTTGCGCACGTGGAGGTGGAGTTGACCCTATGCAGTGCTTCGCTCCAGAGTCCCCACCCTATCTCCATCCCCAGGTCGTCCTCCCATTTCCTTCTTGTTGCGTCCAGTACGGTGTCGTCCCTATCTACCAGTCGGCCATACATGTCACTACAGTTCCCTTTCTCTAGGATACTTGCGTCCAGTAGGTCTTCCAGTAGTGTCTGTTGTGGCGGTTGTGGGTACGTCCTTGTCTCCTTTCGTAGGAAGTTTTTGAGCTGCAGGTACCGTAGCTCGTTCCCCCCAGCTAGCTGAAATTTCTCTGTCAGTTCGTCCAGTGTTGCGATCCTGTCGTCCGTGTATAGGTCCCTGACTGTCAGTGTCCCCCCGTCCTGTCTCCACCTTTTGAAGGTGGCGTCAGTCAGTGCTGGTTTGAACCTATGGTTGTTGCAGATGGGAGCCTTGTCCGACATTTTGTTCAGGCCAAATTGCTGCCGCAGTTGGTTCCAGGATTGGAGGGTGGCTGTCACCACTGGGCTGCTGGAGTGTTTTTTGGGTGGGGATGGGAGTGCTGCCATGGCGAGGGCCCGGAGGGAGGTCCCCATGCAGGAGGCCTCCTCCGCACGCACCCACTCGGCTTCTGGCTCCTGGATCCATCCCCTTACTCGCTCGGCTGTTGCCGCCCAGTGGTAGAATTGTAGATTCGGGAGGGCTAGCCCCCCCCTGGATTTTGTTTTCTGTAGGACCTTCTTTGGGATCCTAGCATTTTTACCCCCCCATACGAACGCCATGATAAGTTTGTCCAGCGCTATGAAGAAGGCCTTGGGGATGTAGATCGGAATGGATCTAAACAGGAAGAGGAACCTGGGCAATACGTTCATTTTGATCGTCTAGACTCTTCCTGCGAGGGAGAGTGGGAGTGTGTTCCATCTTTGCAGGTCCTTTTTTACTTCCTCCGCCAGGCTGGTGAGGTTCCACTTGTGGATCCCTTTCCAGTCATGGGCTATTTGGATCCCCAGGTAGCGGAATTTATGTCGGGCTTGTTTGAACGGCAGCCCCTTTAGTGCTGCCCCCCCCCCCCCCCCCCCCCCCCCCCCCCCCCCCCCCCCCCCTTGCTGGTGTACTGGGAAGATCTCGCTTTTGCTCATGTTGAGTTTGTAGCCCGAGAAGGCTCCAAACTCTTTCAGGAGCGCGATGATTCCGTCCATGCTGCTTTGTGGGTCCGAGATGTAGAGGAGCAGATCGTCTGCATAGAGTGAGACTCTGTGCTCTCTGCCTCCCCTTCGGATCCCCCTCCAATTTTTTGCTGCCCTGAGCGCAATTGCTAGCGGTTCGATTGCTAGTGCGAACAGCAGTGGGGACAGTGGGCATCCATGTCTGGTGCCCCTGTGCAGCTGGAAGTATTGGGAGTTGGTATTGTTGGTCCGTACACTCGCCATGGGGGCGTTGTATAGGAGTTTTACCCACGCGGTGAACCCTGTTCCAAGCCCGAACCGCTCCAGTACCTCTATGAGGTATTTCCATTCGACTCTGTCGAATGCCTTTTCTGCGTCCAGGGAGACGATCACCTCTTGTGTTCTCTCCCCGGAAGGGGTCATTATCACGTTCAGCAGGCGCCTGATGTTCGAGGTGAGCTGTCTACCTTTGACGAAGCCCGTCTGGTCCTCTGTGACCACCTCAGGTACACAGTCTTCTAGCCTTTTGGCTAGGATTTTGGCCAGTATTTTGGCGTCTGCGTTCAGCAGAGATATGGGTCTGTATGACCCACATTCCGTTGGGTCTTTGTCTTTCTTAGGTATCAGCGAGATTGAGGCCTGTGCTAACGTGGGTGGCAGTGTGCCCCTAGCTAGCGAGTCTGTGAACATCTCCCGCAGGTGCGGGGCCAGCGCTGTCGCAAATTTTTTGTAGAAGTCCGCCGGGAATCCGTCTGGTCCCGGCGCCTTCCCCGTTACCCCAAAGTGTATTGTGGAGTTCACCTGACCCACAACATTTAATAGATTATGGTATGGGGAGCACACGGCCCACTCTACAGGAGTGGTACAGCAGAAATGGAAAAGTATTTTTTAAAGCAAAACATGTTTATTCTATGAACTCAAGTTAACCTTTTTAAAACATACAGTGAACATCTCAGCAACCATTAATTCAAATACAACCCCCAAATAATACAACACTAAGTAACCCTTAATAACTTCCCAAACAACATCCAGAAGACAAAAGAAACACCTTTTAACAGAAGCTCATCAGGTTTACATTCACTACTGAGAACACTTATAATTCTGAATTCACCAAATGATCGAGAGATAGTCTTTTCATGGCAGAGAGAACAGCAGTACACCTACTTTGTCTGGCTTCACCTCCAACAACACTGAAAATGAAACTAAAACACACCCTGCAGCAAACAGCCTAAAACAAAAGTAAAAAGCTGACAGACAGCCCAGCCCCACCCATATTCTGACATCAATGATAAACATCCATTTCTTAAAGGTACATTTCTTAAACATTCATTTTTTAAAGGTACATTTCTTAAACACTAATTTCTTAAAGGTACTCTCAGATGACAATGGTAACTTAATATTGAACAAACTCTTAGCATGATCAATGGAGATGTCCTACAGTTCTAAAATAACATTATTTTTCCATTAAAATCCATCAAGCATATATTCCACTATTTACTTCCACTTTACGTTGCTGTTGAAGGTTGAGTTGCTCTTTCGGGCTACAAAAAGTCAAAGCACTTGATGAAACAGTCAAGCTTCAGACTTAGAAAGACCCTTGCTAGTCTTCACTTTGTGCAAATAGAATTTAGAAAAAGCTCTAATACCATGCTATGAGACCAATTGAAAACTCGAGCGGACAAAATGTGACTCCACTTAAAGGAAAAGCTAAGATAAAAATGCTTTCATTAGAAAAATTTGAGAACACCAAAGCAAACTGGAATACCTGGCGGGTATTTCCAAAACTGAAGCGATTGGCAGCGTGGCTTTACCCGTGGCTCCAGGGTCCCAGGTTCGATTCCCCGCTGGGTCACTGTCTGTGCGGAGTCTGCATGTTCTCCTCGTGTCTGCGTGGGTTTCCTCCGGGTGCGCCACTTTCCTCCCACAGTCCAAAGATGTGCACATTGCCCTCAGTGTCCAAAAAAGCGTAGATGGGGTTACTGGGTTACGGGGATGGGGTGGGGATGTAGATTTGGATGAGGAGCTCTTTTCAGTGCAGACTCGATGGGCCAAATGGACTCCTTCTGCACAGTAAATTCTATAATTCTATGAGACATGAATCGCACAAAATTGGCACGCTGGCTGCATTTGATGCATTAAAGCACGGATTAATCCCACATCGCAATTCTTGAACCTGTTTCACGGCAATTGAATTCTCCTCTACACAAGTAAGATGAGTTGAAATGATTCAAATAATTGCCAATGCAATCATGGTGTTGTAAATATTAATAATAATCTTCATTATTGTCACAAGTAGGTTTATATTAACACTGCAATTAAGTTACTGTGGAAAATCCCCTCGTCGCCACATTCCGGCGCCTGTTCAGGTACACAGAGGGAGAATTCAGAATGTCCAATTCACCTAACAAGCACGTCTTTCGGGACTTTGTGGAAGGAAACCGGAGCTCCCGGAGGAAACCCACGCAGACACGGGAAGAACGTGCAGAATCAGCACTGACAGTGACCCAAGCTGGGAATCGAACCTGGGACCCTGGTGCTGTGAAGCAACAGTGCTAACCACTAGTTTAATAATAACCCACATGAAATTCTCCTTCTGAAATGATTTCAATAACTCTGGATCAATTTGACAACCGCTGAAGCGATGAACAAAAGTTTAAAAAAAGATCGAACGAGACATCAGTAGCTTAATGCAGCATGTACAGCACAGGGCTAAATCGCTGGCTTTGAAAGCAGACCAAGGCAGGCCAGCAGCACGGTTCAATTCCCGTACCAGCCTCCCCGAACAGGCGCCGAAATGTGGTGACTAGGGGCTTTTCACCATAACTTCATTTGAAGCCTACTTGTGACAATAAGCGATTTTCATTTCATTTTCATTTCATTACTGCATATGTTGGATGTAGAGCGACGGTTTATACTCAATGGTTAACAGGTTTCACATACCACTGCTGGAACTACTTTGAAACATTTATTCACATGTTTCCCACTCCCTTATTTACAGTATAATTTGTCCTCTGTCTCTCTTTCCGTCCTTTTCTCGCCTCCCATTTTTCCTTCCTCAGTTTATTTTTGTAGTCTATCTGGTGATGCTGTTCTCATTCTCTGGGTCCACATATTTCTTTGAAAGAGATTGTTGTTTTTCTCCCAGATGCGGCACTTACGCAGAATACAGTCCTGTCAGATAATAGCAGGGCTTTCTGTTGCCCAGTGTTATTCTTCAGCATCTTTTGCACTGCATGAGCAAATATGCAGCAAAATTATGCCAATTTTTGTCAAATTGGCAATTTGGCCCCAAAGCCTACAAGTGTCCCACATCTGTTTCGATGTAGCCGCATGTGTACATCTGTTTCAGTATAACTATAATCAGTACAGAGCTGACAATTCAAATGTTAAAATACTTGGACACCCACTGCACTAAAGTTAACTCTCTAATGACAGAAAGCACTGACTAATCCAACTGTTCTTTGTAAAGCCTTGGGAAATTTCAGCAGTCAGGTTGATGAGTTCTGGAATTGAGGAAGCAATGCACTTAAAGTGCAAGCTGGGCGGTGGAAGTTTGCAACACAAATACCAATTCGCAACACACCATAAGGTGCAATAGAATTAGCTGTGATAATGTTGAACGACAGATGCGTTATCCAAAATCCAACTGTCTGAGGGCTAGGATTGTCCAAATAAGTGAACGTTTTTCTCTGGGCGGATCAGGGCGCCCCACCCCTGGAACCGAGTAAGCCTGGGGTTGAAGAGGTCATTCTTGGGCTGATACCAGAAGGACCAGTGAGATTAATGTACACATGGGGCCTTAGTCCTTTGGTTATTAAAGGCAATCAATAAATAAGCTGTGGTTCAATTAAAAGCAAAAATGTCTACCTCTTCATTTTTGGGGAAGGGTCACGCGGACTCAAAACGTTAACTCTGTTTCTCTCCCCACTGAGGCTCCCAGACCTGCTGCACGTATCCAGCATTTACTGTTTTTATTTTAGCATCGGTTTGCTTTCTGTTCGACACAAAATCAGCTGATCTTAGAATGTGCAGCTATAGGAATGAAATGAATCAGGGTCTCAGGACTCCTGACTATAAAACATAAATTCAGCCAGATTTCCCTCTCATCTGTGCCCTAATATACATTCTCTGTAAACTGCGTCAGTCGGAAGGTCTTACAATGCATCAGTAAAAGGGTATTGGCAACGACCTGGAAGCTGTGGATATTATCAATGAGCCAGCTGCCATGCTCAAAACTACAGCCTCCGCAGCTAGTTGCATTTCCGCTTCACATGAAGGGCCTCCTCGATCACGCGCTAGTTCAGTGCCAGTCACAACTGCGTTTTTCCGGAACGGTGATCACATCTTTATAATGTTTAACGGTAAATTGCATGATGTGATGGGAGAACGGAATCAATCATACACACAAGATGCCTGTTCTATTCGGTAATCCAAACTGGCATAGTCTCTGTCCCGAGGGTGTTGGGTTTTGGACATTTCACCTGTATGAGAATAGGTTGCAGTTCAGCCATTATCTCATTTAATGGCAGAACAGGCTGGAGGGGCTATATTCCCTACTCTCGGCCGCTATTTATATGAAACAATCTTCTTTTAGACCGATCACAAGACACAAGGAGTTAATACCAAAACTGCTTTCTGCTAAAACTGCTGTGAGAGCATTTTGGGTTGGTCTCTGATACCTTACAGTGGGAGCCAAACCACATAATTCGAACAAAAATATAACATACAGTTTGTTCAGTTATATGAATGACTGACAGCTGCCTTCGAATTTAACGGATAGTTATACAAATTCACAAAGTCCTGAATCTGCCTCAAGTCATTTCTCAAATCACGTCGAGTTGGCCTGCATCTTTGGACAAGACAATGGAGCCCCCACACTTGGTGAGAATAGAAGAGAATAATTACCTAACACGTAAAGAAGTTAATTATGAAATATAATTTAGGACTACAGATTGCAGTTTTACTTGGTCTGAGAGGTTAGTTGTGGACGACAAGGTAGCACAGTGGTTAGCACTGTTGCTTCACAGCACCAAGGTACCCAGGTTCGATTCCCGGCTTGGGTCACTGTCTGTGGGAGTCTGCACGTTTTATCCGTGTCTGTGAGGGTTTCTTCCAGGTACACCGGTTTCCTCCCGCAGGTCCCGAAAGATGTGCTTGTTAGGTGATTCTCCGTTCTCCGAAGAATGGGTGCAATTGGCGGAGGCGCGGTCGGGGGCTGCTCTACGGGACCCCCCGCCCAGCAATTCTCCACCCGGGATGGGCCAAGCGGCCGTTCAAAAAATCTAAGTCACATCGACGTAGTCCACGTGTGGTCTTACCCGGCGGGACCTGGGCATGCATGCATCTGGGGGCGGCCTGGTTGGGGGGGGGGGGGGTGTCCGACCCCGGGGATCCTCCACTGTGGCCTGGCCCGTGATCGGGATCTACCGATCGGCGGGCCGGCCTCTCGGGCTGGGGGCCTCTTTTGTTCCACGCCGGCCCCTGTAGCCCTACCCCATGTTGTGTTGGGGTCAGCACGGAGAAGGGAGCCACTGTGAATGCGCGCATTGGCGCCGGCCCCACTGCGCATGAGCAGATCCGCGGTGCCCATCTGACGCCGGCATCGGCATCATTTATGACGGCGTCAACACTTAGCCTCAGGATTAGAGAATCCCGCCCGGGATCTTTTCGCTCAGATGCCTAACTGATGCTCTGTCAACTCGCTTAGGAAGATTAAAAAGATTGTGGGATACTATTTCAAATATTCAAATTTTCCTGTCCTGGTCATTAATTATCCCTCAAGCAACTTCACAAAATCATATTATCTGGTCATTCATCTCATTGCCTTTTCTGGAACCTTGCTGTGCACTAATTGGGATCCCCAATTTCCCTTCTGTACTGCACGTCATTCGCTGTAAAGGTAACTCATTAACTGTATAACAGGGGTCATGAAAAGTTTGTTGCCTTTATTTTTAAGTATTGTACTTATTCACTTGCTCGCTTACTATTCAGTAAATTAGCTTGGATGATCAAATTGAAAGTGAAGCATTGAATCTTGTGTTGACCCCCTTGATGTGTTTACGGGAGGGGGGGGGGGCATTTAATCAGGCAGGATTAGGTCTGTGGTGGGAAGGCCCATAGGCTGCCCATAAGACCTCAACCCAACATCATGAGTGGGGGTGACACATTACACAGGGGTCATGACAAGCAAACCCATGCAGTGTTGCTTGCTAGCTCCCTAGGTGTGGAGGGTGGGGGGTGTGCAGAGGGGGTCTGTCCCTTATTCAAAGTCACAATGTCTGAATGGGGAAGGGTAGGGTGGATGGAAGCTACTGCCCTTCCCTTGCTGTCGACCCTGAACTGCCCCCAGACAACCTCATCCCATGACCACCCTCCCGCCATCCCTTACCTCTGGCCTAGCCAGTGACAATACTGGGCCTCGGGTGGTGTGGTCCTGGCAGCAGCCACCCCTTCCCCAGTGGGGCTGCCATTGAATAGCACTGCCAACTGAATGGTTATCAGCTTTCAGAGATGCTGGAGGGAAGAGACAATGTTGCCAATGCCTGAATAGAACAAGATGCGGCAGGTCCCTCCTGCTAGTGACCAAGGCCCCTCCTTCACCTCCACAAGGTTCTGCCCAAAGATTGTTGTAGCTTTACTTTACCAGAGACAATCTTTGAGTGGAAACATACAGGGCTGGTTTCTTCATTGGTGGGATCCTCCGCTTCACCGTTTTCAGGTGCGGCAGGATGGAGAATGCCGCCATGGCAGATTCAATAGCTAAAAAAATCTGTTCTTTGGGGGAAGCTATCAAAACCTATGAGATATCAGGGCCATAATGACAACTAAAGACTCGAGACACGTATAAGATCAACCTGAAACATGGAAATTGAATTATCTAACATAATGGGAGAAAAGTCACAAAAAAAACAACAAAAGGCATAGTTCTTCTTCCATAGTCATTTAATACCCCTTTTTTACCTCAATTTGGACTTCCTTCTCCCTCACATCCATTTGTTCTTTTTTCTCTACCTCTACCACAGCTTATTATTTTCACTGTGGAATTTTCGATGCTGAATAATACAAATATGCAGTAAGAGCTCAGCGTTTCAAGATATTTGCCCATACATTATCAAACTTCACTTTTACAGGCCCAAAGTTAAATAGTGAAAAGGACTGAATTAATGTAGAAATGAACTTCCAGTTCAAAAGTATGGTATTACTGGAAATCAAACTTTGGCATGATGAATTATTGGAGGGAAACCATTTCTGACAGACCCATCATAATTCGTTCATTCCTACAGTAAGAGTGAATTGAGCAACCCGTGCCAACACAATTACACTCCATAATACACTGTATCCCAGTCATGCCGAAAATCCTCAGTCCTATAATTTATTGAAGCCCTTAATTCAAATGACATCAGATTTGACGTCTGCTGAGATGGAAGCCATCATTATTGTGCATAGCCAAAATTTGACAAGGTGCCCTCAACTGGGGCAAATACATTTAAGTGACAGTGAACGCTGGGATTGCTCCTTACGACCTTTGTAGTTAAACCTTTCTTCCCTTGAGTAGCTAATCCGCCCAAGTGCTGCATTTTTGCATTTGATTAAGATAACAGTTTGGGTTTCTCAATTAATTCAAACAATGCTGTTCATAAAGAAAACACTTTTCTTTTCCAGTATTGAATTTATTCCCTTGGAGGATGCTGTGCTCCATTTATCCTGCTGCAGCTTGCATGATTTGGCCTGTAGACTTTTACACAGTCTATATTAATGATGATCATTGAGCAGAATCATAGCCGCTTTCACATGGCTGGATTTATTTTTCTCTTCCTTCCAAAGGCATCACTGCTCACTTGCACAGAGCTCTCCAGTTATTAGCCCAGCCAAAAAGTGTTAATAGATTTAAGCAGGGAAGCACCTGGGATGTCCTTCATTTTCAGTTCCTTTATACCTATTTCACTTTCGAATACTTAAGTACTGTGACATTAATTTTATCAAATGTTGGAGGTTTAGGTGAATTGAAGGCTCATTTTCCAGAGGCAATCAGTTCGTTTTTGAAGTTAATAGGAATGGACAAAAATCGAGAAACAGGTGGAAGAGAAGAATTCTGCTGTTTAAATATATTGTATTATTATAAGAGAGGTTTCTGACACCAGAGGTGTTAAAATAGCAATCAAAATCAAAGGGCAGAAGGTCCTCATTTCAAAGGACTAGTTACAATCCACAATTACAATTTCACATACAAGGTCATTAGAAAGTCACAGAGGTTCCTTCACCTCATGTTTAATAGGCTTTATATATTGTGTGCATTGCAGTGGTTAGCACTATTGCTTCACAGCGCCAGGGTCCCAGGTTCGATTCCCAGCTTGGGTCACTGTCTGTGCGGAGTCTGCATGTTCTCCCTGTGTCTGTGTGGGTTTCCTCCGGGTGCTCCGGTGATTGTTTTTTGAGCATGCTTTAAAGTGACGTTTCTGACAAACAGTCCAGCAGTAAACCTGCTCGCATTCAAAAAACATGCACTTTCCCATCCTTTGTGGGCAGTAAACAATTAAAATATTTACATGTCTTCGTGTAAATGTTCTTCGCCCTCTTCATTCTTTCTCTCAGCCACATCTGGCATCCTGTGGACAGAACCCCAAGCTATAAACATTGATTTATAAACAGGCAACACATTTTTTGGGATGAATTTTAAGACCGTTATTACTGCCACAATCTCCCGATCGGTCCACTTGACAATGTGCAGCAAATAGTTAAGTAGGTTTTTGGGGAGATGCTGTGGGGTATTGATAAAGGGGACAGTGCAGGTCTAAAAGGGGACTAGTTCATATTAAAGTTCTGCCAGTCAGTTTTCACCTTTTTGTTGGTGATGTGTTTCACCTTTAGGCTGGCTACAAATTTCATCAGCATGGCCATGTATTATGGTCTGAAATTTTCTTTTAATAAAAGGCCAAATTACAACTGTCTTTTTATAAAATGTTTAAATAAATGGGTAACCTTAATTGGGCAACACAGTAGCACAGTGGTTAGCACTGTAGCTTCACAGCGACAGGGTCCCAGGTTCGATTCCCGGCTTGGGACACTGTCTGTGCGGAGTCTGCATGTTCTCCCCGTGTCTGTGTGGGTTTCCTCCGGGTGCTCCGGTTTCCCCCACAAGTCCAGAAAGACGGACATTCTGAATTCTCCCTCCGTGTACCCGAACAGGCGCCGGACTGTGGCCACTAGGGGCATTTCACAGTAACTTCATTGCGGTATTAATGTAAGCCTACTTGTGCCAATAAAGATTATTATTATTGTCACAGGTAGGCTTATATTAACACTGCAATGAAGATACTGTGAAAATCCACTAGTCGTCACACTCCAGCGCCTGTTCGGGTATACTGAGGGAGAATTCAGAATGTCCAATTCACCTAACAAGCACATCTTTTGGGTCTTTTGGCAGGAAACCAAAGCGCCTGGCGGAAACCCATGCAGACACGGGTAGAACATGCAGACTTCACATCAGCAGTGATCGAAGCCAGGAATCACAGCGCTGTGAAGCAACAGTGCTAATCACTATGCTACTGTTTGCTGCATTATTTTGTCTGTATGCCCAATAGTTTTGCTATTGTACTAATCAATGGATTGCAAAAGGAATGTTTAAAGCAAAACTTATTTGAATATGTGGTGAATTTTAATTCTCTATTCCACTGCTTATGTCCTGCATTTTAACATTTGTAAACATGAGCTAATGAATATCCGAAGAAAGACAAAATATGCACAATAGATCAGCCAAACCAAGAATTGAACTGCTGATGACCTCTGTCTTTTAAAAGTTAAGAGCACAAAGGGATTCAACTTTATATTTGGTCTTTAGGCATGAAAGGGCCAAACTTTTTAACTGGCGGATATACTTGGACATTACCCATCCCTACCCACCCAGAGATTAACTAACAGAAAGTAGAAATATCAACTTGTCATTTAAAACTAAGGAAAGTTTCAATATTTTATACCGTAAGTCACAGAAGAGCTCCAATGATTCATAATTATGCAGGTTGCTAATTAAGGTATCAGCTAGGCTCAATTCACACCCCCAGAATTTGTTTTCAAAATCAGCCACAAGATGAGAATCATAATTAAATTAACTTCATCTTATGGTTGATTTTCAATGTTTTAAAAGACTGATAACTCCATGAGCAAAGAAAATCTGGAAATGGTGGAGTGCACAGTATCTGTAAAAGCAAAACTCAGGTTAACATTTTGGATCGAGACCTGCTACTCTTGAAACCCCAGTGACCCCCATTTCTGACATACTGCAAGTGGCTTTTCCTTGTAAGGTGCACTCGGACATAATATGCAGTTTCAGCATTTTAGTTTGTGGTTCATTACATGGTTGAGTGAAGTTGCTGTGCCTGACTGTCTGACAGAACTGGATTAAAATATACATAAGTAAAGTGACAAGATCCATGAAGCAGTTTAGTGTTTATGGCAGTATATATTAATGTTAATTCAGCTTCCAAACATCATCTGGCACAATAACTTGTCTCAGCTAGTCCATTCAATAATGTCACTAGCACTGATGTGAAAAAATCAATAGAAATGGAAAGGAACAAATGATACAATATTCCATTTAATTTAATTTCTACTTAACAATTTGATTTTTAAACAGGATACCAATCTTTTCTTCAGAAGGGTTAATCATCTCGTTATGACCTTGGCAAATCATTAAAGAATTCATTTGAAATGGGTCAGCATTAACACCTCATTATTCTCTAACTACCAGAATTTAAGGAGTGTGGATAAACTTCAAAGTTCTTTCTGCCACCTTATAACTGCAAAACCCAAATAATGCATTTGTGAATATGTTTTACGTGTGTCAATTCCCATTTGAAAGGTGAATTTTGTCCAGGAAAGCCATGCCAGCCCAATTGACAAAATTCATCAAATCTGTTGACATTATCAATCGACAAAACAAAATGAAAAATAACAGCTTGTGCACAATATTGGAAACAATGAACAATTTTCTCAGTTTTCTTCAATCAATGAGATCTGATTACCCCTAAAAGGGTAATAAAGGACTTCTGCTCTGAAGCATCTTCACTGGAACTTTAACAGATCATATCGATTTCTGTTGTCAAATCTTTTGTCCAAGAAATAGATTACGCTTGGCATACCTTTTAGGGCAAAACCAATAACTAATAATTCTGTCTGGTCCGCCATTTTAGAGGGCGCCTAGAATTTTAAAAAAGGTGGATCTGTGCCAAACAATTTTCTAAAGTGGCAATAAAAGTGAGACAATCTCCCAGATGTTTCCATAAAAAGTTCCCTGTCGAAGGTTGAATGGTATTCAAACCAGACTCAAATGTTTCAGTTAAGATTTGGTAGTTAATGGAATGAGTACCACAGCATGTTTAATAAAGGAAATGTAAAACTTCACTAGATTTATTGTTAACACAAACTGGCTTTGTTAAAACTGAAGGATCCCTTAAGTAAACATTTGAAATGTTTCTTGTTGGTTTATACAGTTGCATAGACAATGAAATGTAAACCTAAAGTATGCTGTGATTTGAAGAAAAAAATCACAGATGTTTTAAAATGTCTCACCAAAATGCATACATTTGATTTCTGTTATAGTCAATTAAGGTAAACTTAAATAGAGTTTTGTTGTTAAAAGGTTTCCATTAATATTCGAGACACAACAGGGCAGTATCAAGCAGTTATCATCTGATCTGAGGAAATGTAGATGTCTAAGAATGTTTTATCTAGAATTTTATCTAAAGCCGCGGACAGAATATATGCGCTATCTTACTTCCCATGACCAATATGTTTTGCATGGAAAGAGGAGTGCATTTTCTTATCCTTGGAGTGTGGATTAAATAATTCAGCAGCAAGCTTTTGTGAATTTAAAATGAAGGAGCTTATTTATCCTCGCATAATTACCCCAATTTAATGCAACATCACACTTTTGGACACATCAACACACACACACACACACACACATGTCACGCAAAAACACCTCTCTGATTTATCATTTCTGGTCACCCATGTGGCAAGTTTATAGTTTCTTGAATGGATTCATTAATATAAAGTTGAAACCTTATAAAATGAAAGGTTCAGACTGGCTGATGGTGAATGCTTATGATGGACCTGCTGGGTCCTGGTAATAAGGGTACAGTTCCCAAAAACAGCTTTGATTATATAATAACTGGATTTATACCTATGAGCCTCATTCGGTCCAGTTTAGCAGCGGGAGGCCATTGTGATAGAATGGGAAGTTGATGGTGACCATTGAGTTTCAATCTTCCCTTTTGTCCAGTATGAAACATGGAATCAGGCAGTCTGGATACTCTATAGACTCTGGCCGTTAGCCCATCATTAAACAATGGGATGCGTGAATTCCGCAAATGGCTCTGAAATACACTCACCTACGTCTAAATGCCAAAAGTTATGTGATTTGCAAAAGCCATTGTAACAGCTTGCCATGATCAATTTTTAAAAGTATGGACTGAAAGTTCATAATCTGACATTCCTGCACTGGCCATTACATTAATAATAAACTGGTAATAGCTCAATTGGTAAAGATAAAGTCTAACTAAGTTGTATCAGCCAGAAGTTCTTTATTCAATTTCTAGACTATCATTAGATATATGGTTTGTGTGTGTGAGTGGGTAGGGGGGGGGGGGGGGGGGGGGGGGGGGGAGTGAAGAGGGTGGGACACAATCTGAAACATGGATTGGTAAGGGGCTGGCATTGAAGGCAGGTTGGGAGGTCTGTAGCAACCTGCCAATTTACATTCTTAATCTCATGCAGGAGAGGCAGGTTGGCAATTAGAGTATAGAAGAATGAGCGGTTATCTTATTAAAACATGTAAGATGCTAAAGGGAGCTTGACAGGGTAACTGCTAAGAGGATGTTTCACCTCATGGGGATATCTAGAACTCGGGAATCACAGTTTATGAATAGGAGCTGTCCCATGTAAGTTGGAGATGAGGAGCAACTTCCTCTCTCAGAAGGACTGCTATTCTTTGAAACTCTCTTTCTCAGACAGCATGCAGTCTGGGTCATTGAATTTATACAAGGCTGGGTTAGACAGACTTTTGATCTACACGAGAGTAAAGGGTGATTGGGTGGGGGGAGGGGAGAAGGCGGGAAAATGGGGTTAAGGTCACAATCAGTTTATCCATGATCTTGCAGAACATCGGAGCAATGGGCCAAATGACTTACCCATGCTCCTATTTGTCACAATTACATGATTATCCCACGCAAAGGCTTTTATCAGCTGTTTTACAAACACACAAACATGCAAAGATATGAACAAATAGCAGGAGCAGGCCATTCAGCCCCTTGAGCCTTCTCCACCATTTAGAACGATTGTGACTGATAGTAACCTGCAGCCTGCATCCTGCCGATCACCAATAACCTATCACCTCTTTGATTACCATGGATTTATCCATCTGTGCCTTAATAATATTCAAAGCCTCTGCTTCGATTGACTTTTCAGGAAGAGAGCTCCAAAGACTCACGGCATTCTGAGTGAAAATAAATCCGCCTCATCTTTTTAAATGGGCAACCCTTTATTTTTAAACAGCGGATTTCAACAAGGATTTGGCAGCTTAACTGTGTGTGCATGTCTTTTGGGTTTCATGAAGCTCACCAAGCCAATCAGGGTTCACGGGGCTTTGGGAGGGCTGAGCAAGTGACAGACAAAGCATCATTTACATACTGAAACCTCGCACCTGCTTCTGTGCCTCGATGAAATGCTTAAAAATATTAAGGCTGTCCAAGATTTCACAGTGTCTGAACTGCCTCTGGGCTCACATTGGCTTCTCATTCATCAATTCCTTTGTGCAATCCCTTTTGAGAGCACAGAGGGCCCTGCCATAATCCAATAAGCACAGAGCAATAGATCTTCTGAGGATCGCAAAATATGTATAGCAGAAATATCCCTCATGTCGAATAAAGAATGAATTTAGTGCATCATCTGGGGAGGTGATGGTGCAGTGGTACTGTCACTGGGCTAGTAATCCAGAGAGCCAGAGTAATGCTCTAGGGACCTGGGTTCGAACCCTTCCACAGCAGATGGTGAAATTTGAATTCAATTAACAAATTGTAATTAAATGTCTAATGATGACCATAAAATCATTGCTGATTGTCATAAAATCCCAAAAAGGTCCACTAATGTCATGAAGGGAAGGCAAGCTGCCATCTTTACCTGGCCTAGCCTTAGACCCACAGAAATGTGGCTGACCCTTAACTGTCCTCTGAAATGGCCTATCAAGCCACTCAGTTCAAGGCCAGTTAGGGATTGCCCATCCCCAGTTAGGGATGGACAATAAATGCTGGCCCAGTCAGTGACGGCCGCATCCCATGACTGAATAAAAATTCATCGGCACGTTTTCAGAATAAACATAAAGTGAAAACAAATTGATGCAATGAAATTTGCTGCTCGTGTGAAAAACAGAGAAAACAGATTCGCAATGGTTGATGTTTTATTGTACTCTGCGAATGTAAAAATACAACTGTGCATAATATTTTCTCTGGGTACTAAGTTGTTCTGATGGCCGAGTGTTAGAGATGCTAGCAGCAGCTGGACCAGTATTTAACATTCCTGGCTTTAACTAAACAGATGGAAATTTGATTTTCCCAAACCTCCCATCATTTCTACTTCTTTCTAAAAGGAGAATGGCAGCCAAGATAGGATAAACTTCAGTGTTACTATATTGTTGATTTTGGCTAACACTTGGTTCGCTCTCGGCATCAAATTTTAGATCCAAAGATCCCTTAAGTGTTAAAAAAAAAACTGCAACACTGCTTACTTAGTTACATCTACCCCAGCTCTCCCAACCCTCAAAGAATCATAAAATTATTGAATGGTTTCAGAACAGAAGGCAGCCATTCATTCTGATGAGGCCCGCAGACTCTCTGCAAGAACATCTCAACCCGCGTCACTCCCCAGCCTTTTCCTCATAGTCTTACGATTACTTTGCTCTTCAGACAATGATCCAATTCTCTTTTGAAAGCATGCTTGAATCTGGCTCCACCATGGTTTCAAGAAACACATTCCAGATCCTATATATTTACTCTATGGAGAGTTTTTGCTTTGTATAGCTTTTGGTTTGTTTGTCATCCGCCTTAAATCAATGTCCTGAGCCATCCACCAATAGAACAGTTTCTCTCTACCTACTGCGTCCGAACCACTCATAGTTTTGAACAACTCTGTTGATTCTCCTCTCATCCTTCTCCCCTCTGAGAACATCCCCTGAGGGGCTGGTTTAGCTCACTGGGCTAAATCGCTGGCTTTTAAAGCATGCCAGCAGCACGGTTTGATTGCCCTACCAGCCTCCCCAGACAGGTGCCGGAATGTGGCGACTAGGGGCTTTTCACAGTAACTTCATTGAAGCCTACTCGTGACGATAAGCGATTTTCATTTCATTTTCATTTCTCCAATCTATCTACATAACTGAGGTTGCCGTCCCTGAAACCATTCTCAGAAATTGTTTCTGCAACCTCTCTAAAGAGTTCACATCCTTCATAAAGTGTGGTGTTCAGAATTGGATCCAATATACCTGCTGAGACTGAATCAGTGTTTTACCAAAGATCAAACTAAATTGGTGTGCTTGTGTACTCTATAGCCTCTATTTACAAAGCCTAGGGTCCCGTAAGTCTTATTCCCCTCTTTCCCAAGCTGCCCTGCCCCCTTGAATAGTTTATGCACAGATATTCCCAGAGTCCATTAGCTCCTATATCCCCTTTGGAATTAATTGTGTTATCTTATATCGCTGCTCCTCTTTCTTCCTACCAAAATGGATTATTTCACACTTCTCTGCATTAAACTGCATTATTAATAAGGGTGAATGGTTATTTCTCAAACGACTTTAGCAAATGGTTTCTGAGGTTGGAAAGGAATACCTGAAACTTAATCCTCTGTCCTCAATGGATGGACAGGCTGACTGCTGATAGAAATTCTTTAACATGCCGAATTTAATTCTAAAATAATCCTAAATAGCCACCATGTCAAAATCCTGGACAGTCAGGAATGGATAGTATGTTATGCTTGAATGAAAAGTGGGATGGGAACCAATTGCCCTTACTGGGTAAATATAGATTTTGAAACTATTTTTTCAGAGGCATAAAAGGTAGATATTTTTCTTTTCTGGGTCCCTACTCAGGTTGTGAGCTTTTCTGTGATTTGACCTGATGAAAATGGGTTACATTTTGTGGGAAATATTTTTTACGCTAGTGAAAAACCTGCTATCACTTGGGAGTCAACAGTTAACTTTTGCAACCTAAAGAGAAAATGCTGGAAAATCTCAGCAGGTCTGGCGGCATCTGTAGGAAGAGAAAAGTCCAGATGACTCTTTGTCAAAGCTTTTATCCAGTTAACTTTTGCATCTGGATTATCCCTGCAAACTTTGTTTTCAAAAAAGTTAAAGTTTTTTTCTATTTTCCAATGTAATAATCCTGTCCTTTTGGAGCCCACCCTGATTTCAAAACACGTGAATGATTCACCAAGTAATTGTTCCATACAGTTATTGAAGAAAATCATTTGGATTTGGACAGATACAAACATCTTTCATCTCCAACATTGTTATGATCCAATGCTCAGTTCTTGAGTTTATTGATTTTTGCAACATTACAGAAATCTCTATTCAACAAAAGAGCATTTCTGATCTGCACTTAATAAAAATAGATTTAATCCAGTTTTAATCCAGATTCTGGTTGAAGTTCTTTTCCACATCAGTAAACGGGTGGTAATTAACGCAGATTAAACCAACTACCCTATCTTGAGGGCAATATTTTATAATATTGAGAGGAGAGGCAATATAAAAAGAAAGATGTAATTCTAAAAGTGGGTACAGGAGCTGATGAACTCTGGGGATATCTGCGCATTAATTGTTGAAGGTGGCAGCGCAGCTCGACAAAGAGGGAAATAAGACTGACAGGATCCTAACTTTATGAATAGAGGCCGTAGGGTAGATAAGCACGTAAGTTGTGTTGAACCATTGTAAAACACTGATTTGTTCTCAGCTGGCGTATTGTATCCAATTCTGGGTGTGAAGACTTTAGAGAGGATGCAGAAAAGATTTATAAGACTGGTTCAGAGATGACAACTTCCTTAATATTCAACAATTAAAACTTCTTTTTGAAGCAAAATATCTCCTGATGTTCACGCAATTGTGTAATTATTGTGTAAGAGTTCATTAGCCGAGCAACATACAGGCAGCTCTATATCATGTAACCAATTGTATGCTATCTGCATATGTGGCCAATCCCTGTTGTCCCCTCTCACTTTGATCCTCCTCAAAGTTCAGGGACATTCCTAAACTGCACAGACCATGACAGATGGGGATAACTGATGCACAGTTGACAAATTGAAAACTTTCTATTGTACGACTGTGGTGACCCAGAACTGGGGCAGGATTCTCCCCTACCCGGCGTGACGGGGGGTCCCGGCGTAGGGGGGTGGTGCCAACCATTCCGGGGTCGGGCCTCCCCAAAGGTGGGGAATTCTCCCCACCTTTGGGGGCCAGCCCCGCGCCGGAGCGGTTGGCACCAGAAGACTGGCGCAAAGAACCGGCGCCCCCGGCAGCGGGGCTGGCCGAAAGGCTTTCACCGGTCGGCGCATGCGCCGGCAGTGACGTCAGCGGCCAGCTGCCGCTGACGTCACTACCGGCACATGCGCGATGTGGGTTTCTCTTCCGCTTCCGCCATGGCGGAGGCCGTGGCGGCCGCGGAAGGAGAAAGAGTGCACCCAGGGCACTGGCCCGGAGTCTGAGCGGGGGGCCCCGATCGTGGGCCAAGCCACCGTGGGGGCACCCCCCGGGGTATGATCGCCCCCCGCCCCCCCCCCCCCCCCCAGGACCCCGGGGCCCGTTCACGCCGCTGATCCCGCCGTTACAGAGGTGGTTCAAACCTCGGCGGCGGGAGAGGCCTCCCAGCGGCGGGACTTCGGCCCATCTGGGCTGGAGAATCACCGCAGGGGCCTCGCCGATCGGAGTGGCGGGATTCCCGCCACCGCCACTTCCCGGGTGGCGGAGAATCTCTGCCACGGCGGGGGCGAAATTCTCGGCGGCCCCAGGCCATTCTCCGACCCTGCTGGGGGTCGGAGAATTTCGCCCCAGATATGGAACATATAACCACAGAGTGCTCGATTCACAAAAATGAAGGCGGCAGCAGTGTGAAATGTTCCGGCACTCCTGATGCATCCTTTTGTTCCACCTCTTCCAGCTCATTTGCTGGAAGTGCTAATTCTCCCTTGGAAACGGGCAACAATAGTTTTCCAATCACTCCACCGTTCTTCATATGAGGACCCAGATGGCAGTGAACTTTTACAAACAGCACCAGCTACCTCCCACTTTGCAGTTCAAATAAACTGGTCAAGGCTCCTATTGGAATTTGAGTACGAGCATACAAGATAGAAGAAGTAGTCCATTTGACCCATTGAGCCTGCTCCACCATTCAGCCAGATCATGGCTGATACATTTGTGTTTCAAATTCCACATTCCATCCATCCCTGATAATCTTTGATTCCCTTGTCTAACAAAAAACTGTCCACTTCCTCCTTAAAAATATTCAATGACCCCGCCTCCACCCCCTTCTGAGGCAAAGAGTTCCAAAGTCACACAATCTTCTGAGAGAAAACATTTCTCCTCATTTCACCTGTTCTAAAAGGTGACCCCTAATTTTAAAACAGTGCCCTCTAGTTCCAGACTCACCCACAATAGGAAACACCCTTTCCATGCCCACTTTTTCAAAACTGTTCAGGATCTTAGACACTTCAATCGAGTCACCCCTCACTCTTCTGAGCTCCAATGGAAACAAGCACAGTCTGTCTAATCTTTCCTCATAAGACAGCCCGCTCATTCCAGGTATTGATCTGGTGAACCACCTCTCAACCAGCTCCAAAGCATTTACATCCTTCCTTAAGTAAGGAGACTAAAAGTGCACACAATATTCGAGATGTGGGCTGGAATTATCTATCCGTTCACTGGCAGCGGAATTCTCTAATCCCACCGGCATCGCACCCCTACTCGCGATTTTCCCAGCAGTGGGGGTAGCTTCGATGGGAATTTTCACTGACAGCCATGGAAGCAGAGAATCCCACCCCCCAGCGAACGTTGCTTGCCGCTGCTGAGAAACACGTGACTTGGAGGTCAGAGAACCCTGCCCGTGGTCTCACCAATGCCCTGCACTCCTGCAGTATAACATCCTTACATCAGCTGGTGTCTGGCAAGGTGAAGACCAGTGGAAAGAGAATGGAAGAGTTCCAATAACCTGTGGTTATTGGAACTCTCCAATTGATGGAAGACCGATAAAAAACACAGGACTATTCATGCTCTGAGAAAGGTATACCTGAGGGACGGTATAAATTAGCATATTAGCATCCTGCATAAGAAACCAGCAATGCTCATTGAAGAAGCTAATAATTTGGCAAATAATTCTGAATGATAAGTTAAATTGGTCCTTTCTAGGGGTTGGATTTTATGGCCATTCCCACTGGCGGGATCTTCTGGTCTCACTGAAGGTGACTCCCCGCGGCAGGTTCCCCAGCAGTGGGAAGGGCAAGCTGTGAAAAACGGCGTAGACATCGGCGCGACCAAAAGGTCCTGCCGGTGGCCAATGGCAGTCTGCCTCTACCAGCGGAAAACACACCATAGGGGGAGCAGCTGGGATATCCTGCCCATGGTGTTTACTTTTCTTTTTGAAATGTAACTAGTTCCTGAGAAATATTCATCAGAATCACTTTTATCCAGAGGGCAGACCTGGCAAATCCGTCAGCATTGGAAATAAATAAAAACAGACATACCAAATGACAACAGTGTTCATACATCGCTGAAATTGCGATCATGATGCTAGACCCAGACAGTCTCATGTGTGAGATTTCTATCGACTATGGAAAGTTAATAGGCCTGTGAATGAAGCCATGAAGTAATAGTGTTCTGACGGCATCGACTACTTGAAGAACTGTAGACTTCCTTCCCCAAATATTTGTATTATTGCCAACTCTAGCAAAGGTAGAATTTGAAGTAAATCAATGCAGTATGCGAGAAATACTAGTCCCTGCAGATCAATATGACCTTGGATCAATCTTGGATGTGTCTGAGTTAGCTGATCTCAGCCTCAGAATTTAGCAGGAAGCCTTTTGAAGAGGAACAGATCTTCTCATTCCATGACGTGCCCCCCTACCTCATTCCAACTCCCAACGTGGATGCCACTTTCAACTTTGCGACAAGCAGGAATTCACTGCAGCAACATTAAATGTGAGAAGATCTGTTGTCAGGATGCACAATGTGGGAGTTAAACGAGATGACATTATTTTCTTTGTTTACTTGGCATCGGGAAAACTCTGGCCATTCGGAGGTGGAAACTCTGGTGCATGAAAATAATTAGCCGGGAGACTGACATAACTAGGTCAGTCGCACGTGCATTTCTGTCCCCTACCCAACTAGATTTTGCAGAGATGGCCTCAAAGTAGTTTAAAATAGGCAACTAAATAGCATCATCACATTTCATGGAAGTTATTTGCATAGTAGGTTTGTTGAGAGATTGGAAATAATTAAAATCAATAAGACTCTTTGTGATATTTGGTTTATTTTGACTTACTTCAAACATTTTGTAAATTGTTTGAAAAAATCGAAAAAATCAGCCTAAGGGCCCCTTGAAATATTAAATTATTTCCAGATGGTATATATGAAATCAGATGATTTATCAATTAAATACCTTCATTAACTGCAGGTTATTTCAAGTGTCTTCAAAATATATTAAAATTGATTGAGGTATAAATCTGTGGCAAACAATGTCGGGATATCAAACCATTATGAGATTCCTAATGAACAATGTGACCTGTCACAATAACATTCAGGGATATGCTGCAATAATTATCAGATCTATCATATTCTACTGAATTGATCAATATCAGAATCTGTGTTACGACTATTGTACACAATTGAGCAAAATTTTCTTTAATTGTTTGAAATATTTCAAAGATGACTCTATTTCGGACACTATACAAACAAATAAATGGGGTGGGATTCTCTAATAATGGGGCTATGTCCCCACGCCGGTGTGAAATCCGACGCCAACCACTCCGGCGTCAACGGTCCCCGAAAGTAAGGAATTCTCCCCTTTCTAAGGGGCTAGGTTGCAGCTGGAGCGGTCCCCGCAGCTCCAGCCGGCATGGAATGGCCCATGAGAGTCCGTGCATGTGCAGAACGACTGTTGTATTTCTGCGCTTGAGCGGAATGGCCGACGTAGGAATGGCCGGCGTATTTCTGCGCATGCGCAGGGGTTCCCTACTCCGCGCCGGTCCATGGGCAATTTGGCAGAGCCCCACAGGGGCCCAGCACGGAGTAAAGTAGGCCCCCACAGAACCAGCCCGCTGGCCAATCGGTAGGCCCCGATCGCAGGCTAGGCCCCCGGGTGTTACAGGAGGACACTATCTGGCAGGCCGGGTCCGCGTGAGGCCGGTGCCATGTTGTGTGGCGTGACAACTGCAGGTCACTGCCGTGCGCATGCGCGGCCACGGACCGGCAATTCTCCGTGTGTATCTGCAAGTAAAGCTGGGGGGGGCTTTACGAGGTGTGGCCTCTAGTCCCCAAAGGGGCGGAGCATAGGTGCAGGTCTGGTGCCAACCTTTTGGTCATAGGACTAGACACATGCTTTGGACATAGCCTCAAAATCGAAGAACCCAGCCCATAGTTTCCCAAATGGTGAATTTGACCACTTGTTCTTGCGGGGGTGGCCGCATTCTCTGCAGCTCGGTGTGGATATCATGGTAACTGCTTCTACCGTGTCCTTTTCTCCAATTTTTGTGCTGTGGATATATCATTATTTCTCCACTTATTGTGCTTTGGATAGATCATTATTTCCCTTTGATGTTACCCTGTGGACCTGGCTTTTAGTTTAGAAGTGCCAATTCTCTTATCTCTCCACTTTGAAGTCACCTCTTCTAAACCCCGTTGTTTTCTCCTCAAAAATGTAACTCAGAACAACTTTTGTGGTAAACTGCAGCAGCCAACTCAGCCAAAGTTATGCATAAAATAACTAAGCAGATATTTATCTAACTGCAACTAGGGTGGCTGTCTTTCCAGCTTTTACTAATCCAGGGTTTATGTGCAGGGTTTAGGAGGGGTAAATCAGTGCTCAGGAATTTGAATTCAGCAGAAGGAGGCACAGGACTCTGACTTACACAGATATAATAGGAATCAGTTTCTGAACCACACTTCGAATGTGTCTGACTCAATGGTGTCTGACACTCTTCAAATGCACATTGAGCATGCAAGATCAGAAAATTCAGAGGACAGTAGCACTAAGCAGGCGACTAGGTGATGAATTCTTCAGCTTATGTTAATTGGTATTATCATGAACAATTTACGAGTCTTTCCTGGACCCTTCCTTTCCATTGGGAGCCTCTAGTTGAGCTGTATACTTCAAACTTGAAAAGAATTAAAAGCATTATGTTAATGGGAGACTCATTCTGTCGAAATTACATTTCTCTGAAAGGCGCAGTTTAAATCCGATCCAAATCCTTATCATGGCTGTGATGCAGTTAATTTCATATTAGTGACTGAAGCTGGTTTTACAGTTTGGAATTATTCTTCTCAGGCAGAAGCAACAGTAAGAAAAGTACATCCAGGGATTATTTTTTTTTTAACTGCTCTTTCTCAAAGATGCGTCAGCTTTCAAAAGTTCTGTTAACATGCAAGCTGGTCTCAATTACCAAAGCCATTGGATAGATGGAAGGGCAGCTCTATTGAAGTGAGTTAATTGGCAGTCAGTTAATAATGTGGTTGGGGGGCCAGCACGGTGGCACAGTGGTTAGCATTGCTGCCTCACGGCGCTGAGGACCCGGGTTTGAATCCCAGCCCTGGGTCACTGTCCGTGTGGAGTTTGCACGTTCTCCCTGTGTTTGCGTGGGTTTCACCCCCACAAAAAATGTGCTGGATAGGTGGATTGGCCACGCTAAATTGCCCCTTAAATTGGAAAAAATAATTGGCTAATCTAAATTAAAAAAAAAAATAAAATAAAATAAAATAATGTGGTTGGACTATCAGTACAAAGCAGCAGAAATAGGTAAAGTAATGAAACATTTCAGAAAGTATTGCTACTCCCCGGATATTTGCTCTCGAAAACAGATTAGAATAATCGGAAAAGATACACATATTGAGCAGGATTCTCTGACCCCCCTGCTGGCCGGAGAATCGCTGGAGGGGTGGAGTGAATCCCGCCCCGACATCGGCTGCCGGATTCTCCGGCGCCGGTTTTTCGGCGGGAATTGCGTTGCGCCGGTCGGAGACTGTTGGCAGTGCGCCACCCCTTCCCCCCCCCCCCCCCCCCCCCCCCCCCCAACCGGCGATTCTCCACTCCGCGATGGGTCGAGTGGCCGTCCGTTTTCAGCCAGTCCCGCCTGCATAAATCAAAGAATGTCCTTACCGGTGGGACCTGGCTCTGCGGGCGGTCTGTGGAGTCCTCGGGGGGGGGAGCACGGGGGGATCTGGCCCCGGGTGGAGGGCCCCCATGGTGGCCTGGCCCACGATCGGGGCCCACCGATCTGCGGGCGGGCCTGTGGCCATGGGGCACTCTTTCCCTTCCCGCTGGCCGCTGTAATGGTCCGCCGTGGCCAGCGTGGAGAAGAAGCCCCCTGCGCATGTGCTGGGTTCACGCCAGAACATGCTGGCGCTCCCGTGCATGCGCCAACTCGCGACGGCCGGCGGAGGCCCTTCGGCGTCGGTTGGCGTGGCGCCAACCCTGCCGGAGCAAGCCTAGCCCCTGAAGGTGTGTTTCACGCCACCTTCGGCGTTGGTACGGCCCGCCCCACCGTATAGCGGAGAATCCCGGCCATTATCTGAATTATTGCATAATTTTTACTATCAATGTCACATAACAATGGTATTATGGCACTGCTTGTAGTCAGTTTGTTTGTATGGAAGCAGGTGTGTGTTTTTTATGCCTTTGAGTATGGGTTCCTCTTAAATAATCAGCAGCAAGCTTTTGTGAGTTTAAAAATCAAGGTTATTCGATATAATATCAGACACACTCACTCTCACACAGACACAAAGAGTACCAGATTGAAGAGCAGGAGTCAAAAGTTATAGGATGGGATTCGCCAGTCCACCAGCCGCATGTTCCTCGGCTGCACACCCTCGCCGGCAGCGGAATTCTCCCTTCCCGCCACCTGCCAATGGGATTTCCAATTGTGGCCACCTCACGCAGCAGAGAAACCCCGTCAATCGAGAATCCTGCCCGTAATCTCTGACTTACTCTGGGTGCCATGTGCTGGTGAGTATTGGAATAGGAGGATAAAGCAGGTGAATGCATGGCTGATGGCCAGAATTCTCCCCCAACCGGCGGGCGGCCGTACCGGCGCCAAAGATAGCGTGAACCACTCCAGCATCAGGCCACCCGGATGTTGCGGAATCCTCCGCACGTCCGGGGGCTAGGCCGGCACTGGAGTGGTTGGTGTCACGCCAACCGGCATCAAAGGGCCTCCGCCGGCCAGCGCGAGTTGGCTCATGCGCGGGAGCATCAGCGTGTTCTGGCACATGCGCAGAACCGGTGGGTTTCTTCTCTGCGCCGGCCATGGTGGAGCTTTACAGAAGCCGGCGCGGAGGGAAAGAGCGCCCTCAAGGCACAGGCTCACCCGAAGATTGGTGGGCCCCGAACGCGGGCCAGTCCACCGTGGGAGCCCCCTCCCCGGGGCCGGATCCCCCAGCTACCTCCCAAGGACCCCGCTAACCGCCTTCAGAGCCAGGTCACGCCAGTGGGATTGGCCGAAAACGGGAGGCTGCTCGGTCCATCGGAGCCCAGAGAATCACCGGGGAGGGGGCCACTGCCAACGACCCCCAATCGGCATGACGTAATCCCCGCCCCCACCAAAGAACCGGTGCTAGAGAATTTGGCAGCCAGTGTCGGAGCGGCGGGACGGGATTCACGCCACCCACCAGCAATTCTCTGACCCGACGGGGGGTCGGAGAATCCCGCCCGAGGTGATTCAGGAAGGGGGGGGCGGGATTCTCCCCTAATGGCGGGGTGGGCCGTACTGGCGCCGAGGAGTGGCGTGAACCACTCCGGTGTCGGTTCGCCCGAAAGGTGCGGAATCCTCCACACCTTCAGGGGCTAGGCCAACACTGGCGGGGTTGGCGCGCGCCAGCAGGTGCGGAAGGGCTTGGCGCCTCCGCCAGCCGGCGCAGGTTGGTGCATGCGCGGGAGGTCCAGTGTGTGCTGGCATCATCCCGGCGCATGTGCAGGGGGGTTCTTCTCCGCTCCGGCCATGGCGGACGTTGACCGCAGCTGGTGCAGACGGAAAGATTGCCCACACGGCACAGGCCCGCCCCTGGATCGGTGGACCCCGATCGCGGGCCAGGCCACCGTGGGGGCACCCCCCAGGGCCAGATCCCCTCGCGCTCCGCCGAGGACTCTGCGGGCCGCCCGTAGAGCCAGGTCCTGTCGGTACGGACCTGGTTTGAGTTACGCCGGCGGGACCGGCTTAAAACGGGCGGCCGCTCAGCCCATTGCGGGCCGGAGAATCGTCGGGCCGGCCGACCAGTGCGGCGCGATTCCTGCCCCCGCCAAAACCCCGGCGGCGGAGAATTCGGCAGCCGGCGTCGGGGCGGGATTCACGCCAGCCCCCCGGTTATTCTCCGACCCGGCGGGGGGGCAGAGAATCCCGCCCGAGAGCTTTAGTTTCCTGGTTCACAGGATGTGTTCCTGGACAAGTTGGAACCTGTACAAGTCGGACAGGTGCCGACAGGCATCTGATCCAGAACGGGACCAACACCCTTAGTGCTATGCTGTTGGGGAGGATTCAAATTAATTTGGCTGGGGAATGGGATATGGAGTGGAATTACCAAAGTGGGCGATGCACAGGCTACTAGAGATGAAAAACCAAGTCAATCTGGTAGGCAGAGCAAAGATAGATAAAGGCACAAGGGAGTATGGCAAGGCTGGATAGCATTTATTTTAATGTAAGGAGCCTTATGGGAAAGGCAGATGAATTGAGGATGTTCATTGACACATAGGATTATTATTGCTACCACAGAGACATGGTTGAGGGAGGCAAGATTGGCAGCTCAATATTACGGGGTATAGCGGTGAAATGGGGTATGTAAAGGAGGAGATGGTATCACATTCTTACTCAAGGTGTCAATCACTACAGTGAGGATGGATGAGATCTTAGCTCCTCAATTGAGACCATATGGGTGGAACTTCGAAATGAAAAGGAGGCAATGACTTTGCTGGGAGCATACTATAGGCGCAAACAGTCAGGGGCAGGTAGAAGTGCAGATATGTCGGCAAATCTCAGAGACGTGTAAAAATAATAACGTCATAATAGGAGGGGATTTCAACTACCCCATAATATTTGGGCTAGTTCAAGTGTGCAAGGCATAGTTTAAAAATTACGGCCAGACCATTCAGGACAGATGTTAGAAAGGAGTTCTTCACTCAAAGGGTGATAGAGGTTTGGAACTTTCTTCCACAAACAGCAGGTGAATTTAGAACAGTTGTTAATTTTAAATCTGAAATAGATAGAGTTTTGTTAAGCAAAGACATTAAGGGATATGGTTCAAAGGCAGGTATATGGAGTTAGATCACAGATCAACCATAATCTCATTGAACAGTGGAACAGGCCCAAGGGGCTGAATGGTCTACTACTGTTCCATGTTCATATGCTTAGAGGGGCAGAAATCTTCAATTGCATCAGGAGAGCATTTTGAGCCAGCGCATAGAACGTCCTACAAGAGAGGGGGTGGTACTTGATCTGGTGGTAGAATTGTCAGTGGGGCAGCCTTTTGGTGATAGAGACCATAACTTGTAAAAGGCCACAGCTGGTGTGCTAGCTTGCAAGTCGGAGATTAAGACCTGAAATTCCTGAGGGTATACCCTGAAGCTGCCTCTCCACAAGTCACTATCCTCTCAACAGAGGAGGACATACGCTCAGTGCTCAGCGTCAATGCAGTACTCGTGTTCCGCATGATGGAAGACATGGCACTCAGACCCTCAGGGATCTCCACCAGATCTCCCTGCACATCCCACTGGACATCCAGCATGTGTCACCAGGGATTCATCATCTGCCTTGGACTCAAGTAGTGCTCCCACTGTCGGTGCCCTGGGATCTCTGCCACCTCCTCATGCGAGTGTGATGTGCCCTCACAGTCATGCACATGGGAAAGGACACTTCTCCACACATCTCTATGTCATCTCTGCATTTACCCTTGTCAACCGCAGAAAATCACTGAACTTTTGCGACACTGAGGCCAGGTACGGCGCACAATGTTGGTTCTTTGTCAGGAGTGGCAGCCTTCTGTTGCCAGCCATGGGCATGGTAATGTCGTGTCTGGAACTGACCTCCTGCACTAGGGCAGCCAGGCACATCAGTGAAATGGAGTTGCTCATGTACATTCCATGAGGTGCTGGTGCCATTGCTGGACAACAGTAAGTTTATTATTATTGTTATTCCACACAGTGCCTTCAGCGTTCCCCAAACATCTGGCAGTCTTCAGAGAGGTTTTACATCCCCCACTGGGCCCTCATTGAACCCGGCATCCAATGTGTTCCAATCCCCACTCAGCGCAAGCCCGATCAGCAGGCATGTTGATTGGCCACCCAACAGTCTCTGACAGAGAGGGCTTCACGTCACTTCCACCTGCGTCAACTTTGGTGCACCCCAATGGTAAAATTCAGGCCTAAGTCTTTTCTAAGTGTTATAACCTGCCTGCTTACCATTGGCTGGGGACTAATGACAATCCCACAATCCTGTGGGAGTATGAGCTTCCCCAATGAGTGGGGCGGAGAAATCATTAGCAGACTCCCTGCATAAATAGAGCTGGCCAGTTTGGAACCAGCAGAGAGAGAAAGGAGTGAGCAACAAGGGAAGTCGCTGCTGCTGCTGCTGTTGTATATATACGTTATTGTAAATAAATGTTATTTCTTTGCATCCTGAAAACTCGTGCTGGATTCTTCGTGGCCCTCACAAAACTGGCGACGAGGGTTAAAGTGAATAGCTGTCTACACTGCTGAAGCAACCTTCCTGGATTTTTGTTGGATACAGGTTGGAAGTTGTTTTCTATTACACCATGCCTCTGTATGGACGTTTGGATGTTTTTGATGCTGCGCTGGAAAGCTGGAACCAGTACCCACAAAGTTACTATTTCCGGGCAAACAACATCACCCAAAACAAGCGCCAGGTGGTCATATTGCTGACCGCCTGCGGCTCGCATACGTTTGGGGTGATTTGGAGCCTTACGTACCCAACTGCGCTGGACACTAAAACGTTTGACGAACTTGTGAACTTAGTGGGGCAACATTTTAACCCAACCCCATCCATGATAGTCCAACGTTACCGGTTTAATACCACTGAGAGGACCCCAGGAGAATCCCTTGCCGACTTTCTATCCAGACTACGCAGGATTGCGGAGTACTGTGACTATGGTGAGACCTTGTCAGAAATGTTACGCGACCGTTTGGTTTGCGGTATTAACAATGCGGCCACCCAGAGAAAGTTGTTAGCCAAGCCAACATTGACTTTTCAACAGGCCAATCAAATAGTATTGTCCCGAGAGAGCACGGAACGAGGAGTGCAGGAGCTACAGGGAATGGACACGAGACTGGCTCGTTTTTTGTTTTCATATAGAACCACCCCCCCATGCAGTGACTGGGGTAGCTCCCGCAGAACTCCTAATGGGCCGGAGACTTCGCACCCGTCTTAGCATGGTCTTCCCGGACATTGGCGCAAAAGTACGCCGCACACAAGAACAGCAGGGTCATGGTTTTTCTCGGCATCGGCCGATTCGGCAGTTTGCAATCGGTGACCCAGTGTTCGTTGGGAACTTTGCTGGTGGTGCCCAGTGGGTCCCTGGCGTAATCTTTCACCAAACGAGCCCTATCTCCTACCAGGTGCAAGTCCCAGGGTCGTCTCCAGAGCAAACATGTAGACCATGTTCGGTCCAGAAGACTATCCCTTCCAAAGAATCCCCGCCCCAAGAGCTCACTTCTACAGCCACAGAGACCAGACACAATGGAAAGTATTCCTCTCAATCTTCCTCTGGTGCCTCACTCAAAGCCTGTGCAGGTTGTGACAGAACCGTGTGGAGATAAAGACGCCGAGATGACGGAGGCAGCAGACTCTGACTCCGAGATGGAGACACAAGACAGCTCAGAGGGGGAATCCTCAGGGACCATGGGCCGTGGATGTACAACCGTTGCGCCGTTCATCATGGAAGCGCCGGTCTCTATCTCGTTACACGCCACCCGATCCAGCGCCTTGTGCAAATGGTGTCCGGCCTGCGGCAAAACGAGTCCGACTTCGCCAGGGTCTTCGGTGGATTCCTTGGACTTTGGGGGGGAGGGATGTTATAACCTGCCTGCTTACCATTGGCTGGGGACTAATGACAATCCCACAATCCTATGGGAGTATGAGCTTCCCCAATGAGGGGGGCGGAGAAATCATTAGCAGACTCCCTGCAAAAATAAAGCTGGCCAGTTTGGAACCAGCAGAGAGAGAGGAGTGAACAGCAAGGGAAGTTGCTGCTGCTGTTGTGTGTATATATATGTTATTGTAAATAAATGTTATTTCTTTGTATCCTGAAAACTCGTGCTGGATTCTTCGTGGCCCTCACAAAACTAAGTATTTTTCTGAATAAAGGGTGGTGTTTATTTTGACTCCAGAATCTTTGTGGTGGGTTAATATCTTTTTTTTCTTGGATTGCCCATTCAATTTGACAATAACCTTTTCAATTGGTTTCAGGGAAGAGCATTGAATCACATTTATCTGGAATGTCTTTTGTATTAGCTCATCCTTAAACAAAGAGATGGGTGAATTCATCAGATGGCTATGTTAGTCAATATTTAGATTGGTATTCAGTTGAGGTGTGGTACTGTCTATCGCTCAAAGGCCTGGTGCCAGATACGATTGGCAGAAGCCATTTCAATAACTTGTTTGGATCCAGCTTGTAAAAATACTAACTGAAAGTTCCGAATATACTGGGGCATGACACAGGGGAGTGTCGCTTTTCTTATTTTGTGGGTTACAAAATGAAAACCATTTATTTTCTTTAATGTAGCTCGATGTCCACCAGGTACCATCTGAGAGACTATGGGCAGGATTCTCGGTTCCGCCGCACCCGTTTTCTGGTGCAGCATGCCCCCTCCGGGTGCGGGTTCCTCCGCCCCGGCAGCCGGCCAATGGGGTTTCCCATTGTGGGCACTGCCACGCTGTCGATAAACCCCCGGGCGTGAGTGTGCTGCCGGCAAAATGGAGGATTCCGCCGACGGAGAATCCAGCCCTATGTTCCCCCTCCGGAGCTGAATTGCACCTGATTTGCACTCCAGGAAGCGATTCCCAACCCTTAGCCATGTAAATGTATGCCTGGCGAGGATTGCGTGGGATTTTCAAGGGATCGCTCTTCTGGGGGGGGGGGGGGGGGGGCTTCTGGACAGGGGTCTCTATTCTTTTCTGGGAGTTCTCTTTATTTTGCGGAGCCTCTGGGGTGGTCTCTTTATTTGGTAGGTCTTTGGTGAGGGGGGTCTGATGGGGGTGGGGTAGGCAGGTCTTGCATTGTGGGGGGAGAGTTGTCCTCAGATGGACTTTGGAGGGGGAGGGGAATTCCCTGAAAGTGGTATCCACTTGGCCCACCACGAGGTCCACCGTGTCAGGGCCACGCTTGTCAGGACCAGTAGTAATTTTCGCCCGTGTAATTCTCGGCCCAGAGGAGTGGAGAATCTCATGGGACCGGAGAATATGATGGCTGGCCTGTTAAGTGGATGCAAATGGGTCATTGAGACCCCACTGGCAGGGGGTGTGAACCTCAATCCCGCACCAGCGGGGAACCGGAGCTTCAGAAACTGATCGGCGCCTTGTGCCGATCCCGTTTTCTTCACAAAGTTGGATTTCCCGACTCATCGGTGACTCCACTACCGGCAGCGCCAGGCGGAGAATCCAGCCCCAGATCTCCACTGAATTCCTTCAGATGAAGATGTTTCATTATAATGAAGGTTGTGAGGTTGTACAGAATTGTGAGATTCATATTTAAATACAGGAAATGAGGGAGATTACCTGCCATCTCTGAAACACTTACGTTCCTAACATTAAATACCAGCTCGTACATGTGAGTGTCGGAAAAAATGGGACCACTGTGAAATTTCACAGAGAGAAGCAAAGGTGCTTGTTTCTACAAAGAATGGAATCAAAATCCAACTGACTGACACCTGTTGATGATTTAAGAGAAAATTCACAGCACCTCACAGGGCCAGGCACCCATGTTCAATTCCGGCCTTAGGTCACTGTCTGTATGGAGTTTGCACGTTCTCCCCGTGTCTGCATGGGTTTCCTCTGGGTGCTCCGGTTTCCTCCCATAGTCCAAAGATGTGCAGGGTAGGTAGAATGGCCATGATAAATTGCCCTTTAATGTCCAGCGATGTACAGGTTAAGCTATGGGGTTGCAAGGATAGGGTGGGTGGACTTGAGTGCTGATTTGAAGGGTCGGTGCAGACCCGATGGGCTGAATGGCATCCTTATGCGCTGTCGGGATTCTATGCAATAATACATCCATCATGCCACCTGTTAGAAAGTGACTTACAGAGCAGAACTTTGACAAAGAGTCATCCAGGCTTGAAACGTTAGCTCTATTCTCTCCCCACAGATGCTGAGTTTGTCCATCATTTTCAGTTTTTGTTTCAGATTCCAGCACCGCAGTTATTTTCATTTTATCTGGAAAACCTCCCTTTCCAATCGAAATCTCCTTGAGCTGAAGAAATTAGTGCTGAAAATAATGGAATAAATTACTTCAGAGAATTAATTGGTTAAGAATTTCTTGTAGCTGGAAACACTTGGAGGAAAGTAGAAGTTGTGGCAGAAGTTGTGAATGCGTTTGAATGGTGCTGAGAAAGACAATGACCCAGACCGTGCTTCTATGGTGAGACTGATGATGTACACTGTACATTTTCACATCTGGTGTTCCCATCTTGCTGCCTGCAATATTCTCCTGCATTTCGAAGTAGGAGTAGCCACTGTGAGCTTAGCGAAGAATCGGAAAGGGTACAACGCACTGATCTTTGCACTCCTTCGACCACCCCTGATACCTTCAGTTAAAGCTGACTTGTTGATGCACACACAGCAACATGCAATTATTGAATTGTCTATTTTGGAGCTGCAGTCATACTTCAGAAAGCAGCTAGTTAAGCAAATGTGTGAAATAGCAGATCAGCAACAATAGGTACTTATTAAAGAAAATGGTTGGTTAAAAAGGCAACGCAATGCTTAGACATAGATATAGAATTTACAGTGCAGAAGGAGGCCATTCGGCCCATCAAGTCTGCACTGGCCCTTACAAAGAGCACCCTACAGAAGCCCACATATCTACTCTATCCCCGTAACCCAGTTACCCCCCACTTAACATTTTTTTTTAACACTGAGGGCAATTTAGCATGGCCAATCCAGCTAACCTGCACATCTTTGGACTGTGGGAGGAAACCGGAGCCCCCTGAGGAAACCCACACAGACACAGGGAGAACATGCAGACTCCGCACAGAAAGTGACCCAAGCCAGGAATCGAACCTGGGACCCTGGAGTTGTGAAGCAACTGTACTAACCACTATGCTACCATGCTGCCCAAATGAATATGCCTTATGTCTTAATCAACATGCACATTACCTCATCATATCACAAGCAGCAAACACGCAATATCCCAATTAGCATGCAATTCAAATGTAATCAGAGAATGCATTCAAAGTCAATTAATCAGCCGAATGCTAGGTCCTCAGTAGCATTATTTTTAAATCTAAATGTCAGCAGTCTGAACACAGGATTAAATGCAGGAAGATGACGACTGCCATTGATTGTGATAATTACCTTCCAACTGATTTCAGCAAAGGCAATAACAGAGTGCTGTGAGTATCCGAGGATAATATGGAGTGGAAAATGAGAACTTGCATTTATATAGCATCTTTCACTCCTTCAGACTATTCCAAAATATCTTACATCCAATGGAGGGAAAGGTGACAGCTAATTCACACTCACTTTTCCACAAACAATAATGAGTCAAAATATAGGGTTATCTAATTGTGGTTTGTGGGACCCTGTGGTGTGCAAATTGGCTGCTGTCTTTCCCTAATGTGACTACAGGCGGTGGTGTATTGTCACTGGGCTAGTAACCCAGAAGCCCAGGGCAATTCTCAGGGGGACCTGGGTTCAAATCCCATCATGGCAGTTGGTGAAATTTGGATTCCGTAAAAAAAACTTGATTAAAAGTTTAAATGATTGCCGTAAAAACCCATCTTTTTCACTAATACACTTTTGGGAGGAAAACCCTTTACTGGTCTGGCCTACATGTGACTCCGAACTCACAATGATGTGGTTGACGCTTGTATGCCCTCTGAAATGGCCCAGCAAGCTACTCAGTTCAAGGCAATTAGGGATGGGCAATAAATGCCAGCCCAGCCAGTGGAGACCAAATGAATGAATAGGGGAAGAAAAAGACTACTGCTCCATAATTGCATGTTTCATTTACACCATTGTGGAGTTTATTCACCGTCGATGTACCATTTACTGTGATTTCTAGGGCAGTATTTTGTGGAAATTAAAAAAAATATCCAATTACAACCATGACAGAAAAGGCAATAAAACTAGCGCAAAACATGGGAATAATCCGAAACACTTTGGCCTGTCCCTTTCCTCTCTTACCTCAAGTTGTGAGGCTGATAAAGACAAGGAGAGATATTGGTACCTGTTTAAGGCTTGGTGATGCTTAATTAAAGCTTTTGTTAATGAGTTTTCAGAGAAAATGCAGTTTTTTATTTGCATCAATTCAAATTAAATTCCTGGGAGTTATTCAATGGCAGAAGTGACCACACTTCAGAAAAGCATCTAATCAGTGGTGAGAATTTTGTTGCCATTTTTACAGCAGTCTCAGTAACGTGGTTGAATTGTTGGTGGAATTTAGGCTGCTGGAGGGCGTAGGTTCCGCTGGGGCATAAACACACACCCAGCCCATCCACTACCATTGGGCATTCAAACAGGCGACTGAACTAAGCTCACTGACGTCAGTGCTGGACTCAGATACAAAGACACCACTGATTAAAGATGCACGGCAAAAGTCCATCCTCTCTCTTGGGAACTCAAAAATCTAAAAGGCCTGGAGGGAATCCAGAAGGGAGCCAGAAACAACCAAAATATTAATACCAATAACCCAAGTAAATAATTCTAAGTTTTTCCTCTCAAGCGGCTGACCTCAGCTGGTAGTTTATTTTCTTTCTGGTTGCAAAAAATAATGAGCAAGCATTTTGGTTTCAATTCTATTAATCTTTAAATCAGTCCTTCAAAACGGGCCATTTCAGTTCCAAGTCTGTCTATCAGAATTTGCTGATCTGCTGATGTTTGGTCGAATTGGGTTGATTAAGTTGGTGTTTAATTCAATCCTACACAATGGATTTGCAAGGGAAAATTTTATATCAGTCTGCCTGCTAGAGACAGGAAAAATGAACTGTTACACTTACCACTTCATTCTATTCCTTTTTTAAAAAGTTTAAAGTCCCCAATTCTTTTTTTTCCAATTAACGGGCAATTTAGCATGGCCAATCCACCTAGCCTGCACATATTTGTGTTGTGGGGTGAGACCCACACAGGCACGGGGAGAACGTGTAAACCCCACACGGATAGTGACCCAGGGCCGTGATCGAACCCAGGTCCTCAGCACCGCGAGGTTGCAGTGCTAACCACTGCGCCACTGTGCCGCCCCTCATTTGTTCTCCTGTCGAGCTGACTGCTATTTGTCACAGGTTGTTGTAGCAGCCTCAATAACTGTCTCAATCTGGTTGGAGCCTCATTAAGTGAGACAAATCAGGATCCTATCATACTCATTGCAATTTTGTGGTACAAATGCGTACAGCGCCCAGATGCATGTTCGATTAATTTGTATGATGTTGTAAACATCCTGACTAGCAGTCGTTAAAGGGGCTACTAGAAGCCGTTGGTGGGGGCCAAGAAAAACAGCTATTGTTTGGTGGAGAGTGTAAGAGAGCAGAGTGTTGCATCCTGAGAGAGCGAGGGAGAGAGAGAGAGAGAGAGAGATTTGCCTGTCCTGCAACATGACTGTCACACTCATGGGCCTGCAGTTCATCACATTCACTAATTGAAGGGACAGCTTGCTATAAGAACTGAGTGATGCCGTGCACGTTCCTGTCCATGTGACCCACTAGTCCAAGTATCTGGTGCACCATCCTTTCCAAGGAAGGGCATATACTGTAGCCCAGAATCTGAGTGGCAGTCGTTTGAACTTTAATCAAGGCTGGTGTGAGGACCCTGATGCAGGCCCTGCTGGGGGTCACACACTCCACAGCAGATTGCACATTTGAAATGTCCAGTAATAGAAAATTAGACCTGCTAATAGCAGACACCTTCATACTTTTAGACACACTGCTTTCGATATACGGGTCTTCCAAAACATCATATCAGTGCAGTGACCTTGAAGCTTTTCTTTTTCCCGTGGTCAACCTCAAAGGTTGGTTTCTCTGCCCGGCTTGCCAGAGTAAGGAGAGGATCACCTTTTGGGCATCCTTCTCCCAGGTAATCCCAGTCACCAGTTCTTACACCTTATCATTCGCGTCGGGCAGGTCCTTCTAAAGAGCCATCTATTGGAAGGTCAATTGCTGTGCTGCTGCCTGAGAGGGATATATAGGGGCTGGTTTAGCTCACTGGGCTAAATCGCTGGCTTTTAAAGCAGATCAAGGCAGGCCAACAGCACAGTTCGATTCCTGTACCAGCCTCCCCGGACAGGCGCCGGAATGTGGCGACTAGGGGCTTTTCACAGTAACTTCATTGAAGCCTACTCGTGACAATATGTGTTTTCTATTTAGGGGCTAGTTTAGCTCACTGAGCTAAATCGCTGGCTTTTAAAGCAGACCAAGGCAGGCCAGCAGCACGGTTCGATTCCTGTACCAGCCTCCCCGGACAGACGCCGGAATGTGGCGACTAGGGGCTTTTCACAGTAACTTCATTGAAGCCTACTCGTGACAATACGCGATTTTCATTTTCATTTCATATGGTTACCATGATGGTGCTTCTTCAGCAGGAAGGGCCTGTTCTTCTTAAAGGGGGACATTTTAGGAGCGTCTTGAGGAAGCTCTTACCGCTGAGAAGGGCAAAGAAACATAGGCCGGAACCTTCCCAAAAAAGCACAGCGTGTTGACTCAGGTGAGAAAACCAGTGTGAAGCTCGCAGACTGCACAGTCAGCTTTCCTCACCGTATTAGACAGAACTCTGCAGTTTAAAAGGGGAAGTGTGATTCACACAGTCAGCTGGAGGGACGGGACCTAAAAAGTCGGCAACGCCGGGAATCCCGAGATCAGGGTGCAGTTTTAAAAGGCAGCACGTTCACCAATTTAAATAAAAGCCCCCAGATATTGAACCCCTCCCCCCCGCCATGATCATTGAGACACCCCACCCAGACGAGGAAACCAGCCCAGAAAAGGGCAATGCCCCCACCCCTCCATGGATAAGGGGAACCCAGGCAAAGGGGCTCCATAGAGGACCTCCTTGCAGTGCCTCCTTTTTTGAAAACCTGCAGTGATTCTCCGGTTGGGCGGTAGTTAGGCAAGGGCGGATGTAGCAGTGTCAAGCCCGGTAATGCGATGTTAATTTATGCAAATCAGGCTCACAGCCCTTCATGGGCATGAACCTGATGATGTCACCAGTAGGGGCAGGGAAAATCTTATTCTGAAATCTCGGTGGCACAAATTCCAATTTTGTTCTTGAGAAAGTTCTAGCGACTACTAGGCGATTTGCGCCTGCGACCAATGGGGCTGTTAGATCACGGCCATAATGTTTGGAGGTTCCATATTATTCCAATGATATATTATTCTGTATTATTCTAATTCTATATTAGTCTGGTACTGTATCCTAAAACCAGCCCACCAGAGCACAGAGTCCAAAGTACATGATGCTATCCTTTGACTGGAGCCAAAGCAAAATGATTGCAACAACTGTCCCAAAGTCAGGCGTGTGCTCCACTTGCCTGGCTGAGTGCAACTCCAATAATATTCAAGAAGCTCAACACCCTCCGGGTCAAAACAGCTAGGCGAGATTGCTACCTTTATTGCAAATCCCTCCACCACTGACGCGCAGCATCAGCAGTGTGTAGCATCTACAAGGTGCTCTGCAGGAACTCACCAAGGGTCCTTGGACAGCACATCTATGACTGACACCATCTAGAAGGTCAAGGGCAGCAGATACCTGGGAATACAACCAGCTGGATGTTCTCCTTTAAGTCACTCACCACCCTGACTTGGAAAGCTATCGCCGTTCGTTCACTGTCAAAATCCTGGAACTCCCTCCCCAACAGCACAGTGGGTGTACCTACACCTCAGGGACTGCAGCAGTTCAAGAAGGAAGCTCACCACCACCTTCTCAAAATGTTGGCCCAGCCAGCGACGCCCACATCCCGTAATTGAATTTTTTAAAATCTTCAATTATGCTGAGATAAGAATACTTGCAGGTTGCAGGTGCAAAATGTATCTATGAACAAATTATAACAATCCCGTTTCTGAAAGAGATTTTGGGCCAGATTCTCCGATTCTGAGGCTAAGTGCAGAGGAACCGTGGAGTTATATGTGGAAACAGTCGGCGGTGCCCCCTCACCCATGCTGCAACTGGTGAGGGGCTAGCAGCCGTGCCACATATAACGCCCAGCCTCCACGAAATAAACGGCCGGAGAATTGCCGTTCAAGAATGATGGTGCAAAACATGCCCCCCTGCTTTTCTTTTTAACTAGGTGTTCCGTGGCGCACATGCGCAAGGCGACTATCTGCAGCAGTCGCCTCATACAATATGACGGCAGCCGTGCGAGGTCCCGACCTGCCAAACAGTGTCCCCCTGGACACCCCCTGGCCACCCCCCCACCAGTGTCTCCAGCCCTGGCCGAAGGCCCCCTGGCCACCAGCACGGCTCCCTCCCAACTGCGGCGGCGTTGTACACATCAGGTGAGGGCCGTCAGCGATGTCCTGAGGCCGCCCCCGATTCCGTCGTAAAAATGGATTCTTCGCCCAATCGCGATTACACAATCGGTGTCGGAAAACGGAGAATCTCGCCCTCTTTACTTAAAAGAATTGTTAAATTTGCGATCTCTACTCATATGCAACATTAAGTGCATTTCATCAGATACCCAAGGATATGCACTGTGTCTTTAAGGAATAATCAGCTCCAGATTGCACATACATTAACCATTCCAAAGATCAAATGTTAGGTTGGACAAGTAACAGATAGAAGAACATTAAATGACCCTGAGCAGCAATTAATCTATCAGAACTCCTCACTTGAATAAAAAGACTGATAACATATGTTCAATGAGCAATTATTTGCAATTTACTGTCGAAACCAATGTCTGCTGCAACAAAACATGTTACCAATGTCATTCTTTAACTGTTACATTTCTGTATTCCATTAAATGTTATTGAACCTGAAAGATATGGCTGTATACATTATCCAATTGTAAGTAAAACACATGGCTGTGTGAGGAAACTGACACTTAGGGCTAGAAATTGGAATGCGTTCCACCTATTGATCGGGTGCGACAGCAGTGGCAAGTGACTGTCTGATCGGCCTCTTGTAGCTCACTCCAATCCCCTCTCTCTGGGCCTGAGGGCTGCTGTCAGAGGGGGTAGGCAGCCCGGCACTAATCTATTTGCTTGGGAGAGCTGTCTGTGGAGGTGCAGCTCAAATGCCTATCTCCATCAATCCCCGTGCCTCTGCACTCAGTCGCACACCAGAGAGATTTGTCGGGCTATGTTCTTTCAGTAACACAAACAGGGAACTAATTCAACTGAATTACCAAAGAAATTGAAAATTCCCACAATTATTGTTTGAGGCTCTCTGGCTAAACTTGTGACTTCTTTGTTTGCATTGGTGACAAATTAACTGGGCTCAGTTTGAGTTTCCAGTTCAGTTCAGCTCTTGAAACTAATCTATTGAACACGAAAGGTATATAAAACAGCAGAAACTGTCAAGCTTGAAAACAAGTATAATCCTAGCTCAGCTCTTCAAGGATTTCTGATGAGGACATTGAAAGGCTGATATGGATGGCACAATCACTGCATAAAATGTAGCCAGTTCTACCTGAAGATTGCATTCAGTGCCCAGATTTTCACTGTTAGGTATCCCATGTGTAAAATCAACAAAGCTAATGGAACATTGAAGGGGGTGCGGTTGGATCACAAAGTACGTGGGGGAGATCTTCCGGCCCCCTTCGCCGCGGACCCAAATCCCGTTATGGCCGCTAACTCTCACGAGAGAGCCAAAATGGAATTTGTGATGGGTGGATCTCAGAATATGGTCCCCCCCCCCGGGCACTGCCAAGTTTCTAATGATGATGTATCTGGGGGGGGCGAGATGGGGAGTGGTGTCCTGATATCCCTGGGATATCTGAGGGTGCCTGTCTCTTTAAAAAGGCACCCCGATCTCTGTGCAACCGAGCTTGCTGGCGCTTTAAGGTCCCACCCCACAAGAATGATGGTGCAAAACATGCCCCCCTGCTTTTTTTTTTGACTAGGAGAGATATGGAGAGAAAACCTGGCTGTTTCTCTGGGGCCGAAACATGTTGGTTTTCAGTCAGAACCTGACATGTTTTCATTTTTTGGTAATATTCCATTCAGTAAGTGATGCTTCTAATACAGAGGGCATAAGTCACACTTCTTGTTCCAGTTTTGGTTGAGTTTTACCTCAGTAAAACTGTTTTAGCCTTGGGGGGGGGTACAGTGCACATTCACCAGAATGATACCGGTATTTAACAGCTTAGGAGGTCTTGCAGCACAGTGAGCCAGAAGCTTTGGGTTCGAAGCCCATCCCAGGATTTCATAGAATCATGGAATTTACAGTGCAGAAGGAGGCCATTCGGCCCATCGAGTCTGCACCGGCTCTTGGAAAGAGCACCCTACCCAAGGTCAACACCTTCTACCCTATCCCCATAACCCAGTAACCCCACCCAACACCAAGGACAATTTTGAACACTAAGGGCAATTTAGCATGGCCAATCCACCTAACCTGCACATCTTTGGACTGTGGAAGGAAACCGGAGCACCCGGAGGAAACCCACGCGCACACGGGGAGGATGTGCAGACTCTGCACAGACAGTGACCCAAGCCGGAATTGAACCTGGGACCCTGGAGCTGTGAAGCAATTGTGCTATCCACAATGCTACCGTGCTGACTTGATGGCCAAGGGAGCTGCGTTCGTAATGTGGGTTGTAATGTTGACACTCAACCTGCAAATCCTTCCAATGTGCCAATGGCTGGTGGTAAGAGCAGGAGAGACTCCTGGTTAGCCGTGCTTGATGCACAATGGTGCCCCTCAAGCCATAAGCCTCTTGCGACCTGTTACAGCAATAACTAACTATGGAAACAGATGAAAGTCTGCTTTGTGCATCACTAGTTGCAGGAAGAGATTCAGAATTCAAAGCTTCAAATTATGAGAACCATATTTATTACCTTGATTTGGTATGGAAGGCTGAATGGCGGTCTGATTGAGAGATTTAGAATGATATAAAAATTTGCTAGGATAGATACAGAGAAACTATTTCCTCTGCTGGGGAGTACACAACAGAC
This sequence comes from Scyliorhinus canicula, assembly GCF_902713615.1. NCBI lineage: Eukaryota > Metazoa > Chordata > Chondrichthyes > Carcharhiniformes > Scyliorhinidae > Scyliorhinus > Scyliorhinus canicula. The sequence continues at coordinate 20,642,224 of NC_052165.1, read as the reverse complement.
ACGATAAACTTTTATTTATCGCAGGCCATTTAGCAGTGAAATCAGAAAGCAAATTTTCACACACAGGGAGTCTGGATCTCACTCCCCAAACTGAATATGGATGCGAAGTGTGGTACTTTTAAAGGATAGGCTTGCAGACCATGAAGGCACAAATAAACAAGGGCTTTATTGGAAAGGGGTCTTCTCTGCAGGCTCTTAGGATAGATTGCCCATGCAAACGGCCTATGGCGTCATCAATGCGTCATGTGATCGGACTCTTAAAGTGACCTTGTTCCAACTAGGAACAAGTTGAATGACATTTTCAAGACTGAGATTGCTTGATTTTTGCTGGATCAAGGAATATGGGGCAAAACGGCTGGTTAATGGAGTTGAGGTACAGATCAAGCATAATCTAATTGCACGTTAAATGATTGATATAGCACACAGCAATATGTGCATATCCTTTTCTACATATTGAAGGCCCAATCCTGGACACTGTTACTTTGACCAGTGCATAATTTACTGAATTAGATTCTGCTGGCAGCACTGTAGAAACACTGGGGCCACAAAGTTGGTATTTTACACTCACCTTCTCACACTGTTGAACTCAGAGGCAAGCAAAATGGTGGATTGCTTTGCCCCTGGCCTCCTAGGTTGCAATGAGATACAATGCACTCTGCTGATATTAAACCTGCCTACATTTCTAGATTCATGTCACTTAGCTAGGTTAGATCGTTTTCCAATTCAGTAAACAGGGCTCTAAACCTGGAGATTGAGATGGAAAGCACAAATATCACAGGCAGAAGGTACCTAGGTCCAATCTTTTTTTTTGCGCACTTAAAACAAAAAGGAATCACAGAATCTCAGAATCACAGAATTTACAATGCAGAAGGAGGCCATTCAGCCCATCGAATCTGCACCGGCCCTTGGAAAGAGCACCCTACCCAAGGTCAACACCTCTACCCTATCCCCATAACCCAGTAACCCCACCCCACCCAAGACACACACCACCACCTTATCTGCTTTATCCCCGAAACCCAACCTAACCTTTTTGGACACGAAGGGCAATCCACCTAACCTGCACATCTTTGGACTGTGGGAGGAAACCGGAGCACCCGGAGGAAATCCACGCACACACGGGAGAACATGCAGACTCCACACAGACAGTGCAGGAACATTAGCTCCCACAGCTATCACCAAAGCAGGACTGAAGAAAAAGACTAAAATCATATCCAAATGGTAACATGGGCTTATACAGAGGAGGCTATATTGTCCTACAGCATTAGGATTTCTGTGTTTTCACTTATCCACCTCTCACGATATTAAGGTATCTCTAGAAAATAGGTGGCATTGAAAAACCACCAGAGTCTTGCTCCTTGTTCTTCTGTTGTATGGTCATGAACTCAGTGCTCGCTGGGTACAAAGCATTCAGCTCTATAATCTTCTCCACTAGAGGCTGCAGTATGAAGATGTGTCTCCATGACAGCAGAGTTGCTTGGAGACAGAGAGAAAAAAGGAAAGCAATTTAAAGCAAACAATGATACATTCAATTTGGAAAACCCACATCAGGCAGTGTTTGGAGTATTTAAAACTAATCTAAAAGGAACATTCTGTGCATTGTGCACTGCACTTTAAAATTATTGTTATTTTTAAACTTATGAAAGGGAAGCTTGAAAATATTTTTGAAGTCAGTCGGAATCTGGGCATGAAACCGGTTTGCAGCGTGTCCTTTATTTAACGAATGAAAATCTTAAATATCACATAGCTTCCAATGCATTTTATTGGAGCCATCAAATCTGTCCCCCTCATAGGCATGTTAGTTATTGATAAATATATGTTACTTTTCAAAGCAAAGTAAATAAGAACACATTCATTATTTTTTTATTTATGTTGTCTGTAAGAATCTTGAAGAATAACTGAGTACCATCAATGTGCCTTTCTGAATAATGTCCATAGATAATAAACGTTACAAAATAAGCAATAATCAACACTTGAATACGTGTGGGAAATGTGAGATGACAATGATGTTGCTGTATTGCCACAATGTCACATTCCTGCAGTACATTGTATTTGAGTTATTGTCATTCAACTGGAAGTTCATTTCAAATCTTGAAAGAATCCATAAAGTAAATAAAATGGAACATTCGGGCACAGGTAGGATGGTTACAATAAGAAGGGATCACACAGTCGAGGGAGGAGGTCATTTCTTTTGCTGGGTTAACAGCTGCAAAAAGGCAGACCAGGTAATGGAGCTGACAGTGTCCCAGACATGAACTTTCTTTACCATTCCTACTGATTCCTATCTGGACGAAGGGTACCCTTATGAACACATTGTGATGGAACACTGTCAAGCATCTCTGTTACACTCACAAGCACCTGGTAGAAATTTAGTTCAGTTCTCCAAGCAATGAAAACGCTCCTCTTTACTTTGATTTATTCCCATCATTACAGCTACAATTAAAAGAAAATGAAAACATTTTTACTAGTGATGCAACAACGCAAAGGGAATTGTTGCAATTGAATTTGACAGCAGCTGACCCTCCAACCCTCCTAACCCGAACTCTTCATATTTGACAGATTTTAACTAGATTTATGTTCTGTTAAACCTTAACTTAATAAGGGGTAAAAATCCAGTCTCCTGCCTAGAACTAATATTTCTTAATAAGTGAGTGAAGCAAGCTTTTTGGAGATTATGGTTTAGCGACTGCATGGGATTCACTTAGCTGAGCTTGAAGCATTTTATCTTTAATGGGCCCAGGTCAGAAAAAAACCCATCATGATGGAATTGTATCACCCGCTTGGAATCTTGGAAAAATGGTGGGAATAGTATTTATTAATATGAAGGGCTGAGTTTAGTGGCAGCTCATTGGCCTAGAGGTAGCCTTCCGTGCTCCACCAACCATGACATGCTGTTGCTCACTAAACTAGATAAGAATAGGAGTTCCGCCCTCAGTTAGAGGAGGTTTTGCAGTCGAGAGCTGCTGGTCAGTCTGGAGTCCCGACAGTGCCAGAGCTTGGTTGTGCACGCTGCCGGGACAGCAAGGAAGGAGCAGAAAGAATGGCCATGGCTGCTGGAGATGGGTAGGTCCCGGGTCTTCAGGGCATGGAGGGATCTGTACTCACCTCCACACCCCTCTTACTCCTCATGCCAGCCTGTGCCCCTGTACCAACCCCCTTGGTCCCTCATAACACCCGTGGTCCCTCAAAACCTACTGTACTCACTTCTTTGGCCGACCTGTGCCCAAGTACCATCCCTTCATGGGTCTTTATGGTCTATTTGCCAACTTTAGTGCCAACCCATGCCTCCCATTCACCACCCTTTGGCCTTCCACCTACAGTGACAATTCACACAGTATTCAACATGTGTAGACCTCAGGACCCATGTGGAGATAAGGTGAGATAAAGAAAGATCTATAAAATAACGTTCCAAGCGGCTATTGCAGAATTCACTATATTGATAAAAACCCACTGACTGCATGCGCATTCATTCAACTACATAAAGCCTTATAAAACAAAATATTTTGTTCAAGTGCACAACCCTTTATAAAAACAAACATTAATATTTAGGGCCTTTTTGAAAGAATCCAGAACCACTTGTAGTTGCCCATCAAACTGTGAAAGAGCAGGGATCCTAGTGTGGTAAAGAATGGTCGTGACATGAGTTACGCTGCACTAATCCATTAAATCCATTAGGTTTATGCCAACAGACAAAGTGAAATAGCAAGCAATGGTCTCCTATTCAACATTCCAGACAATGTTTCCAAAGATTTATAAGGTAGGATTTTGAATGTCTTGCCATATTTCCAGCTGCCTTTGGAAGGTGTTTTTAAGAAGTTCCTTTGACAATTGATTTTGAAAGATCTGTTTGCATTTCTAATAAGCTTAACAGTTAATGAGTTTATGCATTACTGATCTAATTTATGGCTAGTTCTAACAATTCTAAAGAGAATTTGACTCCCGTGAAGGACACCTGACTTCTCCCAAAGGACAGCTAACCTCCCCAAAGCTATCCCAGCAGCAGATCCAAAGGGCTATTCAAACAAATGCACGAGGTACAGCCCTGCTATGACCAGGTCTACTCTATGTACTTCAGATACCCATTCTTTGGATACTGAAATGCAACTTCCGCGGTGACAGCTGATGAACTACAAGGTCAGCTGCCTCTGTGAATTGTGAACATGCATCAAACACGAACTAACCCAATTCCGCCACCGCAAAAATGGAAATTGTAGTGTTCGGAGGCAGGACGTACGATGTTCGGGCACTTGTTCCATGTTCGCCATGACGGAGAGGCTCTCTGTCATGATTAAAACCTAGACCGAAGTCTTAGCTTATCTCAGTGGCAGCAGTTACACCTCTGAGTCAGAAAATGATGGACTGAAGTCCCTCAGACATAGGACCCTCTAATAATAGCTGCAGTTTTGATTTTCATACTTTAAAAAATTTCTTCACATCACAGAATGTGGACATCACTGGCTAGACCAGCATCCATTACCTTCTCCCCAATTGCCCTTGGGAAGGTGGTGGTGAGCTGCCTTCTTGAACTGCTGCAGTCCAAGTGATGTAGGTACACTCATAATGAATATCCCAAGGACTAACAAAAACTAAATATAGCTGCGCAATAAAAATGTCATTTTATAAGTTTGCACATTCAGATGCCTGCCCTCTGACAGTTTTAATTTATTTATGTTCCAGGCCCAAAGGATTTATCAGACAGAGTTGAGCCTTGCAACTTAGCTGATTTACAATAATCCCTGTTTTAGGGAACAGGTGGCGATGGAAAAATATTCTTCCAATAACAACACTGGATCAGTACTAATTGTTTTTTCTCAAATAATTGCATTTGTTTCAACCCCACTGGATCTCATGTAGTTTTGTCGGAGCAGTTGTGATTAGCACTGCTGCCTCACAGAGCCAGGGACCTGGGTTCGATTCTGGCCTTGGGTTACTGTCTGTGTGGAATTTGCACTTTCTCCCAATGTCTGTGTGGGTTTCCACCGTGTGCTCCAATTCCCTCCCACAGTCCAAAGATGTGCGGATTAGGTGGGGTTCTGGGGTTTTGGGGAAAATGGCGGGGGAGTGGGCCTAGGTAGGGTGCTCTTTCGGAGGGTTGTTGCAGATTCGATAGGCCAAATGGCCTCCTTCTGAACTGTAGGAATTTTATTTGTACATGGAGTGTGAGTACCTCTAGCAAAACCTCTCTCCAATTTGCCCTTGAGAAGGTTAGCCGCCTTCCTGATCTGCTGTAGTCCACATGGTGAAGGTACACCTCCAGTGCTGTTAGGGAGGGAGACTCATGATTTTGGCGCAGCGACAATGAAGGTTTGACAATGTGAGCATTATTTTTACATGAGGCTTATTGCTTGCCCTCTGCAGAATGGTCACTTGGCAACCCGCCAGCTTTATAAATCATAGACTGGCTTTCTAAATCATACACAAACAGTCACCCTAGGCCAGAATTGAACCTGGGACCATGGAGCTATGAAGCAGCAGTGCTAACCATGTGCCACTGTGCTGCCCAAAAGGGCTGTCTCGCACACAAGGAGCCATCGTAACAAGGTGACAGTCGGTCTGCCATCCCTCAGGGGCAGAAAGTCCCCTGAGGGCTGCCAGGCAATCAAACATCATTCATCAATCTCCGATGGTATTTCACATAGTAAGTTAAAAATGAAGGCCCTGTATCGGTCCCTCCTGAATTGTTGGTTCATTCTTTGCATCATTTCTACTATTTCCATCTCCGTTTTTCTGCCACTTCTTGCCAACTCTTTCTTTTCTTTTTTAATCTATACTTCCTCTGCTCCTTTGCCTTTTCCTTCTTATGGCTGGAATTCAAGGGCAACAGAGATCTTCACTATCCCTTTTTTCCATCTCATCTGCTTTCCTTTCACTTTTCCCTTTTGACCAGCAACTCATTCCCTTCTTTTCTTCTTTGAAGCAACTGCTCAAATCCTATATTCTCTACCTCTCCTCGTTCCCGTGTCATTTACCTCACTTATAACCCTCCATCCATCCATCTAACCACTCCCTACTTTTCCATTTATTCATCCACAAGTAGTACTACGGGCAGGATCCTCCGACCCCGCGCCGGGTCGGAGAATCGCCACGGGCCGCGGTAATTGCACCCCGCCGCCCCGAAGCCCGCACGCGGTTCTCCACAGAGCGAAGAATCGGCACCATTGGGCCTGGCTGGTGTACTGCCGATCACGCACTGCCCGCCGATTCTCCGGCCCGCTTCAGCCGTAAGAAAAATGTAGAGCCCGCCGGCGCCGTTCTATATTTTATTGTGGTAACATTCCGACAGTCACAGGAATAAAAGAATCACAAGGCTCAGGGCCTCAATACATTTGACAGTCACATGAGCACATCAGTCACAAGGCACAGGGCCCGGCGCTGTTCTAACCTGCTCTGAGCCGGCGGGACCTCGGCGTTGAAGGGTCGGGTGGCGGCCTGTGGGGGGAGGGGGGGGAGTGGGGTCCGTCCCCGGGGGGGCCTCCGATGTGGCCTGGCCCGCGATAGGGGCCCACCGATCGGTGGCCCAGCCTCTGTGGCTGGGGGCCTCCTATTCTGCGCGCCGGCCCCTGTAGTCCTGCGCCATGTTTCGTCAGTGGCGGCGCATTGAAGGAGGCCACTGCACATGCGCACGTTGGCGTCGGCACCAGTGCGCATGTCCCCATTGGCGCTGGCGCAACCGCGCATGCGCGGGTCCCGCAGCGCACAGTTTGCGCTGGGATCGGCAGCTGGAGCGGCACGAACTGCTCCAGCACCGTGCTGGCCCCCTGTAGGGGCCAGAATTCATCCTGGGAGCAGCCCGTACATGCTGTTGTAAAACGCGACAGCGTTTACGCCGGCATGGACACTCTACCGCGGGATTGGTGAATCCTGCCCGACATTCCTGGACCAGGCCCCAGCAGTTGCTAAGGTGAAAACCACAATATTTGTTTTTAATTTGTAAGACTATGAGGAAAGAATATTTTGCTCCAGACGTGATTTCACACTCAAATAGAGATAAGGGGCTGGATTCTCTGCACCCCAACGCCGAAATCGTGACCGGCGCCAGGGCGGAGAATCCACTTCCAAGCACGGAATCGGGACCAACGCCGGTTCCCTGATTCTCCGGGCCCCAAAAAGCCACCTATCACCTACCTGCGGCCATTCCTGGAGGCCCGCTCTGCCATTCTCCGCCCCTGACCGGCTGAAGTCCCGACAGCTTGGACCACTCATGGTCCTGCCGTTTGGGATACTCGCGAGATGGCTGGGGACTAAATCTGCGGCCGCTATGGTCGGGGGCGTGCTGATCGGAGGGCAGAAGGGGCCACATAACGGGCCTGGGGTATTTTTGGGTGTGCGGTCAGGGTCGGGCGCGCAGCCGAAGGGAGGCACTATTTGAGAGATCCAGCTCCGTGGTCTGAGTCTGCCATGGAGCACGTTGCGGCTGCTGGAGACCGCCGCCGTGCGCATGCATGGCCTCTGACCAGGAAGAGCGGGGGGAAGGGGCCATATCTGCAGCTTCCTGGTGGGTCACTGCTAGCCCCCTGTAGGGCTATGAACATGTGGCCCTTTCACACCAGTTTTTCTGTCATGAAAGGCCACAGTTTTCAGAAAGGCATGTTAACATAGTCTCAAAAATTAAGATTCCAGCCCATGGTACATTTAAAGAAACTTTATTACTAACTTTAATATCATAAAGACAATAGCTTACAATTAGCAGTTAAAATGCTTAACAATGCAATGAAACCATATACCCTAACTGGCATCTTTATCTCCACTAAAACAACATCCATCTCAGATCAAAATGCAGTTTTAAATACAGTTAGCAGACATAGGAATACTTGTTCAACAGAGGTAAATTGGATAACCTGCTTTGAGAAAGAGATATCCTTCAGGACCCAGTTTGCAGATTCTTGACTGTCTCAAACTACTGTTTAACCTGTCTGCCTTTTTAGACTCTGCTCCTGTCCTGTTCACAGGCAAATCATTAACTCACTGTTTTGAGAGAAAACGTTCCTGTTCACAAACAGATCAAAACTCACTGTTTTGGGAGCTGGTCTGTCCACATTCAAATTTTTAACTGAATTGCAAAACTCAACACCTGTCTGCTTCAGCCCTATTTCTTCCCATTAAATACATAATTTTACGAAGCTGAACACAATGTTTCTAATTATCTAGTTCCCATGGAACCTCATTTATATTAACAAAATTCCATTGGCCCAACTTTTACAATGCTTTAATTGCACCTCTGTCTCCAAAGAGCCAGGATTTTTAAAAACATGGCTGCAGCAGTCACACACTAACCAAGGCTTTTAACCCTTACTGCACCAAGTACTAAATATAATAGAATATATATGGAATTCCTACATTTATAATAGTGTCAAAGGGCCAGATCCCCCTCATTTCCCACCTGATTCCCCACCTTCCGTATCTCTTATCCTCTCTTCCTATTCCTTCAATGAAGCATTGTTTGCTTTCAAAATTCAATCTGTATTTTAAAGAACACAAATTTAAACAGGGAAAAAGTCTTTCAGGAAAGGATTCCTCCCCTCCCCCTTCGACTTGAGTGGGCTTTGGGCTACTGGCCAGTGGAATACAATATCTGACGGTGCAATAGTCCTGATGAGATCCGATCCGTTTTGAGAGCAGGCCTCCAGGCAGGAAGAAGACAAATCCATTGGAGGGCCATTCATCTCACGAGGACAGCCTAAGTTATAATGTATCCCATGGTGGGAGACAGCTAATACCTTTCATATTGAAAAGATGCATCACAGCACACATTGTGGATTAATCGATACTGTAAGTGCATATAATGGGTTTGCAATGTAACCTGTAGACTGTGTATCACAATTAATATGTGAAAGATAGATTTGGCTCTTCCTCAGTTGAGACATGAGCTGCGCCGATGCAATATGACTCATTCAAATTTAATTTATTCTAATTGGCATGTTATAGATGAACGTGCACCGAAATAATGTCTTGGCAGAAAATGTACAGAAGAGCCGACATGATAGCTAAAGATTTTGTCGATAAGCCTGAAGGAGAGGAGAAATAAGAACCCCATTTCCGCTTCAAATGGATGCTCAAAGCTTCTGCTGATGTTGTGGCTTTAAGGCTGTTCTGAGTGATTTTTGCAGCTTTTTCCAGTGACTCAACAGAAGGTCAGATTTGGGATTATACTTTTTATTGGATTATCATTTTACAGTGATACCACACTAGAGTTGGAGGATCACACTTACTGGATAAAGGCTTGCATCTTGCTCGTTGCGCAATCGATGCATGCAACAGGAATTCCTCAAGGGTCCTCCCAATTCACCATCAAGATAACTCATAATAAAATAAATATTATTTCCCCAGAATTCGATACAATGTTTTAATTATGCAGACTTGTTAATCAGTAGAGTTTAATGAAGGGGTTCCCAAACTATGGGTCATGGCCACTCCCCAACTGGGGTCACGGTGTGTGATGTTGAGGTCGGGAGCTCCGAGGCAGCAATGGTGGGTGTGAAGCTGAATTGAATTTTGACAGTTTTGAGGTTCCTTTAAATGTTTGTTTTGTTTTTCTCTCAGTGGACATGTCTTAATCATCTATTCTGTGAGGCCTAATTGCAGCTACCACCAGGGCCTGTAAAAAGGTGCGTGTTCATTTTTTTTCAGGGCAAATGCTGCAGTTTTAGATAGCTCCTCAGTCCACTCCCCCCCCCCCCCCCCCCCCCCACCCACCCATGGTTAACAAATATTCTCCGATCATTAAACAAGCCTCAATCTCCCCAACTCCCCCTCCTCAACAAACCCTGCCTCTCCCCACTCAGTGACTCCCCAGCCATCCCCCACCACCTTCCCTTTGACCACTTCCAGTCAATCACACACCTTGCTCACCCCCCTCCCCTCACCGCCCCATCTGGGGAGAGAGCGAAGGAGCCACCCTGTACTGTCCCTGACCATCCAGAGGCCTCCAGTGGCCTACGAGGCCCCCCCCCCCCGGGTGCATTCCATCTGGTCAAAGTTCGAATGGACCAGTATTGAATGGCTCCCAGCTGAGGCCTCCCTGCGGAGGCTGATAGATTGCATGAGGCAGGTAGATCCTGGGTAAGTACACTTGAGGTGGTTTAAAACTGACTTAAGCATGCGTGGCCTGGTGCCGCCCATCTGGGTGGTATTCTGGTGGTGCCGACTCGCGAGACTTGGGTAGATCCCCCAGGGCGTTGCGGTTGCCAGAAAGCCCCGCTGGAGGCCTCACCTGGCAACTATCACCCAAGCCATGCTCCCGGTCAGTAGTTCGCTTAATAACTGCGTAACTGTTAACTGGAAAGCTATTTCTTTGTTGCTAATGTAGTTAACCCTGTGTTCAAATTAAAGTTTGTTTGTAAATAAAAAATACCTACTGATCTGGGTTATCACTCTGGTGGTACAGCAACATTTCCTCACACTTTTACAAATTGCAAATAGTCTGGTTCTTATCCGGGATCCGGACACCATTCATAAGACTGCTGTGTATTGGAACTTCAATATAAAGGAACATTGAATTAATTACAGGAACCCAAAGAGCAAAGCACACATTCTTGGCATGAAGATAATGTAAACGTATAATAGGATCTATAGGTATTCCTTTATCTCAGTGTCAATGTTTCCATTATCAGTCTGAGTGGATAATTTTCGATGTTTAGGGATTGAACATCCGCGGAGTGGCCAATCATAGTTAGATTGTCACTCTGCTCCTACTTTTTACCTTGAAATCTTTCCGATTTGATTCAGGCCGGGTGAGAACAATCCAGGGTGAAGCGCTCTTGAGGCTTCTGTTGAGCGCTGCACAATCAGGTGCCAGGAGGCCGCGTCCCATTTTAACATCACCAGCTGCTGTGAATCAGATGATTTTAAATGTCCAACTACTTTCAGGCCATGTGGAATATAGCTTTATAACTGGTTAGAATTGGGGAGTGGAACACTAAGTGGGTGGAAAGGGACAGTCTGGGGATTTGGGTGAAGGGCAGTTGACAGTCAGGGGAGGGCGGGCCGGACAGTCAGAGGAAACGTTCAGCCATTCAATGGGGCTGGAAGGGTTCGAACAATGGAGTAGTTGTCAAGTTAAGACTGGGAGGGAGCTGGGGAGGGCGGGGGATTCCTCTGCCGGTTTGGGGGTGAAGTCCCATGGGGGGAATGGACGGAAGGTGGGGGATGGGTAGTTAGGGCAGGTGGGGGGACAAAATTCCATGGGGGCAGGGTTTGTTGAGGGCTGGGCTGAGTTTAGAGAGGGTTACATGGGGAGGTCAGTTTTGGTCGATACAATAGTTACCCAGAAACCAGAAATGATTTTAATTCTCCAAACATTTTCTGGGTGAATGTTCATGTCAGACAGTCAGAGCCATCCAAAGTTTGCGATTGAAATCCAATTTCCGATGGCTCCCAGTGCAAGGTAATTATCCATTGGAAGTTTGCATTTCCTTTCTTGAGGAGAGACGTTGTTGATTCCCCAACAAAATTGTGGAGTCCCCCACAGATACATAGATACACTGCCCTGGAGGCCCGGAAGTTATGGCCTAAATTTATCAATGAATCTTTTAAGACAACTGATTTGAGCAAGGCTACTCTGCTCAGAGAGACTACCAGATGGAATCCTGCAGAGGTTAAAGCATTAGCACAAATAATGTGTTAAACTTTAATTGAGCTATTTCTTTCGATTCAAACTTCAATTACACAGAATTCTGAAGGAGGTTTGAAGTAAAAACATTATTGTAATTATACAGAACTTTAAAGAGGCAATGAGCCATCAAGAAAATTAAGCTTGCGAATAACTACAGAGGATGGCCATGAAGCAAGAAATAAAGAAGCATTATCAAACTATAAATGTAAAACAAAAGAAAGCTGAGAAATACTGCACGCTTATCCTAAGCGTATAATATTGTTAAGTGTATAAAGATGCGTGAAACCATTTATATTTTTACCAGTTACAGTTTTTAACCATCACTCCATTCCTACCTTTAATATTTATAACCTATGGAATTATGGAGCCAGTTGCTGTCACCTAAAATAAAATGATACCGGTCTAATCAATCCGGAGAATCCCTGCAGTGCAGAAGGAGGCCATTCAGCCCATCGAGTCTGCAGTGACCCTACAAAGAGCACCCTACCTAGGTCCACTCCCCTGCCCCACCTAACCTACACATCTTTGGACTGTGGGAGAAAACCGGAGCACCCGGAGGAAACCCACGCAGACAAGTGTTCGCCCAAGGCCGGAATCGAACCCGGGTCCCTGGCGCTGTTAGGCGCTGTAGGAAATAGACTTACACCAATTCTCTGAGGTACCTATCTAATTGCCAGATTTTTAATTGGTGAGGTAATCAAGGATGATGGGGGTAAGGTGGGAAAGTGGAGATGAGAATTATTACATCAGATCAATCATAATGTTACTGAATGGTGGGACAGATCCGATGGGCTAAATAGCGTACTTCGGCTTCTATGTCTTCTGGTCTAATAAGTATGATCAAACTAGTTTGTGATTTGTGTCATATTTGACACCAAGACAAGCTTCCAACTATATTTGCACCATCACTAAGACGGCAAATTTTGACCTCTGTTACATCACCAAACTTCACTCCTGTCTCAGCTCTACTGCTGCTGAAACCCTAAACTTGACCATTCCAATACAAATCCTGGCTGGTCTCCCTCACACTACCCTTGTCATTCAAATCTTTGCCTCAACTTGCACCAAGTCCATTCACCTATCACCCCTCTGCTCACTGACTTATACTGGCTGCCGGTCAAGCAGCGTCTTGATTTTAAAATTCTCATCCTTGTATTCAAGTTCCTACATGATTTCTCTCCCTTCCCCATATCGGTGACCTTCTCTAGCAGCATATACCTCCAAGATATTTGTATGCATCTAATTCTGGCAACTTGAGCATTGATGATTTCAATGGCTCCATTGTCAGTGGTCACATCTGTCATAACCTCGGCCCTAAGCCCTGGAATTCCCTTCCTACACCTCTCTACATTACTTCTATCCTTTAAGACACTCCATAAAACCTACTCTTTGATCAAGCTTCTAGTTATCTGACCTAATATCTTCTTATTTGGCTCAGTGTCATGTGAAGAACCTTGGCACCTTTTATTCAATGCACTATATAAATGTAAGTTGTTGTTGTACACTATCGTGAGGTGCAAGAAAAGAGATCAGGTTTATGTTTTCACGTGGTAGCAGGGACACTTGATTCTGACTTGCATACAGTGGTTGTAAATTATGTTAATGTAACTGGATGGATCTCATTTACAGCTGTGTCGTCTGTTGAAAAGAAACAGGAAGGAGGTGAGAGATTCAGAATCTGTTCAAATTGGCAGGATGATGGCCTGAGGCTGTAAAATCTGAAGGTTGCTAATGACTTGTGGGGGGGGGGGGGGGGGCACGTGTGGAAGCAGCTCCCTGAAAGTGTTTCGCAATTGCTAGGTGTATTTAATGATGCAACCTTGCCACAGTTCCAAAAAGCTGACTGCTTCTCAGTGAGCTGCATAATATCGCTGTGTTGTTTATTGTCATCACTGGTGCACTGCAAGGGAAATGCACAGAATGGAAGTGTGGCTAATCCCCGAGCATGCATTTAAAAAAAAAATGCATTTTTGTACTTTTCGCAGAGCTTTATTGGAAAAGTAATGGAGCAAATACATTTGCAAAATGCCCTGATATAATGGAGGATAAGATCTGGAAACAGAACAGGGTTCGTTACATGTATCATCAATCAGAGGCCCACTATAAGGACAAGAGAAAATAGTTTCCAAGGGATTCATAGATGAGCAGTTAGTGTGCAAAGAAGTATGAGGCCAAGAATGTAAAAGAAAGTCATAGGGAAATAGCAAAACCTGCAACTAAATAATGATAAAATGAGAGGCACTGTGCCGGAATTAGGATTTGTAGAACGTAGCAATTCATCGATTAATTTCTAGTTCTTGAGCTTGAACACAGGTAGTGCAAATGCGAAGAAGATTAAAATAAAAATGAAAAGAGGCTTTCAAACCTATCAGGGCTTTCAATAAAGCTAAATTTTTTAAAAAACTGACAATTACCAAGTGTAACTGGAGAATGTCTGTCTGCCCATCACGAAACAAAGTAATCATTTAGGGGATTTCTTTAACACCAAGGAATCATGGAACTCCATCATGGAATGATCTGCCAGAAAAGTTGGTGGAAATAAAACACAATCACTTGTAAAAAGTAGATAGATCGTTACAAAGAAACAAAATGGAAAAAAGAAAGTTAAAAAATGCACTTGCACGAAGGAAAAAGGATATGAGGAAAGAGCAAAGGAAAGTGACTAAATGGATTAACTCCTTCAGTGAAAGAACAATGGGCTGACAAAGTTGTCATGATTCAAGGACTCTCAGCCAACCAAATAAATTGGTTTAAAAAAAGGAGTAAGTTTTAAATGTTGCATTTTAAAAGTGTTTTCTCACAAGTTTAAATTAGTATTTGATATGGTGTATGTTTAAAATGTTAATCAGCATTGTTTTAGTGTTCTTCTTCAGGCCACCCTGGGGTTGATTAACACCTCACACTCACTCCAATGGGAACTTTTCAGGCCTGAGACTCAGCAGAAATACTCTGGTCGATTATTGCTTCTGGCTGTGAACATAATGAAAACTGAGGCAGTAACATAAGTAATCACCCAGAGTTCAAACAGATATCTGCAAGGACAAGATTTCACCAGGCTCTGAGGAGGCTAACTATTTTGTGTGACCAGCAAGACAACCCTGAACAGAGATGATGAACATTGGGATCCTATGTTGGCTGTGGGACCCCAATGCAATTTGGAGAGACAAAGCGGGCACAGCATGCATCGTGCATGCATCACGCTTTATCCCAAGGAGTGCAGTCCCAGACAGTAATTCAGAAAGAATTTATAGCTAGTCAACTCAGAAAGCATACCCAAGATGCTAAGGCACTGATTGTGTATGGTGAAGATAATCCTGGCTGTTTGTACAATTCCTGCAGCGCGCACACAACATGAATCAAGCAAGTCTATTGTCAAACCAACCTTTTGTAAAGAACATAATTCAATCATGGAAAGAGTTGGCAATTATACTGATCTTTGATCCGAACCAACTGAACTATGTGATAGTTCCTTGAATTTCTTTTCATTTCATTGAAATTACATGAAAACAGAGAAAAGCCAAAAGAAAATGCAGCTTCACAAGCAATGTGGAATGCACAGAAAATGACAATCTTTGACAATCATACCTGCCTCACATTTCACCTTAATAAAATTGCTAGCACATAAATAAACATCACACATTGATTGGTCTCTGCTTATGGAACTTTTGAAGAACTGTTATTTGTGAAAGCCTCCGCAAGGATTGGTGAATTCTCTCTTGAATCAAGCTTAATTTAGAGGCAGCACTTCCCCTGGATTCAAATCTTCTGTAATAGGTCAAAACGTGAAAACCACTGGACAAGCAGCAATAATGGCTGACGATTATGCGATGATGTTTAAATTTAAACCTTGGTTCCATCATCCCCATAATTTTGAAAAGGGTAGGAAGTGGGGGAGTGAAAGGAAGGCAAGTAGCCAAGGTAAGTCATGGATAGATGGGAATGCTCCGAGATCCCCTCCTCAGACCAGGAAGGAAGATACTGAGGGTAAAGATGAGACTCAAAAGCTTACATGTTGCCACTATAATAAAATGGGGCATGTTTGCTCAGCATGTTGGAAGTTGCGAGGAAAGCCCATGGGACTTGTTGGAGTTCATATCAAGGGGTGTGAAAAGGGAACCAAAGGGGAGAATACTACAGGGCAGATTGTAGCTCTAACTGGACTTGAGGGGCGCGGTTCTCCCAAAACCGAAGTGTTTCACTCCGATGTCGGAGCCCGCTCCAAGCCCCCTATTCTCCCGCCCCCGGGGGGCTAGGTGCGGGTTTGCGTCTTTAGCGCGCGCTGGGCCTTGGCGCCGGTAAAAAGTGATGCCACGTAAATAATGCGGCCGGCGTCACATAAATTACGTCACCCGCACATGCGCGGCTTGGCCGGCGCCAACCCGCGATGATTGGTTGCCGTCCTCCCCAAGGCCGCCCCGCAAGAAGATGGCGGATTGATCTTGCGGGGCGGCGGAGGAAAGGATGTCCTCCTTTAGAGAGGCCAGCCCGCCGATCGGTGGGCTCCGATCGTGGGCCAGACCCCATCGGAGGCCGCCCACGGTGAAGGAACCCCCCTCCCCCCCCTACAGGCCTCACCCCCAAGCATTCCCGCACAGTTCCCGCCGGCAGCGACCAGGAATCTGACGTGTCGTAGCGGCCGTTCGGCCCATACGGGCTGAGAGAATCGCCGCTCGCCGTTTGCGGCGATTCTCTGAGCGGCCCGGGGCAATTCTCGCGGCGCTGGTTTGGGAGGGGGGTGGGACGATCATGTGCGGGTGTTGGGATGGCATGGCACGACTCTCGCGGTGCCCCAGCGATTCTACCACCTGGCATGGGGGGGGGGGGGGGGGGGAGAATACCGCTCAGGAGGCCTGAGGTAAACACTGCTGTGGGAGCAGGTATGATGAATGAGGTAGATGAGAGATATACAGAGTTTTTGTCAAAACGGACGATCACCCCATTTTCCTCAACAGAGGTAGTCAAACCCATAACAATTTTAAGGAACATAGAAACCTGACAAAGGGAAGTATGTTGGCTTCGATTTTGAAGAAGTGTGAAGACCAGGCACTGTTTGAAGCTATTAGAAGGAGTTCTAAAACCAAAGATGCAAACCCTATCAGCAAAAGAAGAAGAAAGAACAAAGAACAAAGAAAAGTACAGCACAGGAACAGGCCCTTTGGCCCTCCAAGCCTGCGCCGACCATGCTGCCCGTCTAAACTAAAATCTTCTACACTTCCGGGGTCCGTATCCTTCCATTCCCATCCTATTCATGTATTTGTCAAGATGCCCCTTAAAAGCCACTATCGTCCCTGCTTCCACCACCTCCTCCGGCAGCGAGTTCCAGGCATCCACTACCCTCTGTGTAAAAAACTTGCCTCGTACATCTCCTCTAAATCTTGCCCCTCGCACCTTAAACCTATGCCCCCTAGTAATTGACCCCTCTACCCTGGGAAAAAGTCTCTGATATCCACTCTGTCTATGCCCCTCATAAATTTGAAAACCTCTATCGGGTCGCCCCTCAACCTCCGTCGTTCCAGTGAGAACAAGCCGAGTTTATTCAAACTCTCCTCATAGCTAATGCCCTCCATACCAGGCAACATTCTGGTAAATCTCTTCTGCACCCTCTCTAAAGCCTCCACATCCTTCTGGCAGTGTGGCGACCAGAATTGAACACTATACTCCAAGTGTGGCCTAACTAAGATTCTATACAGCTGCAACATGACTTGCCAATTCTTATACTCAATGCCCCGGCCAATGAAGGCAAGCATGCCGTATGCCTTCTTGACTATCTTCTCCACCTGTGTTGCCCCTTTCAGTGTCCTGTGGATCTGTACACCTAGATCTATCTGACTGTCAATACTCTTGAGGGTTCTACCATTCATTGTATATTCCCTACCTGTATTAGACCTTCCAAAATTCTTTACCTCACATTTGTCCGGATTAAACATCATCTGCCATCTCTCCACCCAAGTCTCCAAACAATCTAAATCCTGTTGTATCCTCTGATGTTCCTCATCGCTATCCGTAATTCCACCAACCTTTGTGTCGTCCGCAAACTTACTAATCAGACTAGTTACATTTTCCTCCAAATCATTTATATATAGTGCGAACAGCAAAGGTCCCAGCACTGATCCCTGCGGAACACCACTAGTAACAGCCCTCCAATCAGAAAAGCACCCTTCCATTGCTACTCTCTGCCTTCTATGACGTAGCCAGTTTTGTATCATCTTGCCAGCTCACCTCTGATACGAGAGAACAGAGAGAAGATCGAATAAAGATACTGAGAAAATATAGACAGAATTGTCGGGAAAATCCAGGGTGCACTAATCAAGATGTAAACATAGGAACCACTGAACCAATAAAGTCACATCCGTCTTGGCTATACCTGTGGAGACTGGCACAGTTAGAGACTGAAATGTAGTGCATGTTGGATATGTTACGGAAACAAACAAAAACGCTGTGGCCCACAGAATGCTGAAGTAGAGTTTGGGAAATTGAAGACTGTATTAAAAAGAGAACTGCTGACCACCCCGGACTTTTCCAGACCATTTAAAATGGCCACAGATACCAGTGACCTGGGAATCGGGGCAGTGCTACGACAAGACGATAATGCAGGAATACAGAGGCCAGTGGGATTTTTTTTTTATTAAGTCGCGCGGCAAAGGAAGTATTCCACCATTAAAAAGGAAGCTTAGCATTGCTACTAGCCTTTGAGCACTTTGAAGTATATGTCCGGCATGACCATAAACAAAGCTTAGTTTATGTGGACCATAATCCCCTTGCGTTTATAGAAACGTTTAAAACCAGTGACACAAGATTATTCCGTTTCAGTTTATTATTACACAGTTCAGTATTAAAATTGCACATATTCCCCGACAGGATAATGTGATAGTGGATGCTTTGTCATGGGACTTATATGTTTGTTATTTATGTCTTGTGTACCTCATAATGAAATGTCCGTGACCTGATGTTTCATTCCTTTTCGGGAGGGAGGTATGTAAGGTCCCTTCCTGTTGATTCCCTTATTTCCTCTTTCTTTATTTTTGCTGTTATAATTTTGATCCATGGATGCTTAATGGAAATGGATCTTTAAGGAGAGCAGGGTTAATGAGGAATTCAAAAATTACAAAAGCGAACACTGTGCCAGCTGTCGACAGCAGAACTCAGACTTTTCGACACCTGAGAGAGATCGGTGGGACTCGATTCGGTTGGCTGGCTGGTGGCCAATGATTTGGCCAAAATGGCCGTATTCTGCCCGGTAGTAGGTGGTGATTGGCTCCTGCCTGAATGGGATTATTTTCAGCCAGACAAGGGAAGGACTGTTGGAGTCCTGGATGTTTCCTCTTTCCCTCATGTTTTCTCCAGAAAATCTGCATAGCTACATACAGAATCCGAATGAGTCTTTAGTTAGAACCTCAAACCAAAAGTTTAGATTGAAGGAAGGTGTGCTATAAAATAACTATCTGAAACAAAGACTTTTATCCCTTATACTTATTATTTTACTCCCTTCTTCTCACCTCTATGTTTGTCTGTCTTGTGTGCATGTAGAGGGTGGGACAAGTTTAAGTGGGGGGGGGTTTAAGAGTTGGATAATAGTTAACCTGTTGTATTTGTGGCATATCTAATTATAATTGTTGTTATTAATAAACCTAATTGTGTTTAAATTTACAAACCTGGTGACTGTAGTTATTGGGCAGCTAAGGATCAAAGAAATATTTTCTGAGAAATTTTTATTAAATTCAATTGTGTTGCGACTCTGGGTCAAGTGGGGCTGGAATTGACATGCACTAGCCCAGGGGATCGTATAGATATAAATTACTTTGTAATATATTAGTTATTAGCGACGTTGGACCTTTGAAGTAAAGGGGAAGGGACGTTCTATCTATGTGTGTTATTTTGTGTGCAATGTCTCTTTAAGATCTGAGTGGCATGGCATCATTGGCTATTTAGTCGGCTTTTAGGGAGTCTAGAGCCAAACATCGTACAGTGAAGACCTTTTCAATAAACATTTGTCAATCTTAGAAATATAGAAACAAAGGAGCAGGAGGAGGCCATTCGGCCCTTCAAGCCTGCTCCCCCATTCATTATGATCATGGCGGATGATCCAACTCAATAGTCTGATCTCGTCTTACCCCAATATCCTTTGATCCCCTACATCCCAAATGGTATATCTAACTGCTTCTTGAAAATATTCAGGGCTGGATTTTCCTTTGGAAAGACTATAAGCCCCAGTTAGTGCACCTCCAATGCAAGGATTAGCAGGATGGCCACCGGCTCCATCCGATATCGATTGAATTCCTGCGAGGATGAGAGGGAGAGTCAAGTTGGTGCCGCAGCTGCTGATCATCATCGCCTCCCTTGACCCATCGGCCTTGCTGACCTGGAATTAGCCAGCCCCAGCGACTCGACGGTGGTGACCGCTCACTCACAGCTCAGGTGCCCTCCATTCTCCAGCCCATGCCCGCTTTGACTTATCTTTAGACACCCGCCTGAGTTTCTCCTCCCTTAACATTGAGGTTCTGACAGGGGCCTTAACTGCTCATTCATTTCAAATGGCCAGGGTCAACCTGATGGCTATGTCTGCCTTGGGGGGAACTAATGGATGCTGACTAGCAGGAATTGAGGTCGCAGCAGAGAAGTGAGCCCAGTGCCTCTTTTTTTTAAAATTCATTTTTACGGGATGTGGGCTTTTTTGGCCAGGCCAGCATTTGTTGCCCATCCCTAATTATCCTTGAGAAGGTGTTGATGCCTTCTTGAACCGATGCAGTCCATGTGGTGTAGGTACACCCGCCGTGCGATTAGGGAGTGAGTTCCAGGATGTTACCCCAGCGAAAGTGAAGGAACGGCAACATATTTCCAAGTTAGGATGGCGAGTGTCTTCAAGGGGACCTTCCATGGGTTGATGTTCCTATCTATCTGCTGCTCTTGTCCTTCGAGATGGTAGTAGTCTTGGGTTTGGAAGGTGCTGCATAGGTTGCCCAGGTGAGTTCCTGCAGGGCAACCAAGCTTTGAGTCCTGATCCCTGAGAATTCATCCCATTCCTTGACTTTGAGGCTGTGGGCAGCTGGCATTGTTTAGGGTAATCTTAATGGCCAATTATTTTGATGAGCATTATTCTCAGGAATGTTAGAGGGCACAATTACCTCAGGGAGAGGCAGAGCTAATAGGCATCCTTCTTTCTCAGGCTGCATAATTCGGGGATCTCATTGCTATTATGCCTCAGCACTTAAGCCTCCTAGACAGCATCTCCAAAGGTTGCACACCCCCCCCCCCCCCCCCCCCCCCCCTCCCACACCCTCCACCCCCAGGTGGGCATTGTGCTATTGCTTAGCTTTCTCTTTCAGGGCCTCGTACTCCCAGCCCATTAGATCTGGCTCCTTGACTCTCATCACACCCCACATGATGTGCCCTGCAGCTGTTCCAGCCCCAGACTCACATGCCACAGGCAGCAATTTAGACAGCAATAAAAGCCTACTCACACAACATAGACAGCAGATGCCAGGAGCACCAACACCAATCGCCACGCACCCCCCCCCCCCCCCCCACCTCCACTGCTTCTCGAATACAGCGTTATCCCTCCAACTAATGCCCTCCTCTCTCTCTCACCCCCCCCCCCCCCCCAACCCAACCCCGCCTTCCGGAGCTAGCCAACAGCCTCTGTCCTTTTGAACTCCCTGGTGCTCAGTTGGGACACTGGTGCTCATCTCCTTCCTCCCTCTCGGATATCATGGCGCCTGGTTACCATTTTTAAAATGCAGTAGTAATTCACGCTAGCATGATGTCAGAGCTGGCGGGTGAGAACATTCGATGAGGGGTGAAGACGCGACATTAACCCCGCCAAGTAGGTGCTAATGAATTCAAATTCATGTTAAGTTAGGTTTTACACCCTTCCTGAGTTTGAGCCTGATTGTGACATCCTTACATCCTTCCTGGGGAGGGTCCAGGAAGGTCGCATTCTGAAAACTCACCAGCACAAATCCCGTTTCTGACCTCTCGCGATATTTAGCAGCCTTTACGGGATTTGTGCTGGCGGCCAACGGGCCCGATAAATCGCTGCCCACATTACTCTGCGACAGAACTGCAGAAGGGTCATATAGACTGGTAACGGTAATTTTGTTTCTCTCTCCACAGATGCTGCCAGACCTGCTGATTTTATCCAGCATTTTCTGTTTTTATTTCATATTTCCAGCATTCGCAGTATTTCGTTTTGTCATCCATGGTATTGCTGGAGTTTAATTTCTAGTTCAGCCGATAAAGATACAAATCATATCGAATAGATTTCTCTCGTTACTGAGTGATGTCCATGGTTATAGCTTTTATATCTACACAATGTGCCGTGAGCAGGACGAATTTATGTTCAAAATTCCCGCACTGCGAGTTTCCAGTTTAAAACAAACTATCAAACCAGTTGATGAGTATCGAGTTCAAGTATCCAGTTCAAGACCAACTGGACCATTGCCCGTAAAATACTGAAACTTCAAGCATTATAGAATAGCACCCAGCATCTGTAGAATTGCAGCAATAGGCAGGTAGGAGAGTTGGTAGCATAGTGGTAATGTCGCTGGGCTAGTAATCCAAAGGTCCAGGCGAATGCTCTCCGGACATGGGTTCAAATTCCACCGTGGCAGCTGATGGAATTTAAATTCAGTTAATAAAATCTGAAATTCAATTAATAAAATCTGAAAGCCAGTTATAATAATGGTGACCACGAAGCTATCGTCGATTGTCGTAAAAGCCCACCTGACTCCATAATATCCTTTAGAGAATAAAGCTGCTTTCCTTACCTGGCCTGCCATATGCGTGACTCCAGATCCACAGCAATGTGATTGACTCTGAACTGTCCTCTGAAATGGCCTGGGATCACCCCAGTCCAACATCATGAAATGGCCTAGCATGTTCAGTCTGAGAGGTTAAATGAAGCTTGCGTGAGCCGCTCCAAAATCACAGTGCTAGCATTAAGTCAGTGTTAAATGCTATTGACGTCATGACCTTCTTGCTCTGCATGCTAAACTCGTCCGACAGAACCAAACTCCTCATGAATACCATGGGCTAG
Source organism: Scyliorhinus canicula (assembly GCF_902713615.1). Taxonomy (NCBI): domain Eukaryota; kingdom Metazoa; phylum Chordata; class Chondrichthyes; order Carcharhiniformes; family Scyliorhinidae; genus Scyliorhinus; species Scyliorhinus canicula. Next base: position 20,619,584 of record NC_052165.1, on the reverse strand, counting down.
AATGCACAAATTTAGATATTTAAAGAGATTATAATTCGTATTAAGGTCTTTAGACGTGCATGTGCGACCCTCTATACAAATAACGCATCTGGCGCACTTCCTATTGGGAGTATGCACCTGTGCGTTGGATGCCATTTTAATATTGATTTTTGCAGCCAACTATCTACACCAATATACAAATACAAAAATCCAATTAAAATCTCTGACAGTCAGAAGAATAACTGACAAAATTGTACGTAACAGGAAAAGCTACCTTAATATTAATTCTAACCTCTTTTCCAGATCTGTAAATGTATATGTTTTAGAAAGCATTTAGTAATTAATTTGCAAATCTGTCCCACATATCCATCAGGACATTGGTTCTTTAGTGCAGCTGGGAAATTGTTGAATATTAGATTGATGATTATTGACATTTTCTATTCACGTGGAGATATTGATTAGTAAATGACTAGACACATGAACTGTTTGAGGAAAAAATAATTATAGTAACCTCAACTACCTGTCATTGCCTTACAAACAGTACAAGGAACGTACTGGATTGCTATAGATTTTCTTCCTCATAGCATGACTTACCTTTCCATAGTGGCCTTTGGAGTGCTGGGAAAGATGTTCCCAGTAAAATGAAGAAATATATTCCGAATCAAAGTCATTTTGCTGTCGTTAGAAAGAAAGTAGATATAATCATGCTTCCATGCTCCAGCAGAGGATTTCTATAAAGATCATAGAACATAGAACAGTACAGCACAGAACAGGCCCTTCGGCCCTCGATGTTGTGCCGAGCAATGATCACCCTACTTTAAACCCACGTCACCCGTATACCCGTAACTCAACAATCCCCCCATTAACCTTACACTACAGGCAATTTAGCATGGCCAATTCACCTAACCCGCACATCTTTGGACTGTGGGAGGAAACCGGAGCACCCGGAGGAAACCCACGCACACACAGGGAGGACGTGCAGACTCCACACAGACAGTGACCCAGCCGGGAATCGAACCTGGGACCCTGGAGCTGTGAAGCATTGATGCTAACCACCATGCTACCGTGAGGTAATCTTATAAAACAAAATAAATATTTGAATAATGAGGATGCTTGGGTTTAATAAGCACAATAAGCAGGGGAGCTTGGAGTGGTGATATGAGGTTCGTGCAGAAATTGGCTAGATTCTCCGCCCCGCTGTGCCATATTTCTGTTTCAGCATGCTGGCGAGATGCTCCATTATGCCGGCTGATCAATGGGGATTCCCATTGTGGCCAGCCCCACGCCATCAGGAAACCCCCAGGCTGCCAGGAAAACGGAGCATCCCGCCTGCGGAGAATCCAGTTTTCAGATGGTGACTCCCCATCAGGAACACAAGCTTGATGAATTAACTTTAAATATTGTTTTAAAAATGTATGCTGATCTCAGTGCTCAGAGTTAAGTTCCCTCTAAACAGTATTACAGGCCAGGGTTTAGAGAGCCCCAAAGTGTATCATGGAGTTCACCTGATCCACAACTTTTAATAGATTTTGGTTATGGGGAGCATAAAGACCCACCCTTCAGGTGTGATGCACCAGAGATCTAAAGTACTTATAAAACAGAACAATGTTTATTATCTGAATCCAGTTAACATTTTATAAACACACAGTAAACATCTAAGCAACTATCAACTCAAATACTTCCCTCAAAGAATACAGTACTCTGTAAGTAACCCTGAATCTTTCCTAGCAACATCCAGAAGGCAAATATCCTTTTTCACAGACAGCAGGTTTAAATTCTCTACTGAGAGCAGTTATCACTTTTAAATTAGCAAGTGATCTGAAAACATTCTTTTCATGCAGAGAGAGATCAAAATTACACCTTGCTTGGCTGGATGCAGCTCCAAATCTGAAAACTAAACTAAACACACACTGTAGCTGCCAGCTCAAAAACAAAAGTAGAAACAGACAGACAGCCCAGCTCCACCCACGCTGACATCACTGAAGCTATTTGATAAACACCCATTTCTTAAAGGTACTCTCACATGACAACAGGTAGAAATAAACACCAAAGTAACTTCCAAACTCAAGGTTACCCCAGCTGCTGTATTTTGGTTTATTTACACAATGCACATAAATTAGGATAAATTAGGGCTGGTATCCTCCTGCCTCATTTCAGCAGGAGCTGAATGACGAGCTTTTCATAGATGCCCAACTTCATCTCAGCCTTTTGCTTTTCCAAGTTCAACTAATGCAATTGGACTGGGCAATCACCGATCAGTTGTAAAATTTGTCAATTTCTAATAGTGCTTTGGATATCTATGCCCGTAACTCCCTCAGAATGGCAATCTCGGAGGTCGAACCAGGAGGGGACTGGACCATGATGGGTGGCCGGATCAGGCCAGTGGGTTGTGTTTGATGGGGTTGTCCCATACAAGGCTGGGTCCAGCATTTAAAATAGTTAATCTGGAGTTAGAAGTGATATTTTCCTTCCAACTTTTTCAGAGTAACTATCAAGATAAATCTGGCAGAACCATTCGAAGTTAATGATTTAAATCATTTGGTTCGATGGTTCCAAGCACAGAGCAATTCTCCAGGGGATGCTTGTGCTTCTGGACAATTATCGAGTAAACCCTTGCGTAGCTTCCAAAAGGGATTCCCCAACACATCATCGGGGTATCTCCTAAATGTGATGCTGGGGAACCAGGAAGTTATGCGTCTTGTGGCTGTAAATCATGAGAAACACTGGAAGACAAATGGTTCAGTTGAATAGCCACTGACTCGTGGGACTGACCCAGTGGATAGAAAGGTTTTCTTCCTCTCCTCTGTACCATTTTCACCAAGGAATTGTCACATATTGGAATGTGCAGGGGGAGAGGTGCATTGGAGTTTATTTAGTAATGAGTTTTGATGGTTTCTTTTTTCAGTTTTGCAGTGAAACCGACCACTCGTTTTCATCATTGCCTTTCCAGGATTTAGCATTATCCAGCCACCAAAGTAGGCCACTTCCAAGAATGCGTAAGTTCCCATGGGTTCTAACAGCCAGAGGCAGGAAGAATATCTCTATCGTCTGGACTGCTTTTCACCCAACATCGCAAAGTGACAGAATACTGGATTTTGTTGCCAAAAACATGCCTGTGGCTTTATACTTGCCAAGGGAAGTAAAAGAAAGAAAGGGAAGAGATTCCGTGTTCTGCAATGTGGGAGGATATCCTGGCACCGAGGGCAGAGCAGAGAAGACATCTGGTTCTGTTTTTATTTATCATCCTTCTTGGTGGAAACTGTTGTATGTGGCAGTCTGGAATGATTAAAAAAAGAACTGCAAATGCCAACGAGTGGAATCAGGTCTCTGACCTAAGAAAGGACTCCCAGGGAGAACATTTTGATGCCGGTTAAAATAACTCTCTGAAAATCTAACCGACAGCATTCAGCAAAGATGAACATTCATTTTATCTTGAAATTGGCTTCAGAGATTTGTAAAGTTTGGTATAACGCAAAACCAAAGGTCTGGTGCTGATTATCACTTGGGGAAAGTCTTCCTCCGCTGGCAGAAATGACAAGATTCATCCAATCCAGGAGAACATGAACAAATACAGAGGCAGACCGCCCAGGAGGCAGCTAGAGAATTTCCACAGGGGACTCACAGGCCACAAGCAGCTTGAGATCTGCAGCAGGACAGAATGTTTAATCTCTTAATTGGATGCTGATATTTCACTGGGTTGAGCTGCAGAGTGTGTCGGAACAGCACATAAATAGGAATGACTAAATCAATGCAATTCTCTGTAATTATGGCAAGAATTTATTTATATTGTATTCAGATAGCTCGGTGGAGAAATGTTTAAAAGTATGCTTCCTTATTAACGTTTCGCTGATTTATGTTTATGCCAAGTGTTAAAAGATGGAAGGGTAATTGCCAGATAATTATGGGTGAAGAAGGCCATTTAGTCAATTTGATTCATTCAGCGAGATCCTTAATTCCCTCAATTTCCCACCATTGGAGCGTTGAAGCGAATCTCCAATGATCTCAATGTTTTTGCTTTCATTGTTCCATCTCAAGGCGTACACCACATGCTGATCACTTTGGTGTGAAGAAGAATTTCCTGATACCATCCTCAAAGTAGCCATCTCCAATTGAACCACTCTCCTCTTGTTCTAATACATTACAATTTAAAATTAAATTTCAGGTTAGTTTTTTATTCGATACCTTTAACAATATATCTCTGTAAGATCACCTCTGAGAAAACGAGAGGTTTTTCCAACCTTGCCTTATTGTGCAGACATCTGACATGGGCAAGAGGATTCATGGTGCGTCTCTGCACTACTTGACATTTCTTGGTGACCAGTACCAGACAGGATATTCAAGTGGGGGGTTGCCCACAGCACGATAACCTTTGATCATTACATCCTCTGACTAAAATTCTGCTATTTTGTCTGTACTCCAATATTCAGCTGGTTTTATTGACATTGCTCTGCATTAACTGGCTGCGTGTAGCTTCAAACCCACTCCTGGGCTCAATTTTCACCTTGCGAGAGGGGGCGGGACTGTTTCTGGGTCCCGAATGCATTCCTGCGTGGATACAGTCTAACCTGGAATTTTGACTGGAGCATTCCCTTAACTGTTCCCGAGACATGTTCCTTGACCAATTAATGGCCTTGGGTGGGCTCTTGAAGCTGGAAAACCAATCAGAGGCTTTGGAAGAGCACTCAGGTGAAATACAAGGTAAATGACAGGAGGGGCACTTAAACAAGAAGGTGCCTCTCAGCAACATTATAAAAAAACTGTAATTTAAAAATATTAGACGCAGCCAGGCCACCAGTGACAGGGGGAGGGGTAAAGTAGTGGATGGAGGGGAGGCCCTCTGCAAACTTTGGCCACAGCCCCAGCCAAGCAAGCAGGGAGGGCCTATAGGCCTGCCTGGTGCACTCATACCCTGGCCTGTCATCACGTGTCCACCTCTAGTCGAACATGATCTGCCGCTCATCGCGTCAGGAAACTGGAGATGAACTGAAAAATTCCAGTCAACCTCCTTAATCCCTGCCTAGCAAGGCTCTTAAGGAGCCGACTACATTCCTGCCTGCCCTGTGAGGTCAGATAGGTTTCCTGGGCTCCAAGCTGGCATTGGCCAGAAATGGAAAGGAAAGGTCTGGAATGGGATCAGGAAGCCAACGCAATGGCCTGTGTCTTGTGCGCCTCCATTCCTGATGGTGGCCGGACATTCACCCCCTTGAATCAGAGAATATTTCCAGCATGGAAGGAGGTCATTTAGTCTGTCGGGTATGCACCAGCTCTCTGCAAGAGCAAATTAGCTAATCTCACTCCCCCGGTCCTTCCTTTTGACCGTGCAAATCTTTTTTTTTTAAAGCCAGAATTGAATCTGCCGCCACATTCACAGAACAATTCCCAATCCCAACCACTTGCTACGTAAAACAATTCTCATTTTGTCTTTGGTTCTTTTGCTAATGACCTTAAAGCTGTGTGTCCTTTAAGGGTCCACCAAAGTTTCTCTCACGGAGTAAGGAGTGGAACAGGAGAATGACGTCACAATCGGCTCGATACAATCATTAGGTAGGATTAGATACACATATATAGCCCCACCAGACACCGGGAGATAGACAGGATAGAGTAATAAAAATATCACAAAATGGTGCGACCATGCCCACAGGCCCATAATCACCATGAGTCTCCTGCGCCATCGCCGGGTGTGCACCAACATACATCCCCCTCAACACCAACAGCGCCAAGGGCACCACGGACCCAACGCAACCTCCTCTCTTCGGATACCAAACCTATCTGCACCCATATGGAAGCCAAGAGTGGATTTACAAAAACAAAGGAAGATGCACAAAAATCCCAGTCCTAAGGGGAGTTACAAACCTGCCACACGACGCAACTAAACTCCAATATTGACCCTGGGCAGAATCAAAATCAATCCGGAAAACTGTACGGCGCGATTTTGCAGCCGCGCCGCGCTTGAGGGAGAGCGCGACATAGCCGTTAGATTGCGGGAGGCTAAAATCGAAAACCACGCCAGGTGTCAATCAGTTTTTGACCAAACCGGCCCGCTTCTGTTGGCGAGATCAGGATCCCTCCGTGGCGTGGCAAGAAACTAATAATCACCAAATAAAGCCAATTTCCATACAATTAACAGGAACAACCCGCGATCGAACGTCCTTCCATGATTTAACCGCCTCCCCAGCAAGTGGTTTTCTTCACACAGAGGATGGTGGGCATCTGGAACAGGTGCCAGAGGCATTGGTAGAGGCGGGTACGATTTTGTCTTTGAAAAAGCAGTTAGACAGTTACACGGGCAGGGTGGGTATAGAGGGATATGAGCCAAATGGGGGCAAGTGGAACTAGCTTAGTGATAGACACTGGGCGTCATGGACCAGCTGGGCCGATGGGCTTTTTTCCATGTTGTGAACATCTGTTACTCTATGGTTACGCGGATGCCGATAAGTAAACCTTTTTACAAATGTGAAGGTGGCGAAATGACTTCTGTGGGGATCCGAGAGGTGAGTACCCAGCTTTGTTCCTGGGCAATGAGCCCGGGGGCACTGGGTTTTCTGGCCCGGGGGGGGGGGGGGGGGGTGAGAGCCATCAGTGGGGTCGCGGGGGGTGGGGGTCGTCGCTGGGCTGAGGGGGCGGTGAGTGTCTCAGTATCCGCGGATCCGCCTGGATTGTGTGTACTCGTTACAGGGGCAACTCCAGCCCCTACCTGTCTGTCCCACCCACCACCCATTACTCCCACTCACCGTGGAGGCCTCTGACCATGCGGCCGAAGGCTATTGCTAACAGGGTAGTGGCAATCATGGTTAAGTGAGCACTTCACAGCTCCCAAGTGGATTCCCGTGGATAGGAGTGCCATGTACTGTGTGGGAGCTATTGCTTAGCATTCTAATCAGACTATGATGCTTGGATATTGTGTTGGAACACTGCTGAAAGCAATACCACAGATGCAGCAGCCAACATCCGAAAACCAAGGGGCTGGGGCGAAGCACTGGGGACATTTCCATGTCCGGAGGGTGGGTGTGAGCACTGGGGAGGGGTGCAGTGCGCACTTCAGGTAACGTTATGTACGGGTGTCTAGGGTACAGGGTCTGGGGTCTGGTGAGCAGGAGCTCCCGCTGCGGCAGGGGATGCGTGGGCAGAACCTGTCGGATGGCAGGGGGATGTGGGGGGGAGGAACGGTGAATGGAAGGTCTGGGGTGGAAGACATCGCTGGCTGTCAGTCTCTCGCCCTCTCCAATTCCTTACAGATATTACATGGGATGGATGATATCGTGGACTCTGCAGAGGCTGCCCTCGTGGTGCTGGAGGAAGGCCAGGTGGACAGGCAGCGGAGAAGGTAGCAGCATTCTCAGAGACCCGAGGTTGCGGCCCATGTGCAGGGCCCCGCCCCACACCCTGGATTGGTTCTGGATTTGGGTTTATTGCCACATGTACCAAGGTATAGTGAAACGTACTGTTCTGCGTACAATGCAGGCAGATTGTTCCATACATGAAAGAACACAGGACATACGATAAATACACCGGCTGGGGCTGGTTTAGCTCACCAGGCTAAATCACTGGCTTTTAAAGCAGACCAAGCAGGCCAGCAGCATGGTTCGATTCCTGTACCAGCCTCCCCGGACAGGTGCTGGAATGTGGCGACTAGGGGCTTTTCACAGTAACTTCATTGAAGCCTACTCGTGACAATAAGCAATTTTCATTTCATTTCATTTCATGTAAATGCATCAACACAGACATCGGGTGAAGCATACGGAGTGCTTCTACTCAATGGGAAGATGTGTGGAGGGATCAGTTCAGTCCATAAGAGGGTCATTCAGGAGTCTGGTAACAGCGGGGAAGAAGCTGTTTTTGAATGTTAGTGTGTGTTCTCAGACTTTTGTATCTGCTGCCCGATGGAAAAAGGTTGGAAGAGAGAATAACGCAGGTGGGAGAGGTCTTTGATTACGCTGCCTGCTTTCCTAAGGCAGCGGGAGGCGTAGACAGAGTCAATGGATGGGAGGCAGTTTTGCATGATGGACTGGGCTGTGTTAACGACTCTCTGTAGTTTCTTACACTCTTAGGCTGAGCAGTTGCCATACCTAACTGCGATGAAGCCACATAGGATGCTTTCTATGGTGCATCTGTACAAATTGGTCAGAGTCAATGTGGGCATGTCACATTTCCTTAGTTTATGAGGAAGTATAGGCGCTGTTGTGCTTTCTTGGTCGTAGTATCGACGTGAGTGAATCAGGACAGATTGTTGGTGATGTGCACACCTAGGAATGTGAAGCTGTCAACCATCTCCACCTCGGCCCCGTTGATGCAGGTAGGAGTGTGTACGATACTTCGCTTCCTGTAGTCAATGATCAGCTCCTTAATTTTGCTGATGTTGAGGGAGAGATTGCTGTTGTGACACAATGCACTAGGTTCTCTATCTCCCATCTGTATTCTGACTCATGGTTGTTCAAGATCCGACCCACTACGGTCGTGTCATCAGCAAACTTGTAGATGGGGTTGGAGACAAATTTTGTCACAGTCTTGTGTGTATAGGAGTATAGTAGGGCAGTCTTGTTGGGCCCCGGTATTAAGGACTATCATGGAGGAGGTGTTGTTGTTTATCTTTACTGACTGTGGTCTATGGGTCAGGAAGTCGAGGATCCAGTTGCAGAGGAAGGAGTCAAGTCCTAGGATTTGGAGTTTGGATATGACCATGGCTGGGGTTATGGTGTTGAAGGTGGAGCTGTAGTCAATGAATAGGAGTCTAATGTATGAGTCCTTGTTGTCGAGATGTTCCAGGGATAAGTGTAGATCCAGGGAGATAGTGTATACAGTGGACAGGTTGTGGTGTTATGTGAAATGCAGTGGATCAAGACATTCTGGGGTTCTTGTGGTCTCGGCCGCCCATCAGGCCAGGGAGGAACCCAGAGGGGTCGGCTCCTGAAGGTCCAAAGGTGTACAGGCGTTGCTGGTCTTTCGAACAGATGACGGACAGCATGTGCCGCAAGAGCCTTCGCTTCAACGAGGGCCTGGTGCGGCACCTGTGCCATGTCCTCGTGAACTTGGCATCGCAGACAGGAGGGAATCCCTTTACGCCTCAGGATCATTCCAGGGCTTGAGCGGGAACTTGTGCAACATATCACAATTCACAAGTACATCCGCGATTCCCTGTTTGCCTGGGCAGCAAACTATATAAACTTTGACATGGACCAGGCCCAGCAAGATGCCCAGGCGGCAGAATTCTCTGTCATTGACAGGATGCCCCAGGTCCAGGGGGTAACAGAAGGCACACAAGCTGTCAACCATTTCCACCTCGGCCCCCTTGATGCAGATAGGAGATGGGAGTGCCCTACATCAACAGGAAGGGGTTCCACTCACTGAACATTCAGCACGTGCGGCCACCACATGAAGATCACGCACGTGTCTGCTTCCCAGGGAGTGTGAACGACAGCTACTCCTGGGACAGTCAGACATCGTCGGCCTCTTTGAGGCGCATCACAGAATGACCGGTTGGCTGCTGGGGGAATAAAGGGTGCCCATTGATGACACCAGTACAGAAGCAGATGACCGATGCAGAGACCTATGCGGCCACTTAGTCTTTTCATTGACCATCGGACTGTTCAAAATCTGGCTCTGATGCCTTAACCACTCTGGTGCTGCACTGCTGTATATCCCCCAGAGGATCGCCCACTTCATAATGGAGTGCTGTGTCCTCTACTTCCTGGTACAGCAGCGGGTCGACGTTCCGGAGTTGAAGCCGGAGGAACATGCACCCACCTCTGAGGAGGAAGACAAGGAGGTGCTGGACCAGGAAAGACTGGAGGACGATCCCTGGGAGGACACGCAGGACCAGCCAGTGGATGGAGGACAGGTGTTAGCGCTGAGTATCCGCCAAGGGCAGAGGACCAGGGAGGCCCTCGCCCCCGCCTACTTCACATTTAACGTGGCCTCGTCTGTGGCCTCACCCCTCTCCCCCAACTCCCTCCCCCTCTTACTCCATACCAATGTCACCACCCTTCTCCCCCCACCACGTGCCATCCTCACAGGTTTTGTGTGATATGACTCTAGCGTGACGGGATTGTGTTGGCTCTGTAAATGGTTCACTGTCAAAGGCAGGAGTGTTTTGATAACCCGTTGAGAGCTGAGCGCTGGTGCCCCTCAATCTATGCCATCGTCTGACTTCTGTTTCTCTGCTGAGATCTCACTCACACCCATCACCTGCACGCGGTGTGCCTGAGGGGTGGGGGGGGGGGGGGGGGGGGGGGGAATCTAGGACCACCGTGCCCGGGTGATTGAGGCAGGGGATCGGTGGTCGGCCCGTGATGTGGAAAAAAGTGCCAAGAATTTCTTGGGTGCAACATTCTTTAATGCTGTACATCTGTGTCCCCAACTTCCCCTCTCACCTAAAGGTGCCACCACACCTTTCCAGCCCTATCAACACCTCCTACCATCCTTTCTCCCCTCACCCCTCCCTACATACCCCCATACCTCCTTCCCCCCCCAGTGACACACACCCTGCTTAGCCTTCCGTGCTCTACTGCTGCCTCTAGGTGTGTGCCCAGGAAGCATATCAGAGGTGGAGGCGGTCTGTTGCCTACCGCGTCCCGTGGCCTTCGCTGCCCCTGGCAGGCATCCTCTGGTGCCTTGGTGCCGGAGAGCCCAGGCTCACTTGCCAGCGGCACATGCCTCGACGTGCCACCCTGTTCCGGGTGCTGACTCCGAGTGACATCCTGGGGGTGGGGGAAGTGCGGAGTGCCAAGAGGAGACAGGGAGCACTTACCCTCATTGATCATAGTATGGCATTCATCTTCTTCCAACACTGCATCCCACCCTCTTGGTCAGACTGCTGGCACTGGCCAGTGCTGCCACCATCTCCCAGGTGGGATTCGTCACCATGCTGGAGGGTCTTCTGAAAGCCTCAGGGTACATTGTTGCCCGCTTCTCCTCCATGGCATCTGGCATACGGCTGAGGGCCCCCTCAGTAAATCTATGAGCTGGCTTCCTCGCTGCCATCCTCCTGGCTTGGATGAGAGTAAGTGTTGTGAAATGCATCTTCCCCCTTCATTAAAGTGGTCAGATGACCCTGGGACAGGAGATTCAGCCACTTTGCATGTGGGGAATTCTTTTTCCAAAGTGCCTGCTAACTACGATCCAGATCACGCCAATGGGACTGGTGGAAATCGCAACGATTTTCTCACCGTAAATTGCACTCCATTTTTTGAGGAAATTCCTCCCTTCATTTCAATATAACGTGTTGCTGTGCTGCCCACTTCTCCAAACCAGTTTGGAGTTTGAGCTACCTCTTCTGAACAACCTCCCTGCAACTCCCTCCCGACCCCCTCCACCACCTTCCCCCTTACACCGGCCCACCTCGTCCACCACCTCCGCCCTCCACCACCTCCACCACCTGCCCCCCTCCACCTCCTTCACCACCTGCCCCCCTCCGCCTCCTCCATCCCCTCCCCCCACCCATCACCTCCCCCCTTCACCTCCTTCACCATTTGCCCCCTCCACCTCCTCCGCCCCCTGCCCCTTCCCGGACCTCTGTCAGCCCTTCCCCCAACCTCCGCCACCCTCTGCTCCCTTTCCCTCACCTCCTCAACCCCTGCCCCCTCCAGCTCCTGCCACTGGCTCATTTGTCATCATCTGCATTGGACTACTTTTCGCTGAATTTCAAGATTCGGAATATTTCTGTAAACTAAACACAATAGCAGCCTCATTACTGAACCCTGAGGCATCGTACTCTGAAATAACTTTGCTAATGAGCGATTGTTATTTCCTACTCTTTAAGCTGATTCTTATTCCTTTCCAAGGTTTACCCTTAATCCCCATGGCTTTGAGTTTAATGAATAGCCTTTTGTCGGAACTTTGCCAAAATACTTTTGGAAGTTGTGGTAAACCACATCATAGAGTTTACCACAGTCCACTTGGGCTGTCAGCTCCACAAACAAGTTGAGGAAGTTGGTTAGGCAGGATCTTCCCTGACTGAATCAGCAACTGCTGTATGCGAGACTGTTATTGTGCCAATGGTCCTCAAATCTAATGGTAATCAATTATAAAACATTGAAAGGCAGTTTGAAAGTGCATTTCACGACCTCAGGATGTCCCCAAGCACTTGACAGCCACTGAAGTACTTATGTAGTCATAAAGGTTTACAACACAGTAAAGGCCCTTCAGCCCATCGCAACTGCCCCAGTCAAAAACTGGTCCTGTTTTCCAGCACTTGACCCATAACCTTGTTTGCCTTGGCATCGCAACTGCACATCTAAATGCTTCTTAAATGGTAAGAGGGTCTCTGTCTCGACCACCCTTTCAGTCAGTGAGTTCCAGCCTCCCACTACCCTCTGGGTGAAAAGGTTTTGCCTCACGTCTCCTCCAACCCTCCTACCCTTTACATTAAATCTTCCAACCCTCCTACCCATTACCTTAAAGCTCTCGAACCCTCCTACCCTTTACCTTAAATCTTCCAACCCTCCTACCCATTACCTTAAATCTCTCCAACCCTCCTATCTTTTACCTTAAATCTATGCCCCTGGTCATTTATTTCTCCACCAAGGGGAAAAGTGTCTTCCTGTCTACTCGATCTAGGCCCCTCACAATTTTATACATCTCAATCATGTCCCCCCTCAGTCTCCTCTGCTCCAAAGAAAACAATCCCAGTCTATCTAATCTCTCTTCATAACTAAAGCTCTCCAGCCCAGGCAGCATCCTGATAAATCTTTTCTGCACCCTTTCCAGCGCTGTCACATCCCTCTTCCAATGTGGATCCCAGAACTGCACACATTACTGTAGCTGTGGCCCAATCAACATTTTATACAGTTCCAACAGAACCTTTCTGCTCTTAAACCCCATGCCTCAGTACTAAAGACAAGTGTACCATATGCCTTCTTCACCACTTTGTCCACCCACCCTGCTACCTTAAGGGAGCGGTTTACAAGAACACCAAGGTCCCTCTGATCCTCGGTGCTTCCCAGGGTTCTGCTGTTCATCATGTATTCCCTTGCCTTGTTTGTCCAGCCTATGTGCATCACCTCACACTTACCCGGATTGAATTCCATTTGCCACTGATCAACCCATTTGACCAGCCGGTCTATATACTCCTGTAATCTATAGCTATCCTCCTCATTACTTACCATCCCACCAATTTTCATATCATCCGCAAACGTACTGAACAACCCTCCAACATTTAAGGCTATATCATTTTTATAAACCACAACCAGCAAAGGCTTCAACACTGATCCGTGCGGGGCTCCACTGGACATAGGCTTCCAGTCAGAAAAACACCTCTCGACCATCACCCTCTGACTCCTGCCGCTCAGGCCAATTCTGGATCTGATTTGCCAATCAGCCTGGTCTCTGCTGTAATGCAAGAAATGCAGCAGCCATTTTGTGCACAGCAAGCTCCCACAAACAACAATCTGGAGCTTGCAGGGAATAGAAGTAAGACAAATGGGTCCATAAGTTACCCATGCCTGTTTGGTCAGCCTTTTTTAACATTTACAATCGTCTGTTTCCAATGGACCGCTCTGATCGGTATTTATGTGATTGAACTCATCATGTTTTGCTTAAGAACCCAAAATAATACAAATTTGTGTCAGATTGTAGTAAATGGGAAAAGAATAATATATTGTACATTTTGAATGTATTCTAGCTTTCCACACTAAGATCATGTCTGATCAAATTTCTAAATTATTCGATCCCCATTTATGTTCTCGTTATTACAGCTACTGTTGATTAATACGTGCTCAGCCAAACAGATCATAGAAAATTAAGAGAAAGTCATAGCTAGTTTTCCTAAAGGGCTCAGGTAAATAGAAAATGCAAAAATTAGATGTGTCCTTCCAGCAATTTATTCACAAAGCTAATATCCTTAATCCTTTTAGATTTCTGTAATGTCTGACACAGAAATTGCTATATCAACTCAGTCTACTCAGTTCATCTGAATGATTACCTTAAAATTCCCCAATTGCAGAATCCAATTATTTCTTAAATAATTGCAGGATTTCCTCCTTTACTGCTCCATTTGGATCTCCATTCCATCTATTGTTCACACTCCACGTGAAGAAAAGTTTCTTATTTCAATTCTAAATGTACCTTGGATGAGCTTAACCTCTGACTACTTTCTCACTCACAATTTAAATTCAAGTGCTGGAGTTTTCTGACCTTTAACCCCAGAAAATGCCTGTAGGCAAAGATCAGAAGAAGGGACCAGAAGGCCCAAATCACCAGTCTCCACTTCTCTTCTCTTGCTGCAGGATTTGCGAGGCTCCTGGAGGTGCAAGAACCTGGTCTACACCTGTGGTGGGCACAGGTTAGCCAGTTGGTAGCCCAGTTAGCACTGTTCGATTCCCACTTGGGTCATTGTCTGTGCGGAGTCTGCTTCATTTCTGCTTGGGTTTCCTCCCAGTGCTCCGGTTTCCTCCCACTAAGTCCCGAAAGGCATGCTTGTTTGGTGAATTGGACATTCTGAATTCTCCCTCAGTGTACCCGAACAGGAGCCAGAATGTGGCGACGAGGGGATTTTCATGGTAACTTCATTGCAGTGTCAATGTAAGCCCACTTGTGACAACAATAAAAATTATTATTATTACACTGTGGAAAAGCGGTGATCCCAGCACATTTTCTTTTTTAGCTGGTTGGCAAGGAACCGAAAGAACACAATACTGCTGATACTGCCCCTCCCAGTAACCACCACATACCCGCTGACCAGACGGTCCACCGAATACTTTCAAAAATAAGCCAGACTGCATCATAACAGTGAATCGGGCTGACTATTACCCATTTCAATTTGCGGATAGAAGATCCCAAAGTCCACTTTTTAATATATTAATTTCTGGAATGTGAGCAAGGTCAATGGGGATTTTTGCCAATCCCTATTTGCATTGAGAAAGTGGTGGTGAGCAGCCATCAGAACCACTGCCGTCCGTGTACTATCGTGCTGGTAGAGACAGGATTTTGACCCAATGACAGGGAAGGAAGAGCAATACATGTTTCAAGTCAGAATGCTGTATGACTTGGATGGAAAGGTGAAGATGGCGCTGTTCCCATGCACCAGCTGCCCTTGTCCTTCTGAGTGGTAGAGGCCATAGGTTTGGAAGGTGCTGGTGAAGGAGGTTTGACAAATTGCTGCAGTGCACCTTGTAGATAGCACACACCACACACCTGGCTGGATTTTTCAGCCACGCCCGCCGCAAGATCTCCACGGATGGGACGGGAACCATGTAAATCTCCTTTGACATCGGGCGGAAATTTCCGGTCGCCGGGCGGGAGTGGCCAAAAATTCCCGCCACCGTTACCACGGCGTCCCCGCGGTGGAGGGAATGAATGCTTAATGTAGTGGATGGGGTGCCAATCAAGGGGGAGCTTTGTCCTGGATGTTGTTAAGTTTCTTGAGTGTTGTTGGAGCTGCACTTAACCCAGGCAAGTGGGGAGAATTCCATCACTTTTCTGACTAATGCCTTGTAGTTAGTGGGCAGGCTTTGGGGTTTAAGGAGATGAGTTACTCACTGCTGAATTCTCAGATTTTGTAGCTAGGGTATTTATACGGCTGCTCCCATTTTGGTTTCTGATTGTTGTTGAATCCCTATCGATAGTGGGGTTGTGAGTGAAGGTGATGCCATTGAACATCAAGAGGAGATGATTCCATCGTTGAAGATGGTCATTGCCTGGCGCTTGTGTGGCACAAATGTTACTTGCCACTTTTCAGCCCAAACTGAGTACTGTCAAGGTTTGCTGCATCTGGGCTCTGACTGATTCAGTCGCTGAGGAAAGGCCCATAGTAGTGAACACTGTGCGATTACCGTGGCAACCCACGGCACCTGTTGAAATCTGGCCACGAGGCAAGACTACACTTCAAGTGCCCTCAAGCTCTAGAAAATAACTTGATAGATCCCTCCTTTGTGGGCTGATAATCCAAAGATTCTCCAGTCCTTTCTCAAAACAAGTCCCTTTAACACTCGGGATCAGCAACATGGCACCTCCAGCGCATACCGCTTTCCCTTTTGTCTTTGTGACCAGAACTGAATGTGGCATCCTAGCTAGGCTTTTAGAAAAGCACTGTTCAATTTCATCAGCTCCTCTGACTTTTCTTCTATTGTTTTGGTGATGTGGTTCAACATTCAATTTATTGCTCGGTTTAGTGCTGCTCTGCATTGGTGAGGCAGGTAGGCCAGGTTTTCCAAGATTGTGTTTGCTGGCCCATGATTTTTCAGCCACTAGAGTGAATGACCAGGATGAGGGTCGAAATGAAAAAGCCTAGATGTTCAACTTCAAGTCTATTAAGATTCCCCAGCCTCTTTCAACTTCACCTTAACTATTTCAACAGGCGCTTATTTTTTCTCCATACATGGATTTGTTAGAGATAGTCTGCAATAAATTCCATCTACCCTTCTTCTGCCAACTGAAATGTTTTACTCTGGGACCGAAAGCGGGTGGTGCGGCCTCATAGGTAGGGGACTGAGTTGTGGTAGTGATATTCACAGAGCCGGTCACTTAGGCAGTACAGGGATATCAGTTAAGTGGGAGATGTTCTGGCTCCGACAACCTTGATACCATCTTTAAAAGGCAGCAAGGAGGACTTGTTCATGCAGTAGTCATGATGGAGAGAGCAGCACAAGACCATAACAATTGCTGATATGGCCGAAGGAAGATCAAAGTTTGCTCCAAAATTCAGCAATGCTTCCCCGGAGTTACTCCTCCAGTGCAGAGTGTAAGAGTGCAGAGGGAAGTCGAGCAAGTGAGAGTATTCCATCACATTCCCAACTTGTGCCTGGTAGATTATGGACAGAGTTTGGGGAGTCAAGTGGTGAGTTACTCATCACAGGATTCCTAGTCTCTGATCTGCACTTGTAGCCAGAGTATGTACATGGCTAGTCCAGTTCAGTTTGGTCAAATGGAACCCAAGGATGTTGATTACCAGGGATTCAGTGATACTAATGCCATTGAATACCAAGGGGTGATGGTTCAATTCGCTCTTGTTGGAGATGGTCATTGCCCGGCACTTTGTTATGAAATGAAGGTTACTTGTCTTTTGTCAACCCAAGCTTGGACATTCTCCAGACCTTGTTGCACTTAGAAGTGGACTTCTTCAGTATCTGGGGAGTCGCGAATGGTGCCAAACATTTTGCAAACATCAGCGAGCATCTCCATCTCTGGCCTTATGATGGGGGGAAGGTCATTGATGAAGCAACTGAAGATGTTAGGACCTCGGACACTGCCCTGAGGAATTTCTGCAGTGATATCCCAGAGCTGAGATAACTGACCTCTAACAACCATCTTCCTTTGCGATCGGTAGGAGTCCAATCAGCAGAATGTATTTCCCCTGACACCAGTTCAGCGAGGGCTCCTTGATGCCACACTCGGTCAAATGCAATCTTCGTATCAAGGGCAGTAATTCTCACCTCACCTATGGAGTTCATCTCTTTTGTCCATATTTGAACCAAGGCTCTAATGAAGTCAGGAGCTGAATGGCTCTGGCATAACCCAAACTGAGCATCCGTGAGCAAGTTATTCTGGAACAAGTGGCACTTGACTGCACTGTTGGTGACTCCTTCCATCAGTTTACTAATGATTGAGAGTAGACTGATGGGGTGGTATTTGTCCTGAAGCAGAACTTCAGCTCCTCAGCTGCCCCAAGCAGAACACTACTGCTCTTTCACCATAACGGTTTACAGCATGGGGCCACCAACCTGCTGCTGCCCTCTTTGATCATCAAGGCTTTTCCTAAACCCTCTTTGACTGTCAGGTCTTCTCCTGATTGATTGGGTGTATAAGGAAAATTCATGTGAACCATGCTGGTAGGAAAGATTCCCGAGCTTCGCTTTCATGTTCCTTATTGTGCCTTGCTTGCTGTCGCTCAGGGTCTTCATCTTGCTGCACCTGGTCACCACGCCCTCAATCCTCAACTTCAGAGGAGGCATCATTCTCAAGAAGACCTTCATTTTTCAAAGGTTCTTCCCTCAGTAGTGCCACGTTATGGAAGACCCTGTGAGTTGTATCGAAGAGTTCCACCAGATTTGTCCATGGATCAGAACTGCACCTTCAGAAAGCTTATGGCCTGCTCACTGTGTGTCATGGCAGATGTTGCATCTCTCCACTGTGTCTGCTTGGGCTCCTCACAAGTATAAGTCGGCAACTCTTGAGTGGGTAGCATTTGTTACCCAGTGGAGGGTGCTCACTTCATCCACCCGAGGAGGCCTTAAAAGTTCGGGAAACTGGAACTGCATTATAAAGGACTGATTGTAGCAGCTTCCCAGGAACTTTGCTGAACCGGTCTGAAGGATTTTTTTGCAGTGCTCGTAGACTAGGGGCTGGTTTCACTGGTCCTCCAACCGCGTGCTTCACAGTGGCGCGCCGTTTGCTGGCGGTAGGATTCTCTACATCCTACCGCTTGTCAATGGGATTTCCCAATAAAGCCACTCCACGATGCTGAGAAAAACCCACGGACAGTGGTGCACTGCCGGTGGGAACAGACAATCCCAACAGCTGGAGAATGTCAGCTCAGTTGTACACTGAGTCTTTCCTGTTGATGAAGGCTGCTGCTGGGCCTGTGGGAGCCTTGATGGCCACATGTGTGCAGCCAATAAATCTCTGCAACTGGGGTAAGCCCAGTGATGGCCCTCTCCACTCGACTGTCCGGAGTGTATATTGGCTGGGCCTCTTGAACACGGTATTGGTGATATCGCAATGCAGTCTGTGAAATGCCACAGCTTTCTCCTGAAGATGCCTGGAAAGATCCTGAGGTGGAGAAATTCAGCACCAAGGTGACCTCCAATGCAAAAGGCATTGTGTGACCACCTTTTCCCACAGGACTCAGCTCATCCAACATCATGGCACGCATCTTAGTGGTTGCCATTTACAGAAGCACAGTCTTGGATAACACTGCTACTCTGACATTTGCAAGAGAGTTAAGCTGCTGCCAGTCGAGGTCCCCTTTGACGCATAATGTTGTCTGCGCACAAGAGAGTGATTGCATGTCCTTATGTACCTTGCTTGTCTCTGCCCCCTTTCAGGCTCATGTTCTTGGTGACTCTGTGGGTGCTGCTACCCCACTGCCCGTTCACCTGCACACTCCCTCTCAGATGCTCCTCCCCACTAGAGATTTCAAAGTCTGCAGTGAATGAAAAATAGCTGCACTCAGTTTTCTGGGCCTCTCACATCCCTAACTTTGCACATACAAATTGTCAGAGAACGTTCCTGCTGCGCTACCCAAGTTTCTCTTTGCTCCCAACTGCTATTGGCAGCTCCTGCATGCTGTGTCTCACACACCCTACCAAGCCACGCCACCTCCCGCTAGCACTACCAACTGCGGTCAACACTGACGTAACACTGGGCTACGACCTTGTTTATAGCTAGGCTCCAAAGCTTGAATCCCTTCGTAAAATGGGAAAACAAAGCAGTGAAATCAGTTCATTGCCAGCTGGCATGCTCACTTACATTCCTACCATGCTTCAATGTGACCTTCTCCTGCCATCCAGCCACCTCTTGTTATATCCGAGGCTGCCATGTCACCACTCCTCCCACTTCGCATCCTGCCTCCCAAGTGCTGTTTGCTGGGAGACATACAAAAGTCACGTTGCGCAGCATGTTAGTAAATGACACTCAAGCATGGAATGGGGGCTGATATTTCAGAGAACACCCTAGAGACGGCCTGCTGATGTGTTATGAATAATAAAAGTGAAAACTTCCTTTTGTTTAAAACCAGGTTCTGCTGGCTCTTCAGTAGTTTCTAATTGGAGGCGATTGGCGTAGGCTGGCACCATGTGATCTGCGGCTATTGATGATATTAATTTAATCATTCTAATTTGCTTTGTGGCACGGGACCTCTCAAGACGCGCGGATTTGAAAAGTTGTCGCGTAGGAGATGATTTCCAACACTTTTGTTCTTCCTGTTTTCCTTTCAGGACTCACATTTCCATTGCAGTGTCCATGGCAGGTAAAATAGACGTTTTGATCATTGGAAAACAAGCTCCTGCCACTTTTGTTGTGAAGGATCACATGAATATGTACCTTTAAAGTGGATATCAGACATGGATGTACTGCATCGTATAGCAGGGGGGGATGGATATAAAGCAGGCCCGTTCTCCACAGCCACACAACCACAAGTGAGACTTTGTCAACCTCCACATGAAACCCGCATCAACACAGAGTGAAAGCAGACAAGTCAGTGAGAGGGACTCCGACAATCTTTGCAGGGGTACCAAAAATCCAACAGCTAGATCTGGTTTATGCTAAAAATAACAACCCAAATCCAACAGGTGCCAAGAGAGCTTAGCAAAACTGGGCAGTGTGTTCCCTCTGTATTAATATCAATTGACATGATTGCTTTTTTGAAATTTCATCAGCAGCTAACTTTGGCAATTTCTGCCAAGTCGAAAGTCAAACAGGGCACTTGGTAATATTGTGGCAGGCGTGGGATCATGATGAGGTGAGGCCTGGCTTTGAAAACAGATTTCTTTTTGTTACTAATGCAGAATGATTAAAAACCTTAGATCTATTTTGCTCATATTATGTGAAGCTGATCATAAAAAGATTCATTCTATTTCAAACCAGGCTTCTGGCAGCAGTTTTAAGGTGGGAGAGTGCATTGGTTTTGATGTGGATGGTTGATGTAGCGGAGGGGGGGGGGGGGGGGGGGGGGCAGGAGCAGCGGAGGTGAGATACAAGGAAAACGAGAGCATCGAGTAGTCGGTTCGACCGCCATGGAGCTCTGCACTTCACTCCATTTTGTTGGGCCTTGTGCAAGCAACCACCACAGGAGAGACAAGCTGACAATTCCAAGTTGTTAACCGCTCAGTTACAGCAATATTATTAACTTAGTCTCCAGGGTCTCCAAGGCTTCCTGGAATTCTTTGATGCCTGCTGCTCTGCACCTGTTAACCGCAGTGAAGTTGCTGGAGGGTCACCTCCGCTCCTGAACCTCACTCTTGTGCTCTGTGCTAAATCACCACTTTAAGTGAAACCCCTTTATGTAAAGCATAGTTTGTCATAAGAATCAATGTTAATGCCAGTGGTGGGCTCCTGAGGACAATGTTTGGCTAGGAAAAGCAATGTAAATATTGAGAAACTGTACCATCCAGTCAGAAATACTGTACTGTGCAGTCACAGAGCTGGGGCTGTTTAGCACAGGGCTAAATCACTGGCTTTGAAAGCAGACCGAGGGAGGCCAGCAGCACGGTTCGATTCCCATAACAGCCTCCCCGAACAGGCGCCAGAATGTGCCGACTAGGAGCTTTTCATAGTAACTTCATTGCAGTCTACTCGTGACAATAAGCGATTTTCATTTCATTTCATTTCATTTTCAGTGACTTTAAAATTGATGCTTTGCCGAGACTGGCTTCATCTTAGCAGAGAACTCTTTAAAACATCAGGTTTACAACAGGTTCCTCAAACAGTACAGCACAGAGCAGAGCCATTGTTAACCAATAATTATATTAAAAACAGAAATCCGCCACAGCTCCGCAGGTACGTACAGTACCAACAGGAAAGAAATTTTAAAAACAACATGTTCAGTATGGCTTCTATCCTGTAAGATACGGTACAGTGGAGAATTCTTTCAAAATAAATCCACAGGTTTATCAACTGGCACAAGACTCGAACAGTTTAAACATGAAGTTTAGTTTAGTACAGGGGAGTACCTGAGAATGCAGCAAAAAAACCACAATTTGTTCCTCAAATGTACAGAAAGGACAAAATGGTGCCAATCGCAAACCAGACTCAGGAAGTGATGACATCATCATACTGCTCGTACACTTTAAAACGGGAATACTGCACTCCAAATGGAATCCAGACGTAAAAATAAAACCCTTTAAAATAAACCACTTCAAAAGGGGACACTTGAAATGCAGATTTACGACATTCTCTACTCCTGCACAAGGGAAAGGAAGAGATCTATGAATGAGCGCAATGACATTTAATGATTCCTTGGATGGAGAGGATGACTATGAGAGCCAGGAATGGCACTGCATAAAAGTGAGGGTGAGTGTCAGTTGTTGATGGACAAATGGGGAGATGAGGAAAGCAGTGAGGGTTGCTGAGGTAAATTGGTGTGAGGAGCGAAGGGCCTGAGTTAATGCCAGTGCATATGGTTTTCACTCATCTTTCCTGCCTTGCTTAGATCACTAAATCACTCCCATTTATCTAAGAGCATGACACCACACTGTTAAATTTCCAAAATTAGAGATGGGAAACTAATGGCTGGCTTTTCCCACATCCCACAAAGAATAAGGGCCCGATTCTCCGCTCCCTACGCTGGGTGGGAGATTCGCGGGAGGGCCGGGTGACTCACGACATGCCGCCCTGGCACCGCCTGCGATTCTCCCACCCCCCACTCGGAGATTGATGCTCGCCGTTTTTCACGGCAACCGGCGATTCTTCCGGCCCGGATGGGCCGAGCGGCCTGACGTTCCCGACCTGTTCATGCCGGCGGCAACCACACCTGGTCACTGCCGTTGGAACATGGAGCCAAAGCTTTGTTTGTGGCTTGTGGAGGGCGGTGAGTGTGAGGTGAGTGAGCACCATGGCCGTGCTCGGGAGGGGACTGGCCCGCGATTGGTGCCCACCGATTGTAGGGCCGGCGTCTCCAAGGGACGTACTCTTTCCCCTCCGCCGCCCTGCAAGATCAAGCCACCATGTCTTGCGGGGCAGCGGAGGGGAAGACGGCAACCGCGCATGCGCGGGTTGGAGCCGGCCGACCTGCGCATGCGCGGATGACTTCACTTAGGCGCCGCCGTCGCATCATTCTCGGCGCGCCGCCTTGACGCAAGCGTCAAGGCCCGGCGGCCGAGATTTACGGAATGCCGCTCCTAGCCCCCTGGGTGGGGGGGTGAATAGGGTGCGAGGAGCGGCCTCCGAGGCCGTCATGAAACTCGGCCGAGTTCACGGGAGCGGAGAATTCCGCCCTGTGTGGGATTCTCCATATCGACAGCCCCGCCTTCTGAGGCAGGGTGCCCCCGCCGGCAGCAGGATTCTCCGTTCCCGCAGCCGGCCAATCCCACACCATTGGGAAAGCCGCGGGCATGGGTGCACTGCTGGCGAAGTGGGGAATCCTTCTGATGGAGATTCCCGCATTATATATACATTTTAAAATCTAGACAGGCCACATACCGTTAGGTTCAAGATTAGAAAGGTGGCAGCTTACCATCTGTGAAGGCCTGTTTCCATATCAAAAAAAGTTTAAATGCACTATTAGCTTACCTGCATTTTGTTCACGGCTGTATTCCTTAGACAGCCTACAGAAAAGTCCATTTCCCTAGGCGAGTTAGGTTTGTAGGTTTTCAACTCTCATTGCATGGACTGATTCAAAAGAGTAAATCCATTGCGAGGGAAAATTAGATTATTGTAGTATGAACTGAAGATGCAAATTAACCACTGAAACACAATTTTGATTGAAGATATTGCAACCACATAGGCCCCAATAATTATTCGGAGGTGGGAGCAGTGAGTAGGGTGGTGGGGGGGGGGGGAGGGCGGTGGGGGGGGGGGGGGGGGGGGGGTCTGCACATGTGTGTGTGTGTGGGAGGGGGGAAATGGATGGTGGTGGGGTGGAATTTCCAAAAGCAGACAGGGACATGGAAAATCTTTTTTTTAAATTTAGAGCGCCAAATTCTTTTATTTTCCAATTAAGGGGCAATTCAGCGTGGCCAATTCGCCTACCCTGCACATTTTTGGGGTATGGGGGTGAGACCCATGCAGACGCGGGGAGAATGTGCAAACTCCACACGGACAGTGACCCAGATCCTGAGCGCCATGAGGCAACAGCGCTAACCACCGTGCCGCCTAGGGACGTGGAGATTCTACCCAATTTAATGGCACCACATCATGAACATTTTGCTTCCGCTACTGGCCTGGTAATTGGCTAAATTGATCGGCTGACCTGCTGTATTGTGGAGCAATCAGCAGCAGGAGAAGGCAGCCAGGGATACATGGGGATAATTGTAGCATGTGGTTGCAAGTGGTGAGGAGGTCAGAGCTCAATCCTGCAGCGATTGGGTGAGACGTTGATGGCTGGAAATTAGGTCTCGGCATCAGGGGGTGGAGTGGTTGGTCCCAACCATCATATTGAATTACCCGGACTTTCAAGGTCTGGGCGGCCTCGCCAGTCTGCAGGGAGGCATTGTCGTCATGGGTGTGTGATTTAAACAATGTGTTTAGAACTGAATTTACATCTCTGAAGATCTGGGGTGCCTATTTCTCTGCGAACTGTGGTAGGACTATGCGTGTGAGCACTAAATTAATCCAAATGGTCATGCCGATTTGCAAGTAAATCCCTTCAGAGCACAGGCCTGTGTGCTTGCACTAGTTTGAATGGCATTCACCAAAAGGTTTAAATTTCAATTGCTCAACTGTGGTAGGACTATGCGTGTGACAATTAAGGTTGTTACATCAAGAGAACTAACAGAAATGTAACGGAGAAGTGAATGAATTCCTTCTGTATACTTTCAGAAAATATGTAAAAGAAAGATAAGCAAACCACTTCTACCCTTAGGAAAGGGATGTTTAAGATCAAAATGCATGGGCACATTACAGGGAAATTCCATTCAATGAAAATACTTTGAATATCTAATGCAAAAACAAAGCAATTGAATAAATAACTTAGTAACTAGGAAGTAACTGATCAAACCAGCTAGATCAAGTTGTATTTGAATTGGAAGGCCAAAGTCTGTGGTAGGATTCAATATACATCGAGGTCACCACGATCAGGTACCAGAAACGTATCCGTCAGTAGATTTACTTTCGACATTGCACCGTTGCAATATGGTCTCCATGTGGTAAAGCATGACATACTACAGTACACTTTTCTACACAGACTCATTTTTCCTGGTGCAATTGTGAAATTTAACTCCAAGCTCCACATAGTTAATAACATTTCATTTTTCAGCAGTTTTTGCTCGCTTGGGGAAGGGTAATTCCTCTCAATATCAGTGAAGTTCTTCCACATGTGAAAAATAAGTAAAGCTTCTAACTTTAGAAATGTGCCGGATCATTGATATTCTGAACCGTCACACCACAAAACTTTACAACCTTTATGAAATTTTAACTGAAAAAGAACAAAAGTGTAGCACATAGAAATGAGTTTTTCTCCTTGCTTATGAATTTCCCTTGTGCTAGATTGTGCTCAGTCTGTTAGTTTCACCCTCATGTCTTGGGTGCCAAAAATAGCATTTACTAGTCCTTGACTTTCCTTATATTCTCATATCTTTGATATTGTTCTTTTTTTCTGTGGCTGAAGGAAAGGCAAAATATGTAGTGGCCAAAGAGATGTAGGTATAACCAATCCACAAGTGTCTCTTGCCCACCTCAAGCTTCCCAATGCTCTTTTAGGTGTAGCAAAATGAATTTTAGGAATACAGCAATGTGATTAGTGTAGTGATGTCATGGTTGTATTGTACTTCACTGACTGACCACAAGGAATCTCATTCGTATATAAGTGAATGTTAGAGTCAAGTGACCTCAGACTGACTAGGGAGCTGGAAGAGAGAGGTTACTCGTGCATGTTCATACTGTTATTCATCTATTGTTTTGTATTTATTTGACCCACAGTTAATGTTTATAAATCGTTTATAGCTTTAGCTCCAAGTGTTCTTGTAATATAAATCAGGCCATCCGGCAGGAACATTACAATTAGTACAGATAAGAAGACCAAACTGAACATATAACTTTAAAAAAAAAATCTTTATAAACCTGTAACATCATCCAACTAAAATACCTCAGATGAGAGAAGCTGTGCTGAATGCCCAGCGTTCAAACTTCCTCCCATGTCAGGGGTTGGGTGGACTTTCTCCCAGGAAGCCAACTTTTAAATAAAAAATTGGCAAGTCCCAATGGCACTAGGGGCAGCAGGGTAGCATGGTGGTTAGCATAAATGCTTCACAGCTCCAGGGTCCCAGGTTCGATTCCCGGCTGGGTCACTGTCTGTGTGGAGTCTGCACATCCTCCCCCTGTGTGCGTGGGTTTCCTCCGGGTGCTCCGGTTTCCTCCCACAGTCCAAAGATGTGCGGGTTAGGTGGATTGGCCATGCTAAATTGCCCGTAGTGTCCTACAAAAAGTAAGGTTAAGGGGGGTTGTTGGGTTACGGGTATAGGGTGGATACGTGGGTTTGAGTGGGGTGATCATGGCTCGGCACAACATTGAGGGCCGAAGGGCCTGTTCTGTGCTGTACTGTTCTAAAAAAATTTTTTTATTGTGCCTGATCCCAATCAAGCAAAACTTCATTGTTCACATTTTAAATCTAAAATGCCTCGCTATGCATTGTGCTGTTTCCTCCTTCATTAGTTGTGGCATTGCAGTCTGGGTCTGGTATGTTTAAAATCTGGAATTTTTATGACAGTCTTTTGCCAAGGAAAGGAAATAAGAAGATTTCATGTTTTGCTCCATGATGACTTAAACAGCCACATCTCAAGCTGGGTGTTTATGCGTATCCAACAAACTCCAGATTTAGGTTGCTTTTTTATTGTCTAGTATAAGTAGATCAGGAATTGCACTAAGATATTACAACTTCCTTAGTAAAGGCAACGCTTTAATTTTAGTTGTTCAATATTGAGTACATCTGAAGGGAATCTATGAAAATAATTGTTGCTGTTTTTTTCAGTATGAAATGTATGCCAAACATCGATTTCCTGTTCACTAGAAACAGCTCATTTCATTTAAAGCTGTGGCATGCTTAAAAACAGAGTCAGGTGCAACACGTCAGATACACGATAATTGTTTTAAGTGTTCCTGTAACAACCGTAACAAAATAATTAATCATCCCAATTCACCGACCATAGTGCTTCTGTTAGCCATGAGATCAAACAAGAAAATAGCACAAATGCTTTGTGCTATAATTAGATGGGTCCATCAACCCTCCAGAGAATGAAGTAAAGATTAGGATTTTCATGCCATTTTCAGGTTCTCCATGCCCACCCAATACACCCCTGCCTCCTAGTCCCGTTCCAGCCACCTTGGCCCCACTCTAAACCATGCCCACTCATCCAATATACACTATAAAACCCAATGAGCTCATAATTGCAATGGCGAGTTTGAGATGTACTTTTCAAAAAAGCGCCATTCAAATATCTGTTTTGGAAAACAACTATTGCTCTCACAACAGATGCATGCTCACAGACTTCTTCAGAAACACAAAAGGTATTTATTAATAAGAAAAACTACATAGACCAGCAGCCCCACTGCCACCATAAATGGGTCCACCAGCTGCCTCAGTCCCTATATGTCTTCTACATGTCTTTTAGATATCTTTAATTCTTAAGCGGAGAACTTTAATCCTTTTTGCTGATTCCTCTTTATAGTTACTGGGCATACACATTTCACAAATGGAACCTTAATTTCTACTTGTCTTAACTTCAGTTAAGTCTTAACTTTTGGCTTCGCTGTTGGTCAGGGCTGTCTCCGACAAAGTGTTGACTTGTGTCCATTCTTCAATTCTCTTGTCCTTCTTGTAGGGTCCTTCGCTGGCCTCCTCCTGGGACCCCTCGCTGGCCTCCTCCTGGGGTCTGTTATCTCCCTCTTCACTGCCCTCTTTCTGAGGTCTTTGTGTGCCCTCTTTCTGGGTTCTTTCACTGCACTCTGTCTGGGGTCTTTCACTGCACTCTGTCTGGGGTCTTTCACTGCACTCTGTCTGTGGTCTTTCACTGCACTCTGTCTGGGGTCTTTCACTGCACTCTGTCTGGGGTCTTTCACTGCACTCTGTCTGGGGTCTTTCACTGCACTCTGTCTGGGGTCTTTCACTGCCTCCTCAGAGGTCTTTTGTTTCCTCTTCCTTGAGGTTTTCATTGCTTCTGGACTTTGTTGGAGAGTTGACCTTTATCTGGGGTCTTCTTCACTTTTTTTGTCCGTTAACATCTGTTTCTTCTTGTGATTGCCGTTTTACGTGCATTATGACTTTAAATGTATTACCACTTTAATTGCATTACCAATTTAAGATTGTCAACTTTTTGTTCAATCAGAACAAGGAATAAAGAACAGGGGAAAGTACAGCGCAGGAACAGGCCCTTCAGCCCTCCAAGCCTACGCCGATTATGCTGCCTGTCAAACCTAAAACCTTCGACACTTCCGGGGTTCGTATCCCTCTATTCCCTTCCTATTCATGTATTTGTCAAGAAGCCCCATAAACATCACTTTCGTACCTACTTCCACCATCTCCTCCAGCAGTACGTCCCAGGCACCATTACCCTCTCTGTAAAAAACATCCCTCGCACAGCTCCTCTAAAGTTTCCTCCTCACACCTCAAACCTATGTCACCTAGTAATTGGGACTTCCAACTAGGAAAAATACTATCCACTCTGTCCATGCCCCTCATAATTTTGTCGACTTCTATCAGGTCGCCCCTCAATCTTCGTCGTTCCAGTGAGAACAAATCGAGTTTATCCAACTTCTCCTCATAGCTAATGTCCTCCATACCAGGCAACATCCTGGTGAACCTCTTCTGTACGGGCAGCACGGTACCATAGTGATTAGCACAATTGCTTCACAGCTCCAGGGTCCCAGGTTCGATTCCCGGCTTGGGTCACTGTCTGTGCGGAGTCTGCACGTTCTCCCCGTGTGTGCATGGGTTTCCTCCGGGTGCTCCGGTTTCCTCCCACAGTCCAAAGATGTGCAGGTTAGGTGGATTGGCCATGCTAAATTGCCCTTAGTGTCCAAAATTGCCCTTAGTGATGGGTGGCGTTACTCAGTTATGGGGATAGGGTGGAGGTATACGGTTGGGAGGGGTGCTCTTTCCAAGAGCCGGTGCAGACACGATGGGCCGAATGGCCTCCTTCTGCACTGTAAATTCTATGAAATCTATGTACTGTCTCCAAAGCCCCCACATCCATCTGGTAGTGTGGTGCCCAAAATTGAACACTATATTCCAAGTGTGACCTAACTAAGGCACGACTTGCCAATTTTTATACCAAATGCTCCGGTCAATGAAGGCAAACATGCCATATGACTTCTTGACTAGTTTCTCCACCAACATTGCCACTTTCGGTGACCTGCAGACCTGTACACCCAGATCCCTCTGCCTGTCAATAGTCTTAAGGGTTCTGCCATTTACTGTATCAGCTGTCAGCAGCAGACGGTTTTGTCTCTTGGCGTTTTTTCCGCACTTTTGAAGTTTTGTCAGGAATCTGGCTGCTATTTTTTAAAACTTTCTTTTAACTTTTAAAACTTCACTTGTATAGATGGAAACCTCTTTCCATGATCTCTCCAGTTTTTTGTCTTCTTCTAGCTGTTTGAAGAGTCTTTTGTGTTGTCAATTTTATTTCAAGATCCTATGCTCTCGAGATCCAAGGGGCCGCTTTTAAAACTCTTTAACTTATTGTTTTGCTTAGGGTCTGGCAATATCTCAACATCTTTAATTGGTCTATTTGCCCAAAGACAGGCATTCGAGTGAGTATTTCTTTCTTCAGACTGACTAAAACAGGATACTCACAGGTGTCGGACCAGAGGCAATGTCATCAAAATCCATTTTACCCTCATCAGCAGGACAGGCTAATAGTGTAGTTAAGAAGGAATACGGGACACTTACCTCTAGCAGTCGTGTTATAGATTATACCAGGATGTTGCCTTGGATGGAGCATTTGAGCTATGAAGAGAGGCTGGATAGGCTCAGGCTGTTTTCTTTACAGCACAGAAGGCTGATTATGAGGGGTGTGGACAGAGTGGATAGGAAGCAACAGTTCCCCTTGTCGAAGGGACAATAACTAAGGGGCATAATTTTAAGGTGAGGGGACAAGAAGTTTAGAGGGGATTTGAGGAAAATTTATTTCATGCAGAAGATGGTGGGAGTCTAGAATACACTGCCTGGGAGGGTAGTAGAGGTGGCAAACATCACAACATTTAAAGAGTAGGTGGATGAGCACTTGAGATGCCATAAAATTCAAGGCAATGAGCCAAGTGCTAGAAAATGGGATTAGTGTAGGTTAATTGCAATTTTGTCAGTGCAGACGTGATGGGCCAAATGGCCACTTGTGTAATGTATGACTCTATGATCCTATAACCGTATAAAATTATCAATCCGACAGAACCATTGGGCTAGATTCTTTGGCCTTCCTGTGCTATGTTTCTCTGCAATGGGAGGCAGCCCTGCTGGCAGGATCTTCTGGTCCCGTTGCTGTCAATGGAATTTCCCATTGAAGCCACCTCATGCTGCTGGGAGACGCACGATGGGTCAGAAGATCCCATCAGCCTGAATAGCCGAAAGGTCTCGCCCATTACCGTTTCAATAACAGAAGCTGTACCTCACTTCAAATCTCATAATCATGTACAAATAAACATAAAAGTTAAAATCTCATTAAGATGTAATTCAATCAAAACAAGCTCTCAACTTACACTTGTAAAGGTCCCTGCTCAACTAATCCATGAGTGAGCCTTGGAATTCAGCCAAGCATTCGTAATACGGCCATCTGGAGATGTCTGGACATCTGTTTCTATTGGTACAGTTCTTAGGGAGGTATCTTAACAGGCAGTTCATTGGAGGCAAACAGTTTGCCAGCTCGCTGCCCCAGCTCACCTTTTTAAATTGCAGTATGTTATGGTGACATCAGAAAACTGACACATCATCCTGGGGCACAATTTTCAAAGCACGCCTCTACCTGATCTCCCAACCATGGGCATTTGAAAATCTTGCCAACCCAAACATTTCAGAATAGGCTGATTAGGTGGTTTCAACAAAGGTCAATTATGAATATGAAAGTGTATGAGCATATGGGATTAAGCGCACCTCATAGAATCACTACAATTCAAAAGGAAGCAATTCGGCCCTTCTAGTCCTCTCCATCCCTCTGAAAGAGAACCTTATCCAGGCCCACTCCCCCGCCCCATCCCTATAACACCATCTAACCTTTGGAAACTAAGGGGTAATTTAGCATGGCCAATCCACCTAACTTGCACATCTTTGGGCTGTGGGAGTAAACCGGAGCACTCACATAGACACAGGGAGAACGTGAAAATTCCAAACAGACAGTCGCCCAAGGTCGGAACTGAACCTGGGTCCCTCGAACTATGAGGTAACATATGTGAACCACTGTGCCACCATGCCGCCCTATATCAGACCAGACCCCAACAGTGGCTAGGATACTGGATAGAAACCTCAATATGTTATTTTAATTTTGTAAAAATCTGTGAGGAAAGGATATTTCACCCCAGGAGTGATTTCATGAAAAATAGGTACATGGTAGATTAAAACAAGCTTTATTACTAACACAGTATTAAAATACCTTTAACATCACACAAGAAAATAACTTACAATTACCCCTTAAACAATGCTAATCAATGCAGTGACACAGTAATCCTTAACTGCTATATCCATTTCCACTCAAACAGGCCCCTGCTGAACTAATCCATTTGTGAGCCTTGGAGCTCAGCCAAGCATTCATAATATAGCCACCTGGGCAGAAAATACATCTCAACTCTCAATCCTTGGTTAAATACAGTTAGCACCCAGAAATACCTGCTGTACATGTATCTTCACTGAGACTGTTTTAAAGAAAAATGAAAAAAAATGAAATGAAGATCGCTTATTGTCACAGGTAGGCTTCAAATGAAGTTACTGTGAAAAGCCCCTAGTCGCCACATTCCGGCGCCTGTTTAGGGAGGCTGGTACAGGAATTAAACCCGCGCTACTGGCCTGCCTTGGTCTGCTTTAAAAGCCAGCTATATAGCCCTGTGCTAAACTAGCCTCCTAAGGCTGGTTTAGTTAGAGATCTAAATCCTGTCAGAACTGTGCAGAAAGTCTGTCTGTATTTTTTCAGAAGATGTTTTTCAGCTTTCTTCAGCTCACCTTATAACCAAAACAATTCTGAACTGCTTGGAAAGGAACTACTGATCTGTCTTTAGACATATCTTTGACTGAACTGCAGTGAGAGCAAAATGCTTGGTTTCTATTCAGAGTTCCATCTAAAACTCAATTAAACTGCTTTTCTGAAAAATGCCTGATACCTTAGCTCCACCCAGTAATTTTAGCAAGCTGAAATCTCGGCCTGGATTCCCCCCTCCCCCTCAGGGCCCACTGAGACCCCCTAAATAAATAGACCTCCCACAGAGACCTCGATATAGGAGGGCCCCCATTCCCAGAGGTCTCTTAACTAAAGGGACCGCCCAGAGACCGCCGAACTAAAGGAACCCCACACAGTCACTCCCTAACTAAATGAACCTATTAAGGGCCATTTGTATTCATTTACATCCTCCCACTGCTGCGTGGGTGCGAATCTCAATCCTGCCACCAGCGGTGAGGGGGGAGTCAGAGCATCCTGTTCAGATCGGCGCCTGTCAACGCCTGCCGCCGATCCTGCTTTTTCGGTTCTCTGCTGCATCGGCACCCCGCTACTGGCGGAGAATCCAGGCAAATATATCTGAAATTCTAACATTCGTCGCATAAAACTTATTTTTTTTATTCGTTCATGGGACGTGGGTGTCACAGGTGGGCATTTATTGTCCCTCCCTAATTGCCCTTGAGGGGGCAGTTATGAGTCAACCACATTGCTGTGGGTCTGGAGTCGCATGTAGGTTAGACTGGATAAGGTAAAGATTTCCTTCGCTAAAGGACATTAGTGAACCAGTTGGGCTTTTACGCCAACCGGCCATGTTTCATGGTCATCATTAGACTTTTTTTAATTCCGATTTTTATGGTATTCAAATTTCACCATCTGCAGTGGTGAGTTTCGAAACTGGATCCCTCTACAGATTCTGTAGGTATTTCCAGCATTTTCTCTTTTTGTTACAAATTTCCAGCCTCTATGGGGTATATTGTTGCATGTGCAGGATTGACACCAACATGGAGTAGTTAGGTCAAATGGCATAATTCTGCATTGTTCTTTCTTTATAATTAACGGTTTCTGTTATGAAGTGAAAGTAATTCAAAATCCATTTTCTGTACATTGCAGCACAGCAAAAAAAACAATAGTATCAAACTGGCCAAGGCAAATTAGTTTGTATGACACATAAAGATTTTCCTTTATTTTGACTCTGTTCACATTGGCAAATTAAAGGGGGTGGGCTCCCTGACTGATCAAGACCACCAGTATCTCAAGATTACATAGCAGCAGAAATCACTGTTTAATTTAAATCCGGTCGCAAAAACCTTCTGCCCGACTATTTTACCATTACTTGCTATATCCTGTCTTTTTTTAAAAATTGTAATTCTACTGCACTCAATGCCTGACTGGTGAAGGCAAAACAAAGTACGACAGATGTTCGATATCTGATAGAAAAACAGACGTTCTGGAAACCCCCCACTTGCTTCGGCAGCATTTGTAAAGAGAATGGGTGAGTTAATATGTGGACTGGAGGCTATTCGGGCTAGGGTTAGATGAACAGCTTTTGGAAAGGAGTAAATAAGGGAGAAACTGAGGTTTAACAAACACAAATGCACAAGAAATAGGAGATTGAACAGAATGAGCTGCATAGACAATAATTAAATGGCAGCAAGGGAGGAAACAAGACCGATCAGGCGGGGCTGGTTCTAGATGTGCAGGACCATTGTAAAAGTTTTCAAGTGCCTTGGCACGGTAAACGGTTGAACAATTTAGAATGCACTTTTTTATTTTCAAAGCAAGTGCCACTGGTTTGGAGAAGTTCCTTTAAATTATTTATGATCTATTGATACATCATTCTTCTTTTTCCTATCACCCATACCTTTAACTATTCATGTTTCTCTGTGTCTCTTACATACCGTTTGATTTCTCTCATTTTGTCTTCTGTCACCTCATGCTTTTAACTCTTGTATTCTATTTAAGCATTTAAAAGTCATTCTACTGTATGTTTCACTGTGTATATGTATTATGTGAGTGCTTGCGTGTGCTTGTGTGTATTTGTGCATGTGTATTTGTATGTGCATGTGTATTTGTGTGTGCTTGTGTGCGTGTGCTTGTGTGTGTATTTGTGCGTGTCTGTGCATGTGTATTTGCGTGTGCTTGTGTGTGTGTGCTTGCACGTGTGCTCGTGTGCGCTTGTCTTGTGTTTGTGTTTGTAGAATTCTATTTTCTCCTCCTCCTGCACTCTTCCTTTTTACATGCAATCTATTGTTCTTCTGACGGAAGGTTCATACCTTTGCTATCATGTCCCTTGTCACAGACACTGCCTGACCTGCGGAGTGTTTCTACACAATTTAAAACGCAGTGGCTGCCAATTTTGTGTCATTTAAAAGATATTTTTGAACATATGGATAGGAAGAAATCCTCAATCCTTGGCAAGACTCTTAGTTTGATGCCATGAAATGTGATTGGTTGGCCCTGATACTGCAGGATTGTCCAAATTCTGCGATCACTATGTATAATGTTGTTTCAACAAACCTGATACAGTTAACGTGAGCAATATTACCTCCCTGAGTAGATCATAAATATATAGTCAGAAAGCACTTACTGTACTCACCTCATCCAATCAGTTGGTCCAAAATAACTTATTTAGCTTTGGCTTCCACTTTTATTATGTAATGTGTGAAACGATTTTGACTCTGATAAAATTGTGCAAACATTATTTTTCTCATGTGTTTTAATGTCCAACAATGGCCCGTATCGCTCACTAAAATAATTTTATAGTATTGGCATACTTACACACACACACAATATTTGAACAGGTACCATATGAAAAATAGTGAATCCAGGCCAAAGTTGGTGGGCTGCCAAACTCGAAATAAACTTTGCCCTACCCGCTGCACGCATATGAAGATTAATTACGCAGCTTCTCCACATTCAGTATTAGCACAGAATCCCTGGGCGCGATTCTCCCAAAACGGGAGAAATCGTCCCTTCCCGACCGGGAACCGATTCTGGTCCCCGGTCGGGGCTAGCAGCCCGACGCCGCAAGCTCCGGCATCACGGGCTTAACGAATTTCGTTAAGCCCGCTTGCCGGAGTTAGCGCCGGCTGATGCGTCATATGACGTCAGCCGCGCATGCGCGGATTGGAAGACTCCAACCCGCGCATGCGCGGATGACGTCATCGCGTATTTGCGCAAAACCCGCGCATGCGCG
The DNA here is from genome assembly GCF_902713615.1 of Scyliorhinus canicula. Taxonomy (NCBI): domain Eukaryota; kingdom Metazoa; phylum Chordata; class Chondrichthyes; order Carcharhiniformes; family Scyliorhinidae; genus Scyliorhinus; species Scyliorhinus canicula. The sequence goes on along the minus strand of NC_052165.1, from coordinate 20,584,697 downwards.
GGCCGGGATGCCCCTCAGCCGCCCCGCGAATGGATACTGCGGGGCGGCGGAAGGACAAAGAGTGCGCGGGCATCGGGCCCGCTGCGATCGCGGGCCCATGGCACCCTTGGCACGCCCGTGGTACTGCCGTGCCAATCGGTGCCATGGTTATAAAAAGCGAGTTGTTCCCGCCGTTTTTATGAACGGCCAGACCAGGTGTGTTTGCCGTTCGTAAAAACAGCGTAAAGGGCTGGGACTTCGGCCCATTGAACAGCTGAGAATCGCTGCCGGCCGTAAAAAAACGGCGGCAGCGATTCGTGTCGGGAGTTGGGCGGGGGGGGGGAGAGAATAGCGGGAGGGCGGGAAAAATGTCGGGAAGGCCCTCCCGCTATTCTCCGACCCGTCGTGGGGGGCGGAGAATCGGGCCCCCTGTTTTCATCCACGGAGTATCCATGGGCAAACCCCAAATTGTACATTGTTAAAACGATCCACTCTGCACATTCCTAGATGGTGAAAGAGACTGAGCCAACTCTAGTCTTTTTTTATAAGGCCATGATTGAGTCCACACCAAGTAGTTAAAAGAAACATAGTTTATTCACAATAACTATTCTAAACATCACACGGTAGATCCCAAACTGGGTCTGCCTTGCCGGTGCCTAACTGGCCAGCTTTATAGACCCTGCAACTATATATTATTTAGAGGTCCCCCACCCCCTTAACGGGGAGCTCATCTTCTGCAAGGTTCATCCAGATGTTAATTGTTCCCACCCCATAAGGTACTTGTGGGTTATAACATCCCTCCCCCCGCACTCAAAGTCCAAAGAACCCTCCAACGCCTGTGGGAAAGGAGAGCGCCGGACTCTCTTCATGCCTGGTCGGACATCGTGCACCCGAGGCGCCAAATCGGGCGGCGTGAATCTAGAAGACAAATGTCGCATCCGCTTTCAACATCGCGGTGTTTGCTCCGCCAGTAGCTGCTGAACTCTGGACTCCCCATCAGAGATTTCCAATGCTTGAGTTTCCGTCTCTGAATCCATGTCCATGACCTCAGTCATCTCGGTGTCTTAACCCTCTTGTGGTCCCTTTATGGGCTGCTTCGGTACCAGAGGTGGCTGTATGAGGATGTTGCATTCACGAGGAAGCTGTTGAAGAAGTGGATGTCTGGATCGAATATTTCTTTTTTTTAATAAACTTAGAGTACCCAATTATTTTGTTTTCCAATTAAGGGGCAATTTCGCGTGGCCAATCCACCTAGCCTGCACATCTTTGTGTTGTGTGGGTGAAACCCACGCAGACACGGGAAGAATGTACAAACTCCACACAGACAGTGACCCAGGGCTAGGATTTGTGCTTGGGACCTCAGTGCCATAGGCAGCAGCCTGGATCGAATGTGATCAAGGAGCTTTCACATGATCCGACCTTGAACTTGTACTTGATAGGAAACTGGCTCCATCTGGCAGAAGATAATCCCGGAGACCCCGGGTGGGGGGGGGGGGGGGGGTCATCCTGGAGACCCCCAGGGCATCGTCTGCACAGTTTCAAATATACACTGAATCACCCAGTACAAAATATCGAGGTGGTCGCCGCCAAACGGGACAACGCACTTGCAGCTCCTGGTTGCGATGCACGTTCACACATATGTCCGGGAAGGTCATACTAAGATGTGTCCAAAGTCTACGTTCCATCAGCATTTCAGCCGGGGCCATTCCGGTCATTGCGTGGGGAATGGTCCTGCAGCAAAATAAAAGGCAAGCCAGGATCATGTCCATTGAATCTGAAGACTGCTTCTTGAGACCCTTTTAGAACGTCTGCACCGCCCGTTCCACAAAACAATTAGAAGCCAGGTTGTATCGGGAAGCACTTTGTGCCATACCCCATTTGCCTTCAAAACCCCCCGAGAACTCCTTACTCGTGAAAGTGGCCCCATTGTCTGTAACGAGCACTTCAGGGATGTCGTGCGTGTAAAACGACAAATGCAATTTCTTGATGGTCGCCCAGGAGGTGGTCGTCGCCTTCTTGTGGGCCTCCAGCTATTTTGAATGGGCATCAACTAAGAGGAGGAATACTGAACAATGAAACAGGCTGGGAAAGTTGGCATGCAACATGCCCACAGCAGTCATGGCCATTCCCAAAGGATGAAGGAATGCAGTCAGATGGAGCTTCTGGTGCTCCTGACAGAGGAGCATTGCTGGGCCATCTTCTCAATGTCCGCATCCAGCCCGGCCACCAGACGTAACTGAGCGTCAACACCTTCATTTTGGACACCCCTGGATGTCCATTGTGGAGGTCCTTCAATATCAACCCCTGGCCTTTGTCAGGAATGAAGACGTGCGCAGCCCATAGCAGTATACTGTCCTCCAAAATATTTAGACAGTTTGGACAAAAATGCGCGAAACTCACTTGGTAACTTTCAATGCTGATCTCCATATAACACAATGTGCCAAACTTTTGCAAGAACTAGTCTGTGTGCGCCCATTCACAGATCCGAGACACCGTATTAGGCAAAGGATCCAGCGGCGGGATTCTCCATTTCTGAGACTCAGTGTAGATGTCAACTCAGAATTTGTGGGTTTTCACAACAGCAAAACTGTCGCCACACCTGGACGACAATTCCGCTACTGTTAAGGTGCTAACACCTGCGCCACGTGGGACACAATCAATTCCAAGGAAAAATGGTGCCAGATTCGCCAGGTCCATGATCGACACTCTGGAGGCTGAAAAGCTGCAGCCGCATATACGCAGTTCACACCCACACACACTCATCCCAGCCCATAGAGCTGCTGGGTCGGCTGGGGGCATAGGGCACCCAGGTGGGTGGTTTGGGGGTCACTTATACAACACGTGGCCCTAAGTTTACAGTGGACTGTGAACCGCACCGTCGGGAACGCGGCCCATCGGATGCAGCACATCTCAGAGGCCCGGGAGAATGGCGGGTTGGGCCCACTAATGATATGCAAACGGTGTCCACTATATGTGCATTCCAGTATGCATTGGCGCCGCTGTCGAGGTGACAGAGAATCGCGATTTGGGGTCAAATGGGTGCCCGCTGCAATTTCGGCATCGGAATTTATTCTCCGCCCAAGCGCGTTTCGCGATTTCGACGTCAGCAAATGGAGAATCCCACCATGAAGTTTAGAGTGGCAACCACTTCATCCTTAAAAAGACCAAGTAAAGTAATAGTAAAAAGCGGCCCAAAATGTATTGGTGTAATCTTTTCACTGCTTCGAGCACCACCAGACCTTCCTTCTCGATCTGTGTATATTTCCATTCTGCCACAGCCAGCGTCTGAGAAGTGAAAGCAATCAACCGTTCTCTACCATTCTCTATCTGATGTGACAGGGTGCCCACAATACCATTAGGTGATGCGTCACATGTGGCCAGGAAGTGTTTGGCGGGATCGTAGTGGTCCAGTAATCCCGAAGACTTCTGCAAGATAACCGTTTCCTGCAGTTTCCTCCATGCCAACTCTTGATTCTTCTTCAAAAGGGGGCAAACATGGTCAATACATTGGGGATGAACTTGCCATAATAGCTAACAAGTCCTAAAAAGGAACAAAGCTCTGAAGCGTCCGTCGTGGTGGAGCCTGTTGGATGGCACCTTGTTTGCAATGTAGTGTAAGCCGTCGTGGTCCACTCGGTAACCGAGGTAGACCACATCCCTCGCATCAAAGACACATTTTCGCCCACCGCAAGCAGACACCACAAACAGAGAAATGCTTCAATGCCAGACTAAGGCATGATTCACCGGCCTCATTATGCTCTCACTCAAGAGAAATGAGGCTGGTGAATAGCGGGAGAGGCCTAAAACGAGAACTGCACCAGTCGCGATTCGGGGTCTCGCCGTAGAGTGGTGAGAAACCAATTATCACCACTTAAGCCCGATTTCTATACAATTAATGAGAGCCACCCCTTAAACAAGAGCCTCTCATCATTCAGCGACCTCCTCAGCAAGTGTCACGTTGGTGCCAATTAGTACTCCTTTTGAAAAACGTGAACCTGGTGGAAGGGCTTCTGTGGGGAGCCGACAATGTGAGCAGCAATCTCTGTTCACAATCAAAGAGCCTGGGGGTGGTGCTGACATTGCCACCCAAATGCTCGGCGGAGGGTGGGGATACCTCAGCTGTGGGTGGGGGACCATCCGCAAGGTTGGGCCGCCAAGGGAGAGTGGTGGGGGCCGCCAAGGGACAACCACTTGGGACACCACTATGCCAGCCCCTGGATCATGTGGACCCATTCCAGAGGCAACTCTTGTCCCTGCCTGTCTGCCCCACTGACCACCCAAAACCCTCACCGACTGCCGAGGCCCCTGGCCGTGTGACTGAGGCTATTGCTAATAGGGAATTGGCAATCGTGGTTAAGTGAGCACTTCACACATCCCAAGTGGATTCCTATGGGTGAGCAGGCCATGTAGCATGTGGGAGTCATTGCCAAGCATCCCAATCACGCCTTAATGCCTGGACACTGTGCCTGAACACTGCGGAAGGAAACACCGCACACCGAGGGGATGGGGCACAGCTCCGGGGACATGTCCACGGACGGAGGGTGGGTGAGTGCCACGAGGTAAGGACCATCACTCAGTCCAGCTGATTTTAGGAGCAGGTGTCCGGGATGAGAGGGTCCGCTGGGGCGTGGGCAGGGTGTTCTGGGTAGAAGCGGGGGGCGGGAGGGGTGGGGATGATCAGTGGGGGATTGGGAGCCACCGCTGTTTGTCAGTTTAACACCCTCTGCCTTCCAGATATTGAACGCAATGGCAGGGATGTTGGACGCAGAAGTTGCCCTCGTGGTGCTGCTGGTAGCCCGAGCGGCCAGACATCAGAGACGGTGGCAGTAGGAATCTGGGTCGCTGTCTGTGTGGAGTTTGCACATTCTCTCTGGGTTTCACCCCCACAACCCAAAGATGTGCAGGTTAGGTGGATTGGCCACACTAAATTGTCCCTTAATTGGAAAAAAAATAATTGGGTACTCTAAATTAAAAAACAGAGCAGCAGCATCTGCAAATGATTGAGGCAGCGGGTCCTGTGCCGTACCCCACCCCACACCATGAGGACCCAGACACCCATCAGGCCAGGGAGGGACCCAGAGAGGGAGTCCCGCGGTGGCCCAGGGTGTACAGGCGTCATTGATTATTCAAACAAATGAATGAACACTCACTCCCCCACACCTCCCCTCCCAGACCCCCTACCCTCCTCCAGCCTGTCCCCCCCTCCCTCAGTCCCCTCATTGATCCTCGGCTTGCTTTGCAATCCCAGCTCTACCACTATGTCCAGGTGTCACCTTTCGATGCACATCAGAGGTGGAGGCAGCCAGCTGCTTACCTCGTCTCGTGGTGTTCGATGCACCAGGTGGACGTCCTCTGGGGAGTCTGGGGCCGGAGGACCCCGACACACTTGTTGGCGGCACACGTACAGCCGTGCCACCCTGTCCCATGTGCTGACTGTGAGTCACGGCGTCAAAGGAGGGGTGGAAGGTGGGGGAGCTGATGGCCACCATCCCCACTCCATGGCACGGGTCCTCATTGGCACTCATCGCCCCCTCCGCGTGATCAGTGCCCAATGGGCATTGGGTTTCATCTCGAGACGGAGGGGCAGCTGGTTCGAGTCCCAACTGCCCCGGCATCATCTGGCTCTGCCATCCCTGGCAGTTCCCCATGGTCTGCAACATGGTGTTGACACTCTCGGTGATGCTCCTCGGTGACTGGGACATGCTCTGCAACACCTCAGTAATGCCCACGTGCGACTTGGACAAGCTTTGCTTTGCGTCTTGGCCATTCCCATCTGAGAGTGCGACATAGAACATAGAACATAGAACAGTACAGCACAGAACAGGCCCTTCGGCCCTCGATGTTGTGCCGAGCCATGATCACCCTACTTAAACCCACGTAACCCGTATACCCGTAACCCAACAATCCCCCCATTAACCTTACACTACGGGCAATTTAGCATGGCCAATCCACCTAACCCGCACATCTTTGGACTGTGGGAGGAAACCGGAGCACCCGGAGGAAACCCACGCACACACGGGGAGGACGTGCAGACTCCACACAGACAGTGACCCAGCCGGGAATCGAACCTGGGACCCTGTAGCTGTGAAGCATTGATGCTAACCACCATGCTACCGTGAGGCCCGCATGTCCCGCAGAACCTCATCAAGGTGAGCCTGATAGTGGGTGACATCCCCCAGCGAGACAGACATTCTGTCGAGACCCTCAGCCATTGCCAGGCCATCACTGCCTGTTTGGCACTGCCAAGTTGACCATGCTAGGGGGCGGGCAAGAGGGCAGGATGAGGGGTGTGGCATCCAGAGCACCCCATTAGAGGGGTTCCATTCTGTGTTGGAAGGTTGGCGATGGCAGTGGGTTGGCGGGCGCTGAAGCCCTGATTCCAGCGAAGATTGGGGAGGGGGGCATGAGATCCCGATGCTGGCGATGGTGGTGGGCGGGCTGCCTTCACTTTCTCTTTAAGATCAGGTTGCCCTTTAAATATGCTGTCTCGACCTCTGTAGAGCTGAGCTACCAACGTCCTCAGGCCTTTACTCCTCCAGAATGATGGCCCTAAACAGACCTGCCTGCGTTTTTTCCACAAAGTGTCAGAAACTCTGGAGTGAAAACCTGGCTGTGAGAAACACACTGATTTTCAGTCAGAACGGGCAGCACGGTAGCATAATGGTTAGCACAGTTGTTTCACAGCTCCAGGGCTCTAGGTTCGATTCCCAGTTTGGGTCACTGCCTGTGCGGAGTCTGCACGTTCTCCCCGTGCCTGTGTGGGTTTCCTCCGGGTGCTCCGGTTCCCTTCCACATTCCAAAAATTTGCAGGTTAGGTGGATTGGACTTGCTAAATTACTCTTAGCGTGCAAAAAGGTTGGATGGGGTTATTGGGTTATGGGGATATGGTGGATGTGTGGGCTTTGGTAGGGTGCCCTTTCCGATGGCCGGTGCAGACTCAATGGGCCGAATGGCCTCCTTCTGCACTGTAAATTCTATGATCTATGAACCTGACACTGCCATTTTTTGGGAAATGCCACCCATTATTAATAATCTGACAAAACATAAAGTACCTAATCCTTGACTTCTGCTAAAAGATGATAAAAATCGCCATGACAAAACCATTAAATCATAGTCAAGAGCGAACAATGTGCTCTATCCCACTCTACACAACACATTTTAGTTGAAGTACTTTGTGAGTCAAGGACAGAAAGGATTGTAAATTAATCCCTGTGGCTGGAGAATCTCTGCCCTTAGATTGACTGTTTATTTATCACCATTCTATTGTCAAAGTTTTAAAAATAAATTTAGAGAACCCAATTCATTTTTTCCAATTAAGAGGCAATTTAGCGTGGCTAATCCACCTATCTTGCAAACTTTTGGGGTGTGGGGGTGAAACCCACGCAAACACGGGGAGAATGTGCAAACTCCACACGGACAGTGACCCAGAGCCGGGATCGAACCTGGGACCTCGGCGCCGTGAGGCAGCAATGCTAACCACTGCGCCACCGTGCTGCCTTATTGTCAAAGTTAATCAAAGGTCACAATACAGGTAATGCAATCGTGCTGTTCTCAGCCTTTTCGCTAGAACTATCAGTGGAGACCAGACCCACTTGCGAATAACTTTATTTCATTGATACTGCAAACCCCAACCTCAGATGCCGATCTGCAGAATGGTTGCCAGTCAGGTAATACCTCATTTATGGTGCCTGGTTCCTATCAGAGCAATTTTCTCATCATCCGAAAGCTCCATGCACTTATGGTTACCTGTAAGCAGGGGGTTGTAACTGAAATGTTTCGAGAGCACGAATGAGTCTTTCCACATCATAAATATTTTGCAGGTACTTTTTTAAAAAGTGCCTCGGTGGTCTCATGGATCCCCAGTCTTTAAACCTACTTTCACATCAGACTAAGATTACACTCTATCTGATAGCAAGCATAAGTAATGTGAGACTATCTATTGCCTGGGATCTCACACGGCTTCTGTCCGCAGTCAGGTCAAGCACTAGCTCTGGACTTGCTATAAAGTTGCAGTAAAAACATGCCATTAGAGTGCCGTCACTGGAGGGGCCTCAAAGAGAGGGAGAGAGGATATTGAACAGAGAAAAGGACAATAAGCACAGCATAGCACAGGAACAACAAATCTTTACTTAAAGAAAAATACCAAGCCACGATTTATTGGAGAATGTATACAATTACAACAAGGAAAGACATTGCCAAAAATAGCTTACGTCAAGATGATTGCTCTCAAAATTCAGACAAATCCAAAAATAACAGTTATGGAAATTACAAGCAGTGTAACCCAGAAACTGACATCGGCTGCAAACCTCAATCCCGATTTCCTTGAAACAAGTTAAAATAAGGTTTCAGTTAAATTCATATTGTTTTTGGATTGTTTTGAGAGAAATCTTGCAATTATAAAAAATAACATAAAAGGTTATTTTTGGCACTGATTGGTACATTCAGCAGGTGCTTTCTAATGAAGCAACTAGGGTAAATTAAAATCCAGCACACTTACTAAAGATGCAGATTATATTAAGAGAAATGACCCTCTTATAATACTCAAGGTAATTGTTTTGTTATGCTCTTGACGTAGCGCAAGCGCTTCCTTGATGTGCACTCTGACAAAGGAAGGTTCAGACGTGGAGATAGCTTCAACACGTTTATTAAACTATTCACAATTCTCCTATTCGGATTAGACTCTACTGTTAATCCTTCTATAGCTACTCAGACTGACGAACCAGTCTGCTACAATCCACGTGGTGGGTGTGATGTTCAATCAACCCTGTGTCAGTACTCATTGAGTGTCTCCACTGGAAAGAGGAAGATCATGTGTGCTGTGTCCTTTATATATGGGTTGGTGTAATGCCCCCCTGTGGTAGTATCACCTCTGTGTGTATTGTGAATGCCCATTGGTCGTGTCCTATCTTACTGACCTATTGGTTGAATGTCTGTGTGTCTTGTCTCTGGTGCTCCCTCTAGTGTCTATCTAGTCTACGTGTATTTACATTAACCCCTTGTGTATTTACAGTGATGCATATCACCACAGTAATTAGTAGTCTGTGTCAAAACTGTGTAAATTGAGGGCAGCACGATGGCGCAGTGAGTAACACTGCTGCCTCATGGCACCGAGGTCCCAGGTTCGATCCCGGCTCTGGGTTACTGTCCATGTGGAGTTTGTACATTCTCCCTGTGCTTGCGCGGGTTTCGTCCCCACAACCCAAATATGTGCATGTTAGGAAATTGGCCACGCTAAATTGCCCCTTAATTGGCAAAAAATAATTGGATACTCTAAATTTTAAAAAAGCTGTGTAAATTGGTTTGTAGCAATTGAAAGGAGAGCGACGGAATTGTTTTCAATTCTTAATAGTGGGATAGATGCAAATAAAACAAATTATTCCTTTCTGTTGGCAATGCTAATCTTTAATAATTATATTTTTATGGTATCATATAACTGATATAAAGGTATTCAGATAAAAATGTAATACTGTTTAAATATTTTCTGAATTTATGTATGGTTAAACACTGTCCATTTGCCTCTTAAACCCATTTACAATGTTACAAAAGCAATGCCATATGCCACTTAGTTCTGAGGGGAGGGGAGGCAATGCAATGCTTTCTCCTAAAATAAAAACAAAAGCTGTGGATGCTGGAAACCTGAAATAAAAATGGAAAATGCTAGAAATACTCAACAGGTCTGGCATTACCTATGGAGAGAGAAAAAGAGATAATGGGCACGATTCTCCGCTCCCCACGCCGGGTGGGAGAATCGCGGGAGGGCCGGGCGACTCACGACACGCCCCCCTTTCCCCCACCCGCGATTCTCCCACCCCCCCCCGCTCGGAAGAATTAAGAATTGCCGCTCGCCGTTTTTCACGGTGACCGGCGATTCTCCGGCCCGAATGAGCCGAGCGGCCTGCCGTTCGCGGCCGGTTCACGACGGTGGCAACTACACCTGGTCGCTGCCGTCGTGAACATGGGTGCCAAATGCTCATTTGAAGCTTGTGGGGGGCGGAGTTGGGATTGAGCACCACGGCCGTGCTCGGAAGAGGACTGGCCCGCGATCGGTGCCCACCGATCGTCGGGCCGGCGTCTCAAAGCGACGCACTCTTTCCCCTCCGCCGCCCCGCAAGTTCAGGCTGCCACGTCTTGTGGGGCAGCGGAGGGGAAGACAGCAACCGCGCATGCGCGGGTTTGAGCCGTCAGCCGTCGTGACGTCAGCCGCGCATGCGCGGGTTGGAGCCGGCCAACCTGCGCATGCGCGGCTGACACCACTTAGGCGCCGCCGTCGCGTCACTCTCGGCGCGCCGCCTTGACGCAGCATCAAGGCCCGGCGGCCGAGAGTTACGGAGCGCCGCTCCTAACCCCCCGGGTGGGGGTGAATAAGGTGAGAGGAGCGGCCTCCGAGGCCGTCGTGAAACTCGGCCGAGTTCACGACGGCCTTCCCGATTTTTTGCGGGAGCAGAGAATTCCGCCCAATGTTCTGAGGTGAATATGGGTCTTAAGGTGCGATTTTCACCCCGCGTTGTGCCCAGCACCGATCTGGGCACGCTGGGTGAAGAGCGGGAGAGGCCCAAAAGGGTTTGCACCGGGTGTGAACCATTTTGCAATTAATCAGGCCTGCTCCCAATGGCGAAATCAGGATCTCGCCTCAAAATTGCAAAAAGCCCAATAAGCCTAATTTCCATTCATTCCAATCTCATCAGCGAGTGTCCGTCAGAACAACACACCCGCACACCCCCCCCCCCCCCCCCCCCCCAATCATACCATCCCTTCATCAACCACCCTGTCCCCCTGCTCCAAGAATCTATGTTAGATCACTACAGGGACACGGGCCTGTGTTGGCACTGTCTGTGGGGTCATCCACCTTAGCAGTGATGATCACTGTGAAGAAAGCTTTGGTGTTCCTCAGGATCTGATTAAGTCTGACTCTTCCTGCTGACAGTGTTCTCACACCCATTCTCATAACGGAGTCTGCATCGGGGGATTTTGATTTTGGATCACTGTGGGGATGGGGTGCGGGATGTGGAGAGGAGTTATGGGGGGAACAGGGCGTGGGGATGTGGATGCCAGCTGTGAAGATTAAAGTGATAGAGGCGTTACATGTCTCAGGTGTGAAATGTTTTAATTATGATCATTTTAATTTAAAGATTTCCATTGCCCCTAGCTACAGATAGTAACCTCACTCACGCCCACCCAGTACTCCTTACTCTTCTTGATCATGTCTACTGCTACAACCTCCTACCTGAGGGAGCCCATGGAACCCTGGGTGACTCCATGGTACGAGGGACAGCTGGAGTCAGCTTCAGAGGCCTGTGAGTCACCTGGCACTGCTGTTCTTGGAGGCGCCCCTATTGTCTGCACGATGGTATTGACGCCCCCAATAATGCTCTTCAGAGACTTGAGCACGCTCTGGAGTGCCTCGGCAATGTCCAACTGCGTCTGGGACATGTCGAGAGCCTCAGCCTTGGTCATCAAAGTCTGAGCCATGCCTTGAACACCACCAAGGTTTTGGGACTCCTCCAATCGGCTTTGCAGTAACTGGAATGTCGCTGACACTCTTTTCTGAATGTCACGGCTGTGTCCTATCATCTAAATCAGCTCTGGGGAAACCTTGCCCAAACCTCCAACAGCCGTCTCCCTTGGATGTTCCTCCCTCCACCTGATGCCCATCAGCAATTGTTTGCTGCTCACCAGATAGTGCCCCGGATGGCCTGGCCTCATCAGATGAGATGCTCATCCTGCAAGAAAATGGATGTGCGGTCAGTGAGAGGGAAGGCTAACTTTGTTGGGCACCAACAACATCACTTGAGACAGGTCATCTGGGTGAAGTGACAGTGAAGGGCGAAGGGATCTCACCTCTCTGGTGCTGGACGACCCTGCTCTCGCTCACAGCTCTTTCCTCGGGTAACCCCGCAATCACCAGGGCTCATTTCTCATAGGGGATGTGAACTCGGAACTCTGGGACTTCGGCCCCATCTTCACCCTTTCCCTCTTATTATGGGCTATCCGCCTTTGGGGCAAAAGGGAGGCCATTGTGAGTCACACGCTTGATGGGTTATGGGGATCTTTAGCACGTGGCATGTGTGGGCATCATGATTGTGCTGGTGGGTGTCAGAGGGTCTGAGGAACTAGCTTGAAGATTGGATGTTGGAAGGGTGCGATGTGTCAGCCAGTGGATTCAGGGGGAGGAGGGGGGGTGGGTTTAGGAAACTAAGGGGTGGTGCTCGGGTCTGATGCCAGGAGAGAGGTGGCAACTTACCCGTGCAGGTCGATGGAGGTTGTTATGTCGTCTTCCTACATTGGACAGCGGTCCTCCTGGTCATACTGCCCGCACTGGCAGGTGGCATGCTGACCCTGCTGATGGTTCTCTGACCCCTTGAGGAACAGGGTGCACCCCCACTCACCCACGGCATTGAGAAGCCTGGTTAGGTCAGCATCCTTAGTGCTCTTTTTGGCTTCTCATCCAAGCTCAAGTCATGAACGTGCCTAAATTACCTTCAAGTTAATATTGACAGGACCAAATATTTAGTTGACAAGAAAATCTTAGCTTTCTGGCCACCAATGCAATCCTCGTCCCTGGCATTCACTCTCTGTATCCTGTTTATGGCCACCTGGAACTTCAACAATGATATTCAATCCTTCACCAAAACCATCATTTATTTTCATATCAACAGCATTTCCTGTCCTAATTACTTCGTCACAATAGCTACTGAATCACCCTTCAATACGTTAGATACCACCAGGCTCTATTTTTCCCAATGGTGTCTTTGTCTCCTTCCATTAATTCAGACTCATCCAAAACCCTTCAGCCTGTATCCTATGCAACAGTAATTTGCAATTTTGATCACCTCTGTTCTCACCAACTCCCATTAACTTCCCATAGCTCAGCCGAATACCGCCATTTAGAAACCAATCGACACGATTGATCCCATCCCATCTCAGCTACTTCTTCCCATCTACCATAAGACCATAAGACATAGGAGCAGAATTAGGCCACTTGGCCCATCGAGTCAGCTCCACAATTCAATCATGGCTGATATTTTTCTCATCCCCATTCTCCTGCCTTCTCCCCATAACTACTGATCCCCTTATTAATCAAAAACCTGTCTATCTCTGCCTTAAAGACAGTGATTTGGCCTCCATGGCCTTCTGCGGCAAAGTGTTCCACAGATTCACCACCTTCTCGCTGAAGAAACTCCTCCTCATCGCTGTTTTAAAGGATCATCCCTTTAGTCTGAGATGGTGTCCTCTGGTACTAGTTTTTCCGACAAGTGGAAACATCCACTCCACATCCACTCTATCCAGGTCTCGCAGTATCCTGTAAATTTCAATAAGATCCCCCTTCTTCCTTCTAAACTCCAATGAGTACAGACCCAGAGTCCTCAACCGTTCCTCATACAACAAGCTGTTCATTCCAGAGATCATTCTTGTGAACCCCCTCTGGACTCTTTCCAAGGCTGTTCCACCGTTCCTTAGATACAGGGCCCAAAAGTGCTCACAATACTCCAAATGGGGTCTGATCAGTGCCTTATACAGCCTCAGATATACATCCCTGGTCTTGTATTGTAGCCCTCTTGACATGAATGCCAATATTGCATTTGCCTTCTTAACTGCCGATGGAACCTGCACATTAAACTTAAGAGAATCATGAACAAGGACTCCCAAGTCCCTTTGTGCTTCTGATTTCCTAAGCATTTCCCCATTTCAAAAATAGTCTCTGCCTAAATTCCTCCTTTCAAAGTGCAGAACCTCACACTTCACATTGTATTTAATTTGCCACTTCATTGCCCACTATGTGCTAGCCTCCATAATTTGTTCTCCCAACTCTATTTCACTTCCATAACCCTTCTCTCCATTAATGAACATAGAACATACAGTGCAGAAGGAGGCCATTCGGCCAATCGAGTCTGCACCGACCCACTTAAGCTCTCATTTCCACCCTATTCCCGTAACCCAATAACCCCTCCGAACCTTTTTGGACACTAAGGCCAATTTAGCATAGCCAATCCACCTAACTTGCATGTCTTTGGACTGTGGGAGGAAACCGGAGCACCCGGAGGAAACCCACGCAGACACAGGGAGAACGTGCAGACTCCGCACAGACAATGACCCAGCGGGGAATCGAATCTGAGACCCTGGCGCTGTGAAGCCACAGTGCTATCCACTTGTGCTACCGTGCTGCCCTTAATGAAGAAACATTCAGCCCTGCATTTTGGAAGTCTGTCATTGTACCTTTTCACATCTCTCTGCATCTTCAGTCTGTTATTTTGACCATTGCAGTCCTTCATCTTTCTCGCACATCTGCTCAGTATCCATATCTGTGTCAGAAGCAGTTTGGGATTTTTACTCCATTGAATGATACGATAATAAATTATTTTTTATTGTTCACGTGGATATTTCTCATACTGAATGTCTTTGTGCCCCTATTGAGTTAAAACTGGAAAAATATAAATTCAGTTGTATGTTTCATAGTTTGGAATGGACTCTGGGTGAGGATTTAAAAATGAAGCAGCTGTTACAAACTTCAGAATTCAAATCTGATCAACGCAAAGCCGATAGGGGATAAGGGTCCCTCCTGGGCTCCTTCATCGCCATTTATATTATGGGTGTATTTTGACAGTCCATCATAACGTGGGCGAGATCGTAAAATGTGGCAAGCTATTCAAATTCATCAGTAGGTCTGTGAAATCACGCCACTGTAAAACTCCGCCCTGTGTGCTTTGGTAACAAAGAACAAAGAACAAAGAAAAGTACAGCTCAGGAACAGGCCCTTCGGCCCTCCAAGCCTGCGCCGACCATGCTGCCCATCTAAACTAAGATCTTCTCCACTTCCTGGGTCCGTATCCCTCTATTCCCATCCCATTCTTGTATTTGTCAAGATGCCCTTAATTGTCACTATCGTCCCTGCTTCCACCACCTCCTCCAGCAGTGCATTCCAGGCACCCACTACCCTCTGTAAAAAAAACTTACCTCGTACATCTCCTCTAAACCTTGCCCCTTGCACCTTAAACCTATGACCCCTAGTAATTGACCTCTCTACTCTGGGGAAAAGCCTCTGACTATCCACCCTGTCTATGCCCCTCATAATTTTGTAGACATAATTTTGTGACATTTGAGGGGAGATAGATATAGGACAGATGTCAGAGGTAGGTTCTTTACTCAGAGAGTAGTTAGAGTGTGGAATGCCCTGCGTACAACAGTAGTGGACTCACCAACACTAAACGCATTCAAATGGTCATTGGATAGGCATATGGACGATAAGGGAATAGTGTAGGTGGGCTTTAGAGGGGTTTCACAGGTCGGCGTAACATCGAGGGCCAAAGGGCTTGTACTGCACTGTAATATTCTATGTTCTATTATCTGGAAACGTAGTGTTAGCTCCGAGATCTACTGACTCACCCAGCTGTACCACTCTTCCCCCTCTCATCAATCCATAAAACGTTGACTCTCTTTAACAGACTGCTTGGCATCAAGAACTGGATGAACTAATAGTTTCTTCAATTTAAACATGAGGAAAAGCAAATTCATTTTGCCTTGTCTCCAACCATCACCGACCTCCCTCGAATTCACAAATAACTGTTCCCATTCCGTGTCCACACACGCAGATTCCCAGCAGGTGTTGGTTCTCAGAACTGCTGATGTTTCCCTCTCTCTAACCCAAGGGTATTAATGTGAGCTGTAGCTGAAATCAGCCAAGCACGGACAGCATATCAACCTCAATTTTTTCCCTCTTACTGTCACACACGCAGTCAGGAGTGATTTTATTTTGTGGTCGTGTGATGAGCCAGAGCTGTTTCCACCGCCACAAAGGTGATACCTTATGAGAGCATGGGATGCCAATAGTGTTTGGCTGGGCTGCTGTCTACCCCAAATATATCCTTTATGTATCTTTCAGCTGGAGGGCTGTTTTCTTCTCCGCATTAAGAATGTGTACTTCTTTATAAGGCTTTTCTGGCAGACTTTCACTTTGGTGACTTCTTTGTGTCAAAATAATTTCCTCCTTGCCTCCCAGACTAAAGTCTTATGCTCTTCACTTGATCCCTCTGTCAATCAGTGCCTGGATTAGGCACTGTTTAACTTTCTGCTCTGGGTGTATTAGGTCCTTCTTTTAGCCTGCAAGATCTAATTGTATTTCCTGGGATTAGCTGAAGATTTTTGATCATTGCTCACCCACACTTGCCTGCGACCACAAATAAAATCACTTTCCAATTGCGTGTGTGCGAGTGAACAAACAGTGATTCGCTTTGCCACAAAGGGGGGAAAATAATTGAGTCATGCAGGATTTGAAAGCGCGCAGTCCAAAAGTCTGAAGAATTTCCTCATTGTTCTCCGTGTTTTAATGAGACTGGAACAACATTGCAGGTTTTTTGTTGTTGTTGCAGAAAGCCTCAGGAGACTGACTCAAACAGCCTCCTGAGTTCCCCACAATCCTGGAGCTGTGTGGTGATTCGGCCGCCATGTAGCCACTATTTGCAGAGGTCAAAGTGAGAGCCAGTGGCAAAGGACCCCTTGAGTTACCGGGCTTTACACAGCTGCTGTGCTCGGGGCAAGTTATACACAGTTCAATGAGATGCAGCTGCTGTCCGGATCAGCTGTTAAAGGTGGAAGTGAGGAGTTCTTGGCAGATGAGGGTTTGAAGCTTTTTTTTTCCCCAGCATAGATTTCTGCCGGCAGGAAACAAATTTGTAAGCAAATTTTATTTATTGTTGTTGCTGGTAATATTCTTCCTGCGGACACTGGACTTGTCCCTGAATGTTTTTCATCGGATCAGGGTGCCAGCAGATTGACTGGTCTCTGTCCCTCCTTCTCACCCACTTGCCGCAATTTTCAGGAGCGAGTCTGGCACTCCATATTTATACTTGTGCTTCTCCAGGTACCATCTTAAGGGTAGGGATCCTGGGAAGAAGTTGGCTCCTCATCCTGCACAGGCATCGAGGTGCCCTGATCCCACGGCAGTTGGCGCAGACATGGAGCACTGCTGTTGGTATCTCGAGAGGATGTGTAACGTTTCACCTCCCACATCCCACTGGCATGGCATCTGCTCGGCCCAAGACTGCAAGAAACTTCAGAGAGTCGTGAACATCGTCCAGTCCATCACGTGAACCCACCTCCCATCCATTGACTCTATCTACACCTGCTGCCTTGAAAAAGCGGGCAGCATAATGAAAGACCCCTCCCACTCAGCTTTCTCACTCTTCCAACTTCTTCCATTGAGCAGGAGATACAGAAGTCTGAGAACACGCACGAACAGATTCAAAAACAGCATCTTCCCCAACCCTCTTAGCAACCCTCTTACGGACCAATCTGATTAATACTACACTCCTGTATGCTTCACCCGATGCCGGTGTCTAGGTATTTACATTGTGTACCTTGTGTTGCCCTATTAGGAATTTGTTTTTGAGATGCACACAGAAAAATATTTTTCACTGTACCTCGGTACACGTGACAAGGAACAAATCCAATGATGCTTTGATGGGGAAGGTTAAAGGCTTAGAATTTACTGCTAACTTGAAGCATAACAGTATTATTCAACTGTGGCTTTGGGGTGTGTATATATGGAGGGAGTGTATGTGTGTGTGCGTGGTGGGGGGGGGGGGGGAGGGGACGGAGTGCAGTTTGATCCACATAGTCCTCTTCCTCATCACCTTCCTCCTCCTGTGCGACCCACTGCTGTGGTAGCTCTGTATGAGAGGAGGGCAGTTGGCAATAATGGGTGGGCATCATTGTCTCAGGCTGAGGAAGGCAGAGCAGGGAGTTGGTGAAAGATGTCTGCGTGGTCTTTCTCGGTGACACTGGGGCAATAATGCGGACACTGGGCAATAACCTGATGCCGGCAAAATGCCATCTACCACCATCCAAACTTCAACAGCGGCAAGGCCCTGTGAAATTGTGTACCCTCGCCTTTGGCTTGCTCTCTGGTCCACAGATGTCAGTTAATGTTCATAATTTTGTCGAAGTATAATAATAATATCGGTAAGAGATGCAGTGAAATCATGTGAGTGCCAAATGAAAGGGCCAGGCAGCCTTCCGGCCTTACCTTCTCGTTCCCCAACTTGCTGCTGAACTATGCATTTTAAGATGGCACTGAGGTTTCCTGCTCATTCAAATGCTTGCAACAGATTTACAGCAATACCTGCACCAATTCGTATGCCAGTGAGCATTCCCAGCAAGCATCTTTGAACTTCACAAACCAGCAGAGGTGTAATTCCTGGTCTAAAATACATTCCCTGCAATCTCAAATTACCCTCTATCAAATCACATTTTCAATTTCTATGGAAAATGTCAGAGCATGCTAACAAAAAAAGCCTGCATTCTGCCGTCAGTGCTGTCCATTTACCAGTACTTTACTAATCCCTGCAGCTCTATTATTCCTTTGCCAGCAAGACCACATGTACAAATTTCAGTGCGATGTGTCAAAATTGAACAGTCCTAATGATTTGTAATAGAATGTGATTACCACAGATGTCCACAGAGAGGAAAAGGAAGTCTTTTATCTAGTTTCCTGCACAAAGATACAGTTTCTTTCTCTTCACACCAGGGGTTGCAGACCAGGCGAGACTTGGGGCATACAAGAAGGAAATGAGACGCAGCTTCTCGAACTTTCATCATCACGAAAATCTAAATTATACAAAATGAAAAAGAAACACTTCAAATCGGGCCTGAACTGTAAGCCTTTGTGATAAGGCCATTTAGTTGTGTGTGAAATGCAAGGAGGTCTTCTGGATGGCCAAAAAAGCTTCAAAGCAGCAGTCTCAATTATTATTCCTTGTGAATAAGTAATGATGGGGCATTTCGACACATTCATTTTGCCCCAGATCTGGTGTAAAGGTCAGTTACCTGGAGGGGTGACTGAACTTAAAAGTGAGAATTAAAAATGCTTCGCAAACACATGTCTATCCTATTTTAATTTTTGCAACAACTTTCCGTGATGTACTTGCAGATATTCAGTGATACGTTTATTTTTAAATCGATGAATCACACTGTAGCTAAATGATTTATATATTTCACTTCTGTCATCGCTATTTTATTTTTCCAGTATAATCATTTCAGATCAAACATTAAGTTGCCCGCAACCATATTTTTGCACAACTAAAATGAATAAGAAATTATTTGCTCCACCAGGAGGAGATTAGGATGTATTAGACATTTATTTAAATCAGAATTGGGCAGCACGGTAGCACAAGTGGATAGCACTGTGGCTTCACAGCGCCAGGATCCCAGGTTCGATTCCCCGCTGGGTCACTGTCTGTGCGGAGTTTGCACGTTCTCCCTGTGTCTGTGTGGGTTTCCTCCCGTTTCCTCCCACAGTCCAGAGACGTGCAGGTTAGGAGGATTGGCCATGCTAAATTGCCAGTAGTGTCCAAAAAAGGTTAGGAGGGGTTGTTGGGTTATGGGGATAGGGTGGAAGTGAGGGCTTAATGTGGGTCGGTGCCAACTCGATGGGCTGAATGGCCTCCTCCAGCAAGCTCCCATTCTGCAGTCTCTTCCACCAACATTAAATAAGTTTGAGTTCTGGCAGGTCAGGGCAACTATTTGCAGAAAATTAAATGAGACAAACTCTTTAAATCTTCAAATCTTATTACGAACAACCACTATCAGAAGCTCTCATGAATAATACAGTGGATGGTTCTACTTTCTGAAAATGGCTTGCGATGCTTCTGGTGATATCACTGGACCACTGAGCGTAGCAGAGATTGGCTGATAATTTCACAAGTGCGTGAATGGATTTGTTTTCTCTGCCGCGCATCATCAACGTGGAAGAACAGGGCCATTATTTATTTAAAGAAAAGGGCAAGTTCAAAGCTAACCACCTTTCCCTGTTCCTGCACCTCATACATTCTTAGCTTGCTAACATCTGGAGCACTCAAAATAGAATTACCCTGTGAAAACCGTTACCCGGTGAACCGTGGAGCTGACATCGATGAACATCAACACTTGCAATCCTAGCAAATCAAAGCTGAAGGAAAAGCTGCAAAATGAGCCTTGCAGGTGCAACGGAACCACATTAGGCAGCAAGAGTTAAAATAAAATAAATATCTGGGCCAAAATTCAGCAATAACTAAGCTTTCTCACTTTCTGACAGAATGGAGCGAGCACTTATCACAAACTAAACTCCCCAGAAATGCATTTCCCGGTCAAGGGAAGGATGTCCTGAATTGGACGCTTTAGACATACAGTTGGTCCTTTGTTTTATTCTCTGTTCTGATGCCATCGCTGGCACGAGTCTATCTTAACTGCTTCCTAAAATATAAAACGGAACCAGTAGCGTCCAGAGAGAGCTGGCGAAAACCCACAAACAAACTGCACATGGATGAAAATAAATTTACAATTTATGCAAAAGTAACTGAAGTCGTTCTTGGCCACTACACCTCTCAATAGAAAATGGCACAGATTCTTGTCCGATAATTAATTTACACATATTGATAATTGATGAATCATCAATCGAACGCGAGACGAGTTGCTGTACAAAAGTTAGGCTTTAATAAGTTATAAGTTAGCCCTGCAGTCGGCTACAGTAAATGGACGACCGCCGGGCGTTCTGGGTATTTATACCTCGCTCTGGATGCGGGGTTAGATCAGCCTCTTCACCAATCGGGGAGCCGTCACATGACTGGTCTCAACCAATCGGTCGAGAGGCACATGACCGACCAGGGCCAATGGTAAGCCAGTGTTCTGCACCAATGGCAGACAGCTATGCAAATCATACCACCACAATAATCTTCTGCAGGTAAAAATTAGAAGCAGATTCCTTTCAGGAGTTTTGAACAAAAAGTTTCTTATCTTCAACAAACAATTTCACTCGAGCTGCTCACCTATTCCCCGACACAGTAAAAAGTGGCCAACAAGACGTTACACTTTCGGTCTTTGTCTTCGGTAAGCCAGGCTACAAGAAGAAATGTTATAAACACAGGAAATGCAAGCTGTTTGTAGCATCCACCGTGTGCCACGACACAAGGGAACACATAATGAGAGAAGTGCAACCATAGAGTTGTCCAGGAGCAACTAGCACTGGCCCTGATTGGCCCAATGTGGTAAACCACTGTTACACCTGTATTAGGTGATGTAAGGTAGGACCTCTACTACAGGTTCGCCAGTAGTCCCTGCCTGCTGGCTCCGCCCAGTAGGCGGAGTATAAATATGCGTGTCCTCATTCAGCAGCCATTTTTCCAGCTGCTGTGGGAGGCCACACATCTTAAAGCAATAAAGCCTCAGTTGTATCCAACTCTAGTCTTTGTACAATTGATCGTGCATCACCCATGAAAGTGGCGCACACAATCTTGTAACAATTAGCAGACAAATGGCATGACAGAAGGTGATCTGAACCTCAATGGATTAAAGCAGCAGTTCTTAAACTGTGGGCTGTGACCCACTTGGTTTTGCAAAAGCAGTGAGTGGTGTCACTGCTCCACGACTGCCCCTTGCTCTGACACCAAGGCCAAGACAGCATCTGGCTCTGCCCTTGCCCTTTCCATCTCTCGATCGCTCTCTCGGGGCCATGGGTTCCTGCCGTTGGCTGCTTTGCTGAGTCTTCTCTCACCAAGAAACATGGAGGGCTTGGCTGAAACCTCAGTGGTCAGTAACTGCCACTGGTTATATTTTATGGCTGTTCAGAGACGCTCCGCTTTCCCCATAAAGCTGAGCTCCGGCCCTGGACTGCTAATGAGCTGCAGCCGGTCTGAGCCTAACCCCATCACCCTGGTGCTGTGGAATGACCTGGTCTCCGACATCAATCACCTCGAGACCTTGAAACTGTGCTTTCACTGTTCCTGGCAAAGGTCTATCAACTGGAGATAAAGTAATGATAAAGTAATGCACTGGTGAGTACTTTATGAAGTAGTTTCAACACTCAGACTTTAATATTTAAGTGATTTATTTATTACCTGTTGATTTAAAAAATGTGTACTTAAATAATTATATACTGAATGCGGCTATGCTGCTTTCTTGTTCTGCTTGTGTCTGGTATCATGTTAATTTTCAAATATTAAAATCGGGTTGCATTGGAAAATACTTTTGGGGGCATTGACTGGATTTTACTAACCCTCCAGGGAGGGGCTAGGAAGCAAGATGATCAAAATGTTGAAGGAAGGCCCAGGGTGAAGAGACTTTCATTTTCCTGCTGCCATGCCATTTTAAGTGTCAGGAAAGCGGGAGGATGCCCTTCCCACCCAGAGGCCAAAAAGCTACTTAATTGGTCAACAGAGAGGCCTCTTTGCCCTGTTGCTAGCATTTTATCAGTGCTGGATGGGCCCTCGCTGCATGGGGAGGTTTCTTGATGAACACTTGTGGCCTCTGTGCGGATGGGGCCATTTATTTGGCTGCTCTTTGGACCATAGAGGGCACTTGCCTTAACCCCCACCCTTGCAGTGGCAATGTCCATCCCAATTCCAACAGGCCACCTGCCCTCACCAAGACCCATCATCCGACCTTGCCAGGGCCTGCCTGATTAGCCCCGGGATCCCCAAGCCTCACAAAGTTGGTTGGGAAAACATCGTTCACCAATGGCATCCTCTTTTTCCAAGTGTAGGCACAACACTGGCTGCCGCACCGGGTTGGCCAGCAGCTCCTGGGGATCGATTCTTGATCTGGACGGCAGCCTTGGTGGCAAACGATTAGTTGTCATAAAATATAGCCATGGGTTCCACAAATGCCATGGCGAAGGTTACCTTGGCTTTCGGCCCCTTGTCAGAGCCCCCATCACAGGAACGAAATTCTGGCTCAATTATCTGTTGCAGCTCTACTTGACAAAAGGAGATTGGCATCTGCTACTAAGATGTGGAGCCCTGGCGCACTCCATGTTTGCTACACCATCAAGGTTATACGAGTTTACAGCCTTCCCCATTCAAAAACAGCTTTTGCTACATTCCAGCATCTGAACAGAAAGGGGCAGAGGATGATGATACGTTAGTATAAATGGTGTATATTGCCATACCTAATTGGACATCATCTATCCTGACCATGTTGCCAATATTCGTAGATTAAGAAAAGCAAGATTCATTGTCAAAATCAAAAAGCAAGGCTGAAATACATTGCATCTACATCACCATGTGGGTCGAGGGGAAACCACCTCCAACGCACAAAGGTGAAGAACGTTCTGCAATTCTTCCATCTTGGAAACAAAATAGGTTATTTAAAATTTTTTAGGATGTGTGATGTTAATCTCCAATAGTGACCGTACCATTGCCTGTGTGGATTCAATAGCTAAAATCAAATAATTTGTTCTGTTTTTTGAAGTAGGGGCAGACTCCTCATTGTTATGCAAATACATCTAAGCGAAGATTTTTTACGGAACTGGATTCTAGTGGAGGAAGGATGCATGCCGCTGTTCCCAATCTCCCGGCTGTTTTCATACGATGCTAGGGGCAAAAGGGAGTCTAAGACCCTGGGTTCTGCCGTGGGTGGCTGGTATAGGATTTCTGGCTCCTTTTATCCTTTGCTGCAGTCCAACAAGAGTTGGTGATCGTGGCTTATGCGCTGATATCACTATGGGGTAAGGAGGAAGGCCCCAAGAATTACCTCAGCCTCTACAAGGATTGGAACTGTGCTGTTGGCAATATTCTGCATCACACTCTTAGCCAAGGGAGCTAACTGGCCTCTTGGGTTCATTGAAGTCAGAACACATGATGTACAAGGCTGAAAGATTTCCTTCTCTGTGACCAGATTTATAGCCAAATGATTACGGACTTCAAAGACTCATTCAGCTGGTGCCCTGTAGAGTCAGGTGAATAACTGTTGGAGGAGTGCCCACTCTTCCGGAGATGGATATTACTGTCACAAAAACTGGCACACTCAGCAATTGAAAAGTAATCCAGACATCTCTGTGCTGTTGAAAATTTACAGTCGTATTTGTACAGGGTGACATTTACTGTGTATTCTGACAGCAATCCCTTTGCTTGGTTAGGTTTGGCATGTCATAAGAATGAAGGTCTGTTACTATGGCGAACCTTACTATGATAGCCACCTGACACCATGAACACTGACGCACATTCCCCCCCAAAGTCAAAATGCAGTTACAGTTCTCATCAATGGCACAATAGCGGCACTCATGAGGAACGTAAACCCGGGGGAGGGAAGCAATGTGAAAGTAATGGAATACCCTGTTTGTGGTTTATTTTTCTTTTCTGTGTCTTAAGTTTAAATTGGTTTAAAAACATCACATTCAAAATGGAAGCTGTGATTCCTTTCAAAGTTCACATCGTGGTTAGACAATAGGTTTACTGTCAGCTTTTGGAGGGACCAAATATTCTTAATATATGAATATTTTGGTCACCAAGGAAATAGATCCCTTCAGAAACAAATCACTGAACAAATCTTCTTGTCTCTACAATCTAAAGGAAAGTTAATGGTGCTTTTAACGAGGCGTCAATGGGCATCTTCAATAGCCCAAAGAGGGCGAAGGTGTTCCTCATCATACCTATGTTTTGAATTTTTAAAAGTAATTACCATTGTCCCGATAAATAATCTCCACCTCACAGACAGACTTTTAGAGGTTTCAGGGACATAAGAATGACGGTTGAACCTGCCTCGAGTCCAGAACTTCCCTTCCCAGGTCAGCGGACCTTTAAATGGTTTGTCAAATTATCTATCCGGCAACAATTCCCTTGACAGACGGGACCGGAGAATTTACCCCAGTATATTTCATATTATCAGCAATTCAAAGTTTCACACTGCTGAATTGCGAAAATGGGATACCCTCTACATCAGTGTTTTTCAAACTTTTTTTCCCAGAACCCACTTTTACCAGCCGGCCGGCCTTGGCGACCCGTGCCGGCCGGCCTTCGCAACCCATGCTGGCTGACCTTTGGGACACACCATTATTGCTTACCTTTGACGCAAGAAGATAAGTCTGCTTGGTCCTCACAATCTCACTTGCTTTGTCATCAGTGTTACATTTCTGCTAAGAACTTCAGCTGATGTTTTAAGTTCTCGCTGCATCATTTGAACTCGCCATGCTTAGTCTTCAACTGCCTTTGAAGTTCTGAGGTGTTTAAATTTTCATTTGCCAGCACTTCCCTGCATTTAACACACATGCGCTTTGCATCCTGATTTGCATTGTCACAATTCATAAAGCCATACCTCAAGAAATCATCTTTTAGGCTGCTTTGTTCTTGATTCCAGCTTCTTCTTAATGGGTTGTTCACCAGATGCCCCGGTGCTCATACCAGCACCGCTTTGTCCTGCCGTGGACTCTCCTGTACAGCTCTCTCCAGCAGATTTAGTTGTGAGATCCTGGCCTGTTTATGTCTCTGACCGTCTCTTCCTTATTACGAAATGAGCCGTTTTAAATTATTCAGTCATGTTGCTTGCTTGCTACAGAATGGAAGAATCTCTCTTTGGTCATTTTGCACCCAGAGCATGTGACATCAATGTACGGGACATGTGACCTGCTCTCTGCTGCCATTTCTCGCAGGTAGAGTCCATAAATTTTTTTTAAAATCTGCTCTCCGTCTGCCGCGCTGGTCTCCGAGCCTGCGCACTGTGACATCTGTCTGAGGGGGAATGCTGGCATTTTTAAAACACACTTGCGGCCGACATTTTTAAAAGCCAGTCGCAGACGTTGGCCACTTCTTCCCACAATCAGGAACGCTGCGACCGATCATTACACAATCCCCGAAACCCGTCCGCGACCCACCCGCAGGTTGCGACCCTGAGTTTGAAAATGACTGCTCCACGTAATTGTGTAATTCTTTTTTTAAAAATAAATTTAGATTACCCAATTCATTTTTTCCAATTAAGGGGCAAATTAGTGTGTTCAATCCACCTATCCTGTGCATCTTTGCGTTGTGGGAGGCGAAACCCACGCAAACATGGGGAAATTGTGCAAAGCCCACATGGACAGTGACCCAGAGCCGGGATCGAACCTGGGATCTCGGTGCCGTGAGACTGCAGTGCTAACCACTGTGCCACCGTGCTGCCCTTAATTTTATAATTCCTGCAAAGACTGCATTTGTTTCCGCAATACGTTTTCTGTATATTTTTGAAAGCAATTGTCATAGAGTCATACAGCAGAGAAAAGGCCTTTCGGCTCTTATAGTTTGCTCCGGTCAAAAACAACCACCTAAATATTCTAATCCCATTTCCCAGGACTTGGACCGTAGCCTTATATGCCATGGGATCTTAAGTGTACATCTAAATACTTCTTAAATGTGATGAGGGTCTCTGCCTCCACCTCCCATTCAGGCACCGAGTTCCAAACTCCCAACAACATCTGGATTAAAACATTTTTTCTCACATCCACTAAACGATTATTAAATCCATGTCCCCTGGTCATTGATCCCTCCACTAAGGGAAGAGCTTCATCCTATCTAATCTATCTGGGCCCTTCATAACTTTATACATCTCAATCATGTCTCCTCTGCTCCAAGGAAAATAACCTCCGTCTATCCACTCTCTCTTCAAAAATAAAACTCTCCAGCCTAGGCAATATCTCCTCTACGCCCTTTCCTGTGCTATCACATCCCTCCTACACTGCAGATTCCAGAACTGCACACAATATTCCAACTGTGGCCTAACCAATGTTTAGTACAGTTCCAGCATAACCTCCCTGCTCTTAAACTCCATGCCTTGGCTAATAAAAGCAAGTATACCATATGTATTGACTTGCCTTGTTTGTCCTGCCCTGCCCAAGTGTGTTACCTCACATTTATTTGGATTGAATTCCATTTGCCATGATGAGCCGCTAATCTGACCAGCCTGTTTGTATCCTCCAATAATCAAAAGCTATCCTCCTCACTATTTACCACTCCACCAATTTTCGTTCTATTTGCAAACTTACCGATCAACCCTCCTACATTCATATCTAAATCATTTGTGTAAATCATAAACTGCAAGGGCCCCATCACTGATCCCTCAGGGACCCGACTGGGCACAGGCTTCCAGTCAGAAAAGCACCCTTTGACCATGACCCCGCTTCCTGACACTCAGCCAATTTTGAATCCAATTTGCCAAATTTCTTTGCATCCCATCGGCTTTTACCATCACTATTAGTCTCCCATGGAGGACTTTATGAAAAGTCTTGCTGAAGTCCAAGTAGACTACTTCAAATGCATTGCCCTCATCGATACACCTGGTCACCTCTTCGAAAAATTCAACCAGATGTTACCTCCCCTTTACAAAACCATGCTGACTGTTCCTGATTAATTCCTGCCTGTCCAAATGCAGATTAATTCTGTCTCTCAGAATTGCTTCCAATGGTTTCCCCACCACGGAGGTTAGAGTGACTAGCCTGTAGGTGTGTTACAAGATTTACAAGGAGATTTTCCGAGGATCTCGCCAAGTTGACTTGTCTTTCTGGCCTAATAGGAACTGGTTCATATTGCTGCTTTAAAACTGTTTTCAATCACCCCCATTATACTGCTTTCTGTTGCGAATAACTATTCATGAATGAATAGATGTAAGAGTTAGCTTGTTGCAAAAGGCGTTGACATGTGTATTAACCTTCATCTGAAGTAATGTGAGATGCATTGCAACTCCTGGGCATCAGCTGAGGAATTAGAGGCATGATTTCTGCCTGGGGTGATAGGACGCTGGGGGAAGAGCCTCGCTACACCAGGATTCCAGCCATAGGCACTTTTCCTCTAAATTCCAATGGGAGACCATTGGTGGATTGTTCATCGAGGGAGTACCTTTGAGGGAGTCTCTGAGATTCCCCAAGAATCCGTTTGTTATAATGTTAAAATAGAGACAGAGAGAACTCTGGAAGTGTGAATATACTCTACACTGGTCAAGCTCCATTATTGCAAAACAATTCACCAAAGGAACAGGATGCTGAGTTACATTGCCAAAGTCAGTAGAATTCGTCAGAAATTGTGATGCTGCAGCTTCCACTGTATTGCTGTGGCCTGTCTGCATCATGAATATTCCATTCAGATCTGGCCACTGAAGCACAAAGCAACGATCCAAATGCAATGCAGGGAAGGGTTGGACTTCACAAGGAAACAGTTTTGACGACTGCGTAAGAACGAGTGAACTGGTTCCCTTTCTGTTCAGCCCCCTGGGCTGGCTGCAGTGGAGGTTTTCAAATTAATATTCCCCACAAATGGCCTTTCCAGTCCAAATGTCTTTATTTGTTAACAAAGAGCCAATCAAGCCAGGTTTTCTTCAGTCAAAGAAAGAATACACTGGGGGGAAAAACAATAAAGACACCACGAAGCACACACATACAAAGTTATCAAAAGTACAAAAGTTGGAGTCTGATGAAAAATGAAAAGAATGTACAATTAAATCCTTTGCTTGCCTTTGAGACGTAGATTGTCCAACATTGCAGCCGTAGGTTAGGTGGTTTCTTGTAGAATTCTGGAGTTGACTTTTAAAAAATCTGCACTTTGTTGAAAATAACCTTTTAGTTTCGAGAGAGAGAGAGGGATAGTTCCTACTCTTTTCCAGCAGTATTTTTGATGACTGTCATGTTCCTTTCTCCTCCAACTTGTTATTTCTTTGATTCTGCCTGGCAGAACTAGATTTTAAACTTCTGCCTGTATATTCCCACACGGGAATTCGATCAGCATGTTTTGCATTCAATGTTATAGACCAAGACCAAGGAAACCTATTTTTTGAGCTTTTCATCTCCGAAACCTTTGACACAATGCAAGATATAAATCAGCAGGAGAAGGGGGCTATTTAATCTTATACAGCGGCTTAAATATCTGAGTATCTGTCAAAGTCCAGCATTTTGCATCTTTAAGGCCTTTCTGTGAAGAGTGTCCCTGTTTGAATTGGGTCCCTGGTGTCAAAATTCCATGTAACCGGTCTGCAGTCTAATTCACATAGACTTTCCAAAGAAGCAGTCAACTTTACGGTATGAACCGTCAGGTAACTCATGGCAGCCATTTTTAAATCCGTGCCTCTTCTTTTATCTTCTTAAAAGTAGATCTTCTTTAACAATTCAGTATGTCTGTGGTTAGCTGGTGAAGCTGTAGGTCTTGATCAGTCACAATTTCTTGTCACCATGACACAACATGAACCTCCATTGTGTTCTCTGTATATATAGATGATTTAGGTTTGATTTAAGGATCCACAAATAGGAACTATGCTGGTGACACAGAAATAGGAGGTTTGTCAACAGCATTGAGTATGAAAGTTCAAGAGGCAGGATGTTTCAGAAGGCAGAGTTTCCTGCCTCACCACCCAAAGAGTCAACAAGGAACTCATTCCCATTGATGCTTGCTGCTCCACAGCCATTTAATACTTCAAGGAGCATTAACTGGCTGGAGGTGGGACTTCCCCCAGAGTGAGGGTAGAAGTCTTGACTGTAGCATGCTATACTACTCGAGGGCGTAGCCACTGGTGGAGCTACAGGCAGTCCCACTAGTCTAAGAGCAGAATTTTACAGCTCTTCACGCTGGCAAGATCTTCCATTCCCACCAAAGGCAATGGAGGCTTGATCAGCTCCCCACATTTTATGCCCTAGCCCTCACTGCGACCGGGCTGTAAAGTTCCACCCTAAGTGCTGGAACCCACAGGAACAGGTAGATGCAGAGTCTTGTGGCAGGAACAGAAGGAAAGGCATTGGGGTGAATGGGGAGGGTATGAGGGTCATGATGGTAAGGTCAGGTGGGGAGTTTTAGCAGGGAGATTAGACTTTTGAAGGCGGGGCCAGATCCGGAACAGGGGCCAGTGAAGAGACCTCCCTCCCACCTTTCTACCCAATGCCTGAGCAGGGTGATCTGCCTGACACACTTCCACCCCTCACTTTCTCCCGTCAGTTGAAATAATATTACTGGACAGGAAGCAGCCATTATGTGGCTGAGAGGGAGAGGGCTCTCTTCCCTTTATTAAACTGCTTTATTAAACTGCAGACAGCTCAGGGGAAGGCAGTAGGCTGACAGGAAGGGAATTTTTATGGATAACCCCGTTGGCGATCTCTCTGCGCAGGAATATATAGACAGGATGGGCAGACCAGTAACAGATAGAATTTAACGTGGGCACGTATGAAGTAATGCAATTTAGTTGAGAAAGGAAGGTGTAGATAAGGAGAGAGATCCAGGGTTTCAGATGCACAGTGGCCGCAGATCAATAAGTTGAAATAATCAGCAATTTAAATAAAAACTTGAACAATCTCAGTATATTTCAAAGTAGTTCTGAAGTGTGGTCAGTGTTGTATTGTTTTTATTGTTCATGGGATCTGGGAGTCGCTGGCTGGGCCAGCATTTATTGCCCATCCTGAGGGCGCCTAATAGTCAACCACATTGCTATGAATGGGGAGTCACATGTAGGCCAGACCAGGTAAGGCCGACAGATTTCCTTCCCTAACGGACATGAGTCAACCAGACGGGTTTTTAATGACAGTCGACAATAGTTTCATGGTCATCCTTAGTAATGCCATGATGGGATTCGAACCCAGATCCCCAGAACATCACCCTGGGTTTCTGGATCATTAGTCCAGCAACAAAAAAAACTTACCAAATTTGGTGTTTTATTAATAGTATTTAACACAGCATTTATGTTAATAACAATTTATGCTAAGTCTTGACAACACGAAAGAATTCCGTGCACCATTTTGATCCTTCTATTCTGTAAAAAGCACATTAAAGCCATGGAAAGCAAAAGTAGATTCATCAGCAGTTTACAGGGATGGAAGCAGTAGCTATTGCCTTCAACTCTCATTAAACATTCTGTACATTTACCACTGATCCCATTCCCTTTTTTTGGCCAACGGCTCAAGTTGAAATTGTCTCTGAAAGACGACTATGTTATCATTCCACCATTACAGGATCCTCATGTTAGCATTTAACATTGAATGAAAATTATGTTGGAAATTATTGTTCTCTTCCACTGAATTCTCGAGATGTTCAATGTCACAGATTTAGTCATTTAAAGTTCTCCTGTAGGCTTTTGCCAGTATAATGCCAGCTGATTTTGTGGACTCATGTTAGCGTCATTACTGCTTTGCTGATGATGCACTATTGGAGATTAAATTAGTAAATATTTTAATTCAGCCAATTCCATATTTAATAACACCCATATGAAGTGATTATTTAGTTTGGCAAGCTGGTGTTGATTCTATGTGTGATTGTCTCAATTGGGCAGTTCACTAAATGTTTTACCATATTTCCTGTGGTTTAGTAACATCTTAGTGTAGAGATTATCAGGATTTCCTGGCAAAGTTCAGTCCTGAATGACTACACGGTAGTGGATAGCTAGCCAGAAGTGTAGTGAGCTGATTGTTTGCACGTTTCCATGGTTAGCTCATCTCCATAATTATTCATAATTCCCTGTGGAGTTTTTGCCCTTGTTCAGGGAACGAGCCTGATGGGAGGATCAGTAAATCACATCTTCGGCAAAATTCAAAGGAGTGCAACTGCTTGGAGGCGAGGTGGTCAACATTCGCCTTTGGAAAGGCTCAAAAGGCATTTCAACCCACTGGCAGCCTTTCTTGAGTTGAAGAGGAAAAGGCGTCCCTAGCAGAAGCAGATTGAAAGGAAACACAATGCAGAGAAGTCTGCTGGCAAATGAATAAAGAGCTCAGTACCCTATTTCCTGTTTCATAGCTGCAGTTTGGACACTATGATGCTCCAAAAGTGTTTCCAAAGAAGGGTTGCCTTGTTTGGCACACCATGCTACACTCCCCTTAGGATGACAGATTTGGAATGAGCACAAAGCATAATGTAGAAGGCCAAAATGATCTTCACAATCATTGACAGTGACGTTTTTATGGCACAGTTTAGTTGCAATTCAGATCAGAGCATTCTGCAAAACTCTGCCACTGAACTCCTAGCTATTCAACAACCACTCTCACTCACCCTCATCGTCACACATTTCTCAAAGAAAATCCAGATGCACCCTACCTGTTTGTTAGTGGATGAGCAAGAGGAAGTGACGACATTTTGTGGCAAAGCCTGTCTCCTGTCTAGCATCCCGGCTTACTCCTCCTTTCTCCCTCCTTCTCTCTTCAAGAGCAGATATAGAGCAGGGAAACTCACATTGTCCAAATTTCTACAGCTTCAAAAAAAATGCCAGTGTCACAGCTTCTCACTCCCTCTGTGGACCAGAAAAAACAAATCAAACCATCCTTTGCATACAAGTTGTGTAACTTCCTTAGTCACTTGAAATAAATATTTGCATTCAAAAGCTGTCTAACACCACTGGATACCTATTGTACATGGAGCTTACAAATGGATCCTGATCCAGTCCAAAGGTTGGGAAATATGGCATAATGGCCAAGCTCCTCAACATATTGAAGTATTGCTCCTCACCATTATATCTCTTGTTTGTAGTTACCAATGCTGTTGGCTGCCTTCATTACCTTTCAAACCAGCCTTTCTGCCCTATCTCATACCTTCATTTAAATTAATGATTGTTTTCTTTTCTTTCTCTCAATAAAGCCCAGCTCACAGGAACAATAATGGCCGACATGGACCCTTCCTTTCTCCTTCCCCATTCCCAGCTAGCCTGCCTTCTGGATCCAAATGTCAGTTTCCCTACTTGTGGCTTTGGACCTGCGTTCTCGCAGACTCTGCGGTCTCCCAAAACTTTCCCCACTCCAATAACAAGACTAACATTAGCAGCACTGCCATAATAGCCCCCCCCCCCCCCCTCCCACGAATGCACCCCCCGCCTCTCAACCATCATCTCTATCACTGAACAGCTGAGCGAAATAGAGATGGTGGTGCAATTTCCATCTTACAAAATTTGTTGCCCCAGGGCAGAATGCTTTGTGGTCATGAAATCTGTAAGAATGCTGCAAAATTTAACAAAGGACCCGGTTAACATGTTTTGTCTGTTTCCCAGATTGAGAGACTGGCTGATTTTAGAATGGGCAGACTTTCAGCAAAGGCTGCAACTAGGGAATGGAGACGAGGTAGGTGGCAGTGGAAAGGCTGGGGAAAGGCTGGTGCAGGGGTGTAGTGAAAAACCACAGAAATCGATTTCAGAGGGGGGATCAGAGGTGTCAAGTCGAGGGTGTGAGGGGAGATCGGAGTCCTCAGGGAATGATCAAAGGGTTGTTTTTTTTACTCCATTACAATCGATGCATGGTACAACCTTTGTTTTTGGACAGTCAGAATTGAGACATTACGGTATATCAGGGGTGGGCAAACTACGGCCCGTGGGCCAAAGGTCTTTATGCGGCCCACCAAGTCATTTAAAAAAAAGAATTTGTTAATTTTTTTAAAAATTATTTTTTAAGGTTAATTGGGGGGGCTGTTGGGTTACTTACTGGTATAGGGTGGATACGTTGACTTGAGTAGGGTGATCATTGCTCGGCACAACACCGAGGGCCGAAGGGCCTGTTCTGTGCTGTACTGTTCTATGTTCTATATGAGGCGCCCAGAATCATAACCGGGTGAAGTAATTATTTTACTTAATATACTATGCGGCCCTTTAAAATTGTGAATTTCTGAATGTGGCCCTTGCACGGAAAAGTTTGCCCACCCCTGCTGTATATAAAACATTTCATGCACAGTTTAACCTATTTATATCGATTACTTTATTTTAAATTAACAGCCACTTAATTTCAAATCTCACAATATGTAAAGATATAAATATATAATGCAATTTTTCAATCACATTAACTCAGGTGACATACCTTAGTATATTCTATATTCATTTATTTTTAAATCATCACTGATACTATTCCATGAATTAGTCATAAGTATATAATTAGAGCAATGTACTCTGTAACAAAGCACGTATAATTCTCCCTGTATGAAACAGCAAATTTTTCACTCACTCTGAGCAATGCCACACTCGAAATATATTTGAAACATTTTAATTGCACGATTTGGACTTGTCACCTGATGCTTCCTGTGACATATTCGTCCATCAGTTTAGAACACAGGAAACAGGAAAATCTAACCAATAGGTTAATTAAAATTTCAAACAAGGTGATGTGGTAAAATGATTCCCTATGTGAATGATGGTGCAATGATGGTGCAACTGTACATAAAATAATGTAAACATACACCATGGGCGGGATTCTCCCCTACCCGGTGGGTCAGGGGGTCCCGGTGGGACGGAGTGGCGTGAACCCCTGAGGCGTCGGGCCGCCCCAGAGGTGCGGAATCCTCCGCATCTTCAGGGCCGAGGCCCACCCCGGACTGGTTGGCGCCCCACTGGCCGGCGGGAAAGGGGTTTGGCACCACGCCAACCGGCGCCGAATGGTCTCCGCCGGCTGGCACGAGTCGGCGCATGCGCGGGAGCGCCAATGCCTGCTGGCGTTTTCCCCATGCTTGTGCAGAGGGATTCGCTTCAGCACCGGGAATGGCAGAGGACCACGGCCTCTGGTGCGGAACAATAGAGTGCCCCTACGGCACAGACCCGCCCACGGATCAGTGGGCCCCGACTGCGAGCCAGGCCACCATGGGGGCACCTCCAGACCCCCCCCGCAACCCCCCCAGGAACCCCGGAGCCGGCCCCCCGGTAAGGGACCTACTCTAATTTATGCTGGCGGGACCGGCAAAGAACGGGCGGAACTTCGGCCCATTGCGGGCTGGAGGATTTGATCAGCCCCGGGACCCACTGAGTCGTGCCGGACCCCGCCATTCTCCAAGGTGGGCGGCACAACTCACGCCGGGGCAATTTCTGGGTGGGCGGGAGAATTAGGAGGACGATGGGGGTGTGATTCACGCCGACCCCCAGCGATTCTCCCACCCGTCGGGGGGTCGGAGAATCCCGCCCATGAGTTAGTGTGACGACAGCTTCCCAGTTGTGTAAAATTGCAAACTTTTTAAAAAGCCATGCACGGCAAAATAATTGGTGCGAGAGCACAGTAACTTTAACAAAACCTGCAGATTCCCTCCGCAGATAAAAATGCACAAACCAGCATTGCAAGCAAATGTTATGCAACAGCAATTGCAAGTCAATAACCCGTTGACCATAGCAGAGTTGGACTGAATGTAAACAGTTGACTTCATCTCAACCAGTTCTTTATCACATTTTGTGAATGAATTGCATATTCCAATCGACGACAGATCAAACAGAAAGTCCTTTCCACCACCCCCTCATCTTTATGTGCTAAATATGCTTGCACTGGTTAATGTTTTAAGAGCCAAGTTAATCCCTGCCTTTGTTTGTTCTCAGTGTGACCTTGACAACCTCCATCCCAGCCACCTTCAAACACCCAGGAGAAAAACCTTCCTTATTTTTTTTTGACAATCTTTTTATTGGCTTTTCTCATATTTATAGTAAGAAGTCTTACAACACCAGGTTAAAGTCCAACAGGTTTGTTTCAAACACGAGCTTTCGGAGCGCAGCTCCTTCCTCAGGTGATATTATCCTTCCTCATATTTATAAACAATTGTTACTTATATACATTACATTTTTCTTCCCCACGCTAATTTGCTTTATTTTACAGTGAGGTATGGTTTGTCCTTCATTTGACTAACTGTGCATACATTTTGCTGCTCCCTGTATTGGTCTATGATATCCCCCTTTCCGCCCCCCCATTGGTTTCAGCACGCTTCCTCTTCTCTTGCGGTTTCCCCATTTTTCGCCCCCACCAGCCCCTCCCCCGGGTTGCGCAGTCCTTTGGTTCTTCATCTTTTCTTTTCCTGACTTACTCCACATTGCTGGCCTCGAACAGATTTTGGAGCAGGCCGACGAACTGCCCCAAGTATCCAGGAAGCCTTCCTCTGCCCCTCGGATGGCGTACTTAATCTTCTCCAGGTGGAGAAATTCCGAGAGGTCAGCGAGCCAGTCTGCAGGTTTGGGTGGTGCTGCCGATCGCCAGCTGAGCAGGATTCTCCGGCGTGCGATTAGGGAAGTGAAAGCAATGGCGTTGGCCCCCTTCCCCACGTGTAGCTCTGGCTTGTCCGATACCCCGAAGATTGCCACTATTGGGCATGGCTTCACCCTCACCCCACAACCTTGGACATTACCTCAGAGAAGGCTGCCCAGAACCCAGCAAGCTTGGGGCAAGCCCAAAACATGTGGGTATGGTTGGCCGGGCCCCTCTGACACCGTTCACATTTGTCCTTCACCTCCGGAAGAACCTGCTCATTCGGGTTCTGGTCAGGTGCACTCTGTGCACCACTTTGAGCTGCATTAGGCTTAGCCTTGCACAGGAGGAGGTGGAGCTGCTCAGTGCTTCGCTCCAGAGTCACCATCCCACCTCAGTCCCCAGTTCGTCCTCCCATTTTTATCTGGTCCCGTCCAGTGGGGTTTGGGCTCTGTCCAGTAGCTGTTGTATATTTTCCCACATAGCCCTCCCTTCTCTCTGCTTGTGCCTATCATGTGCTCTAGTAGTGTGCTTTCTGGAGCCCCGGGGTACCCTACTGTCTCTTTGCGGAGGAAGTGCTGTATTTAGAGATGTCTCAATTCCTGTCCTCTTGATTGTTTCCACTTCCTCGTCAGTTCGTCTAGTGTCGCCAGTCTGCACCCTACGTAGTAGTCCCCAACCGTCAGTGTGCCCCCGTCCCGCCTCCATCTTTTGAAGGTGGTATCTAGCATGGCTGGGGGAATCTGTGATTGCCGTAGATGGGGGCCATAAGGGACATTTTGGTATCCCGAAGTGCTGTCTCAACTGGGTCCACATTCTCAGCGTGGCCGCTACCACTGGGCTCGTTGCGTACCTTGTTGAGGAGGATGGGAGTGCTGCTGTGAACAGAGCCCGGAGGGTTGTTCCTTTATAGGATGCCTCCTCCATTTGTACGCAACCTGTGTCGCGTTCTTGTACCATCCCCTCATTTTTTCTGCCATTGCTGCCCAGTGGTAGTATTGTAGGTTCAATAGAGCCAGGCCCCCTCTGACATTCCCTCTTTGCAGTGTCGGTTTGGGAATTCTCGGGTTCTTGCCCCCATACACAAATGCCATGATTAGCCTGTCTATGGTTTGGAAAAAGGCCTTGGGGATGAAGATCGGGATGGATCTAAACAGGAAGAGGAACCGTGGCAGTATGTTCATCTTGAGCGTCTGCACTCTCCCCGCCAGGGAGAGTGGGAGTGAGCCCCACCGTTGACGGTCTTTTCTTACTTCCCCCACCAGGCTGGTCAGGTTCCACTTGAGGATCTGTGTCCAGTCTCTGGTTATTTGGATCCCCAGGTAACGGAATCTGTTCTGGACCGTTTTGAATGAGCTCCCCTTCAACTCTGTCCCTCCCCCTTTTGGGTTCACTGGGAATGTCTTGCTTTTGTTAAGTTTGTGGCCCGAGAAAGTTCCAAACTCTTTCAGTATTTGCAGTATTGCCTTCAGTCCCTCCTGTGGCTTTGAGACATAGAGAGCAGGTCATCTGCATAGAGTGAGACTCTGTGCTCTCTGTCTCCACTCCGGGCTCCCTTCCAGTTTTTTGCGTCACGCAGGGCTATTGCCAGGGGTTCGATCGCTAGCATGAACAAGAGTGGGAACAGGGGACAGCCCCGCCTTGTTCCTTTATGTATCTGGAAGTATTCATAGCTGGTGGTGTTAGTTCGGACACTCGCTTTGGGAGCGTTGTACAGGAGCCTCACCCAGGCGGTGAATCCCGCTCCGAGCCCAAACCGTTCCAGTACCTCGAGGAGGTAGCTCCATTCGACTCTGTCAAAGGCCTTTTCTGCGTCCAGGGAGACGATCACCTCTGGTGTTCTCTCTCTGGGGGTGGGGGGGGGGGGGTCATTATCACATTCAGCAGCCACCTGATGTTTGCTGTGACTCCCTACCCTTGACAAAGCCCGTTTGGTCCTCTGGTCCGCAGCCCTCCAGCCTTGTGGCCAGGACCTTTGCAAGTATTTTCGTATCCACGGTCAGCAGTGAAATGGGTGTGTATGATCCAAATTCTGTCAGGTCTTTATCTTTTTTGGGTATTAGTGAGATTGTGGCCTGTGCCAGCTTTGGGGGCAGGGTTCCCCCTGCCAGTGAGTCCGTGAACATGTCCTTTAGGTGCGGGGCCAGGACTGGTGCAAATGTTTTGTAGAAGTCCGCCGGGAACCCGTCAGGTCCCGGTGCCTTCCCCGCCTGCATGGAGCTGATGCTCTCTATGATTTCTCCCAGGTCTACCTTTCTCCTGCTGGCCCTTGTCTCACCCTCCTGTTTGCTTTCCTCACCCTCATTTCCCTTACTCCACTCCACCCTCCATTGCATTGAGAGAGGAGACAAGCTCTGAGACAAGACAGCACAGTCCCACGCAAGGCATAACACATGTGCACAGTTCATGAGTCCATTGTCCTTGTTTGCGGTCTGTACTCCGCTCTTTGTTCTGGTTTTCCCTTCCTTTTCCATCCCCATGTCTTTCACTGCGGTTGTGTGTGCTCCTCCCCCAGCTTGTTCGCTTTAACAAACTCATCAGCCGCTGCTGGTGTGTTAAAATACAGCTCTTTCCCCTCAAATGTTACCCAGAGTTTGGCCGGGAATAACATCTCAAATTTTATCTTGCTTTTGTGCAGTGCTGATTGTGCCTTGTTGAATTCAGCCATTTTTTGGCCAGGTCTGCCCCAATTACCTGATACACCCTTATGGTCTTCCCTTCCTGTTTCATTTGCCAGGCCCAGTTTAGGATTCTCTCCCAGTCTTGGAACCGATGCAGCTTCGCAATAATTGCTCTGGGATGGTCCCCGGCTTTGGGCTTGGGTCGGACGACTTGTGCGCCCTGTCTCTTTCCGGTGGGTTTTGGAATACCTCCTTTCCTAATAGCTTGCCCATCATTTGGGTGATGTAGCCTGTTGGGTCTCTGCACTTTATCCCTTCTGGCAGACCCACTATTGCAATGTTCTGCCGTCTGGACCTATTTTCCTGGTCCTCCACTTTCCCTCTTAGGCTCCCCTGGGCCGTTACTAACCTTTTGACCTCGGCTTCTAGGGTTATCACCCTGTCGCTCTGGTCCGAGGTGGCCATCTCCATCCCCAGTTTTTTTCTGCGCCTTCACTTCCCTTTCCAGGCCTTCGATGGTCTGCTGCATTTTGCTTCATCATTGCTTGGACTCCGACCAGAGCGCCTCCTTTATGCTGGTTGCTGCGTCCTCCTCACGCTCCGCTGCTTGGTCCGCCGCTATGCGCCTTACCCTCGCTGCTGCTTGCGTCTCGCTTTCCCTTCACCTTGGTGTTTTTCTTTCCTCTAGCCATCTGTCTGTCTCTCTTTCTTTCCCAGCTGCTGTTCCTTCCCCTGGGGTTGCTCTCACTTCCCCCGCTCCTCTACTCTTGCTGGGTCTGCTTCAGGTTCCCTTTTTTTTTGTTGGGGTGGGGGGGTGGTTGTGGTTGGTTACCTTCCTCCCTTCCTTCCTTTCTCTCTTTCCTTGTCTTCCTTATTTTTTGATGCATGCAGTGCCAGCAAGGTCAGATCTCTTTGCGGAACACCGTCATTGATCTCAGAAGAATGTTATTATTAACTGGAAGAGTGTGTTGAGTAGTAAAGAATAAGGATGTTCAACTGTGACCAGGCTTGAATTATTATGCATTCAGTCATTACTGTTCTTTGAGAAATGTTACAATTTGTGCATAACTGAATTGCAACATTTTAAAATTAACTGATCTATGAAAATGCAATTTGAAATTGGCTCATGGGTTTATGATTGTTTTGAAATACATGATGAAAATACATTTATTAAAAAAATAATTAAAAATAAGTTGAGGATGTTTATAGGAGAGATTTACCCCAGGATGTTTATAAGAGAGATTTACCCCAAGGTGTTCATAAAGTGTGGATTATGTAGCCCTAAATACCAGCTGCCTTAATTTTACTATATTGCAAAGAAAGAGACCTGTACATCTAAAAAAATATATAGAAAGCAGGTTTGATTTCCACGTTAAATCAGCAATTGAGAAATAGTTCAAGAATCAAATCAGGCAGTATACTAAAATAATTCTGCATTAACACATTGAAATTCCAATAAATATTTAGCCATACGTAGCCTGTCATTAGCTTTCTCATATTTCACATCTGGTGTAGTTTATTTTGAAACTACTTTCAACATTCCTCCCTTCCCAGATATTCTCCTTCCTGTACAATTGCCTCAAATAAACACTTTTCTCCCTGCAGTATTTGTTTCAAAAATGACGCTTTTACTCCCCCGCGCCTATGGGTCCGCATTTACTAATAGCCTATTTGACATTATAACTTCACCTGGGACAGTTATGCTGCCCATTCTACACCAGCACATGTCCCTCTTTTGGCTGTACCCACGTTAAATGGGGTCACATCAATTGGGTTCATCACTTTCATACCAACCACCATTTTGTTTTTAGATTTGGCAGGTGGTTTTACAGCCTCATGCCTTTCCTGGTGCTGTCCCCATATATTGGGGGTGGGCACCTTTGCATGCTGG
Source organism: Scyliorhinus canicula (assembly GCF_902713615.1). NCBI lineage: Eukaryota > Metazoa > Chordata > Chondrichthyes > Carcharhiniformes > Scyliorhinidae > Scyliorhinus > Scyliorhinus canicula. The sequence goes on along the minus strand of NC_052165.1, from coordinate 20,544,571 downwards.
CCTGCCTGTACCAATTGCTGGATTCCTTTGTAGCCAACAAGCCCCAGAATGAGACTTGAACTCGAGAACTTCTGGCTTCTCCCAACTATGCCAACGCCGAGGAGCTGATGAGGAGATAAAGTGATGGTAGGCCAGACAGAAATCAGCAGGTACTTGTGGTGGTATGATTATCATAGCTGCCTGCCATTGGTGCAGAACACCGGCTTACCATTGGCCCTGGTCGGTCATGTGCATCTCGACCGGTTGGTTGAGACCAGTCATGTGACGGCTCACCGATTGGTCGAGAGGCTGAGATAACCCCGCCTTCAGGGCGGGGTATAAATACTCAGTACTCCCGGCGGTCGTCCTTCTACTGTAATCGACCGCAAGGCTTAACATCTAATACATTAAAGCCATACTTTTGTTCAGCAACTCATCTCGCGTTCAATTGATGGTACATCAATACTTCTGGCAATATTTTTTTCAAAGTTGTGCAAAATACAGACCGGGAAAAAACTGGTACGAAGATATTGAAGGATGCATTATTAATTAATCAATAATTTCAAAAGTTACTCCTGGAAGAACAAGCACAGCCAATCAATAAACTTTGTTTCTGATGGAATGGAGGAGAAGAGTAGTAGTTTTAAACAAATGGAAAGAAAGGACCTTTCCATCCATCTCGATCTGATTCAACAACCATTTTATTGATTGTGTCAATAGCTTCCACTTTACTAGAAGGAAGCAAATGTCACAAGAAGACCGGAGGCCTGGAACCCTTGGCTCATTTAAATATGCTGATCTGGGTCACACCAAATGAGGACGAGACTCCATTAAAACTCGCAACAGGTTTTTGAGTGTCGCAAATCTCGCGGGGCGGCGGTGAACAGGATGGCTGTCCCGCTGACCCCTACCTTGGTGAACATTGTCAGGAGCGATATTTCAGTTGGCACTGGTATTTTCAGACATTCCTGCCCTCAGTGAAGCCTGAAAATTCAGCCCTTTCCATTTCTTAAAAACGCAGCTCTTAATCCTGGATATTTTCCACAGACTCATTGAGTGTTATATTTCTTTGTTGCTGCAAAGAGAAAAGGTATGAGGGTGCCCACATTCTGGATTCTTGTGGAACATGCTGAAAGGTTTATTAAGGGTGTTTCTCATCAACATATGATCAAGTTGATGATCTGCTCAAAGCCCAACCCAAACACTTTGCTGACGTCACTACACATCACGTGATGCATAAGCAGCAAAAATATATCCCCAGATACAGAACAGCCCTCCCTGTTTACCTAATTAGTGCAACAACAACAATTAACATTTATACAACCGATCCCCTGATATGTTGTTTCTAAACAAATATACAATTCAATAAGACCGTCTCTGTAGTGGCTGTCTATTCCTTTTTGGCAGAATTTGGCATTCTTAAACTCAGCTACTTGCAACCTCAGAGGTGTCTTCATTCCTTTTTGTTGATGATACTTCTTGAGTAGTTATATCAGTATTTCATAGATTTTACAATGCAGAAGGAGGCCATTCGGCCCATCGAGTCCGCACTGGCTCTTGGAAAGAGCACCTTACCCAATCCCACACTTCCACCCTATCCCCAGTAACCCCACCCAACACTAAGGGCAATTTAGAGTAGCCAATTCACCTAACCTGCACATCTTATAACTGTGGGAGGAAACCGGAGCACCCCGGAGGAAACCCACGCACACACGGGGAGAACGTGCAGACTCCGCACAGTGACCCAAGCCGGAATCGAACCTGGGACCCTGGATCTGTGAAGCAATTTTGCTAACCACTATTCTACCGTGCTGCCCAATATCTGTCTCTATGGGCATTGAATAGTCCTCAGAAACAGAATCTGAACTCGTCACTGTTTCTGGTCTCCATTCCAAAGTCTAGCTCTCCAGATCTTGAGGATTTACTGCAAACACACTTTGTGCAGCAAGCCACTGATCAGTATGACATTGCCAAACTCATTCATCAGTACGGTAGCACAGTGGGTAGCACTATGGCTTCACAACTCCAGGGTCCAAGGTTCAATTCCCAACTTGGGTCACTGTCTGTGTGGAGTCTTCCCGTGTCTGCGTGGGTTTCCTCCGGATGCTCCAGTTTCCTCCCACAAGTCCCAAAAGACGTGGGGTGAGTTTCTCCGCCGGCGTGATTCTCCGTTATGCCGGCACCCTGGGGGTTTCCCGACGGTGTAGGCTGCCCCACAATGGGAAACCCCATTGACCGGCTGGTATAACAGAGAATCCCGCCAGCCGGTCGAGGCAGAAATGTGGCGCGGTGGAGTGGAGAATCCCGCTGTTAGGCGATTGGACATTCTGAATTCTCCCTCTGTGTACCCGAACAGGCGCCGGAATGCAGCGACTACGGGCTTTTCACAGTAACTTCACTGCAGTGTTAATGTAAGCCTACTTGTGACAAAAAAGATTATTATTATTATCCATCTGTACGGTGTATGCCATTAGGTTTGTTAGCTGGTACCTATTTCTTCTTGGTGGTGTAACCCCCAGCTAGCACACTCTCTGCCTGGTTGAACACTTGCTTTTAAGATATTTTCTCCCTCCTAGACATTTATGCTTGTTGTCGCTGTTTGACAATCTCTGAAGTATCATATCGAGTTGCCGAATCAAACAGTGTTTGTAGTTTCAAACAACAGAATTGCCAGTGACCTTTGTGCGGTAGCATGTACAATATTCCAATAAGATATTAGAAATTTGTTTACTCTTCTCGATAATGTCCTTTGGTCCTTCGACCCCTTGATGGAATGCTTTAATGATTGAGCAAAACGTTTAGTCAATCCATTCATTGCTGGATGATATGGAGATAACCTGATATGGTGTATACTATTCCCTTTCAAGTAATTCTCAAACTCATTCAAAGTAAACTGTGAACCATTATCATTGATAATCTGCTCCGGTGTTCCAAATCTTGCGAATATTTTATCTAGTTTTACAGTGGTCTACTCAGTCATCATTTACTTCATTATCGCGATTCTGGTCACAATCACTAAGAACATGTGACCCTCCAGTGGGCTAGCATAATTGATTTGTATTCTCTACCATTGCTGTGTCGGCCATTCCCAAGGATGTAATGGTTGAATGGTGGAGTGTTCCTTAGTTTTGCACAGGATTGACATTTCCCAAACTTCTATTCAAGTTAAGCATCTGACCCTGGCCACCAAGAATAACTGTGCCAATTCCTTCATCCTTACTACACCAGGATGTTCCTCAGGCAATTGGTCAAGGACTCTACTACGTAAACTCAGAGGAATAATCACACAGATTCCCCACAATAGAACTTCATTCTGTGCGATCAACACAAATCTTCATGTGGTATCGGGCTTGAGGTCTGGAGTTTCTTATCCTCTGACAGTATTCCTTTTGGACCAAGACCATCACCGTCCCCATCACTAGATCGGTTCTTGTATATCTTTGAACTTGAGACGAAATAACAGATACACTATCCATGAGCAAGAAATACAAAATATTGACCAGATTTTCTTTTGGGACATGCTTGACCTGTAACGGCAATTGTGATAAAGGATCATTATTTGCTTGCTGCTTGGCTTTGGGACACGTGATGTTGTAAATGTGTGCCAAAAATATTAATGACCATCTTTGCAATCTACTAGCTGCCAAAAAATGTATACCTTTGTCCGGCGCAAAGATTGAGTCAAGAGTCGCTGATTTGACAAAAGAGTAAAATGACACCCATTGGAACCTTCTCACACTGAAAATGATGCTCAATGTTTCTTTTTCTAACTGAGCGTAATTTATTTCAGCGCTAGTAAGAGAGTGTGAAGCAAATGTTATCAGTCATTCCTCTCCTGAAGGTCTGATGTGTGAGACGGCTACACCAACCCCATACAGTGAAGCATTACAAACTAATTGCAACTTCATATTTGGATTCTAATGAAGCTCTGACTTCAGTAAAGCTTCTTTCACTTCATTGTCTGCATTCTCACATTCTTCTGACCAATGCCTGCCTGTTTGACACTCAGCAATGTGTCTAAAGGCTTCAATCATGTAGCTACATTCGGCACAAATTTACCATAATAATTGATTCATCAAAAAGGCAACCTTAATTGTGTCATATTTTGAGGATGTGGTGCTTCTAAGATTGCTGACATTTTCTTTGCTTCTTTGTGGAAACCATCTTTTTCAATGATATCACCAAAGTAACTTATGGATGACTTGAGAAAGTCACACTTTCCCTTCTTAACTCTCAGGTTGTGGCATTGTAACCTCTTCAGGGCAGCTCCCAAATTCTCTGAGTGTTCCTGTTCTCTTGAACTGGTGCTGAGTATGTCATCTAAATAACATTGCATTCATTGAACCCACTTAGAATTTGATCCATTGGGTTTAGCTCAGTGGGCTAGACAGCTGGTTTGTAATGCAGAACAAGGCCAGCAGGGTGGGTTCAATTCCTGTACAGGTGCCAGAATGTGGCGACTAGGGGCTTTTCAGAGCAACCTCATACTTCTGACAATAAAAGATTATTATTACCAGTGAAAGATCAATTTTACTGAATTTCTGCCCTCCAGAAAGTCCAGCAAACAAGCCTTCAATCAGCGGCAGTGGATAATGATCTATGCATGAAACTGGGTGAATAGTAGTTTTAAAATCTCTACACATTCTCACTGAACCATCTCCTTTTGATACAAGAATGATTGATGTCGCCAATCATTTGTAGCAGCAGGTTCAATGGCTCCTGTCCTTACTAATATTTCTAATTCTTCTTCAACTTTAGGCCTAATAGCGTATGGTGGGTGCTAGCTTTGAGACATTTGAGTGAGCTGTCTGGCTTGATTTGTAGGTGCAGCTCAACTCCAGTCACAGAGCCTCGTGAATCTTCGAACACCTTTTCATACTTCTTCAGAGGTTGTTGCAAGCTGCTCTTTGAATCCATTAATTGATCAGCTGTTTCCAAATTGAGCCTAATATTAGGCAACTATACTCTGCCAAATAGAGCAGGAAAATGTTCATGGTTCAGCGTCAAGAGACAACTCCGCCTTCTGCTTCCACTTTCACCAGACTGCATCCTTTTAATGATACAACCTCTTCAGTGTATGTCCTTGGGATCACATTTGACGGTTTTAAAAGCCGATGCTTCAGGTTTTGATGATAAATTTTCTCAGGTACTGGCAATTCTGCTGCTCACGTGTCCAGTTCCCTTTTAATTTCGTGACCTTCAAGTTTTGGAGATGCGTAAAAACATTGTAAATCTCCCTTCATTGACAAAACACCTAGCTTTAGCTCTTGATGTACCTCAGTTTCACTCTCGTCTGAGTCATCATGAGCTTCATCCAGTAATTTGTAGGTATGACTAGACTAGGGGCAGCAAGGTGGCATAGTGGTTAGCACCGCTGCCTCAGGGATCAGGGACCCATGTTCGATTCTGACATTGGCTGACTGTCTGTTTGGAGTTTCCATGTTCTCCCTGTGTCTGCGTGGGTTTCCTCTGGGTGCTGCCATTTCCTCCCACAGTCCAAAACATGTGCATGTTAAGTGGATTGGCTATGCTAAATTGCCCCTTAGTGTCCAAAGGTTAAATTGGGATTATTTGGATAGGGCAGGGGAGTGTATCTGGGTAGGGTGCTCCTTCGTAGCGTTGGGCAGACTAGATGGGCTGAATGGCCTCCTTCTGCACTGTAGAGATGCTATGAATAGTTCTTGCATCTTTGTGTTGCAGAGGTTTTCTGAGCCCAACATGCTGTGGCAATGTGTTCCTCCTTGCCACAGCTCTTGAACGTATTCGACTTACTCCAGAATTCTCTTGTTGAGTATCCAACCTGTGTACAACAGTGGCATGGTTTGCAGCCTTGTTTCCGGAGATATACATTGACTGGATCTTCGCTCTAACCCCTATCTGTGAACGTTCTCTCATTGCAAACTCCATGGATGTGACAACTTCCACAGCAGCTTTCAGAATTAAATCTCTTACAGTAACCAGCTTCCTCTGAATAGGTCCACTATGTAATCTACAAACCAGCCTGTCTCGAAGTGTCTCATCAAGTGTTGTACCAAATTCACAGTATCTAGCTAATCTTTAGAAAGATGCTACAAACTGTAAAATATTTTCACCTCCTTCCTGACTAAGGTGGTGAAATCAGAACCTTTCAACAATCAATAATGGTTTATGAGAAAAGCCACCCTCTGAAATTTTAATTAATTCACTGAAGGACTTGTCTCCTGGTTTTCCTGAGTGAACAAGATCCTGCAGCAGTATTGACGTTTTACAGCCAACTAAGCTGAGGATTGTTGCTACCTTTAGATCCGCCGGTGTTTGATAAGCAATTGAAAATTCTTTTCTTTCTTCATATGAATTGCATGTTTCATAATCCTCATCAAATGTCTCCATGGTGCCTGGCACCTAGGGTCTGTCATAATATCCACTCATGTATAACATGAAGTGCAGACAGGCAGTGATTGACACACAGGATGACCAGTAAGCACACAGCACAGAGCAGCCAATCAAACAGGACACCACCACTATAAAGCCAGGGGGCACTAGGTTTCCCGCTCTCTCTGGACCCAGCCACTGAGACAGTCAGAGTCCACGAGCTAGCCAGTGCAAACACCATGCGGTAGCTAGTAAGTCTGGTCAGGTTAGTACCAGGTCTCCAGTCAGTTCAGTATAGTGTCGACCCACAGCTGAGCATGTATATTAGTTATACCTTTGAATAAAATCGAGTTGGATCTTCTCCAGTGTGAGAGGTCTGTCTCTCGCCACGCTGCATCAAGTGCAGTCTACGTCGAACCAACCTGCCGAACAAATCAGGGTCCACACTTCCTCCCTTCCGACTGTGTTGAAAAGCATGGTGCAACAATCTGTTGAGCAAACAACTAGGAATTCGTTCCCCTTTTTGCCGGAGTATATTTCGAATTTTCACCCGAATCAGCAGACTACAAAATTCCCTTTCCCCGCAACCGGTGTAGCATTGCTATGTGCCTGGTCCCTGCTGCCCAGACCCCACACATTTCAAACAATTCTTCCCCGATTGTCAGCCTTCTTACTCGCAGTTGCTGTCGAAATGTTTGTTAAATCTTCACCCGATGCAATGCTTTGCCCGACATCTGTGTGCATGCGAGTCCAGTTCCAAGAATCATCCGTTGTTCCTGCTGCCGTCTCACAATTATTCCCAGTGATTTTTCTGCCACAACCCTCATCGGCAGTTTTCTCTCCTGTTATATTTCTTTGTTGCCCCAAAGAGAAAATGTATGGAAGTGCCCACACTCTGGATTCTTGTAAAACATGAAGACTGATTTATTAAGGGTGTTGCTCATACAATCAAGTTGATGATCTGCTCAAAGCCTGCGCAAACATTCTGCTGACGTCACTGCGCATCACGTGAAGCAGAACAGCAAGAATGTATTTCCAGATACACAACAATATCCCACAGTATTAGAATTTCAAGTCTTAAATATCAATTGACCCACTATGCCTTCCTCTGTCATCTATATGTACCTCCACTGCATAACGGAAGGGCTTCAGGGAATAAGCGTCAAGCTCCTTTTGGAAATATATTCAAGTGCAAAGGTTTTGTACAAAAATACTACACTGTATAGCTAATATATGGGTAGAGAAGGCCAGTTCCTAAAATGTACCAGAGTATTAAAAGATAATTGTCAGAAATATTTGTTAATGCCAGTGTCTCGTCCTTATTTTTTTCTTGACATTAGACACAATTGGGGTCGGAATATGGGAAATTAGAGAAGTGTGTCCCTTGTGGCATAATCCACCCTGATTATCCCATGGGTCCTTATTATCATATCATGACAGAGGATGAAAAGAAATTGGAAACAATCAAATGGCTACACCAAGCTGCCAATTGGACTTGCCTCTAAATATGCATTATATTGGTGAAAATAGCATCAACTCTAATGCTGATGGGAATATTTTCTCATAAATATTCATAGATCTATCCTTGCAGTTCATGCTTCTTGTGTGGATCAGGGAATTTATTGCGGCTAGCTTTCACCTTATTTAATTCAAAGCTGTACTTGCATGTTGAGTGAAGAGAATTAACTAGTGCAGATGTCTCAACATATATAGATATCAACCTTCTGTCCCATTCTTATTACTGGATCGCCCTCCTTAGTTTGATAAGATTCTATTCAGGTGAATGGAAACTGCTTCTCCTGGTTTCTAACCTTGTCACTTTGTTAAAGATTTATAGGTTTTCCAGCTTGTGCTAGTAATTTCTTAGCAGTTAAAAGCTCAACTCTGATTTGAAAAAATGAGAAACAGAACCTCATTAATCTCAGCATGCTGTTGGAATGATGACATCACCATCAGGAGCAGGCCTAGTCATTTTTCTAATTTATTCAGAAAGGAGGATGCCAAATGGCACCTGTCTCTCTGCTGTTCTGAATAGACCACCTAATTGAGGCTTCCATGTAGGCAATGTTCTGCAAACCAACCATAAAATCCTAATCCATAAGCACTTGCCATGTCGGCTGCCAGGAATAGTTTGTTTCAGTGAGAAATGTGGACAGGACAGGTAATATAGTGCAAACCTGGGGCGAAATTCTCCGACCCCCCAGCAGGGTCGGAGAATCGCCTGGGGGCGCCTAAAATCCCGCCCCCGCCGTGGCAGAGATTCTCCGCCACCCGGGAAGTGGCGGCGGCGGAATCTCGTCACTCCGATCGGAGAGGCCCCTGCGGTGATTCTCTGGCCCGGATGGGCCGAAGTCCCGCCACTGGGAGGCCTCTCCCGCCGCCGAGGTTTAAACCACCTCTGGAACGGCGGGATCAGCGGCGCGAGCAGGCCCCCGGGGTCCTGGGGGGGCGGGGGGCGATCAAACCCCGGGGGGTGCCCCCACGGTGGCCTGGCCCGCGATCGAGGCCCCCCGCTCAGACTCTGGACCAGTGCCCTGGCTGCACTATTTTCCTCCGCGCCCGCCACGGCCTCCGCCATGGCGGAAGCGGAAGAGAACCCCACATCGCGCATGCGCCGGCATTGACGTCAGCGGCCAGCTGCCGCTGATGTCACTGCCGGCACATGCGCCGACCAGCGAAAGCCTTTCGGCCAGCCCCGCTGCCGGGGGCGCCGGTTTTTTGCGCCAGTCTTCTGGTGCTAACCACTCCGGCGCGGGGCTGGCCCCCAAAGGTGGGGAGAATTCCCCACCTTTGGGGAGGCGCGACCCCTGAGTGGTTGGCGCCACTCCCCTACTCCGGGACCCTCCGTCACGCCGGGTAGGGGAGAATGCCGCCCCTGAGCTGAGAGTATAAAATTAGTCCTATTGTGTAATTCTGTTTGCATATGACCAATCATGCCAATGTGTATGCTGTGTTTACAAAACTCCTGCCTTGTGCAAGAGCTTAGTAAGTGGTGCAAATTATACCACCCCATTTAAAGCAATCAAGTGAACTCCTTGATGGCTTGGTGGTTACATGCACTAATTGGTTGATAGCATGTCATAAGGGCCAAGAAGATCTTTGCTCTTGGCTGACTAGCTAATCAGAGCGGAGTAGTTGCATTGTTTATTCTCATTATAGAAATATTGGTCCAGATTCCTATGCCTCAGCAATACCTAGTTGAGCCAAACTAAGTCAACTCTTATTCTGTTGACATATCTAATGGAACCAATACTCCAGACCATCAAAATATATTATACATCTAAAACCAGCAAAAGAGATGACGATGGTGGGAAAAGGAGAAAGAGTAAAAAAAGAAAAAAAAGTGCAACTTCATCCATTCCAGGGAGAGAAGATAGTTTCCCAAACTTATTTTTCGACCTCCTCCTTCCTGAGCAATGTTTGCACGGTCAGCAAATTGAGTACGTTAGCTGTGCGACCAAGCTGCACACACCCCTCTCCCTACCCCCCCCCCGCTAAGCCAGGTCACTTTTGAGGCCTCATTACTTTATGACTGAAAAATGTAAGCATATGCTGAGCTTCCACAGGATCAGAAAGCCCAACCAGCCTCTACTGAAAGACTTAGATCCAAGACAAGAAGTCCACTTCCTCGATGTGGGAAGGGATTCCAATATGGAAGGGCCAACTTGATTTTACAGAGTCTGCAGAAGGGTCGCCTGTCCATGAAAATAAATTAAAATACGTTCCTTCTGATCGAGCTTCTCTTCAGTTGTACTCACAGGCACAACCATGTACAGCACATGCAGCACCACCTGAGTACACTTGAGTACAGAAATGGGTAAAAGATTTGTCATCTGACCTCAATTTACATATCAAAAGGGTCCAACACTTGACTACCGCTTCTGCTGATGAGAAGTAAGAAACATAGCATTAGCCGCACTGTCAGCGGCAAGTCACTCTCCGCCATTTTGGGGGCACTATTGCCTTATTGCCGATGGGCGGGAGACCTCAAAACCCTTCTAAATCTCCGAGACTACAGTTTCTGATCGGTGTTACTTCAATGTCAAGGGATTGCAACTTGTATTAAAATAACACTGCCAGAAAATCAAACCTCTGGTATCTGGATTACATCATTAAAGTTTCCAAAACAAGCCATTCATAAAACCGGGCAATCCAGTCCCAGCAGGATCAGAGAATGTGGCAATCCGATCCAACAAAGGAGACCAATAAAAAAGGGTGGGAGGGGAGGGAGGGGGGGGGGGGGAAAGGGGTGGTCGTCAGCGGGAGGGGGCGGAATGCAGTAAGTAAAAATTTACTCAACACAAGATATCTCAAAATAGTCTGGTTGTGACCTGGAATTTTTGCATGCTGTGAGTCACTTTAGCGGCCATAATTCTCTGAGGCCCCTGATAATATCATTCCGTTCAATGCTGATGTGGTACGCTGGTCACGTGTGACAGGTACCTGGTTTTGTGCCTTTTCTTCTGCTACTTTATCAGATAGTTCATCGTCAAAGGATATTGAAGTTTTTTTTAACAGCCTCCACACACAACGGGAAGCTGTTTTGACGGTTGCATTTGCCATCGTAAAGTGGCCCCTACTGGTTCCGTCATTGCACAAATCGGCTGCCTACTTCTTTGGAGCAGACGTCCAACCCTGTTCCCAGTCTACTCCAGGGAAGCACACCAGAAGCAGAAATGTGCCATGCCAATGTGAATCCCTCCCTATTTTCCCTGCTCCCCAACCCCCTTCCCCCTCATCACCTTCAACGCCATCTCGATGGGTTTCTAAGTCAGAAGTTCATTGATTCAACTTCCACACCAGATCTTTTCTTTTTAACATTTTATGAAGGCATTTGTGATTTCTTAACAATAATTTTGAATGCAAACATAACACAGTAAATAACACTACCCCAACCAACAATCATACTCAGCCAACATGGCTGACACACACAGTTCCCCAGTCCCCCCCCCCTCCTCTCGCTGATCCCACCTCAATTATCGCCCCCCTCCCTCACCGCCCCCACCTTATTGTATATACTAACAGCTTAATTTTCCCCGACGAAGTAGATAAACGGCTGCCACCTCCGGCCGAACCCTAACGTTCATCCTATCAGGGTGAACTTGATCTTCTCAAGCCTGAGAAACCCGGCCGTGTCACTAACCCAAACCCTCGATTTTGGGGGCTCAGAGTCACTCCACGCCAATCAGATCTGTTTCTGGGCTACCAGGGAGGCAAAGGCCAAAACATCAGCCTCTCTCGCCCCCCTAGACTCCTGGGTCTTCCGAAACTCTAATAATCGCCAACCCTGGACTCGGTGCCAGCCTTGTCTTTAGTACCATGGACATGAATCAGCAAATCCTTGCCAAAATCCCTTAAGCTCCGGACATGCCCAAAACATGTGGACATGATTCGCGGGCCCTCCCGTACACCTCCCACGCCTGCCCCCCACCCCTTCAAAATAACCTGCTAATCCGGGCCAGCATTATGTGTGCCTGGTGGACGTATTGACTCTATTCAGAGCACCCTCCCACAGACCTGCCTCTAGTTCCTTGCCCAACTCATCCTCCCATTTACGCTTTACCTCCCCTAATCTGGGTTCCCTCCCACTCCATGAGCTCTTTATAAATTTCCTGAAATCTTCCCCTCCCATACCCCCACTTTTGAATCTACTTTGTCCTGTATTCCCTGAAGCAGTAGAAGCGGAAAGGTCGAGACCTGCCTCCGTGCAAAGTCCCTCACCTGCAAATACCGGAACCCGTTCCCATCTGGCAGCTCAAACTCCTCCTCCAATCCACACCAGACATTGAGCACAATAGCTTTGTGCAGTATCGAGGGAATGCTGCACCGTTGAAGGCATTGTTTTCTGGATGAGATGTTAATCCCAGATCTTGTCTGCCCTCTCACATGGATGTTCAATGTCCCGTGGCACTATTGAAAGGAGAGAAGGGAATTTCTACCTGGTCAACATTTATCACTCAACCAATGTCATCAAAACAAATTTTGGTTCTTTACCCCATTGCTGTTTCTGGATTCTTGATATGCACAACTTGGGGAACGCATTGATCCATAGTGCTTACATTTCAAAAATACTTAATTGACTGAAGCACTTTAGACATCAAGAGACCATGAAATAGCTAATATAAATATATATTATTTGCCTTTTACGCTAATAAAGACTTGTATTTGAACTGTATGCTCTCTCTTGGTTACACAGTTAGTTAATCTAGTGTGTTAAACTTGTCTTTCGATGGAGGTTGATGCTGTGGTCATTTTGGAAGATCTAACTCAAGAGCAGACTATATGGTCAATGGAAGAGTCCTGGGGAAAATTGATGTACAGAGAGATCTGGGAGAACAGGTCCATTGTATCCTGAAGGTGGCAACGCAGGTCGATAGAGTGGTCAAGGAGGCATACAGCATGCTTGCCTTCATCGGACGGGGTATTGAGTACAAGAGTCGGCAGGTCATGTTACAGTTGTATAGGACTTTGGTTCGGCCACATTTGGAATACTGCGTGCAATTCTGGTCACCACATTACCAGAAGGATGTGGATGCTTTAGCGAGGGTGCAGAGGAGGTTCACAAGGATGTTGCCTGGTATGGAGGGTGCTAGCTATGAAGAAAGGTTGAGTAGATTAGGATTGTTTTCATTGGAAAGATGGAGGTTGAGGGGGGACCTGATTGAGGTCTACAAAATTATGAGAGGTATGGACAGGGTGGATAGCAACAAGCTTTTTCCAAGAGTGGGGGTGTCAATTACAAGGGGTCACGATTTCAAGGTGAGAGGGGGAAAGTTTAAGGGAGATATGCGTGGAAAGTTTTTTATGCATAGGGTGGTGGGTGCCTGGAACGCTTTGCCAGCGGAGGTGGTAGAGGCGGGCACGATAGCATCATTTAAGATGCATCTGGACAGATATATGAACGGGCGGGGAACAGAGAGAAGAAGATTCTTGGAAAATAGGCAACAGGTTTAGATAAAGGATCTGGATCGGCGCAGGCTGGGAGGGCCGAAGTGCCTGTTCCTGTGCTGTAATTTCCTTTGTTCTTTGTGGTCAGTTATTTCAAAGACTGCAGACAGGATGAGGAGAGATAGTCTACTATGATCACAATTACATCGGATATGATTTGTGACGTTGATAAGGGTGCTGTTGATATTATGGTAGGGGCAGCAACCTGATTGGAGGGATATAGACAATGCAGCTGCAGGAAAAATGACCACAGATTTGGGAGAAGATACAAGTTCAAAGACTTTGGAGAGGAAAGAGAAAGTGTAGATGGGGTGGTAGCCTGCAAGGACAGAGGTGTCAAAGGTAGGTATTTTGAGGAGAGGGTCAATGGTAACAGATCAGATAGGGAGAGGACCAGTACCTGAGGAGAGGGAATCATTAAAAATCTTAGCTAACATGGAGACTGGGAAGAGAATGTAGGTGGTCAACTCTTTGATGAGAATAGGGCCAAGAAAGCAGGAGTTAGATTTAATGGACATAAAAAGGGAATGAGGAGAAACTAGAGAAAGATGTCAGTTCAAGACTGGGGTAGGGGACAGGGACCTAGTGGGGAGTTTGGTAAATTAGCAAAAGGGAGGGACATGGAAAAAGCAGCTGATCAGGTGGCCTCAATCTTAGTGATAAAGAAGCCCAGGAGCTCCTCTGGTTGGATAGAGGGTTTTAAGAAGACAGTTCATATTGGAGAAGAAAATTATGAAATCTTCCAGGATGAGCTAATTGAAAGCAGCTTGGCAGCAATCAGGGTGTGATGGCACCCTAATATTTCTACTTATTATAGTTATTCAAGGAGTCATTTTTATCTATAAATTAGGACAGGTTTTCTTAAGGTTCATTACGTATGCTCATAATCAAATTAAAAGCAGTGCAGCATCTGCGTAGTACTTTTATAATCCAGTTTATAGGGATTAGTCTGGTAAATATTAAAATGATCCCAATTGACTCGGTAAATTTTGTTGAGCACTATTGCACCTTAATGTTTTAGAAGGCTCAATTTCTCTTTCTTTCTTTTATTCATTCATTCATTTATTCATTCATTCAACATGCTCCTTCCCATAGTGCTGACTGGCACTGCACAAAATACCCATACAGATTAAAAGGCATTAGGAGGAAAGGGAAAGCTCTGTTTATCTTTCTATATTGCTGCAACTACAGGAAATCTCTCTTCAATTTTCCTTCCAGTTTACTGAAAATCATTTGCAAGCAGAGCAAGAAAGAATCCCTTTGGGTGTTTAGAGGTAAAAAGCACATTCTGCACTGGTTAGGTGATACATTCATTATGCTTGGCAGGCACGGTTAGATTTTCGATATGATAAAGCATTTGCCTTCATTCAAGTGGGAAGTTTAAAAGGTGTTATTTAATACTGTTTTCCTTGTGGAAAACCTGCACCACACCCCACGGAACGCACTTCCCTTCACAAAATGGGATTTTATTCCTGAGGAACACTTCACAGAATCTGATGGCTAATCAGCAACACAGAGCTCAGTCAAGGGGCAGCTGGCACACAAAGAGATGGCAACTGCATGCGCTGACTTGTTGCTGATAAAAGATTACGGTGAAATTCCCTCATCAATAATATCTTCTTCTTGAGTTTTCTGCCTGAAGGTAGATTGCTTACCAAACCACCACAAAGTTTTTTTACTATGGATAGGGGGATCATGCATGCCCTGAGCCTACCTCATCCAGAACAGGAGATTGAACCCCATGCTGTTTATTAATCTGATCCACATGCAAACTGTCTGGCCAACTGAGCCAACCAGCCCCCATTAACAATACATTTGTAAGATAATTGCAAATGCGTTCCGTAATTATACAGTATTGAAACTGGCCCGCAACCTGTTAAAGTGGACACAAAATAAAAATCGACATGGCTAACAACAATCAGCCCTTTGGAAAATTCTGTATTTTTCTTTCTTTTTTTTGAAATAAATTTAGAGTACCCAATTCATTATTTCCAAATAAGGGGAAATTTAGCGTCGCCAATCCACCTACCCTGCACATCTTCAGGTGTGGGGGCGAAACCCATACAAACACGGGGAGAATGTGCAAACTCCACACAGACAGTGATCGAGAGCCGGATCAAACCTGGGACCTCGGCGTCATGAGACAGCAGTGCTAACCCACTGCGGCACCGTGCTGCCCCTAAATTCTGTATTGTTGAGGTTGAATGCGAATACTTTAATCTCCATGCAATAATTTATTCATATTTTTTCTACAAGTATAATTTTAATGGGACCCTTACATCGACAATCAGATCGATGACCCGACAGAAATTAAAAACGTTTATGAATGCAAAAAATCAAATTTTGAAGTGAACACAGAAAGTGATAAACTAACTTAACAATGGGGGTAATTGTTGCACTTTCGGCAGAAACCCAGCAGGAAAAGACGGCATTATTTGCCTGTAAAAGGTGAACAAATTGCAGGTTTAACCTGCCAACCAAGCAAGCTGCAAAGACAGCTGTCCAAAGACGATGACCTTCTTTCACATAAATTCATGTCGAGTCCTGATTATGTTACCAGGGCAGGTCTTCAAATTTAACTTGGTGGGCCAAGCAGAAAATTTCAGCAAATTGCCTGACAGGTTAAGTAGTGAAGCAGATCGGGACAGCATAAGAAGCCTAAAAAGGTAAATTGAATTTATATTTTTTTAATTAAAAAGCTTCCCCCGTGTGCAGCAGAGCAGGAGCGCCCCCCCCCCCCCCATGTCCCTCAAGGAAATAGTTGGCCTCCAGTGCCATAGATTCTCACCTCCTTTTCTGATCGGGTAACCCTCGCAGATTGGCGCAGGCATATCTGATCCCAGTTTCTCTGGGTAGCCATTGATTTTCTAATCCTTTCCACCTAGAAGGTCTGGGGAGTCAGCTGATGGGAGTTCATAGAATCATAGAATTTACAGTGCAGAAGGAGGCTATTCGGCCCATCGAGTCTGCACCGACCCTTGGAAAGCCCACACCTCCACCCCATCCCCGTAACCCAGTAACACCATCTCAACGTTTTGGACACGAAGGGCAATTTAGCATGGCCAATCCACCTAACCTGCACATCTTTGGACTGCGGGAGGAAACCAGAACACCCAGAGGAAACCCACGCAGACACAGGGAGAACGTGCAGACTCTGCACAGACAGTGACCCAAGACGGGAATTGAAACTGGGACCCTGGAGCTGTGAAGCAACTGTGCTAACCACTGTGCTACCGTGCCACCCAAAACGAAGCGGCGCATTAAAATACACAAAATCTCATTCAAACTCCCACTCACACCAGACCCAGTCTTAAAGTCAGGAGCTATTGTAAAAATGTTTCAAGAAATCTGAATCTTAATTTGAGAAGTATCAATTGATTGATGAAACTGTGCCAATTTTCTCAAGTCGAAAATAAACTGTAGAATCAGTACAATTGACGGGAAACATCCCAAATATTCCATCATTCCTTGGAGATGCTGATCTGCAACAAAAACAGCCTTGGCTTTATTTTTAGCCCAAAGCATGTTACGTCACAGCTGAGAATCAGGAACCTTTCCCACAGAAGAACCAAACCCAGCTTTAAACTGTATGATACATATGGTGAGTTAACAGTGAGACGTGCTGCATTAATCACAGAGGCCACATATATCATGCACACGAATCTGAACAAATTGGAGCACAAGTATACACTTGTGAGCCCGATGTCAGCTCATTAACCAGCTCACCTCATCTGGAGTCCTCCATATTCTCAAAAATGGCAAGCCAATTAGCTCAATATATTAATATACAAATATAAGCCAGCACTCTGGCAAGAGTATTTTGAGGTCAAGTAAGAAGGCTGATAATTTTTCACGGCGGTAGATCAGAAAGCCAACACAGAATTAGGCCAATTTATTTTAAATTATTAGCACTGCTGCCTCTGTCTTTTTTTTGCAGTGCTCAATCTAAAATCAGAATGTTATAATGTAAAATAATTTGTTTTATTATATTATTAAAGCAATTTCACAGTAATTTTAGCAGGAGGGCATTAACTTATGAATACTAATAAGACTTTCGTGGTGATATGACAACCTTCATGAATAAGAAAACCTAAGGAGATAGTGAAGCAGTATTTTTCGTGAGTGGCATTTTGATATAAATTCTTTCCATTTATCAGTATTTGCAGAACATAAACTTGGATCATTTTTATTCCCCTAATTTGGTGGATCTTATTTTTATTTTTTAATTTAAACATTCAAATGAAAGGTTGAAACTTAAAATAAATTTCATCATTCATTGTTGCCATGGTAACATATAATTTGATAAATCCAAGCTAAACCAGGTCAGCAGCTGTTCTTCAAGTCCTTGGGTTCCACTCGAATTGAACACTGCCTGGTGATTTGATAAAGTGATATTCACTTAATGTGCAGGGAACATTTTGAGTAACACTTAAGGCACCGGGTCGTACAATCCTTTGGAATATTGCAACTCTGTGATCTGAATTTTAAATTCAGTGCTTATCGGCTGTAGACCTCCAACTGCTTAAACGGATGATCGGAAGTGAAGTCAAGTTGGCAAATGTCAATTCAGTGGACAGCTGCCCATAAAACCATCATCACTTTGCTCATTTTGCAGGTGAAATGAGGCAGAAGATTTCTGTATTGCGAATTGGAGTTAAATAGGTAAATTACGATCATTGCTATTTGGCATGATTTCTTCACATTATAGGTTTGAATACATATGGGTCCACAAGCTGTGAACGAACAAAGTTAAATCCTAATCACATTGTAGATGTACTGGGTTGCAATGCTGGTGACCAAGGGCTTAGACCAATAAAGGGGTATTGATTACTCTGAGCAGCTCTTACATGCTATGTCTCTGTCCTCGCTTCAGGGGGATCTCCCGCAATCTGGACACATGACCACTTTTGTACCAGCGGCCATGTGACCACTCGGTCTATATCTTCCCCTTTTAAGTTGGACAACCGGTAGCACTGAGGTGTTTCAGTGTTCAAGAACAATCCCTTTATTCAAACTATTTACAACATACAAATTGAACAGGGTAACAATACGTAACTATTCACATTGTGCGATTCACTGAATCGGTTGCTGCAGCTGATGCCTAGCCGATCGCGTCTCCTTTCCCCCATTTGTTTTTAAAAAACAAGGCCAGTTGTAGCCTAGTTCATAACATAGTCCAGGAACACTGTATTTGGTTTGCTCGCATACCGAGCATCGATTGTGCCAGTTGGCTGTGCTGGTGATGCTCTCGTGTTAGTGTCCTCAGTATGGCCAGATTCAGGTGCCCTTGCGTTGTACCCACTGGCTGCAGGGCTTGCTGCATTGGCCTCTGGAGGAGCTTCCATTTTTATTGGTATAAGGGGTCTGGATTGCAGGCTGGATACCTGAGGTACAGTGCTGATTGATGGTCTGGGTCCCGGCCATTTGGCCAGGTGCTAAAGGAGAGAGTATGTGAGCATTTTGATCATGGTATCCTTTTCCCCTTAGTCAGCAGTCCATGAGGACATCACACATGTTGATTTCGACATTTGGTTGCAAGAGGGCATTGACGATGGGAATTGTACTCCTGGTGCATTTGGAGAACATTCGCTGTGCTGTCAAGGGCAAATCCTCGTCTTGGCACATTTCACAGGCTGAGGAGTGCAGCATAGTAATGGGTCTGATCTCAGGCACAGTCTCATGTCGGCGCTTGCCACACAGTCCATCTTATACAATTAGTTCATCTCTGATGATGAAGAATGTGCGGAGCCCTGGGGGGAAGCTCCCTTGAGGACTCGGGCTCACCTTTCATGATGACATTGTGAGGCTGTCTGCATGTGATATCTGCCTGCAGGACATTTTTGAGTTCCTGGAAAACAATCTTTAGTCACAATGTCAATGATCTCCTCACGATCTGCTTGGTCAGTGGTGGGTAAACAGGCACTGGAGCGGGCATCAGAAAGACGCAGCTCCTTACAACACTTGTAGATGACACTGAAATTGTAGTGTTGCAGCTTGAAGGTCATGCGCTAAGGTCATGCAGACACAGTGTGAAGAACCTTTTTTTTTAGTATACCTAGGAGTAGCTGAAGATCTATTTAATCACTTACAGGACCAAAAAGTCATGGAATTTCTGACAAGCAAAAACAGTGCAAGGAGTTTCGACTGAAGTTGAGCAAAACGAGCCTCAATGGTGTGTAACTTCTGGCTAACTGCGAAAAGCCAAGGGCCGCCGATTTTAATAGAGGAAATTGCGCACTTACCTGTGCTCGGATGGCCCTCCTTTCCCTTCAGCAGCTTGGGGCCTCCAGCGCGTCAGTCCAGCATGGCGCAGCAGGAGTGCAGCCCCACCCACTTATGACGCATCCAGCTTGGGAACGCCCATTGAGGTAGGCATTTAAACATTAGATTTGGATAGAAAACCACAGGCATCTTTTTCAACAAGTGTTTTAAAGGTGGAGACGTTTTTTAAGAGTTCTTTTTTGCTCTTTTAACAGGCATGACTATTTTGGTTGATTCTTTCAAAGTAATTTTTAATTTAAATTTTTATGATTAAAGGTGATTATTTATAAGTGGACATAGGTTTGGTTATTTGATTTAAATGTGTGAAACTATTTAAATCTGCACTATATTTTTTATAGTGTGGTATGCTTAAAGCTGTTCGTATTTTTAAATTTAGATTACGATCATAAGATTTTACAACCATTCCAGAGCTTTTTGCTGTCACTGTCCTTGTAACGTCTGATTTAAAAATTTTTTTTAGAGTGCCCAATTAGTTTTTCCAATTAAGGGGCAATTTAGCGTGGCCAATCCACCTATCTTTGGGTTGTGGGGGTGAAACCCACACAGACACGGGGAGAATGTGCAAACTCCACACGGACAGTGACCCAGGGCCGGGATTCGAACCCAGGTCCTCAGCGCCGTAGGCAGCAATGTTAACCACTGTGCCACCGTGCTGCCCTACATCTGATTTTTTTGATTAATGTGCAGAAGAAAGCCATTCAGCCCATAAAGTTTTGCAGTGACACTCGAAAAGAGCACCCTACCCAAGCCCACGTCCCCGCCCTATTCCATAATCCCACCTAAACTTTGGACATGAAGGACAATTTAGAATGGCCAATCCACCTAACCTACACATCTTTGGACTGAGAGCGGAAAACGAACACTGGGAGGAAACTGGAGCGGCACGGTAACACAGAGATTAGCACTTCTGTTTTGCAGTGCCAGGAACCCGGGTTCAATTCCAGCTTTGGTGACTGTGTGGACTTTGTACGGTCTCCCCGGGTCTGTATGGGTTTCCTCCGGGTGCTCTGGTTTCCTCCCACAGTCCAAAAGATGTGCAGGTTAGGTTGTTTAGCCATGCTAAGTTGAAATGAAAAAAAAAAAAATGAAAATCACTTATTGTCACAAGTAGGCTTCAAATTAAGTTACTGTGAAAAGCCCCTCATCACCACATTCCGGCGCCTGTTCAGGGAGGCTGGTACGGGAATTGAACCATGCTGCTGGCCTGCCTTGGTCCGCTTTCAAAGCCAGTGATTTAGCCCTGTGCTAAACCAGCCCCTGCTAAACCAGCCCCTAGTTGCCTCTTAGTGTCCAGGGATGTAAAGGTTAGGATCTGGGGACTGGGCAGGGGAGTGGGTCCAGGTAGGGTACTCTTTCAGAGGATTGGTGCAGAATTAATGGGCCAAATGGCCTCCTTCTGCACTGTAGGAATTCTGTGGTTCTACTCCACAGTTCTGGGAAACCCATGCAGACATGGGGAGAATGTACAAACACCAAAATCTGAAATGAACATGGTGCCTAGTGTTGTGAGGCTCCAGTGCCAACTAGTGTGCCATCATGATACTCATGTTAAATATGTTTCTGCCTTGATTACCTCAAATTATCTTATTTATTTACAATTATGTTCTGATGTTTCAGTATGACATTTGTAGGAGCATGTAAAGCTTAGTGCAAAACATTTAACAAAAATAATTTTATAAATGCCAAACTTTGAAACCAGTTAACGTCAGCTGAGCAATGACATAAAACCACCTCAACTTTTACAAATTTCTTGTAATTAAATATATTTTCTCACTTAAACGCAATGGTTCTGTCTTTTCGTAAAGGGGAGGGAGGGAAGGAAGAGGCGGGAAGGGGAGGGTTTTGACATATTAATTGTTAATGTGACATGCTCAACATCCGAAAGCAGCAGCTGCTGAAGCACAGTGTGGCACACTTCTCCTCTGACATAATTTCTGGGTGTCCTTTGGCTGTACACTCTTAGGGGAGGGTCGTTGATTCACTGCAATACCTGTCAGAGAGATAGTTCATGTTGGCTTACAGGAGGCTTACATATATCAACTAAGGCATTAAACTTTGTTAA
Source organism: Scyliorhinus canicula (assembly GCF_902713615.1). Classification (NCBI taxonomy): domain Eukaryota; kingdom Metazoa; phylum Chordata; class Chondrichthyes; order Carcharhiniformes; family Scyliorhinidae; genus Scyliorhinus; species Scyliorhinus canicula. The sequence continues at coordinate 20,522,949 of NC_052165.1, read as the reverse complement.
AGCATTTGAAGTAATCACTGAGGATGAACATTACATCAGGGAGACTCGTAAAATACGTAGCAAAATCCAAATGTACATCAGCTCTGAATCAGCTGGGAGGACAGACGTGCTAACATTAGTTTCCATGAAGGAGTCAATGGCACCAGTATCGAGGCCATGATCATCCAAAACCAATTCCATTGGGCCGTCCATATGCTTAGGATGTCAGGGTCCCGACTGCCAAAACAAATCTTATTCAAGCAGCTCAAGGAAGAATCCCAAAAAAGAGGAGGACAAAGGAAGCTCTTCAAAGACATCTTGTAGGCATACCTCAAGGAATGGAACATAGACGTCTATGCCAGGTAGACCTTTACTCAGAAGGGACCTACTTGGAGGAACCTCCTGATTAAAGGGTCACAATTCTTCGACAGCAAGAGGAGGCCTGGAAGGAGCCTGAGAAAGGAATACCTGCAACTTAGGTCCAAGGACCAATCCCACCATTTGGAAATTCCAGCCAAGTGATTGATTGAAGATTTGGCTCAAGGAACAGGCTCATCAGCCACACAAAGACTGACAGAATCTGTGACCAGTAACACTGAGTATCTCAGGTGGACAATCATACATTAGTGAGTGATCACCACATTCTATCCATTATAGTTCCTTTAATGGAATTAACACCCTCACGACAAAACAAAGTTAAAAAAAATTGTTCTTTCACCTTCTATGACTTCAAACTCACTTTACATAGTAAGTACTCTTTTAATTGAATTTACAGCCTCATGACAAATTATATCTCCCTTTCATTTTATTTGCATTTTAAACATATTCAGAAACGCTAAACACTAATAATCAAAAACATTAACCAAAGAAAAAAGTCTCCTGCCTCTGCTAGACCGAAAAAGTTCCATCTAAATAAAGAGGTGTCAAAACTCACCAAAGATCTGGGTAAGTGGTCCAAGTTAGCACTGTGGCTGCATTTTTCATTCAGCAGCTCCAGCACAGTGCAGGGCTTCAAGCTGTTAAAAACTAAATGGCCGGGAGTTTGAACACTGAACGCTTAAAGCGCGCATGCCTGTACGTCAGCACTTCCGGGTCGTCATGCAGTGCACATGTGGCACACGAGTGACTTAAATTGCTAGCCTGAGAGGAAGTTACGGGCCAGTGAGGAACCTTGATTCAAAGGCTACTGATCTGTCATTCTGGATGCAGACGCCGCCAAGTTTGCTGAGAGGCATCTACTAATACGAGTTATAGCTGCTTGAACATCAAAGAAATGTGGCATTGGAACGTCTAAGAGTGCCTGCTTGAGTTTGTTGAATGCAGTAGTATGGCACCCCTGCCAACACCATTTCACAGCTTTGTGAGGTTGCTAACAAAGAAGTCCAGTGACCTCACTGTGGCAAGGAATGGACTTGGAAAGATAATTCAATAAGCACTGCAAAGCATGCTTGTCCTCGGGAATGGGCATCATTCACACAGCCATTGTGTTTTGACTTTCTAAATATCCTGTTATTACTCCTTTAATAATGGATTCTAACAACTTCCTAATGATAGATGTGAAACTAATTGGTCCATCATTTCCTACTTTCTGCCTCCCTCTCTTTTTGTATAAGGGTGTTGTTACATTATCAATTTTCCAATCCACTGGACTCTTTCGTGCATCCAGGAAATTTAGGAATATTATAACCTATGGATCCAATATCTCCTCGACCACTTCCTTTAAGACCCAGGCATGGAGGCCCTGAGGACTTGTCTGCCTTCAATCCCAATACTTTGTTTCATACTTTTTCCCTATTGACGCTGATTGTTCTCAGTTCCTCCCTTTCTATTACCTCTGAATTGCCCGTTCCTATAGAAATGGTACTAGTATCCTCCTCCATGAAAACTGAGGCAAAATATTGATTTAGTGTCTGCGTCATTTCTGTGCTGTCCGTTATTAACTCCCTGGTCTGATCTTCCAAGGGACCAACATTCACCTTATCTACTCTCTTTCCTTTTATGTCCTTATAGGTGTCACGATCTTTTTTATACTTTGTGCTACTTTTCTTCCATAATTTACCTTCTCTCTTTTTACTACTTTTTTAGGAATCTTTTGTTGATCTAAAAGTTTCCCAATCTTCCAGCCTACCACTGGCCTTTGCAATATCTTATGCCTTTGATTTTGTCTTTATGTTATCTTTCTTTTCATTGCTCAGCCATTTATGTTTTTTCCCCCTCTTACAATTTTTCTTCCTCTCTGGAATACATTTTAGTCGGGATGAATTAAATATCTCCTTAAACAACTATCACTGCTCATCAACTGTTGTATCTTTTACTCTTCCTGCTCAGTCCACTATGGCCAAATCAGTCCTCATGCCAACCTTTGTTTAACTCCAGAACACTATCGTCAAACTATTCACTCTTCCCTTAACTCTGAGGTCATTAATTAATCCCTTCTCATTACACAATACCAAATCCAGAATAGCCGGCTCCCTGGTTGGTTTCACAACATCTTGCTCCAGAAATAATCGCTAATATATTCAGTGAACACTCCTTCGAGGATACCTTTGCCAATTTGATTAATCTGCTCTATATGCATCTTAAAATCACCCCTGATTATTGCTATACCTTTCTTGCAAGCCTCCAATATTTCCTGGTTTATACTGTGCCCCACTGCGGAACTATTGTTTGGGGATGAATAGGTAACTCCCACCCGGGACTTCTTTCTTTGGCTCTTTCCTATTTCTACCCAGACTGATTGCACATCTTGATCTCCAGTATCTATACAATTCCTTACTACAGCACTGATCCCTTCCTTTACCAGCAAAGATATACCACCTCCTTTTCCTTTCTGTCTATCCTTCCGAATTACTGAGTACTCTTGGGTATTCAATTCCTAGACCCAGTCTCTTTGTAACTTTGTCTCATTAATCACCACCAAATATCCCGCTTTGTCTCTATTTGTGCTGTTAATTCATAAACTTCGTTCAAAATGCTTCATGCGTGTGAATGTGCTGATCATAATTTTCCAAGAATCTTTGAATTTTGGAAAAATCCCAAAGGATTGGAAAATTGCCAATGTAACACTGTTATTCGTAGAATCATGGAATTTACACTGCAGAAGGAGGCCATTCGGCCCAATAGGTCTGCACCAGCTCTTGGAAAGAGCACCCCACTTGAGCCCACACCTCCACACTATCCCCGTAAACCAGTATCCCTATCTAACCGAAGGGCAATTCAGCATGGCCAATCCACCTAACCTGCACATCTTTTGGACTGTGGGAGGAAACTGGAGCACCTGGAGGAACCCCACGCAGCTAGGTGGAGATAATGCAGACTCCGCACAGACAGTGACCCAAACGGGAATCAAACCTGGGATCTTGGAGCTGTGAAGCAACTGTGCTAACCACTGTGCTACCGTGCTACCCACAGGGTGCCTGAAACAGGAGGCTGACCAAAACCAGGTAACTATAGGCCAGTTGGCTTCTACAACTGCCATAGAGAAAATGTTGGAGTCCATTATAAAGGATGTAACAGCAGAGAATTTAGAAATACCTAATATAGCAGAGCAAATACATAATATAATCAGGCAATGTCAGCATGGCTTCATGAAGGGGAATGCCTGTCAAATTTATTGGAATCCTTTGCGGTGGTGACGAGCAGGATAGATCAAGGGGAGCCAGTATATTGGATTTCCAATATGCATTTAATAAGGTTCCGCACAAAAGGCTATTTAGTAAGAGGAGCACCCATGCGTTGGGGGTAGTTTGGTGGCATAAATAGAGGATTAACTAACTTATAGAAGACAAAGTTGAGGTAGAAAGGGCATTTTCAGGATGGCAACCTGTATCCAATTAAGTGCCACAGGGATCAGTACTTGTGCCACAATTATTTACTATATATGTTAATTACTTGTGTAAGAGGCCTTCCTGTTTATTTCATTTGTTCCCATTTATTTTGTTATTTTATTACTTTGGTTTGTGGGCCCATAATCAGAATGTGCCTTTAAGCAGAAGTTCAAGGTTGAAGCAGTTGCTTGTGAGGACACTGTTCCCAGATTTTGTTTTTGGCTAGATTCCTCAGCACAAAGTGGATCTTAGGAATCAGGGCCAGGATTCTCCCCTACCCAGCCGTGTTGGAGTGGTGTGAACATTTAGGGGCCAAGCCCTCACATTGAGGGGCTAGGCCTGCGCCAGAATGGTTCCCACTCCGCCGGCTGGCTTGAACGGCCTTTGGCACCATGCCAGCCGGGGCCGAAAGGACTTCGCTGGCCGGCGTAAGTCCGTGCGTGCGCCGGAGCGTCAGTGGTTGCTGACGTCATACCGGCGCATGCGCAGGGGAGGGGGTCTCTTCCGCCTCCGCCATGGTGAAGACTATGGGGAAGGCGGAAGAAAAAGAGTGCCCCACGGCACAGGCCCGCCCGCCGATTGGTGGGCCCCGATCGCGGGCCAGGCCACCGTGGGGGAACTCCCTGGGGTCAGATCGGCCCGTGCCGCCAATCCTGCCAGTCAGTTAGGTGGTTTAATCCACGCTGGCGGGAGATGCCTGTCAGCGGCGGGACTTCGGCCCATCGCGGGCCGGAGAATCACCGCGGGGGGCCCGCCGACCGGCGCGGTGTGATTCCCCCCCCCCCAAATCTTGGGGGGCGGAGAATTCGGGACACGGCGGTGGCGGGATTGACGCCGGCCCGGGATGATTCTCCGACCCTCCGGGGAGTCGGAGAATCCCGCCCCAGATTTGGAGGTAGTCAGGTTGATTGACTGACTGGTAACCAATTTACAACCAGGGACAGTATTCTGCTTGACAATGGTCAGTGATTGGTTCCTGCATAGTGCTTCCGAAGAGAACTGGGCAGAAGCTTTTAGACCTTGGAAGTGAAAGGGATTCTCCCACTCTCTCCTGTTTGCTGAAATGAAATAACTGCTTTATTGTTCTGAAATCTGTGAGTGCCAGGCACATCGTTTGCTGTTAACCTGGAATGGTGCGTAGTCTGCAGAGAAGGTTGACAACATTGCTGTGGTAGTATGGCTAGAGAGATCATATTACCGGAGAACCAGGCTGCCATTTGTACAGCAGCCTCGCTGCCCATTGGCCCAGGCAAGTCATGTGCCTCTCTGCCAATTGGTTGTGGCTGGGCATGTGACTCCCTGCCGATTGGCTGAGAGGTTGGTAGCTCCGCCTACAAGGCTGGGTATAAGAGCTCATGTTGGCTGGCAGTCGGCCCTTCTCTGTACGACCACTGCCTGGCTCACATCTGGCGTATTAAAGCCTGTTTGGAACTTCACTACAACTCGAGTCCAATTGATGGTGCATCAATTTAATACGCTAGACCAGGGGTGGGCAAACTACGGCCCGCGGGCCGCATGCGGCCCGCCAAAGGTATTTCTGCGGCCCACCAAGTCATTAAAAAAAAAAAAAAATTTTTTTTTAATTTTTTTTTTTTTTTTTTAAATTTTTTTTTTAAATTAATGGGGGGGGGGGCTGTTGGGTTACTTACTGGTATAGGGTGGATACGTTGACTTGAGTAGGGTGATCATTGCTCGGCACAACGTCGAGGGCCGAAGGGCCTGTTCTGTGCTGTACTGTTCTATGTTCTACATGAGGCGCCCAGAATCATAACCGGGTGAAGTAATTATTTTACTTAATATACTATGCGGCCCTTTGTGAATTGTGAATTTCTGAATGTGGCCCTTGCACGGAAAAGTTTGCCCACCCCTGCGCTAGACTTTGAAAATGGAACTACGGATTAAGCCAGAATGCCTCCGGATCAGCCCACATGCTGCAAACGCATCAGCAACTTTTAAACGTTGGCTGGTGTGCTTCAACAGCTACCTCTCCAGTACAGAAAATCAACCAACAAAGGAGCAGAAACTCCACCGCCCTTTACTCGATGGTAGAGGACGAACTGGACTATGATATCACCATGGATCTCCTAAAAGGACACTTCATCAGGCCAGTAAACCAAGTCTACGCGCGGCACCTCCTGGCAACAAGGCAACAATTTCCCGGTGAGTCCCTTGATGAATTCTATCAGGCTCTCATTGTCCTAGGGAGAAACTGCGCCTGCCCGCAGGCCACTGCTGCGGAGCACACCGAATTCTTGATTAGGGATGCCTTTGTGGCGGGCATGCCGTCACCCCAAATATGGCAGAGTCTGTTAGAGAAGGACGCTCTCAGCCTCACTGAGGCACGGACCCTTGTATCCTCTTTGGAGGTCGCTGACCGCAACGCGCGCGTATGCCCCCGGCTGCGCGGCAGCCCCTTGGGCAGCGTGGCACAGCCCCCTCACCTCCGCCGACTCGGACCCCCAGACCTGTGCTGAAGGATGCCCAGACAAGCCCTCGGGCCCCCGCTGCTATATCTGCGCACAGGGCAAACACCCCCGCCGCGCTGCCCGGCCCGCATCGCAGTCTGCAAGAACTGCGGCAAAAAGGACCATTTTGCGGCCGTCTGCCTCTCTAAGGCGGTCGCTGCCGTTCCAGACAGCAACAGCGGGCCCCCCCTGCACTCCTCTAGAACCCCGTGCGGCCCACGGACCTCGCTGCTTCCACCCCCCACTGCCACGAGTGAGCCACGGTAGCCGCCATTTTGGGCCCCCGACGCCACGTGCGGGCCCGGGGCGCCGCCATTTTGTGCCCCCGACTCCACGTGTGACCCCAGGGCGCAGCCATCTTGTTCATCCCCCACCACGTGCGGCCGACGGGAGCCGCCATTTTGGATCGACACGGAGGACCCCGTAAGCGATTACTCTGTCCTGGATGACGACTCCGCGTTCCTGCCATGACTCGCCTCGGTGACACTGGACCAGACACGGCCCCGCACACTTTCCACGGCGACCACACAGATCCACCTCATCGGACGCGAAACAAGCTGCCTACTGGACTCCGGGAGCACAGAGAGTTTCGTCCACCCCGACATGGTAAGACGCTCCGCGCTCCCCGTTCACCCCGTAAAGCACAAAATAGCTCTGGCATCTGGTTCGTACTCCTTCCAAATCACCGGGTGCTACGTAGCGGACCTCACGGTCCAGGGGAGGGTTTTTAAAAATTATAAATTCCTTGTCCTCCCCCGCCTCTGCGCACCGGCACTTCTTGGACTGGATTTTCAGTGCAACCTGCAGAGCCTAACTTTTAAATTCGGCGGCCCTATTCCCCCCCTTACTGTTTGCAGCCTTGCCTCCCTCAAGGTCGACCCCCCTTCGTTGTTTGCGAACCTCACCCCAGATTGCAAACCCATCGCCACCAGGAGCAGACGGTACAGTGCCCAGGACCGGACCTTCATCAGGTCCGAGGTCCAAAGGCTCCTGAAGGAAGGGGTCATAGCGGCTAGCAACGGCTCCTGGTGAGCACAAGTGCTGGTCGTGAAGACTGGGGAGAAAAACCGTATGGTCATCGATTACAGTCAGACCATTAACAGGTTTACGCAGCTGGACGAGTATCCTCTCCCCCGTATTTCCGCCATGGTAAACGAGATTGTGAAATACAAAGTCTTCTCCACGGTGGATCTCAAGTCCGCTTATCACCAGCTCCCCATCCGCGCAAGTGATCGCAAGTACACTGCGTTCGAAGCGGATGGGCGACTCTACCACTTTTTAAGGGTTCCCTTTGGTGTCACGAATGGGGTCTCGGTCTTCCAAAGGGAGATGGACCGAATGGTTCACTAATACGCTTTACGAGCCACCTTCCTGTATCTCGACAATGTCACCATCTGCAGCCATGACCAGCAGGACCACGACACCAACCTCCGTAAATTCCTCCGAATCGCAAAACTCCTTAACCTCACGTATAATAAGGATAAGTGCATGTTTAGCACCAACCGTATAGCCATCCTCGGCTACGTAGTGCGTAACGGAGTGATAGGCCCCAACCCCGAACGCATGCGCCCCCTTATGGAACTCCCCCTTCCCAACTCCCAACTTCCCAACTCCCTACTCTGGGCTTCTTTTCTTATTATGCCCAGTGGGTCCCTAACTACGCCGACAAAGCCCGCCCCCTCATCCAATCCCCCCTGTTGAAGGAGGCCCGCCAGGCCTTTAGCCGCATCAAAACTGACATTCTGAAGGCCACGATGCACGCTGTCGACGAATCCTTCCCATTCCAGGTCGAGAGCGACGTGTCTGATGTAGCTCTGGCGGCCACCCTCAACCAAGCGGACAGACCCGTGGCCTTTTTCTCCCGGACCCTCCACGTTTCCGAAATCCGCCATTCCTCAGTGGAAAAGGAGGCACAGGCCATAGTAGAAGCTGTGCGACATTGGAGGCACTATCTGGCTGGCAGGAGGTTCACCCTCCTCACAGACCAACAGTCAGTGGCCTTTATGTTTGATAATGCACAGAGGGGCAAGATCAAGAACGACAAGATCTTGCGGTGGTGGATCGAGTTGTCCACGTACAACTACGATATCTTGTATCTTGTATCGTCCTGGGAAGCTCAACTAGCCAGCGCGCAGATAGACCGCCTCCGCACCCTCCACGCGGACCTCTGCCATCCAGGGGTAACCCGTTTCTTTCATTTCATTAAGACCCGCAACCTGCCCTACTCCATCGAGGAGGTCAGGACCGTGACCAGGGATTGCCACATTTGCGCAGAGTGCAAACCGCACTTTTACCGCCCCGAGCAGGCGCATCTGGTAAAGGCTTCCCGCCCCTTTGAACGTCTCAGCATGGACTTCAAGGGTCCCCTCCCCTCCAACAACCGCAACATATACTTTTAAAATGTGATTGACGAGTACTCCCGCTTCCCTTTTGCCATCCCCTGCCCCGACATGACCACTTCAACTGTCATCAAAGCCATCCATTCCATTTTCTCCCTGTTTGGTAACCCTGCGTATATCCACAGTGACCGGGGGCCCTCCTTTATGAGTGACGAACTGCGTCAATTCCTGCTCAGCAGGGGCATCGCCTCTAGCAGGACGACCAGTTATAACCCCCGGGGTAACGGTCAGGTCGAGAGTGAGGACGGTACGGTCTGGAAGACTGTCCTACTGGCCCTGCGGTCCAGGTGTCTCCTAGTCTCCCACTGGCAAGAGGTTCTCCCAGACGCCCTCCACTCTATTCGGTCCCTCCTTTGTACTGCCACGAATCAAACACCTCATGAACGTCTTCTTGTTTTTCCCAGGAAGTCTTCCTCTGGGACCCCACTCCCGACCTGGCTGGCCACCCCCGGGCCCATCCTGCTCCGGAAGCATGTGCGGGTGCACAAGTCCGGCCCGTTGGTTGACAGGGTCCAGTTACTCCACGCGAACCCGCAGTATGCGTACGTGGAGTATCCCGACGGACGACAGGACACGGTCTCCCTTCGGGACCTGGCACCCACCGGCGGGCGGCCACACCCCCCCAGCACCAACACCCTCCCCCCAGTTCCAACCGCCCCCGGTGCCCCCGCAACCCAGCGCACAGGAACCCCTTCCCCCGGCCCGGCTACCACCAACTCCGACCGGGGTAAGGACACAGGACCACGACCACAGCTCCCGGAGTCACGGACGACCACCGATCCAACGTCACCGGCGCCGCTGCGCAGGTCTGGCAGGACACCGAAAGCACCCATCCGGCTGATCGAGTCAATTTGATGGACCTTATGGACTTTCATGTTCTGCACATGTTCCTTGCCGTTGTTTTTTTAATTATTATTACTATGGTTATTGTTGTTTTTTTCTCTCTTGTACACTGTGTATAGCATGGTTTTCTTGCACTTTCGTCACGGGCCAGTGGGCAGCCATAGTTACCTCGGTACTGCCCGAGACGGTCTCTAGTCATACTACCAGTTTTTTGGGCCATACATCCCCCTCCCCCCCCATCTCTCCCGCCACTCCTACCCCCCCCCCCCCCGTTTCTTTCTCCACAAGGGGTGAATGTGGTAGTATGGCTAGAGAGATCATATTACCGGAGAACCAGGCTGCCATTGGTCCAGCAGCCTCGCTGCCCATTGGCCCAGGCAAGTCATGTGCCTCTCTGCCAATTGGTTGTGGCTGGTCATGTGACTTCCCACCGATTGGCTGAGAGGTTGGTAGCTCCGCCTAGAAGGCGGGGTATAAGAGCTCGTGTTGGCTGGCAGTCGGCCTTTCTCTATACGACCACTGCCTGGCTCACATCTAGCGTATTAAAGCCTGTTGTTTGGAACTTCATTACGACTCGAGTCCAATTGATGGTGCATCAATTGCCAGAGAAAACTATCTCAAATCTAGAAGGAAGGCACATCAAAATGAAAGCTGAATTTCAGAAAGACACGAACCAGGAATCATCCCAGTGCATCAAAGATCTTTACCCTTCTATTTTTATTAATATTTTCTTTCCCTTTCCACCACCCTTTCCCCTTTGTGTTGTTTGTCTATATGTGTGTGTAGAAAGCGGAGGTAGTTATGAAGGGGCGGTTGGGAAAGGAGTATTAGATAGTCAGTTACATTTTCTGTCTGTTTAATTATAATACCAATTAATAAAGGGTTACTTTTTTTAAAGGTACAAACCTGGTGACTACAGTCTATTAGGATCAATCAAGGACCTTGGGTATTTTAAATAAAATCTAATTTCACCTGTGTTGCAAATCCGGGTCAAGCAGGGCACTGGCCCAAGGTTTTGTGGCACTTGCATGAAGGAAGTAAATGTACTATTGCCAAGTTTGTGGATGACACAAAAATAGGTGGGATGGCAAATGGTATGGATGATACAAAACGTCTACAGAGGAGTATTGACGTGTGGGCAAAACCTTGGCAGATGGAATATAATACAGGAAACTCATGCACTTTGGCAGGAAGAATAAAGGTGCTGAATATTATTTAAATGGAGACAGACTGTAGAAAGCTGCAGCACAGAGAGATTTGGAGATCCTCATGCATAAATCACGAGAATGTAGCATGCAAATTAGCAGGTAATAGGGAAGGCAAATTGCATTTTGGCCTTTAGTAAAGTGAATGGAGAATAAAGTAGGAAAGATAAAAGCAATTTACTGCCGATGCTGGATGCTTTCTATCCTAAGGGCAGCACGGTAGCACAGTGGTTAGCACAGTGGCTTCACAGCTCCAGAGTCCCGGGTTCGATTCCTGGTGTGGAACACTATGCGGAGTCCGCACTTTCTCCCTGTATCTGCTTGGGTTTCCTCTGGGTTCTGCTTTCCTCCCACAGTCCAAAGATGTGCAGTTTAGGTGGATTGGCCATGCTAAATTGCCCTTGGTGTCCAAAAAGGATAGGTGGGTTACTGGGTTACGGGGATGTGTGGGCTTAAGTGTGGTGCTCTTTCCAAGAGCCAGTGCAGACTCGATGGGCTGAATGGCCTCCTTCTGCACTGTAAATTCTATGATTCTAACTTTAAACATTAGCTCCGTCCTCTCTCCAAAGATACCGTCAGTCCTGCTGAGACTTTCTAGCATTTGTTACTACCCAATTTGTTTTTCTATCAATTTATTTTCATTTTGTCCATCAATCTGTTTTTCCTTCACCACTGTCTCCCCTATCCCTATCCCACCCCACCTGGGCCACCTGTTCCCTTTCCTAAATTGAACCCTTGCACACTGCTTACCTCTTTTCTGCCATTAACACAATCTGATCTCTTAATGTGCCCATCCTATCAGCACGCTTCTTAATCATTATCGCCATTATTTACATTCCCTTGGTATTTTTTTGTCCACAACATCTTCGTCAATCTCTACCTATCGCTCGCCCTCCATCCAGCAAACACCTTCCCCCTCAACATTATAAATCCCATCCTATTTCCATTTCTCCCTAGCTTTGACAGAGTCGAGCTGACTAGAAATGTTCCCTCTCCACAGATGCTGTCAGAGTTGCTGAGGTTGTCCAGCATTTTCTGTCTTTGTGTAAAATAGGGAAGTTTTGCTAAAACATTACAAGGCACTGGTTAGACCACATCTGGAATCCCGTGAGCAGTTTTGGTCCTTTTATCTATGGAAAGAAATATTGGCACTGGAGGTACCAGGTTGAAGCCAGGTATTGAGGTATTTTCTTACGAGGAAAGCTTGAGTAGGTTGAGCCTGTACTCATTGGGGTTTAGAAGAATCAGAGATGTCCTTATTGAGACATGTAGCATTTTCAAGGGGCTTGACAGGGTTAATGTTGAGAAAATGTTTCCCCTTTTGGTGAATCTAGAGGGCATAATCTCAGAGTAAGAGATTTAATGCAGAGATGAGGAGGAATTTCTTCTCTCAGAGTGTAGTGAATCAGTGGAATTCTTTACCGCGGCGAGCTGTAGAGGCTGGGTCATTAAGTATGTTCAAGACTGTGATAGAATTTTTAAAAAATCAGCAAGGATATCAAGGGTTATGGGAATAAGGCGAGAAAATGGTGTTAGGGATTATTATATCAGATCCGTCATGATCTCATTCAATGGCATAAATAGGCTTTATGGTTTAGATCTGCAGAATTTCATAAAATGGTTCCATTTATCACACTGTTGCCATGTTCACCAGTTCCTTTCTGTTAGTGATGGTCGCTGCGATTGGTGAGGGGCATGTCCTGAACTGCAAGAACCTGTTTCCCTCTTTAAACCTTTGCTGCTTCTTTCTGATCGTTCATTCAGCATGCAGATGCAGTTGGCTGATTACCATATGACATCTTTCTCGCAAAGAAGCTGCTTGCAGACATTATTCTGGACCTCACACACAATGCGACCTCTCTCAAGCTCGTCGGCGAGGGTGGCAAATGCATATTTTTTAGGATTCTGAGAGTCGCAGTGTCGGAGAAAATTAATTCATCAAACTTTTAGTTGGTAGTATTAAACACTTGTCTACCGAATATGATGTTAGATATGTGCTCGAAATAGTTTGGCAATATCTTGAAGTCCTTCTCTTCCTCCGATTAAAACACAAAACTCAAATTTCTCAACAGCCTCAGGCTCTCTAGCTTTAATAAAGTGTATGCCTGTACCTTTGTGGATTTGTCGAATAGACTGGCACTAAACTGGATATGCCAGTCTATCTCAAACTTTGTCTGGTTGTCCGCAACACTTTCATCGAACACAAGCAGAGCAATGTGGCAAATTGCCTGCGCCTTTCTGTCAATTCCTGACACCATGTAGAAGTACCGGGTTGCAATGACTGGCGACCTAGGACTCCGAACAATAAACATTTTATTGGGCTAGATCCTTCTCCGTGTCTTTCTCAACGGCCTGCGCTGATGGCTGACTGCGGGATTCCCTACACCTGTTGTTTGTCAATGGGATTTCCCTTTGAAGCCACCCCACACCGTCAGGAAACCTGTGAGCAATGGTGGACTGTCGGCGGGAAAAGTGAATCTCGACGACCAGAGAATTACGGCCATTGTTAACTCTGTGCAGGCTCTTACACTCCGTGTGCCATCGCACTCTGGAGAGAACTCCCGCACTCTCCCACGTCATCCCAGCAGCCAAGTGACCACCTGGTCTTCACCCATTTTAAGCTATATTGCATATTGTTTCTGAGAATGCCTCAATACTGTGAAAGTTGCTGGATCCTTGTCCTCAACATGTACAAGAAAACTTTAAAAGGTGTCAACTGTGGCTCCACTGGTAACACACTTTCCTCTAAATGCTGGGTTCAAGTCCAAGTTCAGGAGTATTATAAAAGGCCAACATTCCTGTGCAGCATGAAGTGGGTACTCCCATTAGATGAAATCCTTAATTTAGGCCCCATCTGCCAGTCCTATGTGTGAAAGATCGTGGCCGGGATTCACCAACCCCGAGGCCAAGTTCTGGGGCCGGTGTGAAAAGCGGCGCCAACCACTCCATCATCAAACGTCCCCGATAATGAGGAATGCTCCCTATCCTAGGGGCCTAGGTTGGCGTCGGAGTGGTCCCCGCAGCTTCAGCAGGCGCGGAAGAGCCTATGTGATTCTGCACATGCGCTTGGGTTCCCGTCTCCGTGCCAGCCCCCGGGCAATATGGCAGAGCTCTAGAGAGGACCGGCACCGAAGAACATAGGCCCCCACGGAACTAGCCCACCTGCCGATCGGTAGGCCCCAATCGCGGGTCAGGCCACCGTGGAGGCCTCCCCCGGGGTCGGATTCTCCCCCCCCACCACCAGGATGGTTCCCGCAAACGTACCTTTCAGGTCTCGCCGTATGGGACCTGAGTAATCCACGCTGGTGCGACCTGGTGGTCACTCGGCCCATTGGAGCTCGGGAATCGCTGGGGGGGGGGGGGGGGCGGGGATGTGTGACGCTTTTAACGGGCCCCAACAGGCGCGGCGGCGATCCCGGGGGCGCCCAAGAATTGGCGCCGGAGAATAGGTACGGGGGTGGCGGGTTGCGATTCTCGCGTCCCCCTCCCCAGGGATTCTCCGACCCGGCGTGGGGTCGGAGAATCCCGGTCTGTGTCCCTATTCAAAGAAGGTCATTCCTGCTCAATATTTACCTCTCAATCAATTCAACAAAAAAACAGATTATTGTCAGTATTCCATTGCTGTTTGTGGGAGCTTGCTGTTTGTAAATTGGCTGCTGTGTGTAAATTGGCTGCTGTGTTCCCTACTTTCCAACAGTGGCTAAGCTTAAGAACTATTTAATTGGCGATAAAGTGCCCTGACACATCTGGAGGTTGTGAAAAAGGGCTGGAGAAATATAAGCTTTTTTCAAAGTGAGTATGGGAACAGGAGAATATTGGTAATGCAGCATTCTCACCACGACCCCACCCTCAACACCCATTTAATTTATAGTTCTGTAACAGTATGAAGAGTCTCATGTTCAATTCCTGTATAAAATATGGGAATGATCTGATAATTCAGAACACACTCTGTAGATCACAAGGAAAACTTTACAAGTGACCAGATTGAACGAAACCTACATAAAATTAAAAGGGAATATAAAATCTACAAGCAAACAACAGGTGTGTTCCTCCACGGCCCTTTATATTCCCAACTCTTCTATGGCGTTCTTTGTCTCAGCAGTGATTCCTGGCTCCTTATCAGAAAGAACTCCCTTCCCCCATACCCCCTTCACATTTCTCATATTCATTCGCAATGCTCCGTCTAATTTTTGACTTCAAACAACCTTTTATTAAAAATGTTTTATTTATGTGTACCGTGGAGCTTAAAATTTACGAGCGACCATTGCCTCATGTGCACTGAATCCTGGCACTGTCAGCCTGTGTTGGACAGTTAACTCGGTGATTCATCGATGAAATGCGGATGGCAACTGAAAACACAAATTTATTACCGACAAAGGATTTTTTACAAAAACATCATTCGTACATGCAATCATATGACGGAAATTGGAGGATGTGGAGGTACTTGCGTTAAAAGACCCCATTTTAAAAATCATTTTGAAAAATAAATTTGAAATGTGAAATGGGGCTTCCAGATTGCCACAGACACCTGTGCACCAGAAAAGAAATTTCAACTGACTGCCTGAAACCTCAGCTTTTGTCGGGAAGAACAATTGGAGCGGTAGATCCTGTCCTTGCTGAGCGAAAATTTGTTTCTTTGTAGAGTGAGTCACTCCAGCAATCTTTCATGACCAACAGAAGGCTGCAATTTTTGTCCAGGCAAGTCCCAAGTTGACTGACTGCAAGAGGTAGAATGAACGATCAGATACAGTAAAGGACAGTTATCTCATTACAATTATCATTCAGCTCGAAGCAAGATCTTGTGTCTCTACATATTCAAATCCAGCTGGTTTCAATTCAATAGTGATAAGCGCTGATCAGTATTCAGATACCATTTCTGGAGCCACTGCCCAGAACATGTGTTTTCCTTTTTTGTCATAATGTCATAATTTCTGATCTTATTTTCTCATTATCAGCTCTCTGGAATGGTGGGCCCCCAGAGGACTTGTTTGTGGACCATTAAGAATGTACAGGGAAATAAACTTTAAACAATTGCGGCCAGGCAGGAACAAAAAATGCTCAAAGAAAATCTTTCTTGTCAGTTTAGTGCCAAGAAATAAATTGTGGTTCCAAACCGTTCAAAATGTAATTAAGTTCAAAAAGAGCATTCGAGCTTATGAGGAGACTGCAGTTAACATCTGGGGAAGGACTGGTTACTTATTGCTTGGGATGGACATTGGCATGTGCTTAAATGGAGAATGGTTCAACGCTCCAGAATCACTGGCTCGGATTTTCACGAAGTTCATGGTGGACGGGAAGAGGGACTGTGATGGGACTGTGAGAAATAACAGCGGGAACAAAGAACAATACAGCACAGGAAAAGGCCCTTCAGCCCTCCAAACCTTCGCTGACCATGATACCTGCCTAAACTAAAACTGTATGCACTTACGGAGTCCGTATCCTTCCATTCCCACCCTATTCATAAATATATCTAGATGGCCCTTAAACTCCTGGCTCTGCTTTCTGTGGCAGGAAAATGGTGACCCACCATTCCCCTGAAAGCCTTTGGGAACTGCATTTGAATAATGTTATTCAAATCAGCAGCACACGGAAATATTCCATCCCGCCCCCTCCACCCGGAATTCACACTGGTTCGATTCACAACTGGAACACTACAAATGGGAAAAGAAAATATCAGTGAGAAGTGGTGATCTGGAGTACTGAAGGACCACAAGACCCCAGGGCAAGTGCAAAGGAAATGATCAGGGGCAGGATCAGGTGCAGGAAGGCATGGGAGGCAGTGGTGGTGTCAAAACAGGTGGGAGGGCAGATCACGCATTTCGGAACACACGGGGAGGAAGCAGGAAGACTTGGAGGGAGATGGGTAAACAGGGAATGCTGAGGGAGGGAGAGCAGGGAAATGTTCAGTGGTAGGGGGTCAGTGCTGACAATGCTGGAATATTAGAGAGCGAATCGAGGGTATTGGTGGTGGGAGGTAATTGTGTCTGTGAGGGGGCAGTCGGGTGGCAGGTTGAGGTTGCAGTTGTCTCGGAAGTCGTTGGAGGGAATGAGAAGATTAACACAGATTTTGAGAGTGAGCAGGATCAGGGCGGGCATTGGGACTGTGACAGGTGGGCGCTCATTGTGGTGGCAGGCACTTGAAGGTTGATTGGGGGGGGATGCCAAGGGTGACCAATGAACGGGTGGAGATAACACCAGGATGCGAGGAGGTCTGTAGCCACCTGGGGTGGCCACGTCCCGATTCCAAAATGGATACTCGCAAAGAGTGCAGGGAAAAAATGGACAGCACTAGAAAAACAAGCAGGTGCTTGGTTTCCTGTGGATTTGAACTTGCAGAACCCAGACAGAACTGAAACTACAAGCCTCCAGCGTGGTGGAGCAAATGAAGGGAAAGTTTCGGAGATGGGATGCACTCCCGCTGTCGCTGGCAGGGAGGGAGCAGACTGTAAAGATGACAATCCTCCCTAGATTTCTGTTTGTTTTTCAGTGCATCCCGATCTTTGTTCCACAGTCCTTCTTCAAAAGTGTTAACAGGATGATCATGAGCTTTGTCTGGGCGGGAAAATCCCCGCGGTTGAAGAAGGCGATGTTGGAGAGGAACCGCAGCGAGGGAGGGCTGGCTTTGCCGAGTCTGATTAATTATTACTGGGCGGCCAACATCGCTATGATAAGGAAGTGGATAGTGGGTACGGGGTCTATCTGGGAGCGGGTGGAGGCGGCTTCATGCAGGGGCTCCAGCTTGGCAGCCCTGGTCACGGCTCCTCTACCGCTGCCACCGGCCAAGTACTCCACCAGCCCGGTAGTGGTGGCGACCCTGCGGATATGGGTCCAGTGGAGGAGGCATGTAGGGGAGACGGGGGCGTCGGATTGGGTGCCAATCTGTGACAACCATTGGTTTGCCCCCAGGAGTATGGATGGGGGGTTTCGAGTATAGCGGCGGGCGGGGGTGGGAAGGGTGGGCGATATGTTCCTGGAAGGGAGCTTTGCGAGTTTGAGGAGCTTGGAGGAGAAATTTGGGCTGGTAAGGGGAAATTATTTTAGGTACCTACAGTTGCGGGACTTTGTTCGTAGACAGGTCCCATTTTTCCCACGCCTCCCGCCGATGGGGATCCTAGACAGAATAGTCTCTAGGGGGGAAGAAGGGGAGGGTAGAGTCTCGGGTATTTATAAGGTGCTCATGAGGGAGGAAGGGCCCCAGACAGAGGAACTGAAACTTAAATGGGAGGAGGAGCTAGGCGGGGAAATGGAGGACGGGCTGTGGGCAGAAGCCCTGAGTCGGGTAAATTCGACCGCAACATGTGGCAGGCTTGGGCTGATTCAATTTAAGGTCGTTCACCGGGCCCACATGACGGTGGCTCGGATGAGCAAATTCTTTGGGGTAGAGGTCAAATGCGCTAGGTGCGCGGGAGGACCAGCGAACCACGTTCACATGTGGTTAGGGCATGCCCTAAGCTGAGGGGGTACTGGGAGGGATTTGCGGGGATCATGTCCCGGGTGCTAAAAACAAGGGTGGTGATGAGTCCAGGGGTGGCAATTTTTGGTGTTTTGGAAGACCCGGGGTCCAGGGGGAGAAAGAGGCCGATGTTTTGGCCTTTGCTTCCCTGATAGCCCGGCGACGAATACTATTGGCGTGGAGGGACTCAAAGCCCCCGAAGACTGAATTGTGGCCTGCGGACATGTCGAGTTTCCTGGGTATGGAAAAAATCAAGTTCACCTTGAGGGGATCTGTACAGGGGTTCGCCCGGAGGTGGCAACCATTTATTGACTTCTTTGCGGGAGAGTGAGCGTCAGCAGGGGGTGAGGGTGAGGGGGGGTGAGAGGGGGGGGGGGGGGGTGTAGAGTAGAGTAGAGTAGGAGGGAAAAATGGCGGGTAGTACCGGTGGGAGAGGAGCGGGCTTGTGCAGTATGTTACGATTGAAGTATTTAAAGTACATGGATGTTTGCACATTTTTGCCTTTTTTGCTTTCTTTCTGTTGATGTCTGTAACTGTTTACAAAGCCAAAAACTACCTCAATAAAATTATTTATTAAAAAAAAGAGTAGAGGGTTCACTTCACGGGCAGCGGAGTTTAAATTGTTCATGCATGTCCTGCACTGCAGGGCACTTCTCCTCTGCACCCCATACCACTGATCGCCATGGCGACCTCCTCCCAGACCGGGATGGTGGACCTGATGGGCCTCCTTTTTTCCTTCCTTTGGAAAGAGGAGGTTCCTCCTATCCCTCATGGCCCCCAGGAAGGTCTCCAGGGAGGTTTTGATGAACTTTGGGACCCGTGTATGCTGCATTCTGGAGGCCACCTCGGTACCCTGATTTCCAGCACGCTGGCTGGCTGAGTGCTTTATAAATATGGCCCCCAGGCATGAAAGCTGGGAGTACGACTCAATGCCTGTGCCACTATGCAATGCGAAGTAATGTACTCCTCCCAGCTGCATAATTAATCAGATGAGCAGCACACAGTTCAAAGACCTCACCTGGCGTGCTCTCATAGAATTTACAGTGCAGAAGGAGGCCATTCGGCCTATCGAGTCTCCACCAGCTATTGGAAAAAGCACCCTACCCAAGGTCAACACCTCCACCCTATCCCCATAACCCAGTAACCCCATCCAACACTAAGGGCAATTTTGCACACTAAGGGCAATTTATCATGGCCAATCCACCTAACCTGCACATCTTTGGACTGTGAGAGGAAACCGGAGCACCCGGAGGAAACCCACGCACACATGGGAAGGTTGTGCAGACTCCGCACAGACAGTGACCCAAGCCGGAATCGAACCTTGGACCCTGGAGCTGTGAAGCAATTGTGCTATCCATAATGCTACCATGCTGCCCAGACTGACTCTCCAACTGGACTCACTCCAAACTCCCAGTCCCACCAATGGACTTAGATCCAGAGCAGAAAATTCAACTCACAACAGCAGCATCAATATTATCTTGCATATTTGCGGCACGGTGTCACAGTCGTTAGCACTGCTACCTCACAATGCCATGGACCCAGGTTCAATTCCAGCCTTGGTTCACTGTCCGTGTGAAGTTTGCACGTTCTCCCTGTGCCTGGGTGGGTTTCCTCCAGGTGCTCCGGTTTCCTCCCACAGTCCAAAGATGTGCAGGTTAGGTAGATTGGTCCTGATAAAAATTGTCCCTTATGTCCAAAGATATGCAGGTTAGGTGGGGTTATGGGGAGAGTAGTCCTGGGTAGGATGCTCTTTCAGAGGGTCAGTGCAGGCTAGATGGGCTGAATGACCGCCTTCTGCACTGTAATAATTTACACCACCTTTTACATCGAAAATTATCCCAAAGATCTTCGGAGTAGCATAATTGGATTTAGAAGCATCAATGTTAACCCAAAGTAGGAGGCACCACAAGAGGTGACCAAAAGATGGGAGCTTTGGGAGCGGTCCTGGGGTTTAGTGAGGGGATTCCAGAAAATATGGATGAAACCAGGAGTTCGGAAATGATGAGCCGCAAATGCCAATGGGTGAGCCAGACGAGACGCACGCCCACACCAGCAGGCAGGGAGCAGGGAGCAGCAATGGCGGGGGGGGGGGGGGGGGGGGGGGGGGCGGTGGGGGGGCGGTGATACAGCATAGTCAGAGCCAGCAGAGTGGAGCCTCCTGTATTGGATTATCGGGCTGAAGGTAGCTGCAGGTGGGAAAAGGCAAGATCATTAAGGAACTTCAAAGAAAGCTGGAAGGATAATTTTATCTTGAAGGCTTTGAGGAACTAGGTGCCAATGTAGGCCAGCAAAGAATGATGGGTGAGTAGGAGACGATAAAAGTGGATGGGCTAAAGGTTACAGAGTGTTGAAGATGGGATGCAGGCCTGGAAGGCTTTGCAATAATTTAGTGAGGTGGTTGGACGCAGAACTCAGAGCCGAATAAGAAACAGCGACTGTGAAAGATCTAGGTGAACCAGAGGCAGTTATTGATAGCAGCACAGAACAGATTCCCAAGGATACTAGTCTAATCTCCACTGCGTCAATCTGTGAAGAATCAGTCCTTCCAATTAGCACTTGCTCCAAATCTTTCTTCCCAATCCCAGTTGTTCTCAACATCGATCAGAGTAAAAACATCTGCAGCTCCTCACTCGCACCATCTAAAGCATTGTCATTTCCCCGATCCAGACTTCTGCAACAGTGAAAGAGTGGAGGGGACAACAGGAAAGGGAAGTGCAACACCATTACAAATCTTATTGTTCAGTCCTCTGCTTCAGCCTATCATTCTTTCTTGTGACTGACATGGCTATCAAACACAATCTGAGAGATCGGTTTATGGAGGAGCTGTTGAATAACTGCTCTGCTAATCAAGCAAAGTGTCAAATTCTGAAAAATTACTGGGAAAAAAATCCAGATGTGTTGAATCTTAAAAAGAATAAAAACCATCAGCTGTGGGAAACATTCAACAATTCAAGAAGAAAAGTATTGAATTAGTGGCCTGGGTTTTAACTTGGTGCTGAGTTCTGTGTGGGGATAGCGGGTTGTGGTGGAAGTGGGGCGAGCGTGCAGTTTGGGGTAGTAGTGAGAGATAAAAGAGATTCGAGAGAGTGTTGGGTGGGGTCCGAATCATGCGTTGGGGAAGTCTGGGTTCCTTGGAGGAGATCATTATATACATCATATACATTATATACATTATATACCGTGGGGCAGCATGGTAGCATTGTGGATAGCACAATCGCTTCACAGCTCCAGGGTCCCAGGTTCGATTCCTGCTTGGGTCACTGTCTGTGCGGAGTCTGCACATCCTCCCCGTGTGTGCGTGGGTTTCCTCCGGGTGCTCCGGTTTCCTCCCACAGTCCAAAGATGTGCAGGTTAGGTGGATTGGCCATGATAAATTGCCCTTAGTGTCCAAAATTGCCCTTAGTGTTGGGTGGGGTTACTGGGTTATGGGGATAGGGTGGAGGTGTTAACCTTGGGTAGGGTGCTCTTTCCAGGAGCCGGTGGAGACTCGATGGGCCGAATGGCTTCCTTCTGCACTGTAAATTCTATGACACCATACATGCAAATGGTGCCCAGATCGCAAGTGCGAATGTTAACAAGGATAGTGGGGACTCGGAGTGCATGGGCTCCCTGATTGAATTTCTCATGGGTGGGTCAAATGGTGAGGGGGTGCATATAGATCATGACGGGTGTTTGATGGTGATCATGGAAGTCCAATGTATTGATGACGTGTGGGTGTTCAATGGTGGTCATTAGTTTCTGATAGTGGTCGGAGCTTGCCGGTGGTGGCTGTTGTTATGGGGAGGAATATCTGACAGTGGCATGGCGGTGGATGTCTAATGGTGATCCCGGCGAAGGGGAGACGTTTCAATGGTGGTTCTGGAGCAGAATCTTGTTGCATTGGGCGTCTTGCCTGCCAGCTGGGGAAAGACTGGCGCTCGTTCTTTTTTGTGGAAGGTCCTCTGAACCACAAGTGATATGTCCTCCAAACCTCAAATGGATCCTTCCCCTGGAATCAAGACCCTGGGGATGGAAGTCCGGTGTTGCGAGAGCTACCGGTCAATCAGAAGGCAGCAGTTTCTGCAATCAGCAGTGCCACGGAAGAAGCCATGGCTGCTGCCAGAAGGACATCTTATGGAGTCCCAGGATTGCAGAGGACCCAGGAGACAGGTAAGTAATGGGGGGGGGGGGGGGGTTCACAGCAAGAGAAGGGCATGGGGGGGGTGTGTGTTCAGAAGCAGGGGTAGGGGTTGGCTTTCAGTAGGCACCACTCCCTTTATCATTGTTCAATCTCTCTGTTGTATTACGATATTGTAATGTATATATTACTCTTTTTGTCTAGCCGAGTTGTTGAAATACAAACGTAGTGAGGATAAAGTAATTTATTGAGTAATATAAAATAACCTCGTGAGTTCTTTTTACTGAATACTAAACTAGTAAACAAACAAATAACTGTAGATTAAACTATTAAATAAGATAAAGATAAATACTGATATCTATTAACTACTTCTCTCTGGCCCTGTATTCTCTGCACTCCAGACGCACTCTCCACTAAGAAAGAGCGGGAAAACCTTTATATAGGTCCTGATAGTATGGCCATCTAGTGTTCAGTTGCCTGTACCACCTTAACACAGTCTGATCATGTATTATTACACACAGAGATCACTACACTCTCGATCAGGCACCGATTGACTTTGACTGAGGGAAGCCCCTGAGGTGGCAACTGTCCCGCAATCTTTAACTCTGGTGGGGATGGGAAGATAGCGGGGTTCAGGAATGCCACCATTCTGCCTCATTACACACCCTCACCACCTCCAAGCTCACCATCTACAAGAGCTGAAGGTTCTGTCCCAGAAGTGGGCGGGGTAGCCTCCTGGCATTTCCTTTAACACGACCACCAACTCCCTTGCTTTTGGAAGTAAAAATTCAGCCCGATGTTTCAAGTATGAATGCACGCCCATTTCTCTGTCATTTTGGAAAGATCTCAGTAGCCGCATGGATCACATACAAAGGTTCACCACAAAGAAGGTCATTGCCCAGATTTTCAGTATGATCAAGAGACATGTATAAAGTCTCAAAACCTCTGACCAAGCAATTACAGCATAATCAGAAAATATTCAACATATTCCTGGCATGCTTTATCTTTCAAACTTACAAAATGCTGCTATTATATGTGGAACAGAGCCTAACTTCGAGCCAGGCCAAAATCAAATTAGGGCAGTGTCAGAAGACTGGTGGATAATTATTCCTCATCCCATGCTCGACCGAGCCAGGAATATCAAAAAGAACAATTAATTCAAAATCTTTCAGTGACATTCCGTGCAGACAGACTGAACAAGGCTGTCCTCCATTCAACTCAGGACAGAAATACATCATTTATCAGGCAAAATGAAAACAGTTTTTTGGAACATTGCCACTAACACTGAAGCAAATACCCATGTGATATTCCTCAAGTTTGCTGGTAAGCAAAACAAATCGACTGTACAAAATATGTTGGCTAAAACTGGAGCAAAGAAACAATAAATATGATTTGTCTTTTTTCTATTTTCCAATTTGGACTCTAGCCCAGGAGTTGTATTGGCGAGGTTAGGATTTCTAAATTGATAACAGCAGATCACACTCCCTGTTTTAAATCACATTATTAGACCACGGAGAACACAATTATCTCTTTTACAAAACCTATTTGACAAACAATAGCCCAATGAATCTCAACCTCGATTTTAACCCCCAATAGGATTTTGGGACTTAGTTTTCCAAACCATAACCGAGTCCCATCTTCAGCCATTCAATTTTCTTAGCTTCCCAGATCGAGTCATTGACAAAAGCAGGCTGGGGGTGAGCAAACATTCAGCAGGGAAGATTCAATGATTTCATCAGTAATTTATTTTTAACAAAAACACACCGGGGGCATCCTTCACAGTCTGCTGCCCAGTCCCAGCAACACAAGAGATAGCAACTAACCAGAATAAACCCAGATAAGTTCTTAATTTTTTGAACTCTTCGTGGACCAAATGTAGCAGGAACCTCATTTTAACAGCTCAGGTCTGTAACATTGGGTGGAATTTTCAAGTCACCCCCACCCCCAATCCCCGGCCACCACCCACCCAACAGTGGGTTTCATGGCAGGAGAAGGAGGATTTGGGAGACAATGCAACGATAGCTGAAAAATCGTTTTCCCACTAGGGATGGGGTTGGGTTTCAGATTTACAGTCATGGGATGGGCTCCTCAGGAAGTTTGGGGACATGGACATTCACCTGCACAGGATGGAGTTTGATGAGGATGGGTTGAAGGGTAACCATGGGAATGCTACATCTGGGGGATCAATGGTTATGGGACAGGGTGTGGGTCACGAGGGTAGAAGTAAATGTACTTGACTGTACACTCTATGTAACCAAACCCATGGTGGCTCACCCTTCCCACCAGAGGCTGGGTTCAAACTGTTTTCCAGATAATGGCCCAACTGGAATGATCCCCATCTGATTGCCTGTGCCGCTAGCGGATTCCGATCCGGAACATATCCGCACCAAGTGGCAGGCACTAGTAAGGACTTACCTGGAAGAAGGGCTGGGGCAGCTCGGAGAGACGGGAAGGTGGAGGTGACCATGGAACACCATGTGCAGCAATGGGTGGATGGAGTATCTACCACATGGAAAGTCCAAGTGCAGGAGCTTCCAGGAGTTGGACCTTCGAGCTGCAGGTGGACAGCTGCAAGAGGTACAGTTGGGCAGCAATGGTTTGTGCTGTGGGGCGGTGTTTGGATGGGGAGGAGAGGAATGAACAGGTGGAGTCATTGTGGAGGCCTAGAGCAGAGTGGGAGAGGAAAAAAAGAGAGATTCCGAGGAATGGATGAGTTGGTATGGAGGGAGAGGGTGGGAAGGGCCGTGCTGTAGTCTGGGTGGGGATTGTGCAGATGTGAAAGGAGATGGGGGTGCGTGCAGATGTAAAGGAGCATGGGGGAGTTTGTGTAGGTGTGAACATGTGAAGGCTTATGTAGGTGTGAATGGGCATGGAGGGGGTAAGAGGGGGAAAAGAGTTCAGAAGGAGGTGCCCATGGTTACCACTGTTTCCCCTCAGTGCCAGGGATCTGGTTTCAATCCCAACCTTGGGTAACTGCCTGCGAGGAGTTGGCACTCTCTCACTGCATGGTTTTCCTCCGGGTGCTCCGGTTTCCTCCCATAGTCCAAAAATGTGCAGGTTAGGTAGACTAGCCATGCTAATTTGCGCCTTAGCGTCCAAAGGTTAGGTGAGTTATGGGGATACAGTAGAAACGTTGGCCTGTAGAGTGCCATTTCGGAGGATCAGTGCAGACTCGAGGGGCTGAATGTCCTCTTTCTGCACAGTAATGATTCTGGGGGGGGAAGGGTTCGAAGACTGAGGGAATTGGTTGTACGAAAGTATGGTGCAGGTTAAAGGGGGCGGTGGGTGTCGGTAGGGCGAGAGAGTAAGGGTTCGGTGATGGCAAGTGAAGGGGCACTGCAGGTTGTTGGAGCGGTCACAGAAGGAGAAGCGGATTCTAGGGGCTGTCAAAATGAGGGGTAATGGGCCCAACCTGGTTGGCAGGCAGCTTTGGGTTGGGTCTTCTTTTCCCTTCCCTGAAGGTGCAAGTCCCATTCTCTAGGGCCAATCCCAGAGTATTATCACTGTGAGGCAGCGAGATTTCAGGTTGGTGCGGTGCCAACAAACTTTTAGCTCAGATGGGCAGATAGTCTGTCCCACCATAAAATCCACCCCCATATCTCCGATCTTGCTAACTCTCCCAGCCCATCCCCTCCTGAATGCAGCCTTTCCACACCGCTTCACATTGATTCCTAGTTATGTCTGCTCTTGCCTGCACGAAAGGCTCTAAAGCAGTGGTTCTCAACCGGGGTCCACATGGACCCTGGGGGTCCATGTAACATTACCGGGGGTCCACACAAAAAAAATACCGAATTGGGGGTCCACGGTGATATTTTAGTGGTCCATAGAGCACTAGAGAGATTATAATCTATCTAATTTACCTTGAGGGCTGAAGGTGCATTTGCTGTGGCCCTAATTGTCCCACTAATCTCCGTTGGGATTCATAAACTTATGGGTGAAGAGAATATGCCTTGCTTTGCCTGGAACGCAGTTTTCATATGTTTTAAAGTTCATAGTTCGATTCAAACTATTTTTCTTTCAGATTTTTCATCCTAACTCAAGTTATGAATAACATTTCTTTACAGGAGACCCTCATTGAATTACAAAGTGATGAAATATTGCACGCAAAATTCAAAGATGGGAAGCATAATATATGGAAAACAAATGACACTGCTAAAAAGTACCCACTACTCTGGGATAAAGCACAGCTCTACGTTATAGCTTTTCCATCATCTTACCTTGTTGAATCAGGATTTAGTCGTGTTTTTCACTTATTATCAAAAGCTTGTAATAGACTCGACATTGTGAAAAAGGGTGATCTTCGACTATCATTGACCTCGATGGAGCCGAATATAAAAAAACTCGCTGAGCAGCATCAACCACAGGGATCTCATTGAATAAATCTGCATTTTTTTCTTAATTACTCACTATGGGGGTCCACAAAAAAAAATTAAGAGGAAAAGGGGTCCATGGGTTAAAAAAGGTTGAGAACCACTGCTCTAAAGGCTGGTAGTTGATTGGAACTCTGTACAAAATTATCTCACTAAGATCGGAACGGCTTCCATCTTCTTCACCTTGTTGAGTACCTGCCCCAGACTCCCATGCATTCTCCCTGATAATGTCTCCCTGAAATAATGCCTTATTTCTTCAGACAGATCAGCAATATACCTCTACTGTGTAATTAATGCCTTAAGGAACATATTGGCTCAGTTTTGATTTCACTGTTCTCTATTTATTTCTCCCCATTTGTTCTTTATTATCTCCCATGTACTTGCTTCCCTTTATGTGCTCAGTTTATTTCTGGGTGCTTGGTTTGAATTTTCTTTTGGACTCTGTTCTTACTTGTTTCCTCACTGTTTCCGAGCTCATATCTGTTGTCCCTTCTATCGCTCTTGCTTGTTCTGAGTCTTGCATGCTGTTTTTCTGTTACTTCTACAGCACTAATTTTCTTTTGCACACAAAATAGGGTTGCACGTTTTATCTCTGCTTCTGCCCATCAGGTCTCAGCACCATTCCAGCTATGGTTTTAAGGGGAAATGCTGCTATACAGTTAAGTCTTGGAGACAGTGACAGTATTGGGGCAGCAAGAAAGCATAGTGGTTAGCACAGCTGCTTCACAGCTCCAGGGTCCCAGGTTCGATTCCCTGCTGGGTCACTGTCTGTGCGGAGTCTGCATGTTCTCCCCGTGTCTGCGTGGGTTTCCTCCGGGTGCTCCGGTTTCCTCCCACAGTCCAAAGATGTGCAGGGTAGGTGGATTGGCTGTGCTAAATTGCCCTTAGTGTCCAAAAAGGTTGGGTTAGGTGGGGTTACGGGGATCGGGTGGAGGTGTGGGTTTCGGTAGGGTACTCCTTCTGAGGCCGGTGCAGACTCGATGGGCTGACTAGCCTCCTTCTACACTGTAAATTCTATGATTATAAAGAAACAGGAACAGAAATAGACCATTTGGCTCCTTGGGCCTCCTCCGCCGTTTGCTCAGGTCATTGCCGATCTGTTTGTGTTTCAAGTTCCACATCCTACC
The DNA here is from genome assembly GCF_902713615.1 of Scyliorhinus canicula. Lineage (NCBI taxonomy): Eukaryota > Metazoa > Chordata > Chondrichthyes > Carcharhiniformes > Scyliorhinidae > Scyliorhinus > Scyliorhinus canicula. Next base: position 20,495,164 of record NC_052165.1, on the reverse strand, counting down.
TTCCCTGTGATTTCCTTGCCGAAAAAGAACCTATTTACCTCTACCTTTAAAATATTCAATGTCCCTGCCTCCACCGTCTTCTGAGGCAGAATTCTAAAGTCGCAGATAGAAACCACCTGATAGAAAAAAAATTCTCCTCATCTTTGCCCTGAAAGGGCACACCCTTAGCTCTGGACTCGCCCACAAGAATAAACATCCTTTCCACGCCAAGCTTGTCCAGTCCATTCAAGATCGTATATGCTTCAATCAAGGCACCTCTCACGCTTCTAAACTCCAGTGAAAACAAGCTCATTTTGTCTATCCCTTCCTTATAAGACAAGCCACTGATTCCAGGTATCAATCCAGTAAACCTCATCTGAACCATCTCCAATACATTTACATCCTTCTTTAAATAATGAGATGTAAACTGCACAAAATATTTGAGATGTGGTCACATCACCTTCACACCCCCAGAATACTTACAGCCAATGAATAACTTTCTGTGATGTAGTCACTGTTGTATTGTACAAATCATGGCAGCAAATTTGCAAAGAGCATGTTCCCACAGTCATGTGATAATGATCAGATAATCTATTTTTGGGATGTTGGTTGAGAAATACATATTGGCCAAAGCACCTCACCAGGGCCGGGATTCTCCCCTACCCGGCGGGGCGGGGGGTCCCGGCGTGTTGGAGTGGCGTGAATCACTCCAGCGTCGGGCCGCCCCAAATGTGCGGAAGTCTCCGCACCTTTAGGGGCCAAGCCCTCAGATTGAGGGGCTAGGCCTGCACCAGAGTGGTTCCAGCTCCGCCGGCTGGCATGAAGGGCCTTTGGCGCCACGCCAGCCGGGGCCGAAAGGACTTCACCGGCTGGCGTAAGTCCGCGCAGGCGCCGGAGCGTCAGTGGCTGCTGATGTTATACCGTCGCATGCACAGGGGAGGGGGTCTCTTCCGCCTCCGCCATGGTGAAGAACATGGCGAAGGCGGAAGAGAAAGAGTGCCCCGACGGCACAGACCCGCCCGCCGATCGGTGGGCCCCGATCGTGGGCCAGGCCACCGTGGGGGCACCCCCGGGGGCAGATCGCCCAGCGCCCCTCCCCCCCCAGGACCCCAGCGCCCGGCCGCGCCGCCAATCCCACCGGTAAGGTAGGTGGTTTAAACCACACCAGCGGGAGGTGCTTGTCAGCGGCGGGACTTCGGCCCATCGCGGGCCGGAGAATCGCCGCAGGGGGCCCGCCGACCGGCGCGATTCCCGACCCCGTCGAATTCAAGGGGGGGGGGGGAGTCCGGAGAATCCCGCCCCTGGTCTTTAAAATAGTTGCATGAGGCTTTTATATCTTTCACAGGAAAACAGAAATAGTTTAAGCGATTGATATCTGTATTAAATATTAGAAATAAGGTATAGATTTAAATGGGTTTAATTTAGTGTTTTCTGGAGGAAAGGGTAAAACTCTAGTTAAAACCATGTTAAACCAAGGTGTTTTTATGTATAGGGATTTTTGTTTTAATTCAAACTGTGTTGCTATTGTTCTGCTGCTGAGAGGTTTATGGTGTGAAAAGTAAATAAAAACTTGGAGAAGGAAAGAGATGTTGATTAGCAACCAGGGTCACCTTTCGGGTCGGAAGACTTTTTATGACTGTGTTTAAATAAATTCATATCAGTTGGTGATAGGAAGCTAGATGGTGATGATCTCTCAGCTTTGCTAGAAGAAAAGGCATACAATGAGTAATGGGTAATAAAGTTAGTTAGTGAAAACTAAATAACAATTAGTTAAGGAAACAAGAGAAATGAAGAGACGTTACCAAGAAATCTTAAGTTAAAAGAACAAAGAGAACTGGAACTAGAACAGAGTACTATTCAGTGAAGACAGACAGAGCTGACAAGGAGCTGACTAGTAGAAGCCAGAAATATATCTGAAGTGGTTTTAAGGTTTATGATATCTTACTACAGTTTGTGAGACATTAGTTGAAATAATTGTGGAGCAATCGGTCACTGGATTTTGGAGTTTGTGCAAAAGCATTCAAAACAAAGGGAACCCTGAAAGGGTAGTTGAAAAACCTGGAGATGGATTCTTGATGGAAACAGCTGATGGAACGCAATGTTAGAAAGAAAAAAATTGAAGTGTGTCTTTTTGAGAGTGGAGTTTGAAAACATTCATGTGACAATCATCTGGGAGAAATTTGAGAAGGCCATAAAAGATCAATTGAGTGGCACCTGCCATTTGGTTTCAGAATGGGGTGTTATCCTTGAAATCTGTGTACATTTGTGAAAAACAGGGGAGTGAAGAAGTATTGTATTATAACCAAACTTTGCATGTTTGATAAATGTTTTTCTCTTGCTGTGAGAAATGAATTGACAATTCTATGACTCTGTTCCTCCACGTTTATGAAAAAAAAGCAAAACATTACAGACTTCTGTGCCGGGTTCGATTCTGGGACCTTCCCGTCCAGCAGCAACACAAACAGGAATTATAACAATCTACCTGAGAGAATAGACATCTTGCTTTAATGTCTTATCCAAATATTGACACCATGTAACCACAGTGCTGCGGTAGAATATCAACAGGGATTTCTGTACTTAAATTTCTAGCATGGAACGTGAACCTACAATGACTGACTCAGGGTGAGATCAACTGAGCTATGGCTGGCACAGGTGGCCCGTATCATATCCCTTTCCAATAACTGAATTTGTTTGTTTTTGCAATTGTTTAATCACAACACTGATATATGTGAAATACATACTATTGTTACAACCTATATGCATAGGTAATACTGTATGTGGTGCATTGTGATATTTATGATGCAATTCTGCCAACTGTAAGTTTTTAAAAAACCATGATGGTTAGCATAAAACAACATCTGCCATGGCTTATGTAGTAACCCACTCAGCTCTCAAGTCAGAAAGTGCCGGATTCAAGTTGGACTCTGTAGTAATCCACGGGAGGCAGGAGTTCCGTCACCACACCAATATTTATTTACAATAACGATATTACAGGAGCACCTACAAACAGTGCTGCTAGCAGTCCAGTCAACTTAAGACTGCCTCACAAAGCCTACACAGGTGATTATATGGGCCCCCTCAATGAGCTATCATTGAGGGAGGTCATACTCCAATTGGCCAACCAATAAAGCCAATTGGAGTTCATTACACCCCCCCCCCCCCCCCCCCCCCCCCCCCCAAGGTCCGAGGAATTCCTGCCAGCTGGCATTCCTCTGAGCTTCTTCCTGCTCCTCATGTCTGGGCCTGTCACCTCTGTGTCGTCCGCCGGGTCGTTCTCCGAAGTGGGCGGGGTGTACCTTATAGGTGCCCGTCTTTTCCTTGCCGACCTCCTTGGAAGTTGTTCTTCCTCCTCCTTAGGGAGAGGTGCCGTGGCGGCCTCGTCGAGCGTGTCCATCTCCGACTCTAACGACTGGATGACGGGGTCTGGAGAAATTGCTCGGGGCTGGGGTGTGGGTATCCTTTCCGTCTGGGCTATCCCAGCTTGAGGCGGTCCTGCTTCGCCTGCCTCCAGGTGTGGTTCCGCTGCCCTTATTTGGGCTAGGTGTTTCTTCAGCACCTTACCTCCTATTGAAACCTCATAGGATATGGGCCCTGTTTGGGACTCTACCGTGCCTTTGACCCACGTTGGTCCATTCCCATAATTCTTGACCCAAAACGGTGCCCCCACCTGAAAATGTCTCTGCTGCCGACTATTATCATGCCCCTTGCGTTGGGCCTCCTGTTGTTTCTCCACTTGCCCCGTTAAATTTGGGAAAAGGAGACTCAGCCTCGTTCGCAGCCGCCTTCCCATTAAGAATTCAGCTGGCGGTATGCCCGTTGTGGAATGCGGTGTGGTCCTGTAATCAAACAGCCAGCGGGAGAGCTTTGTGTCCATTGACGCTGCCAGCTGCTTCTTGAGTCCCGCTTTAAGTGTCTGGACCACTCTCTCTGCCAGGCCGTTGGTCGCTGGATGGTAGGGGGCCGTTTTGATGTGACGGACTCCGTTTTCCTTCAGGAATTTTCCAAATTCCCCACTTGTGAATGCCGTTATCCGATACCAATACCTCCGGAAGTCCATGTGTTGCAAACGAGGCCCTGAGCTTTTCAATTGTCGATGCTGTGCTTGCCGTGTTTACCCGGTGGACGTCCAACCATTTGGAGTGGGCGTCCACTATCACCAAAAACATTGAGCCCATGAAAGGGCCGGCGTGGTCCAGATGCAGGCGGGTCCACGGTCTGCCTGGCCATTCCCACGGGTGCAATGGCGCCGCTGGTGGCAGTCTTTGCCCCTGTTGGCACTCCTGGCACCGATGTACCAAGGCTGCTATGTCTGTGTCCAAACCTGGCCACCAAACATAGCTTCGAGCTAGCATCTTCATTTTAGATACCCCTGGGTGTCCGTGATGCAACTCGGTTAAGATTGCCTGACGGCCCTGAGCTGGGACGATTACTCGGGCTCCCTATAATAGGATACCGTCTTCTACGGTTATTTGGTCCCTTCTGCTCCAGTATGGGTGCATCTGGGGCTCCACTTATCTTTCCAGTTCCCCTGTTAGCAGTAAATGCTTCATCTTGACTAAAACTGGGTCTTTTTGCGTCCACAACCGAATATGTTGTGTGTCTACTGGTAGGGTGTCCAAAAAATTTAGAGTCATTACAGTCTCCTCTACTTTTGGTATTTGCGGCGGAGTGTCCGGGAGGGGAAGTCTGCACAAAGCATCTGCATTTGCTACTCGCGTTCCCGGTCTGTGCTCCAGAACGTATCTATACGCCGCCAATAGCAACGCCCAGCGTTGGATTCTAGCTGATGCAATCGGAGGTATTGACTTGGCTCTTTTAATAACCCTAATAACGGCTTATGGTCCATCACTATGGTGAATTTCCGCCCGTACAGATTCTGGTGAAATCTTGTTACTGCGAATATCACCGCCAGTCCTTCCTTCTCGATTTGGCCGTACTTCTTCTCAGCCATCGCCAAGGTCCTCGAAGCATAGGCTATTGGCCATTCCTTCCTCTATGGGCTGAGATGGCTTCTACCCCATAGGGGGATGCATCACAAGTGACCACCAACTCCTTCCTTGGGTCATAATCCCATCCTCGTCGCCACTGTAGTAATCCACGGAGGGCAGGAGTTCCGTCACCACACCAATATTTATTTACAATAACGATATTACAGGAGCAGCTACAAACAGTGCTGCTAGCAGTCCAGTCAACTTGAGACTGCCTCACAAAGCCTACACAGGTGATTGTATGGGCCCCCTCAATGAGCTATCATTGAGGGAGCTCATACTTCAATTGGCCAACCAATAAATCCAATTGGAGTTCATTACAGACTCCAAAGCCTAAGGTCCTGCCTACTCTCTCAATTGGTTATAAAAGATCCCACGGCACAATTTCAAAGAAGAGCACCACGGTAGCACAGTGGTTAGCACAGTTGCTTCACAGCTCCAGGGTTCCGGGTGCGATTCCTGGCTTGGGTCACTGTCTGTGGGGATCCTGCACATTCTCCCCATGTCTGCATGGGTTTCCTCCGGGTGCTCCGGTTTCCTCCCACAGTCGAAAGATGTGCAGGTTAGTTGGATTGGCCATGCTACTGTAGAGGCGGTGTGGGCTTAGGTAGGGTGCTCTTTCCAAGGGCTGGTAGGGCCTCGACGGGCCGAATGGCCTCCTTCTGCACTGTACATTCTATGGTTCTGTGAAGAGCAATGGAGTTACCCCTGGCATCTAGGGCAATATTTATCCCTCAATCAACATTACAAAAACAGATGGTTGCATTTCTGTCCTTGGAAGTGCGCTGTGCGCAGGTTGACTGCTGTGTTTCCTACATTACAATAATTTAGGAGAGGCCGTGATATTGTCACTGGACTATTGACCCAGAGAAAGATCTGGGGATCCGGGTTCAAATCCCGTCATGGCAGATGGTGAAATCTGAATTGTGTAAAAATCAGGAATTCAAAAGTCTATTTGTCAGAAAAACCCATCTGGTTCTCTTCAGGGAAGGAAATCTGCTATCCTTACCTTGTCTGGCCTATGCTACATATGACCCCTGACCCACAGCTATGTGGTTGATTCTCAAATGCTCCCTGAAATGGAAGGCAGTTAAAGACGGGCAAAAAATGCTGATATAGCCAACGATGCTCATGTCTCATAAAATGATTTTTTTTTTAAATGGAAAGCTTCATTTACAAAGTATTTAATTGGCTGTAAAGTACTTTCAGAAATCTGGGAGTTGTCAAAATTGCTATAAAAATGTAAGTTTTTTTCTCCTTATCATCTGATCAAAGTGCGTGGCATACATTTCTACATTTCTTAACTAATTATGACATTCTGAATGCATTAATTTCAGATTTTACTGGCACTTATGTCTCACTGATATAAAAGCACCTTCTAAAACCAAGATTTGATGCATAATGGCGGGAAGAGAATCTGTTATCAAAAGACAACACTTCGAGCAAAATTAATTTTTAACAAGTAATTGTGTTTATTAAACACGTCATCAGCAAGTAATGGTTGACCTCCTCATTAGGGCGAGTATCCTCAGTGCCAGGGCCTGAAATGCATTCATCTTTGCTTCCAATCTCCACCTATTAACCATTGTTTGCAGAGTGTGTGTAACAGAGATAAAACAACAACTTACCTCAATATAGCACCTGGAAAAAAAACTTCCTCAGGTGCTGGTCACATGAAGAAATATTTGGACATGTGACCATAAGTCTGGTCAATGAGGTAGGTTTAAGGAAGGGACTTGAAAGAAAATAGGGAGGCAGGGATCATAGAATTCCTACAGTGCAGAAGAAGGACACTTGGCCCATCGAATCTTCATCAACCCTCTGAATGAGCACCCTAACTAGGCACACACTTCCACCCTATCCCTGTAAACCCCATAACCTTTGGACATTATGGGCAATTTAGCATGAGTAATCCACCTAACCCGCACATCTTTGGATCCTGGGAGGAAACACGCAGACATGAGGAGAAGGTACAAATTCCACACAGACAGTCGTCTGAGGCTGGAATTGAGCCCGGATCCTTGGTGCTGTGAGGCAGCAGTGCTAACCACTGTGTCACCATGCTTCCCACGAAAACAAGGGCTCATCCGGAATTTGAACCCAAGATCTCACTTACCCTAAGCTAGAATCATACCCTAGACCAACGAGCCAGATGTTCAGGAAGGAGTTCCAGAGCTTACAGAAGATGGTCTTTTACGCTGATAGTTATTCTCAGTTTCCAGATTTAGCACAGGTGGTCTCTTTGAAGATGTACATGAGTTTACCTGCATACTGAATGTTGATGCAGTTGTTGAAAATTATCCTTATTTTCTGCATAATTATTCTTTTGCGAATGAATCTAGCCATGTTAACTCAGCCAACATTATTCCTTGAGTGCCAGAAACTTGTGCGTCAGCAAATGAGAGACAATTAAATTTCATTTTAAATGTCAAATCACAAATTGTAAGCATCCAAAATGGAAACTGACGGAACATTATGATAAATCACTGAACTGCCCCTTCAGCTCAGTCACTGACTGATCAAAATATGGGATTCACAGTAAGTTCAAAACAACAGAGTAATTAATTCAGCGTGTTTCAACGTGACTCCTGTAGATCAGAATGCAACCCTTCATATATTGTGTACAGCAAGGGTTAGAGGTCTTTAAGCTTCCCATAGCACACTTATGTGTATGTTCATATAGTGATATATGACTCCATTTTATTTAGACATGTTAATGATCAGATTGGCACAAACTGAACCTACAGTGAGCTTTGAAACCCCTGAGCCTACTGCGAGGGCCATTAAACCCAAAGATACATTACAGTTATCTGAGGTTGGAGTTTATTTTTACACAGCCTTTAGAATTTATACCACATAATAACGTCCATGTTGACACTAAGTAATACAACGTTGGTTAATTTAATGTTTTAACCATTTAGCTATGTTTTATTTTTATGACTGCATGTACCTTCATGCACCACGCGTTAGATAACGTTAACTAATCATGTCTCACAAATGAAATGTTAATTATAAAAACCAACATGGTCTTCATATTTTAAAACAGCAATGTGCTGGAAATAATGATTGAACTATAAATTTCCTGAGATACAACGTTCAGCTTTTACAGCAACTTCTAACACCAATAATTGTAATTGATAAGGTTTTAATTAACACCAAGACTTCTCTTCCGATCATCCTCGGCATTAGCATCAATTCCATTATCAATTCAATAATTGGAAACCTGCTTCTTCGGAGAGTACCTCAGGTTTATGGTTTATTTTAATGGTAGACCTGCTTCCTGTCCCGGTTTTCCCACTGCTAACTGCAGACCTTGCTGGTGCCGAAAACACGTTATTTTGCAGGGTAGCTTTTAAATAGCAGCTGCCTTGACTTTAAAATAATTTGTGTCTTCCGACCAATGGTGAGCAGGCTGTGTTCTGTATGCTCCCATTTATAATGTGCTGCAGATTTAAACCCGGGTGGCAACATCAGGGCAAGTGCACAATATTGTCCACTTGCAGCAACTGAAAAGTGTGTGGAGCTGCGGTTGGGAAAATTCATACCTGGGAAAGTAGCAAACACATTGCTGGCCTGTGCAAGCAGGTTCAGCTTAGCCTGCCTGTGGCCACAACATTGGCAGCTCACCGCATCCAGCACCACTGGAAAAGTCCCGTTTGTCTGTCACTAGAGATCCCTTAAAATCTCATTATGTGCAGAGACCTAGGTCACAGCAAAAAAAAATCCAAAGTACTTCACACGCTGCTCTGAAGTGCAGTGACTATTTCCACGCAGACAAGAGCACCAGTCGTTAGTTTATATTTCAGTGCTACCGTTAGAGATGAGTGGCTGCTCCTGAGCCATTTATCATCAGATTTAGACATTTAAGTAAGGGCAAGTGATGCATCGTCATCAATGTGGTGAAATTACATTTTCCATCCCGATTAATGGGTGGAAAGGAAATAGACACATGGTAATCATCCCAAATAGAACCTTTGTATCGCTGACCCCAAAAGAGAAATTTTGATCGACCTATTTAACAGTATCTTAAATCGGGGGTCATCACATATATTGCAACAACACAGTATTTAATCAAAGAACTCAAAAATAGGGGTAGCACGGTGGCGCAGTGCTTAGCACTGTTACCTCATAATAATAATTATAATAAAAGCTTATTGTCACAAGTAGGCTTCAATGAAATTACTGTGAAAAGCCCCTAGTTGCCACATTCCGGCACCTGTTCGGGGAGGCTGGAACGGGAATTGAACCCGTGCTGCTGGTCTTGTTCTGCATTACAAGCCAGCTGTCTTAGCCCACTGTGCTAAACCAGCTGCTATGGTGCTGAAGTCCCATGTTTAATCACGGCTCTGGGTCACTGTCCGTGTGGTGTTTGCACAATCTCCCCGTGTTTGCGTGGGTTTCGCTCCCACAACCGAAAAGATGCGCAAGGTAGGTGGATTGGCCGCGCTAACGACGTGAATTAGGTACTCTAAATTTATATTTTTTAAAATCTCGAAAATCCACATTCGTGCCAGCTGACATGGATTCTCAAAACATTTGGTCAGATGTTGACCAATTAATAATGCAGTGCCCGCTATTTATATTTTGTTTACTTCTGCTATCTATTTTCCATGATTTACTTAAGTCTGAACCACTGCAATACCGTAATGCTGAATATAACTCTGGATTACAATAGTTAATCTTTTGAGGGTACGAGGTCTGATGAGCAATATTTAACTGATCCAATTTAGGCTTCGGGATCATTTTGCCAAACGATGACCTATAAGAAACTGCGAGTTCCAGCAAAATAACAAATGATGGGTTTATTATCTACCTTAAAGGTGATGAGAAAGCAATTTGAGCCCTAGGATTAATGGATATGTCTATATACTGGATAGGAGCATCCATTATATTTGAATTAATTCAATCCTTTTTCTCTGAAACAAAGCTTGATGAGGAAGGCTGATTTGTCTGTGTTAAATGTTCTAATGCGGCCCCACGAGTTAATTTAGAAAAAGTGTGCTCAATATCTGGACTATAAAAACCCTACTCTTTCCAAAAACAACACCGTCCAAATACCATTGCCTGCAGCACAATTGCTTACAGCACAAAATGAAGGCAGTTTTTGCATATCAAAGAATTTTCTGCATTTGATTGGAAAATTGGAAGCCAGACAATGACAAAAATGTATTTATGTATACAATGATTTAACTTTTTAAAAAAATATCTGCTTTGAACTTCAAACTATTCACTTGACTAGAAGTTGATTTCTATTGCTTCCTGCAGCCAGTAACATTACACATTTGGCCAATCTGCAAGATTTGGATTGTTTTCTCTCAATATTAAGAATATTAAGAATATTAAGAGGATGTCTACAAAACCTACTCAGGTTCTCAGACATGCACAGACCTACAGAAGTAAAGAAAAGAGAGCTGCTTGGGAGTTTAGGGAGGGTGTGGAAGTTTGTGGTGTGATATGTTACTGCTGTGCCGTGGGGAATTAATGCATGATGAACCAGAGGCAAGTTAGGATAGAATTCATTAAACAAGCTATCCCTGTAATTAAGTTTGCCAGGCATAATCACCTAGAACTAAATAGCAGCACTATTACTTGCAAAGGATCAGCTGTCCTGAACCAAACAAAGGAGCTTTGTATTGTACTGACGAATGATTCACAAGGCAATGGCATCAATGCTTACAGCGAACAAAAGAAAGGCGACATGTAGAATTAAATTACCTCTCAGCAGTAACCTCATCTCCAGGATGCACTTGCTTCTTCATATATTAACATGGATGGTTCTCACTGTGCCAGCAATGCAGAGGTTAAAGTGAGCCAGAGTGGTCTGATATGTTCATTCCAGCTTTTGCAATGGAGTGCTGCTTCTCATTAAGCCAACCCCACTCCCAGGAACTAGCCTCAGGGACTGGCAGTAGGTTTTAATTTAATATTTTAATGATCCTAATGTCCTTTTTTTTAAGAGGGGAGGGGGTGAAGGAGTATGGCAGTACCGAGCAGGTGGAACAGCACAGCCGTGAGGTGTTAGACGTCCAACGAGAGTAGGCAGTGCGTGGCAGAACCTCTGCCAGTTCCTTAAAGGATTCCCTCCTGCAGTTCTGCTTAAAGTCTGTGGGCTTTTTCTAACCTGTGCTCTTAATTGTAAAGGCTCCGTATGAGAAGAGTATTGGGCCAGTTTAAGATTTGCAATTGGCTGGAGATGGGGCGAGATGCTCCAATAATGTGCATAGGTTTAGGAACTGTGCTGAATAAGGAGGTAAGGAGGCAAAACACTGTACACAATGTCGCAGGTGTGGTCTCACAAAGGCTCCGTACAATTGCAGGGAGACATTTTTACACATGTACTCAAATCATCTTGCCATTTGCCTGCCCAATTGTTTGCTTACCTGCGTGTTAGATTTCAGTGACTCATAAACTCATGACACCCAGATCTCTTTGGACACCAACACTTCCTAATCTCTCACTATTTTTATTTTTTAAAAATAAATTTAGAGTACCCAATTCATTTTTTCCAATTAAGGGGCAATTTAGCGTGGCCAATCCACCTATCTTGCACATCTTTGGGTTGTGGGGGCGAAACCCACACAAACACGGGGAGAATGTGCAAACTCCACACGGACAGTGACCCAGAGCCGGGATCGAACCTGGGACCTCAGCGCCGTGAGGCTGCAGGGCTAACCCACTGCGTCACCGTGCTGCCCATCTCTCACTATTTAACAAATATTCTACATTTCTGTTTCTCACACCAAAGTGGATAACGTCCACATTATGAAATGAAAAAGAAAATCGCTTATTGTCACGAGTAGGCTTCAATGAAGTTGCTGTGAAAGGCCCCTAGTCGCCACATTCCGGCGCCTGTCCGGGGAGGCTGGTACGGGAATCGAACCGTGCTGCTGGCCTGCTTGGTCTGCTTTAAAAGCCAGCGATTTAGCCCAGTGAGCTAAACCAGCCCCTTATGGCCATTATGGCTGGAATTCTCCAGCCATTTACTGGTCGTGGGATTCTCACCTCCGGTGGGTTTCCTGGCGGAGTGGGGTGGCTTCAATAGGGGTTCCCATTGATTCCCAGGACAGGGAATCTCATCACCAGTGAACAGTTTGGAGTCTCCCGCAGCCAGGAAACACATGGCTGGGAGGCCCGACAATCCTGGCCCTATATTCCATCCACTATATTCTTGCCCATTCTAAAGCCGCTGAAGTCTCTCTGCATCCTCTTCATTACTCACATTCCTTTTGTGTCATCGGTAAACTTAGAAATATTCCATTTGGTCCACACATCCAAATCATTGATTATGACTAGTTGGCTATCAAGCACTGATCCTTGGAGTGCCCCAGTCACAGCCTGCCAACCTGAGAATATCCTATTTATTTGTACTCTCTGTTTTTTGTCTGGTAACCAATTTTCAACCCATGCCAGTGCATTACCCCAATCCTATGTGTTCGAATTTTTATAGATACTAATCTCTTGCATGGTGCGTAATCAAGTTTTCTGAAAATCCAAGTACACCACATCCATTGGCCGCCCCTTATCTATACTGGTAGTTACATCCTCAAAGTCTTCAACAGGTTGTCAATCATAATGTCCATTTTCAAAATCCAGGATGACTGCCCAATCGTACTGTTATTTCCTCAGTTTCCAGATGTGACATCCTTTATAATAGATTCTAGTATTTTCCCTACTATTGAAGTCAGACTGTCAGATCTGTAGTTCCCTGATTTCTCTCTCCCTTGTTTCGTACATAGTGGGGTGACATTTGCTACATTCCAATCTGCAGGAACTTTTGCAGAATCTTTAGAATTTTGGATAATGCATCCACTATCGCCAAACCGACCCTTTCAACACTCTGGGCTGAACATCAGGACCTGGGGATTTGCTAACTCTCAGTCCCATTAATTCCTCCCATATTACCTTTTTACGAATACTAATTTATTTTAGTTCCTGATTCTCACTCGTTTCTTAGTTCTAGTATTTCTGGGAAGTTTTTTATATCTGCCTTCATGAAGACAGACACAAAGGCTGGGATTCTCTGTCAGGAGTCTTAGTGCTCCTGCCAGTGGAGAATCGCTACTGGTCTCTGATGGGGCTAGGAGCGGGTCCCAGTGTGCGAGTCTCTTCCATTCACCACGCTAATTTATGCTTGGGGAAGGGCAGCACGGTGGCGCAGTGGGTTAGCCCTGCTGCCTCACGGCGCCGAGGTCCCAGGTTCGATCCCGGCTCTGGGTCACTGTCCGTGTGGAGTTTGCACATTCTCCCTGTGTTTGCATGGGTTTTGCCCCCACAACCTGAAAGATGTGCAGGGTAGGCGGATTGTCCACGCTAAATTGCCCCTTAATTGGAAAAATGAATTGGGTACTCTAAAAAATTTATTTAAAAATAAAAAGATTTATGCTTGGGGAGAGTTCACGGCATTTTGTCAGAAACCTATATTGGGCTATCCAATCAAAAGGAGCAAAAGAGGGTCTTTTCTGCTGTAAAAAGAGGACATGAAACCACTTTGCTGCTTTTGATGTGGTGAGGAGTGTTCAATCATAGCAAGAGTATTTATAAACATTGTGGTTAGTATCAAAGCAGAGTGCTTGAGATGCATTCAAGAGTGAAGGGAAATAAAGACAAACAATCTACCAAGCACCTGTCTCTGGAGTAATAAAATTGTCAATCACTGGCTAATGCAATGTATTGCTGTGTGAAATTGAATGGAGATTTGCATTTCCTTTGAAATGTATTTGGCATTCAAGGAAGCCTCTGACACTTGTAACAGCTGCTGCTTTATAAGTTCATAAGATACAGGAGCCGAATTGGGCCATTCAGCCCAGCTCCGATGTTCAATCATGGCTGATAGATTCCTCAACTGTTACCTACAATGCTACAGACTAAGAGCTGGATTGCAAAATCTGCCAGAGCATTTCCTCCCTAGAACACATGACCTGGGAACAGGAGTAGACAATTTAGCCTCCCAAGCCTAAACACCTTCAATGTGACTATGGCTGATCTCATCATGGCCTCAACTCCACCGTCTTGCCGGTTCTCCATAACCCTTCAACCCATTATCAATTAAAAATCTGCCTAACTCCTTAAATTGGCTGACTGTCCCTGCATCCTCCACACTCTGGGGTAGTGAATTCCACAGATTCACAACCCTTTGGGAGAAGTAGTTTCTCCACAAATCTGTTTTAAATTTGCGACCTTTTATTCTAAGATTATGAGCTCTCATTTTGGACACTTGTGCTTTAAACACTTTTGTCTGAGGCAGCAAATGTTAGGGAAGGTAAAGTGAAAATTTAGCACGTTAGAGATTTAACACTCCACTGCCTGGACAATTCTTAAGATTTCAGGCAGGGGTGACTGTTCAGGGACTCTGGTGGAGTCTTTGATGTGGGTCTCTCTTGAGGGTCTCTCTTGAGGATCTCTGATGGGAGGGGTCTGATGGGGGTCTTCACTGGTGGTTATGATGGGAGTCTCTGATGGGGTCTGCGCCAATGAAGGTCCCTGGGGGGGGAGGGGGGGTTCTAATGGCAGAGTTTGATGGGGGATGTGATGGGGAGCCTGATGGGGAGGCTGGGAGGGTCAGTGGGGGAGTCAGGTTACCCTCATGCGCGGCTGTGTGCGGGGCTGACGTGTTATTCCTGTGGGGGGGAGCGGATGCCCCTAATTGTCAGGGGGTGGTAGGATTTGCATTGTGGGGGGTGTGGGGAGGCCTTCCAATGGACTTTGGGGGGCACTTCAGTTATGCATCAACCCGCATTCAGGGTCACACTTGGACAAAATTGCACCAAAGCACGCCCGGAGGATTTCCCCGCTGTGAGGGTCGGTACATTGGTACATAACGGGGAGGGTGGGGGGGGGGGGGGGGGGGGGGGGGAGGGGCGGGTGCGGCTGTCAGTGAATCGGGATTCCAGCCGATTAATCAAATGGAAATGGATGTAAATCGGTGACTTTCACCCTCCTGCTGGTATGGGACAGGGAGCTCTTTTCGGACAAAGCTCCATTCCCCACTCGATTGGGATTCCCAAAGTATTGATTTTGCTTCACTGCCATTTCATTATCACCCACAATAAATGTCCTTGCCTCTGTGTCTGTAAGAGGTCCACATTTAACATTGCTAATCTTTTCC
The DNA here is from genome assembly GCF_902713615.1 of Scyliorhinus canicula. Taxonomy (NCBI): domain Eukaryota; kingdom Metazoa; phylum Chordata; class Chondrichthyes; order Carcharhiniformes; family Scyliorhinidae; genus Scyliorhinus; species Scyliorhinus canicula. Next base: position 20,480,092 of record NC_052165.1, on the reverse strand, counting down.
TACGTACCTAAATAAGACTATGCTGTCTGTTTTTATGTTTCTCACTAGATTACTTTCATATTCTACTTTCCCTTCCTTTTTCAGTTCCTTCAACCTAAATCTTCTGCTTCTTTTCGCAATGGGTGGGATGGAGAAATCGATGGACAAGCAAAAGGTCCATTGACCTCAGGTGTCAGATTCTGGTCCTGTGGAGGGCAGGGCTGAAAAATCCGCCCTTGGTCCACCTTTGCTGATTTCCAAAATGTTCCCAATCCTCAGGCTTTCCACTTTCTTTGGCAACTTTATAAGTCTCTTGTTTTGATTTAATTGTTAACTTCTCTTGGTAGCTTGGATTACCTTTCCTCTTTTTGTGGATCAAAGGAATGAATATTTGTTCCAAACCATAAACTAATTCTTTAAATCCTAGTCATTGCTTTCTACCGTCGTTCCATTTAATCTAGTTTCCCAATCGAGCACAGCCGACTTGCCCTTCATACAATCGCAATTTACTGTGTTTAGTTTTAAGACACATCTTCAGATGGAACAAAATCACTTCCAACCTCAATGTAAAATTCCATCCCATTATGATCACTCTTTCTGTTCTTTTCAACAAGATTATTAATTAGTCCTTTCACATTGCACAATACAAGATCTAAATTAATTGAGCTCTCGTTGGTTCCTCAACATATTGTTCTAGAAAACCACCTTGTGTATATTGTAGGAATTCATCCTCCACAGCATAGGTGCTAATTATATTTACCAAGTCTATATGTAGATTGAAGTCCTCCGGAATTACTGTGGGCGTGATCCAGCGTAAAAATTCCTAAGTATGGTAGCAAGCAAGAATCGCCGGTGCTTCCCGAGGACCGGTGAGACCGGCAATTAGGGCCGGTAATAGTACCCCATGGGCTTCATCGTGGAAATTATTGTCCCTCCAGCTGATTCCCCCGACAGCTCCCCGCTAATGAGAGGGAGCAGCACTTAAACTGATCCCCCAAAGCAAACCCCAGACAGCACACAGCCAGGCCACCGCGCAGACATGCTCCATGATTGACAGATGCTGGCCTTGCCACTGATGGATGCAGTGGAGCATAGACGGGGTACGCTGTTCCCCCGAGGGATTCAGAGTCAGCCACAGTGCATCCAGTACTGCCCAAAAGGCACTGGAAGCGGCCGTCAGCACAGGAAGTATTACAAGGTGGACCACCACCCAGTGCCGCAAGAAGCTAAACGACCTCCACCGGACCACACGGGTGAGTTGGCATTTGTCCTGCCTGTCATCCAGCTGCCCCCCAATGACCCTGCGGTTGGCACTGCCTCCCCCCCCAGCACAATACCACGCAGGGTAGAGTGGGTGAGAAGATTGGCAAAGCCACATCCTATGAGAAGCGGCTGAGGATCAGGACCTCCCTGGCCCTGACGGACCCTCACCGCAACCTGTCCTCCAGCCTCTGGCTGCTCCCGGAGGTCCTCCCCAGGCTGATCCTCCAGGCCCTCCTGGTCCGTCTCCTCCTCTCCTCTAATGAGGCTGCATGGTGCTCCTCCTCCATCACGTCGCCCTGCTGCTGTGTCAGGTTGTGGAGGGCACAGCAGACCACCATAAAGAATAGACACGTGAGTGTTACAACTGTGATTGTTTTCACTGCCCCTGTCTGGACTGCTCTCTAGCTTTAGGGCAGCACGGTGGTTCAGTGGTTAGCACTGCTGCCTCCTAGGGACCCGGGTTCAATTCTCATCTTGGGCGACTGTGTGGAGTTTGCACGTTCTTCCCGTGTCTGCGTGGGTTTCCTCCGGGTACTCCGGTTTCCTCCCAATGTCCAGGTTAGGTGGAGTGGATATGCTAAATTGTCCTTAGCTGGGGTTACAGAGATAGGGTGGGTGATTGGACCTGGGTTAGGGTACCTTTAGCTAGGAAATTCCTGTAGGGGTCTTCCTATTTCAGTGGTCCCTGTGAAGGGTTTCCCTATTTAAGAAATCCCTGGGGGTGAGATGTGAGGGGTGGTGTTTCCTACTTATAGGATCCCTGTGAGGAGTTTCCCTGTTTGGGGGATCCATTTAGTTAGGGGCCCCTGTGGGGGTCTCACTATTTAGGGGTTCGCTGTGAGGAATCTCCCTATTTAGCAGGTCCCTGCAGCGGGGGTTCCTTTAGTTAGTGGATCCCTGGAGGAGCCTCCTGTTTTATGGGAGGGGTAGGCAACTAGTATATTGTGGGCAGGGGGACGGAGGCCTTCGGATGGACTTTGGTGGCAACTCACATCAGGAGTTAACACCTTGGCCCATGTTGAGATCCACCTTGTCAGGTTCACATTTGGTGATACCTGTAATGAATCCCGCCCGCACGACGGAGACTTTGTTGCCGGGTTCGTTAAGTTGATGCAAATGGGTCATTCGGACCCATTTGCAACCATTAGCATCCTCCCGTTGGTGCACGGACGAGAACCCTGATCCTGCTGCCAATGGGGGGGCTGAAGCAGAGCAGTCAGCAAGGTGTCTTGCACAAACATCAACTTCGGCTGGGTGCCTGCTTCACTACCCCATCGCAATCTGCATTGCTGGTGTTGCGAGACAGAGAATCCAGGCTATTGTCTTTAGCTTAGTGAGATGACGTAGTTATTGGGAGAAGCCAGGGGCTGAAGCAGTCAGTTTTGGGGTTTTGGAGTTTCAGTTCAGTTAAAGATTTGACTGGAGACAGGACAGGAACAGTATCTCAGGCTAGCAGTTTAAATAGTAATTTGAGACAGGCAAGTCTCTGTAAACTGATTTCCTCTGTAAGCTGAAGGATCTCTTTCTCAAAGTTGTTCATCCAAGACATCTCTTTACAGCCAGCATTTCTGGGTTGGCTAACTGTATTTAAAAGTGGATTTTGAACGGAGATGGGTTTTGCTTGATTGGAGATAAAAGATAGCAGTTTGGAGTTCGTGGGTCATGTTATTGTTAAGCGTTGTTTAACTGATAATTGTAAGCTATCTTTCCTTATGACATTAAATTTAGCAATGCTCTGATAGTAATAAGGTTTGTTTTAATATACAGGATTCGACTATACTTCCTGAAAAGGTGATTTGGTAAGCTGCAGATCCGATCCCTGAGTTCCTCTGGTTCCTCTTTGTAAAGGTGATTCTCGCTGGCTGTTCCTTGCTTGCTTGCCTCCTTCCTCCTGATCTGGTCAAGGTCACCTTACACACCAAGCTTCGAGTCTTTGCTTCTAGTCTTTTGCTTCAAGTCTTTTGCCTTGAGTCTTTTGCTTTGAGGCTTTTGCTCCAAGTCTTTTCTTCCAGTCTTAGCTTCCAGTCCTTTCTGTCCAGATGTCTGTAATGCCTATTTTTTAAATCTCCCTGTCACCACCCACCTCCTTTCTCCACCTGCCCTTGGCCTTCGGCCAATGGAGTCTCAGGAGGCAGGGATTCAGTGCCCAATGGTCTGGTTGATGACCTGTTGACAGGGTACCTGAGCCTGCCCTGGGAGGAGTGACGATTGCTTGATGGGTTATTGGGAACTATGGACAATAGGCCAACACATCTTAAGTAGGAGCAATTATCATTTGATGGGATAACAGGAACTGTGGACAATAGGCCAGTGAATCTCTAGTAGCAATGATAATTACTTAATGGGGCTGCTTTAGACAGGCACCGGCAGCTTGACTGAGTTGCGTAGATTCGGATTCTGCAGGCTTCTGTAGACTGTGGTTTTTAAAGTGCCCAATTCTTTAATTTAAGATATCCAATTTAATCGGCCTTAAAACTAGGCCCTGATTATTACTGCAGTGTGATCTAGGACATAAAGCTGGGGAAGTTATTATGAAGTGAGGTTGTGGGAGATTTGAGAACGAGGACTCAGCTTGATTTGCAGTCAGGTTCTCTTGCTGTTTGGGATATAGAAGGGGAGCAAATAGCCAGTTTTAATTATGAACTTTGATCTCCTCACCTAAGATATCTAAGATAACTGACCCGACAGCAAAGGAGAAAAAACCCCACAGAAGTAGCTCCTCACCATACATAGCACATTTTTTTTAAAAATCAGTCTGTCACTATGTTAGATTTCTCCCTCAACCATTTCTCTCTCCAGTCACGTTCCACTATTTATTTAGGTAAATCATTCCAGTGTTAGGGAATGTTTCACCCACAGTGTAGTCTCAATGTCAGGTGACTAAATCATCTGGTACAGTGGGTATGCACAGGCTTTGGTTACGCTCCTGCCCTGCTATTTAATGAAGTAGATTAAGAGACTACCTAATGAAACCATTTTAAGTCTCGAGGCAAATCTGTTTAGTCTTAATGTTTTATATTTTACAGTAATTATTTTGCGTCTGTTGATGCATGAAATGTTTTGTTTCCATTCTTGTTATATGCTAATGGTTAAAATAAAACAATAACTAGCTTTTAACAGCATAGAGGACAGTTTTATGATGCTGGCTGCAATCTTGAATCTTGTTCCTACTAACGAGACTCGTCATAATCTAGTCAGTTGCGTGATACACTATAACGTGCTTTCATCAAGTCTGTAGCATGTAATTTGGTGCTAACATTTGTGGTGGTTAGATTCAATGTTAAATGGTTACGATGAGGAAATCAATTCCATCCTTCAGTTATGCAAGAGTAACGAATGAAGGATAATAAACTAAATGACAGAAGAACAAAGTCCCATTGCAGTTATTATGATTCTCTGATAACACCCAGCAGTAATAAATAAGCACTCTATTGCAAAATAATTAACATTAAGCGTAATGGAAAGACAGCACATTCCTCGGTGACTGCATATAAATTAACCTACATTACATTGTTTTCTTCTACATGCAATAAACTGTACAAGCATCAAGCATTCGTTCCGATAGATCAGAGAATATGTGAGAAGAAATTTAACTAGTGCTTTTCACATCCTCAGGGCACCCTTAAACACTTCACAGTTAAAATTGTTATGTGGGCAAAATATGGAAATAAGAACATAAGAATTAGGAGCCGAATTAGGCATTTTAGCACTTTGAACCAGCTCCACCATTCACGAAATTCATGGCTGATTTGCATGTCCATTTAGCTTTCACCGCCATAGCTTAATATCACATGTTATCCCGACCGAACATAAATTAATCTGTCTCAATTTTGAATGCTCCAATTGTCATTGAGCCGGTTGCTGGAGAGCATTACATATTTCTGCTCCTCTTTGTGAAAAAATGCATCCTAATTTGCCTCCTGAATCCCGAGCTCCAATTTTAAGATTGGCCTTGACCATCCCAAGAGAGGAAATATTTGCTATGTATCTTTCATATCAAATCCATTTATCATCTTAAATACCAAGATAAATCACCTTTAATCTGCAATGTATAAAAGAATATTTATGCAACCTTAATTCATTTAACCTTTATGAGGCAAATTAGAAAAAACTTTTAATTTTTACAGCTATTTTATCGTATTTCACCAAATAATTATTTTTGGTGACACTGGATGCCGAAAATGGGAAAGTAACCATTTTATGTATCTAAAATCTCTCTGTTGACCAAGACTGCTCAATCAGCTGAGACAGGCACAATAAAGACACCCAAATTTAGTGCAACTTTATTTTATTTAGAAGAGTTAGCTTATTGATGAGAATATAGTACAGAGACGACAGACTCACTACTGAGATTCAGGCATTACCCATAATTGTGAAGGAGGCTGGCCAGCTACGATAACTCGGTGTTAATATCTTCTTGTCTGAGCTCCGAGCTCAGGGCTTCTCCTGCAATGGCTGCTCCCTAAGGGGTTCTTGGGTTGTCACTGACTATGTGTTTCTGTGTCCCTTCTTTTATCCGGATTCTGCTAGCACTGACATACACACACACACTTCTATTTTCTCATCAAAACTTAAACTCATTAATAGAAATAACCACGGTCATTTAAACAAGATCCATAGTCCTCTGAAACACTCATGTCTGACCTGATGGTCTCTTTGATTATCATTCTTCTTATTGCACGGTTGATCTCTACTGCCTTGAAGTTAGTTACATATTCATAGCATGGTCCTTTTTCTTCATTCGTAGCATGGTCCTTTTTCTTCATTCGTAGCATGGTCCTTTTGTCCTTTTGTGTTAACGTAATAAATACTGTAATTGGGTGATCATAAAGTTCTGCTTAGTGATAAGGAACTTCTGTGCTGACTTGAGTGGTCCAGCAGACAGCTAATATCAATTCCGGCCACGAGTGATCGTAGCTGGCCAGCCTCCTTCACAATTATGGGTAATGCCTGAATCTCAGTAGTGAGTCTGTCGTCTCTGTACTATTTTCTCATCAATAAGCTAACTCTTCTAAATAAAATAACAGGAACTACCATATTTGGTAGTTCCTGTTATCAACCGATATGTATTTTTGCCTCTGTCAGCCTGTCCCCAACACCATACCTCATACAGATTATAGCAACATTTAATCTCATCAACATAAAATGAAAACGTGGAACCAAGCCATGTTTTGTACTGTACTTTTAACGTGGCTAACAAATTAACTGTGCTGAATTTGATGGGGCCTCTGGAGCAGGATAGGAGTTGGGAGGAGTTAAAGGACAGTTGGGGATAGAACATAGAACATAGGAAAATACAGCACAGAACAGGCCCTTCGTCCCACGATATTGTGCGAAACTTTTGTCCTCGATTAAGAACAAATTAATCTACACCCCATCATTCTACCGTAATCCATGTACCTATCCAATAGCTGCTTGAAGGTCCCTAATGTTTCCGACTCAACTACTTCCACAAGCAATGCATTCCATGCCCCCACTACTCTCTGACATCCCCCTATATCTTCCACCATTCACCTTAAATTTATGTTCCCTTGTAATGGCTTGTTCCACCAGGGGAAAAGGCCTCTGACTGCCTACTCTATCTATTCCCCTGATCATCTTATAAACCTCGATCAAGTCACCCCTCATCCTTCTCCGTTCTAATGAGAAAAGGCCGAGCATCCTCAACCTTGCCTCGTAAGACCTACTCTCCATTCCAGGCAACATCCTGGTAAATCTCCTTTGCACCTTTTCCAAAGCTTCCACATCCTTCCTAAAATGAAGCGATCATAACTGCACACAGTACTCCAAATGTGGCCTCACCAAGGTTTTGTACAGCTGCATCATCACCTCATGACTCTTAAATTCAATCCCTCTGCTAGTGAACGCTAGCACACCATAGGCCTTCTTCACAGCTCTATCCACTTGAGTGGCAACTGTCAAAGATCTATGAACATAGACCCCAAGATCTCTCTGCTCCTCCACAGAGCCAAGAACCCTACTGTTAACCCTGTATTCCGCATTCATATTTGTCCTTCCAAAATGGACAACCTCACACTTTTCAGGGTTAAACTCCATCTGCCACTTCTCAGCCCAGCTCTGCATGCTATCTATGTCTCTTTGCAGCTGACAACAGCCCTCCTCACTATCCACAACTCCACCAATCTTCGTATCATCTGCAAATTTACTGAACCACCCTTCAACTCCCTCATCCAAGTCATTAATGAAAATCACAAACAGCAGAGGATCCAGAACTGATCCCTGCGGTACGCCACTGGTAACTGGACTCCAGACTGAATATTTGCCATCCACCACCACTCTCTGACTTCTATCGGTTAGCCAGTTCGTTATCCAACTGGCCAAATTTCCCACTAACCCATGCCTCCTTACTTTCTGCATAAGCCTACCATGGGGAACCTCATCAAATGCCTTACTAAAATCCATGTATACCACATCCACTGCTTTACCTTCATCCACGTGCTTGGTCACCTCTTCAAAGAATTCAATAAGACTTGTGAGGCAAGACTACCCCTCACAAATCCATGCTGACTATCCCTAATCAAGCAGTGTCTTTCCAGATGTTCAGAAATCCTATCGCTCAGTACCCTTTCCATTACTTTGCCTACAACCAAAGTAAGACTAACTGGCCTGTAATTCCCAGGGTTATCCATATTCTCTTTTTTGAACAGGGGCACGACATTCGCCACTCCTCAATCCCCTGGTACCACCCCTGTTGACAGTGAGGATGAAAAGATCCTTGCCAACGGCTCTGCAATTTCATCTCTTGCTTCCCATAGAATCCTTGGATATATCCTGTCAGGCCCGGGGGACTTGTCTATCCTCAAGTTTTTCAAAATGCCCAACACATCTTCCTTCCGTACAAGTTTCTCCTCGAGCTTACCAGTCTGTTTCACACTGTCCTCTCCAACAATATGGCCCCTCTCATTCATAAATACTGAAGAAAAGTACTCCTTCAAGACCTCTCCTATCTCTTCTGACTCAATACACAATCTCGCGCTACTGTCCTTGATCTGACCCACCCTCGCTCCCGTCATTCTCATATTTCTCACATATGTGTAAAAGGCCTTGGGGTTTTCCTTGATTCTACCTGCCAAAGATTTTTCATGCCCTCTCTTAGCTCTCCTAATCCCTTTCTTCAGTTCCCTCCTGGCTATCTAGTATCCCTCAAGCGCCCGGTCTGAACCTTGTTTCCTCAGCCTTACATAAGTATCCTTCTTCCTCTTAACAAGACATTCAACCTCTCTTGTCAACCATGGTTCCCTCACTCGACCATCTTATACACATTGATGTAAATATTTTACTTCATCTTATTGAGCCCGGAATCATCAGTAAGACATTGAACTGACAGACCCTGAGTAAATGGTTATATTTGACAGGTTCTTGTATTAAATCAAGGTTTAATGGCTAAATAATTTATATAAATTATAAATATGAGGCATGGCATTTAAATTGTTTTGATATATATCTGAGGAGTAATAAATAAGAACTTGACATTTTTCTTTAAAACACTCCCATGCTTAGTTGATGATTACAGTAAGAAGTCTTACAACACCAGGTTAAAGTCCAACAGGTTTGTTTCACACACGAGCTTTTGGAGCGCAGCGCCTTCCTCGGGTGAATGGCGAGTTATTTTCCGAAAGCTCGTGTTTGAAACAAACCTGTTGGACTTTAACCTGGTGTTGTAAGACTTCTTACTGTGCTCACCCCAGTCGAACGCCGGCATCTCCACATCATAGTTGATGATTGACCACATTATTTTGCCCCCCAGCTCCAATAAAGTGAGAAGCGTTGATTGAAATTTAGACTTAACTGACTGCATTTCGCTACAATTTGACCTGTTGCTAAATATAGGCTAAAAGATTAAAATGGTGTTATAACTTACTCGTAATTCTTTGTAGAGACGATGACCATGTATTCTTAACAGTAAAATATGGCAATGTTAAATATTATTTTAATTTGAAGGACTTATTTGGAGGCCAGTGTCCACTTTCTTCTGTAAACATTGCAGCAGTCACAAGATAAATACAAAGTGCCAGAAATACTAATCCAGTTTGGCAGCGTCTGTGGAGAGAGAAACAAGTTAACATTTCAGATGGGACTGCAACTGTCCATAATTTATACTAATGACTTGGAGGAAGAAAGCGAATATACTGTGTTACGCGAGAGAGGTATTAGGAAATTGGGTTCAGAAATGAGATCCCAATGGAGCAGGAAATTTGGGGGCTAAACTGACTGAGGGGAAAATCAGCTGCAAACCCTGGCCGGAATTCTCCTCTACCCGGCGTGGAGGGGGGTCCCGGCGTGTTGGAGTGGCGTGAACCACTCCGGCATCGGGCCGCCCCAAAGTCTCCGCACCTTTAGGGGCCAAGCCCTCACATTGAGGGGCTAGGCCCATGCCGGAGTGGTTTCCGCATCGCCGGCTGGCGTGAACGGCCTTTGGCGCCACGTGAGTCGGGGCCGAAAGGACTTCGCCGGCCGGTGTAAGTCCGCGCATGCGCCGGAGCGTCAGCCCGCACTGCCTGCTCCCACTGGTAAGGTAGATGGTTTAATCCACGCCGGCGGGAGAGGCTTGTCAGCGGCGGGACGTCGGCCCATCGCGGGCCGGAGAATCGCCGCAGAGGGCCTGCCGACCGGCGCGGCGCGTTTCCCGCCCCCGCCGAATCTCGAGTGGCGGAGAATTCGGGACACGGCAGGGGCGGGATTGACGCCGGCCCCGGGAAATTCTCCGACCCGGCGGGGGGTCGGAGAATCCCGCCCACAGAGTCAGTGGGATACACCCACACCAGGCTGAGTTACATTGTCCCAGTCAGACTTAAACCTGTCAGTGGGAATACACAGGATGCCCCAGATACATTTTTCTTTGTGACACACCTGTCTGACCAGCTATTAGCCCATTACAGAGTCTGATGGCCTCTTTGTCCGCTAATGGGAGATTAGTTACATATCAATAGCATGGCTCCGTTCTTTTGTATAAACAGAAGTGGGAAGTCAAACAGTCCAGATAAAGCTGATGAGTTCAAACCTGGAAACCCCAACAGTGAACCTTTGTTTGAGGGGCTGGGTGGAGCTTAGAGAGAAAGAAAGAATGCTGTTCTGAACAGTTACAGAGAAGAGGGCTTTGGAAATCAACCGAGAGAGATCATGAAAGTTACAGGGCTGAAGGCTTTGGAAATGGACCAAGAGAGGTAATGAAAGTTACAAGGAAAGCTTTGGAAATCGACTGAGAGACGTCATGAAAGTTACAAGGGAGAAGGCTTTGGAAATCGACTGAGAAGATCATGAAAGTTTTCACCAAGGCAGTTTTGGAAAAAGGGTTCAGAACGAATGTCTCTACCAGAAGAAAAATTACTTCGTAAATGCAAAAATTGCCTTTGTCTGTCTGTGAAAGTGGCATGAGAGCTTCATGTTCTGTTACAGTTTTGTTTAGTGGAAACTAGCATGTTAAAGTTAATAAACCACATGTAATCTGCTATTAAGGTTGACATTTAAAAGTTTAAATAATGTTTTATTTTCTTTTGTTTGAATAAAGTTTTAAAAAAAAATCAGGCCCTATTTCTTATATTTTCACTCCTGGAATGAATCAATCTTTCCGCACCATTTTAAATTGTTAAAAGGTTATGGTTCTGCTTCAGTCTCTTAGCCACTGTTGAGAGCAGACCAGGTATCCGTAACAACCAAATTTGCAGTTGACACAAAAATAGGTGGACAGGCAAATTGCGCGGAATACAAACAGCTTGCAAAGAGATGTTGATAGGTTCAGTAAGTGGGCAAAAAGTTGGCAAATGGAGTATAATGTGGGAAAATGAGAAGTTCATTTTGGAAGGGAGAACAAAAGAACAGATTATAATTTAAATGGAGAAAGACTGCAGAAAGCTGCAACACAAAGGGAGTTAGGGATACTGGTGCACAAAACACAGAAAGCTAGCACACAGGAGCAGTAGATAATCAGGAAGGCTCATGGAATGTTGGCCCTTATTTAAAGGGGGCTGGAGTATAAGAATAGGGCAGTCGTGCTGCAACAGTACACGGTACTAGTGAGACTACATCTGGTGTACTGTGAGCACTTTTGGTCCCCTTATTTCAGGGAAGAGTTTTGGAGGTAGTTCAGAGAAGTTTCACTGGGATGGACCCTGGTATGGAGGGACTGTCTAATGCGCAACGGTTAAACAGGTTGGGACTCTTGGGGCTTCCCATTGGAGCCAGAATTTTCCTTTTGGGAGACTATTTCTCCTGCCGGAGATGAACACCACTGATTTGCTCTGCCACTGGGAGCCCAAATCCAGAGGTGATTCCCTATCACTTGCCATGCAAATGTAAATTTCGTAAATCCTATCAAGTTGCCATCTTGAGCAGGAAACCGATAGCGAGGTCCAGTGGCTGAGCCCCTCCCACCCACACCGTAATTCCACCTCCCTTCCCACCATTGGATTGTTTGGGTCAATCCCCCCCCCCCCCCAAAGTATGAGGGTGACCTGACCCCCCCCCCCCCCCCTCCAGAGATCTATATTACAGAGACCTTCATCAGAAACCCTCACCTGCGTGACATGCATATCACTTCAAACATACTGGTGTGAAAAAAGGGATGCGGAAGGAAATCAGAGGAGTATGGCAAACCTGTGCCTGGGCAACGGTCAACAAACTGTCTCTTGGGCCACACTCAGAACCAAAACGGACCGCAGGTTGCCCACTGCTGTTCTAGGTGGCAGAGTGGAATAAATCCAATCACCTCAGCCAGTGAGCTGCTGCTGTCGGATTTCAGGATAAGTTGATTACAGACAAGTGACATAAATATAGTGTTACTTTGAGGAAAGATGATGTGCCACGACAGTAAAAGGCTTGGTTAGCGTTTGCAGTACACTCTGCAAATGTTCAGTTTAGCTCAGGAAGGGCAATTCACAGGGTCACAAGCGTTCTCAGCTACCTGGCACATAACACATTACAGGACTTCAACTGCTCTGTTACTGATGTGGAGATGCCGGCGTTGGACTGGGGTGAGCACAGTAAGAAGTCTTGCAGCACCAGGTTAAAGTCCAACAGGTTTGCTTCGAATCACTAGCTTTCGGAGCACTCCTGCTTCCTCAGAATCACCTGAGGCAGGAGCAATGCTCTGAAAGTTAGTGATTCGAAGCAAACCTGTTGGACTTTAACCTGTTGTTGTAAGACTTCTTACTGTGCCCTGTTCCTGTGAAGTAGACTTTCCTGATTGTTATAACATTGCTAATATGATTCAGCACAATACTCTTACGTGTGGCATAAAATATAGTTTCATTTTATTATTATATTTTATTTATTCCAGTTATTCCTGGTTATAAATCCAGCAAGTGCGATGATGCCTCTATTATCTTTACCAGTTGGTTTTCAACTTTCCCCAGGATATTTTGTTTTCAGATCATTAAATTAAAAATAATGGATAACTACAGATTTCAAAAAAGTTTTGAAAATGCTTTCCTTCATCTAATTACTAAAAAATACAGAGGCAATCTTTACAAGATGTTCAGGAGGACATGACTCATGTTCATTGTTATCTTTTGTTTCTTGTTTCTCTTTGTTAGTAATATGGAGTAGGGAGGTTTTCTGGCGCAATGGCTGTGTCCCTACCTCTCGGCCACGAGCTCCTGGTTCAAGTCTCACTTCAGGACCTGATGGCCATGGACGGTGTAGGCATAGCAAGGTCAAACGGGCTTATTATCAACATGTAAATCGTTCCAATAGGTGTGATGGCCGCTACAAAGTGAGAGAGATTCTTGGTCAGCCATACTGTTGAATAAAACGATAAGCTGCTGCAGTACTTTACCAAACGGAACAAACAAAAGTTCCCGGGCACCACTTAACGAAAAACGTTCAGAGTGTCATTTCGGGCATGATTTCCTGGGTGTTTCGACAGCCTCGCAGCGAGATCGCGGACTGTATTTAATGGCATTTAGTGTCGATAAATGAACCCCTGCAAGCTTCACGCCGGTACTGTCCAACCAGCTGACTCGCCAGACTCGTGCCCGGCAGCTTTCTGCTAACAAGGGGAGCTGCTTTTAAACACTCCCTCACAACTCACTCCCAGTCAGCTCACAAGCATTGTACCATGCAGGCCTGCTCCACCTTCCGGGGGTGCCGACCTGGCCAGGCTTCTGGACACTGTGGATGCGAAACGGGACATCCTGTTCCCCCGAGGGGTTCAAGAGGACCAGCAGCAGGGCTGTCAATACCGCCCAAGTGGCAGTGGCAGCAGCTGTCAGTGCGGCAACGTGACCAGGACGACCACCCTACAGTGCAGGAAGAAGACCAACGATCTCCACCAAGCCAGAAGGCTAAGTGAACACTGGTCACCTGGCATTGGTAATGTCTGCCACACCAGCACAACCCCCGTGTCCAGGTGCAATGCCCACCATGCTACCTGCCATAGACCCCCTCTTATACATCAGGCACCCAGCTCACAATGCCCCCCCCCCCCCCCCCCTTCCCGTCCCCACAGGAGCAGTTAGCACATAACAGACGTGAAAGGGCCCAAACAGGCGACAGAGTTCCTGATATCAGCATCCCTTTGAGGAATGTGCCCTGAAGATCGCGGGGTTAACCAATGAGAGCGTAGTCACTAACAGCGAGGCTGACCTGTGCCGCAGTGGCCGGGATTCATTGCCCTTCACCCAGAAGACTTGCCTCAAGTGAGTTGGTCATTTCAGACAAAATAATCCTTGCTTCTCACTGACCCGATATCCCTTCTCTCGCAGGATCTCTACTCGATGGGGATGGGCCATCTGGGGTCGCACGCCCCGGCATCTAAGAGAACATCCTGGAGGTGAGCTCCGAAGAAACCACCATTGAAGCCTGACAACCATCATCCCTCCTTTCACAGGCACAGAGAAACACACCTTGGTGGGTGACACTAGTGGGCAAGCTTTTAGTGGACAAGCTTCTCGGGCAAAATCTGGTGACCACCATATAGATGCTGTTGCACATTAGCTGGAGGCAGGAACAGTCAAGAAAGTCGGCTGTCGGAGGTCTGCCAGATCCCAGGACTCAGCTGGATCCCAGTCAGATGCCGAGCCTCTGGGCAAGGTTATCCCGGAGCCGATGCAGAAGCTACGGCACGACTATGAGATTCAGGAGGGGATGTCAGCAACACAGGTGAGTACAAAGCCGATTGGAGAAGTCCTAAAGGCTACAGGTGCAGAGAGAGTGCTGGCAATGCATGGCACTGAGGCCAACAGTGGTGGCTGCAGTGGAAAGTCTGAAGCACAATGTCTGTGTCTTGAATGGTGGTGCTTAAGGTGTGGCTCAGTATGCGACAGCCATGGCTGAGGGCCTCAACATCATGTCCCAGTTGATGAATCCCTTAGCTCCACCCAGCAATGATATCATCGCCCCAAGATGAAAAACAAATTAACTCTCCAGGGACTTCCCCAATCCAACCACAGTGCATTAACCCAGATTGAAAAACAGATTCTTCTGGTCAATTTCATCTGCTGACTCCTTAAAGCTCCCAGGCACTGCAAAACTGTATATTTTGTAAAGCAGCATGACCACTGCAGTAAAACACACTATAAACCCGGCGTTTAACCCTTTAGTTGCCCTAATAATTAGAATCCAATATTCCGAAAAGCTTCCATACGTTCCAATGCAGTCGAGATCCTGAAACAAGGTGGAGCTCATCACCTTAATAGATTTCTCCACTCGTAGTACCTGACCTCATATTACCTCAGGAACCTCCACTAGATGTCCACATGTTAGCTGTTGATGTTTCAAATATTGTGTCCCATAGGGTTATTGCTCTCACCCATCATCATGACTTTCCTCCCTCCTCTGAGGGGGACTGAGGAGTGCTATCTGACTCTCACACCTCCTCCTGCACTCTGATGCAGTGTTCTTCACCATGTGCCACTGACTTTATACATGCTACATCCCGAGAATGAGCGGCATCTGTGTTGGTGCAGAGTGGGCTAGTCAGATCTGATGCTAGCTCCTCGAACATCTAATCCTCCTCTTGATGCCCATGGGTGAGGTGGCCTGGCAGACGGGTGAGAGCTGGGACCTGTGTGAAATACCAAAAAAAGGTCCTTTATATTGTGACAGCATGCCATTGCCTTCAACTATAATTGCACTGCTCTTATCATGCAACCGACCTTCATACTCCCTCTTATACTAATGTCACCTCCTGCTAAGCAAACTAATAGGTTCATCTCTGCCATATCCACCATGTTCCAAAGTGCCTCCATCACATATAGCACATTCAACAGGCCATTCCTGACATTGAGTGGGTTGGACACCCTGACAACCTCTATGGCTATCTCTCCACATTCTTAGTCACCCGTAGCCTTGCACCCCACCACGTAGTTTGGCCACCTCCCAGGTTTTGTGTGCCCTCGTGTTCAGTAGAAACAACCAAAAGAGTGATGTTAGCCAAATATAAAGTACCGCCTGGGAGAAATCTCTTGAATGTGTCAGTGTATCACAGTGGACGTTCACATCTCTGCTGTGTAAAGGATTGGCCTGGACATACAAGCCTCCATTGCATACAAGAGGCATGTGCCAGGTCTCCCACCACAGATGCAGCATTCAGTTATGAACCATCATTTGGACCTCTGTGAGCTAGTGTCAAACAACTCATCTCTCCAGGGCGCAGCACATTCTGGAACATCTTCTAACACTGAATGTAAGATCCTCCATGGCCCTTGCTGCGCTCAGAGGAGGCTACCTCCTTTCATGTCCTCTTGGTCACTGTGGGCGCCGTCTCTGCACCTCCTCCACCAGCATCTGTTCACTAAAGTGAGGCATAGCCTCTCCCGTTCCCTCCACATTTTCCCTTTGATTCTGGAATGAGAAATGGGGAGGCTTTGAAAAGCCACACACACATATCTCATCAATTTACTTACTGTTGGTGGGATAGGGCTAAAAATGGGGCAGGGAAGCCTGCCACTCCCAGATGGCATGTTATGCTCTTGACTACAAACTCCCACACTGGGCTTTTCCCTCTGAGACACACTGCTAAAGTCCTGGTCAAGGCTCAATTGCAAGTCCACACGCTGAGCGATTTATGCATATAGGCTACATGGAAGGGCAAGTTTGGTGTGTATCAGTCATTCCTGAGGAATTATAGTAACCTGAGTCAACACAGAATATCGTGATAGCTATTGGTACCAAGACACTGCCATATTGCTGCATCTTGTAAAGTTTTTCCAGTTTTATTTTGATATAATATGCTCCTTCATTACAATGTGAACAGGCAGCAGTTTTCACAATGGAAAGCTCATGTTGGGTCATCTGTTCCAGTGTCAGCAACCAGCTGGACAACTATTACAGTTAATACTCACTCCAATGTTGACTGACATCTCCTCTGAACAACAGCAAAACGTGTACCCACTTCTTACTTCACAGAGGAATTCCTTCCAAGCACATTTAACCCTGGCTGAGTTATGCAACCAGTACTGGACCTGGCTCCATATCTCCACTTCTTCTGGGTCTGTGGACACAGGGTGTACAACTATCCCGTACTTGACATGTAAGCTTCACATCCTGGGCCAAACTTGCCTGGGATACATTTTACCCTGTACTTGTGATGTCAGAATTCAGCAGGCGGTTTCCTCCAGGCAGTTATCACAATGTGGCCGCAACCCCGCCCCGCTCCCATGCTCAGAGGGCTGACAGAAACCAACCCACCCGCTCAGATGTCGAATTGTCTCTTAATTTCCCGAGACTTGGTTAACCTGGGAGGGGCCAAATCCAGCATGCCTCCTCCCCCCCACCGCCACCCCAGAGTAAAATTACCACCATTCGGTGGAAGTTTCCCTCCAGCCAGGTTTGCGGAGTCAGTAACCGACCCAACTCTGTGCACCCGACTCAGGAGTGAAGATTCGGGCCCATTCGGACCCACGCCTGCAATACAGGACCTTACCCTTACAGGTATTTGAAGTCAAACCTGGATGAAAACACTTCCATCCATAGAACCACCAAGAAAAGGAGCGGTGCACCAGCCCACAGACGGATCATTTAGTGCTCGAAATGAAATTTTGGTTGCAGTTTATTTTGGAAGGCAAACCGCCCCTGACTATAAAACCCAAAGCAGGTTTGCAGAGTGAACAAGGATTTAAAAGAAAATCAAGTTTTCAATTAACATTTCACGATGAAAGTTTCAATTTCTGATAATACAAAAACATTACTCTGGAACATTATGTGAAGTGTTGTAGCTACAGGTGCAGTCCAGGGACTGGCAACACTGTTGTAATAGCTGGGCATGAGCTCCATCCCTTCAGTCAAACATATCAATCACTGGTGTTCCACTGTTTTAAGCACCATGAGAAGCCTTTTGCAAAAGGAAATATGTTATACTAACAAACTGGACCTGTCAAGTGGTGCAAATTATGCATTGCAGAACCCAAATACATAAAGCAGTAATAGACCAATATTATGACAGATGACTGACAAATGATTTGACACATATAGCAGATCCCATTAAGTGTAGAATTTATGGGCCACTTCAGCAGTTCAGACAATTAGCCCAATGAACAATGCTTAAAAGTCACTATTCACCATCAAATTGAGTTAAGCCTTGCATCTTTATTATAAGCAAGTGTTCACTTATCTGTGGTAACCAGTAGTCATTTGTTTTGTTCAGTCGGAATTTACATTTTACAATTCCTCACCTTGGGGAATATGGCTTTGGTCCTCACAGGTCACAGGTGCGAATACATTTACAAATATAAAGACATAAGTGTTCAGAATGTGCATCGATGCACAGAAACAACCCTCTGAGTTTACGCAGTATAAATTATATAATGTGACAAGCATACTTTACTGTGTGAAATTAAATTCTTGCCTCAACATAACAAAAGGCATGCAAGATAAAGGGGATGGCGGAGGAATTGGATTAGAATTAATTTTCAAAAAAACATTTTTCCTGTCAGATTTACACCAGGTTACAGTCTGAACATTGTTGCAGTTCAAGCTGTCTCTCAATAATTCTCTAGTGAAAACAAGCACACTCTTTTGGTATTTAAAATCTACTGCAAATATACCCAGCAGTCCAGAAAAGCAGTTCAGCATTTACAAGTAGTCACTTAATTTCAATATATACCGCCGATGTCAGCGTATAAATCAACCTTTCAAGCCTTGAAAGAATCCCTCTAAAACAAGGATTGACTTATATGCCGGGTATAAGAGTGAGCTGCTGGTGTGGTTGTGGGTGGTCGCCATTTTGATGCATCTGATGCAAAGAGTGGGCGTGTCTTAATCTCCCGCGAATCTTCACAACACAGCCCGTAATGCCTGCATGATACCTTGTGCCTAGTTAGAAGGTACCAGTCAGTAAAACATCCATTTGTGAGGTGAAAAGCTGAGTTTGACTGCTGACGCAAGTTTGGAAAGTCAAGGCTGAAAATGGCGGGGCCGGGGGGGAGGGATGGAGGGGAGGTGTGGCAGCGTAGTGGTCAGCATACACTTTGAGTTTATATAACGGCATGGGGCAGGATTCTTTGCCCGCCGACGTCAGAATCGGGAAACACGATTGGGTGGAGTTTCGCACATGAGGTGAAAATCGTGGCCAGTGCCAGGCGGTTGACAGAATGTCATGCTCCGGAGCCTCGACGGCAGCGTCAATGCGTCTTGCTCCGCACATACAGTTAACGACGTTGGCATATCGTGAACAGGCCTGACGCGGTATTCTCCAGGGTTCCCGCGATGCTCCGCCTCCGTCGGGAGGAATTACCAACAGCGAGTTTCACTTGCCGTATTAAAAATCGGGAAACAGATGCTGGGGCTGTTGAGGGAGAGAGAGACGGGGTACGGAAAATGTCCAACGTCGCTGTAGTGTGTTGACGGTTGTGCCACTGGTCGGGGGGGCTTCTGCCAGGTCCGGTGGGAGCTGCAGGGGCGACTAGGAGTTGGGCTGTGGAGTCGGGGTAGATGGGTACAGAGCACCATTGCCAGCCTTGTAGCTGTGCATGCTACTGACCGCCCACTGCGAACTTAGTGCAACAGGTCACCCCCCCCACGTATCCTCTCACCCCAGCTGACCCATCAAAGGGATGGGCGCGCTCCAGTGTAACCACTGCCATCTTGATGGCTGAATGAGTGTGTGTGGGGACTGGAATGCTAATATGCGGCTGCAGCTTGTCAGCTTCTCAAATGCCAATCCCGACCCTGGTGAATCGGAGAGCGTTTTTCATTGGAATCACTCGTGTTCCATGTGGCGCCGGTGCTAGCCCATTAACGGTTCCAGAATTGCTCCGGGACTGGTGCCAATTTTGCTGTAGTAGATGTCCACCAATTCTGTCCCGTCGTCAACACGGGAACGGAGAATCCAGCCCATGATCTTTGAGGCTTGAAAAATGTGGTCACCTTATATGCTGGGTGGATCTGTACACTATATTTTATGGTAATGCAGCAGCATTCGGACAGGCTCATCTGTCTCCTTGAAAAGGTGGAAAACACCCCATCATCACTGTGTGTGTGTTGGAGATGGAATAATACCGAGACGTGGTGAAATGCAACAAGGTGCAAAGATTAGGATATTTCATAGAAACTGAATTTGTTCAACAGGGGTTGAAGGGCCCATTTAAAATATATTTCCCATGTTGTTTTGAATAAAGCAGTGCCATTCCTCCATGTTTCTGCTGGACATTCATGACAGGAATTTCTTATCCAGTGAGTTTGGAACTTCAACCAGAACTAAAGGTGCAAAAGAATTTCAGATAGGCTCCTATTTGTCAAGCGTTTCCCTGCATTTTTCCCTCATTTTCCAGATGTGGGAAATCTGTCAGTTATTGCCCATCCTGGTCTCATGTGCCTGCTAATGTCTTGGCCATATTTAATTTAATTAGAACATTAAACAAAGCCCCTGTATGCTGACAGACACCCCATACAAATGCCTTGGCTAAGGTCCTGCACTGAATTTACCTCCCGGCTTTCATTTTAAAAATCGGTAAAGCAAGGGGGCTTCCATTTTAACTCCAACTCGTTCTATTTTCACCTATTCCATCATCTTAACTTCATCGTCAAATCAATTTAATTTGGGTAAACTATGCCTCATCCCTGGTGTATAAGGTTTACATCAAAATTCCCACAAGTCTAAGTTGCACATACATCATGTTCACAGTCAAAAAAGGAACTGACCCCAGGCAACACATCTGGCCCTGAAACTTGGTTTGTACTACACGCACACTTTAGAGCTGAATCCGAATATGGATTGTACTTATAGAAATGGGTGGATAACTGAAAATTCTGATGCAAATGAAATACATATGTGGCAGCGCATGCTGACGCAGCATAAATAACTTTTTTCATGCTGCTTTTGATAGCATCAGAATAAAATGATTAAGTATGTGCACATACTCACATTCAGCTGATATCAACCTATGATTTTCATAGATAGAATTTACAGTGCAGAAGGAGGCCATTCGGCCCATCGAGTCTGCACCGGCTCTTGGAAAGAGCACCCCACCCAAGGTCAGCACCTCCCCCCATTCCAATAACCCAGCAACCCCACCCAACACTAAGGGCAATTTTGGACACTAAGGGCAATTTATCATGGACAATCCACCTAACGTGCCTATCTTTGGACTGTGGGAGGAAACCGGAGCACCCGGAGGAAACCCACGCACACACGGGGAGGATGTGCAGACTCCACACAGACAGTGACCCAAGCCGGAATCGAACCTGGGACCCTGGAGCTGTGAAGCCATTGTGCTATCCACAATGCTACCGTGCTGCCCAGTTAGGCTGGTTGGAGCACTGCCAGGATGAAAGGGGCAGTGCCAAGGTGCCATGCTGGCATTGCCAAGCTGAAAGTGCCAAGGTACCAGGCTGACAGTGCCATGGTTCCCAGGTGGCATCCTGCCTGTTAGGGGATCGGGCCCGTGAGTGCCCTGCCCTTATGAGGTGGGCTGCGGGGGGCGCGAGGACCCCCTAATTAGTAAGTTGGGGCTGTGCAGGAAATGGGTCGAAGTGCAGTCTCAGTGGCACATTCCTTGCCGAGGCCTGAAATAGAAGCAGAGTCCCGTTTAATAGCGGGGTCTTTCTCAGTGCTGCAAGCGCCGGGAAACACCTCGCTAAACGTGCGCAAAATGGGACTTTTTTTCCCCCATTAAATCGCGCCTGTAGTGTCTTTAACATAGAACAATTCCAAAGATGGTTCCCTGCAGTGTGATCTAAATTCAAATAATTTGAGACATCTGAATTTCCTTATCATTGCAACAAGATATCAATTAGATTCTTACTCCTATTAATACTATTGCTCAGAAAAAGTGGTTGAGGTAAGAAAGGCAACTTGATCTGCAAGATGTGTATATTTAATGCACTATGGGGGATAAATTGGATAGCCATTAAAAATGAGTGTGGGGATCATGATGCGTGACTATCCCATACCGGTTGATTGCGACACAGACAGATTTCCATCTTTGTGCTGCTTGCTCATTTAAATGATCTCTGCATTCAGTCAGCATTGGTACGTTGGCTGAATGCATCAGAAAAGGGATCAATACCATGACTGCAAAGCAGCATTTAAAACTAGCCTGTACCTCTTAGAGGGAAGCACATTGTGGCTAGAACAAATCTGCTCAGGATTCTCCACCAGCGGGATCCTCCGCTTCGCCGGCAGCGCACTCTCACCCGCGGGCTTCCCAACACTGGCCGGCTGCGGGAATAGAGAATCCCGCTGACGGAGAAAACGGGGCTGGCGGGGAAGAGGAGAATCCCGCCCATGATATTTGCTGTTGAAAAGAATCCCTGGGAAAGCATGAGCAGAGAATGTGGGCCCCAAGGTTTTCAGATGTTGTACTGGAGTCTCGATGGCGGAAGTGCAAAAGAGTAGAGTTGACCAATACTGGCAGGGGGCAAGGAGGGATAGACTCTCCACACATATGGTCAAATTCTGGTTATTACCAGGATGAATACTGTTGAATCCATGGCTAGCAGTAGGATGGAAACCATCTTGGCTTGAAGCCCATATACTCGAATATCGAAGTGGTAACCAATTCCTTTCACATCCATGGACCCAACTATAATACAGCGTCTGATGTTCACTGTTGCCATTAATGGATATCAGCATGACATCACCAGAAGGAAAATGTGTCATGTTGTAGACCCAGTGGTCATATGAGAACATGAAGATACGGCGACAAAATAAGTTACATGGCAGGAATGCAGGAGTTATCTCAAGAGTGCAGGCACAGCACAAGTGTTGAAGTAGCTGCTCAGCTAGTGAATGAACATTCTTTGTTGAAAGTCCTTGCTGTCAGTGATTTGGGAACTCACAACATCTACCTGGTGTCAGGAGTTGGCAGTATGGCACAAGAACTTCACCATATAATAATAATTATTGTCACAAGTAGGCTTACATTAACACTGCAATGAAGTTATTGTGAAAAGTCCCTGATCACCACACTCATATTGACCCACTCATCTTTGATGAAAAGATTTTGGATAGTTGGGGAAAGTTCCAGGAGTGGCATATTCACTACAGCACTCTCTGACAACCAAGAAAGGTACAGGCTTTAAACCTTACAGACCCCGAGGCCATCAAAAAATTCAAGTAGTTTGCTTTCCAGATAGAGGAGGAAAAAGAGGAGCCTGAAATAATCTTCAAAAGTTTGAGAATATCTGTCTCCCAGTAAAGACTTGTGTTTAGTTGAACAAATCAAAAAGTGGATAAATCGATACAATCATACATGGCCACCCCAAAAATGCTGGCAAATGAATATGCATTTGGAACTCTCACTGATGAATTAATCAGGGATCGAATAGTTTGTGGAATTCATAGCGATTAGCCCGTAAGCAGTTGTTGCAAGAGAAGGACCTATTGTTACAAGCAGCCATGAGTGCCTGAATGTTAAAGGAACAATCAGAAAAACAAAGCAGATATTTTAGGTGGGAAACAGAAGCATTTGCGGTACAAGGATGTCCTGCTTCAATTAGTTTTGTATATGGTAAAAGTTGTAAAAAAATGTAGAAATTGGAATTACTTCACTAAGTGCAGCAAGTTGAAACCCTCCCCTACCATCATTAAAATGGCAGCAGGTCAGTCCTCCACGGGTATGGTGTCAGTAAGGTAAATGAACTGGAGATAAGTCAAAGCACTGAAGCTGCAGAGCCTCCAACAACATTTGACTGTGAGAGTGTCAACACCGCCATAGAAAAGGGTGAGATTTTTACCACCCTCAACATAATCTGCAGTAACGCAAGACTGAAGGAAACGATTGACATTGGAGCAAAGTATTATCCAGCCAAATGTTACGGGAACTAGACCCTTATGCAGCACCAGACTCTAGTACCAAGGCGGACCTTGTGGTTTATCACAGAATCATACAGTGCAGGAGTCCATTCGGCCATTAAGTCAGCACAGACCCTCCGAAAGAATACCCTACCTGAGCCCATTCCCCCGCTGAATCGCTGCAACCTCATAACCCCACCTAACGTTTTGGACACTAACATGCACATCTTTGGACTATGGGAGGAAACTCATGCAAACACAAGGAGAATGTGCAAACTCCACAAAGACAGTCACCCAAAGTTAGAATGGAACCTGGATCGCTGGCCCTGTGAGGCAGCAGTGCTAACCACTGTGCCACTATACAGCAGTGCATTGGCACAGCCGAGCAAACCATCTGCACTGACAGTGTAGCTACCCACCACTGCACACAGGACAATTTGAAATTTGATACAGTTGACCAGAATGTAAGCCACCAGTAGATCTTTGGGAAAGCATTACATTGAGGCTCATTCAACATGGACCAGAAGTACCTGTTGTACAACACTAAGCCGAGATGACATAGAAATACATCATTGGTAAGCTACCAGTTGTATACGACATGAGTCTCATATGGGTACCAGCAAGAGTCTGCGCTCTGAAAAGAGTACCAGTGACCATAAAGCAGAAAGTACTCAGGGCTGCATGGGAAGTCAGCACGAGATTTCATAGCTCCTATAGACAAGACCACAGAATGGAGTTCAGCAATTGTGGCTGCAGTGAAGAAAGATG
Source organism: Scyliorhinus canicula (assembly GCF_902713615.1). NCBI lineage: Eukaryota > Metazoa > Chordata > Chondrichthyes > Carcharhiniformes > Scyliorhinidae > Scyliorhinus > Scyliorhinus canicula. Next base: position 20,455,890 of record NC_052165.1, on the reverse strand, counting down.
GCACAGCCAAGATATGCATTGACTCAGTGCACTTGAAGAAAGCACTGCTCAGACCTCATCACCCTTGAAAAAAGTGAAACAGGTGAAAGTAGACATGCCAAATGTTCAGTATTCTCATGCAAAATGCAGATCCTGGCAGATCCCGTTAGGTGAGGAATCCTGGAAAATAACCACATTCATATCTCTGGTAGGGAGACACAAGACAGCAGCATTCCACCAACGTAAACAAGCACTCGCTGCCCCCACCTGCGCTAGAATACTTGATGTTCGAGCACCTGTATCAGCAGGTTCCTCTCAGCACAGACTTGGCGCAGTCTGCATCAGAATGGCAGACTAAAGGCCCTCACTGACATTAAGACACATTATGCATGGATCAAAAAGAAATTTCTTCTTTTAGCCTTTGCATGTCAGCATGACTTCATATATGGTCGTCCTGAAACTGTTGATTTGGATCACATTGGGACCCTGGATGTGACCCAACTATTTGCAATTTGTAAAACTGTGAGGAAATGTTACTGCACCACAGGAGTGATAACATTACCCATAGCTACATTTCATGTTAAAACGCACTTGAATTTAAACACAGAACTAATCCATTAACGACAGAAAAATAACTTTACAGTTAACAATTACAACAGTTATTAAGTAAAAGGAGAAACTTTAACTTAGTTATTAAACCTGTCTCTGTACTCCAATTAAGGAAACCAACAGTCCAAATCCCACTCATGAATAAAGTTAACAACCAAGGCCGGGATTCTCCCCTACCCGGCGGGGCGGGGGGTCCCGGCGGGATGGAGTGGCGTGAACCACTCCGGCGTCGGGCCGCCCCAAAGGTGCGGAAGTCTCTGCACCTTTAGGGGCCAAGTCCTAACATTGAGGGGCTAGGCCTGCGCTGGAGTGGTTGGCGCTCCGCCAGCTGGTGTGGACGGCCTTTGGCGCCACGCCAGCCGGGGCCGAAAGGACCACCGGCCGGTGGAAGTAGGCACGTGCACCAGAGCATCAGCACTGCTGACATCATCCCCGCACATACGCTGGGGACGGGGTCACTTCCGCCTCCGCCATGGTGAAGGCTATGGCGAAGGCGGAAGGAAAAGAGTGCCCCCAGGGCACAGGCCTGCCCGCCAATCGGTGGGCCCTGATCGCGGGCAAGACCACCGTGGGGGAACCCCCGGGGGGTCAGAGAATCCTGCCCCAGGTTTCTAATTGCTTTTCTCTGTGCAGTATCTTGAGAGAAACCTTCAGGGTCAAAATCAAAATCCTAGAATTAAAATCCTGGGAGGAATCATCTTTTCAGACAAACCTGGCTCCTCCCCTTAATTACATAATGCATACCCAAAGCATAAGGTCTTCTTCGGTCTCACAAGATGTCCCATGACCTGTTTAGCCAGGACAAACACAATACCCTCAATAATGTATCTGCACACCAGAGGTTAAAATCTTCAGTTTGGTCTGTGAGAAACAAGCTACCAGCTGTACATTGCCCAAGCTAAATATCTGCCAGGAGCTAGTTTTCAGGCAGGAACACCACAGGGGTCAGCTCCTAAGATCTTCAATAAAAAGATGGGATTTTCTACCGGTTGCTCAGGTACCAAAGTGTCTGGAAATAACAGAGAGGGAGGTGAGAATCATATAGAGCTGTTTGTCTATTGTAGCATCCATATCTTGAGAGGAACCATTAAACAGCAGGGATACCCAACAGGAAGGGTTGATTGAAAGCCAGATAACGGACAACTGATATAAATAATTGCAAGATATATATGTGCCTTTGCACTGATTGGATATTATAATTAAGTAGACACACACTTGTAATTGGGCTAATTGTTCTCATATTACACTAGATGTTAACCTAATTGATAGTCATGATTGGACATAGATAACTAGTAACAAATTATTGTTTTTTGTTGACTTCTTGTAATCAAATCTGAAGTGTAACAATTATGTTTTCTCTTCCTGCTATGATTTGGAGATGCCGGCGTTGGACTGGGGTGGACACAATAAGTCTTACAACACCAGGTTGCAGTCCGAAAGGTTTGTTTCGAATCATGAGCTTTCGGAGTGCAGCTCCTTCATCAGGTGATTCAAGGGGCAGGTTCCACAAACATATATATAGGCAAATTCAATGATGCAAGATGATACTTTGAATGTGAGTCTGTGCAGGTAATTAAGTCTTTACAGGTCCAGATGGTGCAACTGGAGAGAGGGATAGTAACAGATTAAAGAGGTGTGAATTGTCTCAAGTATAATTTTCATGTTAAATGGTTGTAGCAATAAACTCCATCCAAACAGTCTTGCATTACGATCTTTAAACCTTTCCAGAAACTTCAATGGATTATGCTCTGTATAAACAATTGTTTCTGATGAATTGTTAGCAACATAAATGTCAAAATGTTGCAAAGCCAATGCAAAACTCAATCTTCCCTTTTTGACGGTCAAATATTTCTTTTCAGGTACATTTAGCTTTCTGGAAAACTAACCAACAGGTCTTTCTGTACCTTTGTCATCTTCTTGTGATAATACGGCACCAATACCCACATCATTCGCATCAATGGCCACCTTAAATTGTTTGTCATAATTCAGTGTCGCCAAAATTGGTGTTGTGGTCAACGGTATCAAATGCTTCCTGATGTTCTAAAGTCCAATTAAATTTCCTGTTCTTTATCAGAAATTCAGTCAGTGGAGCAATCACACTGCCACAATTTGGTAGACGCACTGTCTGTACACATTTCAACCCAGGTTTTCCTAACATTACCGCAAAAATATAAAACATGACAATTTCTTACATTCATCACATTCACCACAATCATTAGCCACTGATAACTATCTTAAAAAAGCCTCTCCACACTGTGCTTACGGGCTGTAATGCATGACACTAAAGCTGCAACTTTACAATGTCAGTGTTGTCTACAAACATGGTAAGGAGCTGTACTTGGCTGATGCCTTCTCGCGTGCTTTCTTACCCACTGCAGGCCAGGCAGACCCTGAGAATGGCATAAACATTATGGTGTGGAGATATCGGCTTTGGACAGGGATGGGCACAGTAAGAAGTCTTACAGCGCCATGTTAAAGTCCTCAACAGGTTTGTTTCGAATCACTAGCTTTCGGAGCGCAGCTCTTTCATCAGGTGAGTGAAGAGGTGGGTTCCACAACCACATCTATAGACAAAGTCAATGATGCAAGATGACACTTTGAGTACGAGTCTTTGCAGGTAATTAAGCCTTTCCAGGTCCAGGCGGAGCAACTGGAGAAAGGGATAATCACAATTGAAGGAGGTGTGAACTATCTCAAGCCAGGGCAGTTGGTAGGATTTTGCAAGCCCAGGCCAGATGGTGGGAGGGTGAGAGTTATCCTTGAGAGGACCGGCCGAACACACATGTTGAAGGAACTGTTAATCGAGGGTTGGTCTTTGTTGAAAGCCCTTGCTGTCAGTGACTCCGGACCCCACAACATTTACGTATGTGATCCAGTTTTGTTTCATTTTTCAACAGAGCACATCCACCCAGCTCTGCTTGAAGCTGATCCTGTCGCTGTCTCCTTACTTGCTGGAGAGTCAACACTTCCACTCTGCTGTCTTATTTTGATCTGCTTTTGGACTATAAACTGCCAAAACGCTTGCACCTCCTGCCTGATTAAAAATCTGCTGTTGGGTTTACAGGGGCCTGAAGCCTGCGAGGTCTGAGATCTAAAGGCCTGAGATGATGGAGGAGAAAAGAGCTGGTACACTTTCAATTGTGACAACCAGTGTTGGGTGTCTGGATTTTGGGGGTATTGGCTTTGAAGGGGGAGGAAAAAAATATCATTTAAAAGCCTTGGCAGTAGAGGGAGGCATGTGTGTAAGACCCTAGCTTCCAGCCCCCTCGCTCCCTTTGTACTCAAAACCAGGTAGCTGGTTCTGCCTGGCGAAGAAGGGAAGGAAAACATCGGTGTCCCAGGCAATACCAGCTGTCTGGTGAAGGCATCTCCTCCCTTGCCACTGCAAGATAACCCTTCCCTTGCATTCTCATCACTGCACCTCCCCCCCCCCCCCCCCCCCGACCTACCACCCCCCTCACCACCGCACATTTTCCATCTTTCCATCTCCTCCCGTGTCTCCCTGCTCATTTTGTCCTCTCTTTCCCCTCCTCCGTACTCAGCACTGGGGAGGGAGAATATTCCATGTTTTCCATGTTTTCCCTCTCCCCATTGGTGTTTAATACTAGCTTCCAGGCAGGGGGCTATGTAATGGGGAGCTTCCAGGCATGTTTCTCTTATGGGGGGCTTCCAGGCAGGGGTCTCTCTAATTGAGGGGTTTGTGGTGGGGTCTCTCTAATGGGGCGGGGGGTCTCAAGTCTCTCCTATGGCAGGTTTCAGGAGGGTGTGTGGCGCCTGGTGGGGTGGGGGTGAACAGTTTGGTGGGTGACCCTCTAATGGACTTTGGGGGCAACTCCTTAAAAGAGCCATTCCCTTGACTCACTGCGAGGTCCACCATGTTGGGACCATGCTGGGAAATTCCTGCACCAATTCCCACTCATGTGAATTGGGCCAGAGATATTTTTTCAAAACTCATTTACGGGGTGTGGGTGCCACTGGTTGGCCAGCTTTTATTGCCCATCCCTAGTCGCTCTTCAGATTCACACGGACTTGGAGAATACGATGCCCAGCCCGTTAATAGGAAGCAAATAGTTCAATTTGAATCATTTGCTTCCTCCCACTGGTGTGGGTGACAACCTTGATGCTGCCGCGAGTGGGGGGCCGGAGCATCGGAACGGCAGGCGCCGGTTCTGTTTGTGCCCGACCCTGGATCCTCTGCCACATCGGGAACCCGGCTACTAGGGGCGGGCAGTGGAGTATCCAAATCCAGAGCTTTTTGAAAGAGATCATTAAGTAATTACAGGTTAGTCCCTGCTTGATTTCTTCTGGATGCTGGATGTTGCTAAATGTCTACAGTTTTTTGTGCTTTCCACAGTTCTTTTAAGTTCCAAAAGTGGACAGGTTGTGATGTGGTGGGTGCTGCCTGCAAGGCTTCAGAAAATACCAGTTGCTTCCAGACATGTATGCACAGGTGGGCCTCCCTCTCAGAATGGCTGGGAGAATGAGCAGAGACCAAATAGAGTGAGAAAAGCTGCTAGAGGAAGGAGGAGGAAGCAGCAGGGCCCACAACAGGTGGGTATATCACCCCAGAATAACCAGGGAGTATTTCTCCTCATCCTGGATATCAATAAGGAAACACCTGCACTTCAATAAGGAGGACTTTGCTGAAACTTTCCAACTACTGAAGTATAAGCTCAAGTCTGAGAGATTGCTCATACGTCAGGCTCGTTCAGGCTGATATTAGCACCATCTCAGTTTTCCATTCAATGTTGCATGAGGGAGACCATTGATGCTCTCTATTCAAGAAGAGTTAACTGCATTTCATTCTCTCTTGTAAATCAGAAGAGAGTGGGGGGTGATGGGGAAATGGGGTCTGGTTTAGAACATTAGGTGTACAGATGCCTTCAATGTTTTCAGCCCTTTTTGATGGCTATCTCCTCAGCAATGATTTTTTTGGAGCTGGCAATAATGTCTCCTCTATGTTGGTGGACGGGGTGGTGGGGGTGGGGGTAAATAGCTCCATCTGCGAGAGAGCAACAGAGAGAGGGAAATGGACCCAAGAGTATCATACAATATGTTTGAGTGATGTGCCTGTCCTAGCAGAGTGTGCTTGAAGGGGCAACCTTTCGCGGGGCACATGACCCCCTCGATGCCTGTCACGTGGGAGCATGCAAAACCAACCAATGGGGGAAATGGCACAGGGTCCTGGGAGCAGGGGCTTTGGCAATATGGACCTGGGAGTTGAGGAGTAAATACCTGAATGATATACCTCCATGCCTGAATATAGTTCAGTCATTCACCTGAGGAATAGTATAGTATAGTCATTCACCTGAGGAAGGAGCTGCGCTCCGAAAGCTCGTGTTTGAATCAAACCTGTTGGACTTTAACCTGGTGTTGTAAGACTTCTTACTGTGAATATAGTTGAACCTCATTGTTGTTCCCAATAAACCTCTTTTGATATTTGTAAAAACTCCTCAGTGATACCTCGCACTATCTCATTGGTGACACAAGTAAATCAAACAACGATCGGAAGTCTCGAAATCCTTGAGGGAAGGGGCTGCATTGGAAATCTCCAAGAAAGGTAAAAGATGAGGTCGACAGAAAAATCAGTGAGCAAGAAACAATGGCTCTGATAGAGAAACTCGATCCGTTCGACTAGGAGCCGATCACTGGAGCCAATATATCGAGAGTCTCCGATACTTTTTTTTACCGCCAATGAGATCATGGGGGAAGATAAGCAAAAGATCGTTTTGTTAACGATTTGTGGGCCCCAGGCCTACATCCTCATGAGGAATTTAACATCCCCAGACACAAAATTGTTTGTCCAGCTGGTGACACTTGTGAAAGAGCACCTCAACCCCAGAGCCTCGATTATGCTGAAGCGGTGGACTATTTTGGCTTTTGATACCAAATGGCTGAACACTGGGAATTCAGCTCGTCATTAAGCAACATGCTGTGCCACCTTTTTGAATGTGGCATTAATAATATCAAAGTACAAAGAAAATTGTTGGTCGAAACAGAAAAATCCCTGGATAAAGCGATAGAGAGATGGCTGAAGCCACTGAATAGATTTAATAGAATTTACAGTGCAGAAGGAGGCCATTCAGCCCATCGAGTCTGCACCGGCATTTGCAAAGAGCACCCTACCTAAGCCCACACCTCCACCCCATCCCCATAACCCAGTAACCCCACCCAACACTAAGGGCAGTTTTGGGCACGAAGGGCAATTTAGCATGGCCAATCCACCTAACCTGCACATCTTTGGACTGTGGGAGGAAACCGGAGCACCCAGGGAAACCCACGCACACACAGGGAGAACATGCAGACTCCGCACAGACAGTGATCCAAGCCGGGAATCGAACCTGGAACCCTGGAGCTGTGAAGCAATTGTGCTAACCACTGTGATACCGTGCTGCCCAGTGCGCTGAGAAGGGTCCTTCTGAGCTACAGTGTGTGCAGGAGGATGAGGTAAATCACATTTGGAGTGGAATGGCTATTACGCGAGCACCCCCCCCCCCCCAAGTGACAGACAATGCGGAGGCTGTACAGAGATCCCTGGAGCAGGACCTTGGACAGAAGCAAGGAAGAAAAGTAAGCGACCATCAGCCAAAGAATTTTGATGACTGTTACAGATGTGGGGAAGACCACCCCCAAGAGATATGCCTTTGCAGAGATTTTGTTATTTTCAAGTACACCAGGAAGGGTGGTGTCATATCAACAGTCGGCTCAATTTTCCACGATCGTTGTGGAAGGACAAAGGCCAAGCGTCATGAGGCTAGATTGGCATGTCAGATAAAGCTAAACTGTCTCAGTTGGAATTTTGAAAAAGCACTGTGCAGGTTCAAATGAGCTTGCCAGAATATGAGGGGTAAAGGTGAACTCCAAATCTATACCAACATTCTTCAGAGCTAGGCTCTACACTAGAAAATTGAGGCTGAGTTGACATAATTGACAAGAACTAGCTAGGGACCATATAGCTGATATAATTCTCTGAATGGGCAACTCCTGTCACCCCTGTCCTAAAATCTGACGGCTCTGTGGGAATCTGTGGTGATTACAAACTCAGCATAAACCAAACGGCCCAACTCTACAAGTATCCGAACCCTTGGATAAAAGACATCACGTATACAAGGTTTGACTTAAGACACGCTTATTTACAACTTGAACTGGACGTGGACTCCAGGAAATTTGAGACAATCAACACGCACAATCGACGTTTCCAATATACCAAGTTAACCTTTTGGTACATCGTCTGCTTGTGCAATTTTTCAACGGACGATGGAGAACTTGCTGCAAGGAATCCCAAAACTCATGATGTAGTTAGACAATGTCTTGGTGACTGGGAAATTATACAAAGAACATTTGGCCAGCTTGGAAGAAATCTTTAAAAGGTTCAAAGATACTGGCATTAAACTAAAAGAGACAAGTGCACATTTCAGGGCAGTGAGGTCACATATTTGGAATTTAAGGTGGATTCAAGAAACCTCCACACATTAGAAGATAAATTGAAAGCCATCAAAGTCCCTGTGCTAAAGAATGTTGCAGAATTGAAATAATTTCTGGGTGTGGTAAATTACTCCGGACGTGATTCAGCGTCCTTGTAGCTCCGGACTTGGTGCCGGTCAAGGCCGTTGAATCTCATGAGAGGCCTGCATCAAGATTCGTGGCGCTCAAAATGGATTCAAAGGAATCTTGCAGTGTGTCGCGATGTGGATCTCTCTCTCGCTGGGCAAGATCCAGGTACGCATATTGAAATGAGCCATGAGGCCGCCATTTGGCACTGGATCACGAGGTCGAAGGATCTGGGCCGCCGTTTAAAAAAATGACGCCCCAATCCGCAAGTGGTCTTCCTGTACTGGCGAGCTGAGCTCGTCAATGCAGAAAATGACTTCAAGAGTGGCCTCGATGTGGAGTTCCTCGCTGAGTTAAAACAAAACAGCAAAGTGCTGTTAAATAGCGGGGTCTTTCTTAGCGTTGCCGGGACTGAGAAACACCCTGCTAATCGGGCCATTCAGTGTACAGCGGGGGTGGGGGGGGGGGGAGAACAAAAATTTACAGGTTTGTGAAAACTTAAAGTTTACAGTCTGGTGAAAATTTACAAATTCAGCCGGTCGGGTGCCTTGATCTTCCGCTGTGAGCGCCTCAGTCCCGGTGGCTCCGGGAGCATGTTGTCCTCATCTTCGTCCCTGGGTGGAACCAGTGGGAGGATGGATCGTCCTGGAGCGGGGGCTGTAGCGAGGTGCGCTGGGGGAAGGGTTGGTGGCGCCGGGGCAATCGGAGGGGAGGGTGTCGGGTGTTGGGCCGTGGGTGGGCATCCAGCTGGTGCCAGGTCCCTGAGGGAGACTGTGTCCTGTCACCCGTCGGGGTACGCCACGGCGTACTGTGGGTTGGCGTGCAGTAGTTGTACCCTTTCGACCAACAGGTCCGTCTTGTGGATCCGCAAGTGTTTGCGGAGGAGGACGGGTCCAGGAGCTGCCAGCCACGTCGGGAACAAAACCTCAGAGGTGGATTTCCTAGGGAAGGCAAGGAGACGTTCATGGGGGGTTTCATTAGTCACAGTGCAGAGTAGCAATCGAATGGAGTGAAGCGCGTCGGCGAGGACCTCCTGCCAGCAGGAGACTGGGAGATTCTTGGACCGCAGGGCCAGCAGGACGGCCTTCCAAACCATCCCATTCTCCCTCTCCACCTGCCCGTTTCCCCGGGGGTTGTAGCTGGTCGTCTTGCTCGAGGCGATGCCCTTGCTGAGCAGGAACTGACCCAGCTCATAACTCATAAAGGAGGATCCCCGGTCGCTGTGGATGTAAGCGAGGAAACCGAACAGGGCGAAGATTCTGATAAGTGCTTTAATGACAGTGGCAGATGTCATATCGGGGCATGGGATGGCAAAGGGAAATCGTGAGTATTCATCGACCACGTTCAGGAAGTATGTGTTTCGGTCGGTGGAGGGGAGGGGCCCTTTGAAGTCCACGCTGAGGCGTTCAAAGGGGCGGGAGGCCTTCACCAGGTGCGCTCGGTCTGGCCGGTAGAAGTGCGGCTTGCACTCCGCACAGACCTGACAGTCCCTGGTGACGGTCCTGACCTCCTCAATGGAGTAGGACAGGTTGCGGGCCTTTATGAAGTGAAAGAACTGGGTGACCCCTGGTGACAGAGACCATCGTGTAGGGCCTGGAGTCGGTCCATTTGTGCGCTGGCACATGTGCCTCGGGATAGTGCATCGGGGGTTCGTTGAGCTTCCCGTGGCGATACAAAATCTCGTATTTGTAGGTGGAGAGCTCGATCCTCCACCGTAAGATTTTATCATTTTTGATCTTGCCCCTCTGTGTATTATTAAACATGAAGGCAACCAACCATTGGCCAGAAGGAGAGTGAATCTCCTGCCAGCCAGGTAATGTCTCGAATGTCGCACAGCTTCTACGATGGCTTGGGCCTCGCTTTCAACAGACTAATGCCGACGTTCGGAGGCATGGAGGATGCGGCAAAAGAATGCCACAGGTTTGCCTGCCTGGTTGAGGGTGGCGGCCAGAGCGACTTCCGATGCCTCGCTTTCGACCTGAAAGGGCAGGGTCTCATCGACCGCGTACATCATAGCCTTGGCAATGTCTGCGTTGATACTGTTGAAGGCCTGGCAGGCCTCAGCCGTCAGGGGGAAAATTGTGGAGTGGATGAGTGGCCGGGCTTTGTCCGCATAGTGAGGGACCCACTGGGCATAATAGGAGAAAAACCCCAGGCAGCGTTTCAGGGCCTTGGGGCAGTGGGGGAGGGGGAGTTCCATGAGGGGGTGCATGCGGTCAGGGTTGGGCAGTAGCGGGGTGGATGAAGCTTTCCGTGCTCCCGGAGTCAAGAAGGCAGGATGTCTTGTGCCCATCGACTTTCAACGTTGTCGTCGCGGTTGCGAGGTTGTGCGGCCGGGACTGGTCGAGCATGTTGGAGGCGAGCTGTGGCTGGTGTTGGTAGGCCCCGGGTTGGTCGGCGGCGGTAGTGGGTGATGAACGGCCAGATGAAGTCCCCGACAAGCTGGGGACCTGAGGCGCCGTCCAAAATGGTGACGAAGATGGCGGCACCCACGGGCCGCACGTGGTCTGCGGGGACGAAAATGGCAGTGCCCACGGGCCGCACGTGATCTGCTGGGAGGAAGATGGCGGCGCCCACGGGTCGCACGTGAGGGGTGCAGGAACACTGGGCCTATATACAACAGCGATCGACTGGGCCTGGCACACAGCAGCGAAATGTCCTTTCAGGTTGCAGGTTGCATTCCGCGCCGCGTAGCGCTGACGGGGGTGCTTTGTCTGCCCGCAGAAATAGCACTTGGGGCCACCCGGGGCTGGCTGGCTGCCGTGCGGCGCAGGCTTGGAGTTGGCTGGGGGCGGCCGCTGGTAGGGCCCACGATGTCCAAGAGGGTGCCGTGCGGTCGGGGGCGTATGACGTGCGGCCTGGGGCGTACGACTGCATGTTACGGGAGGCTACCGTTAGCGAGTTGCCTGGTCGCCACGAGGTCGAGCGTACACCCTTTTAATTGGTGCTGGCGGATGTACGCCGACTCCCTGCCCGTAACGAAAGCATCCCTGATTAAGAGTTCTCTATGTTCCGCGGCTGCAATTGCCTGTCAATCGCAGTTCCTCGCCAGGATGTGCAGGGCTCGCCAGATATCATCTAATGACTCACCGGGGAGTTGCTGCCTCATGGATAGGAGGTGCCTGACGTAGAGTTTGTTAATCGGTCGGATATAGTGTCCTTTCAGAAGCTCCATAGCTTCAGGGTAAGTGGGCGCATCCTGGATAAGGGGAAAAATCTTGGAGCTCACCCGTGTGTACATGATCTGAAAGTTCTGTGCTTCCGAGAGCTGTTCAGTCGCTGATCTGAGGTAGCTTTCGAAGCAAGCTAGCCAGTGGTCAAAGGTCGACGTGATGTTGGCTGCTTGAGGGTGCAGCTGCAGGTGAACTGGCTTGATGCGTAGTTCCATCACTGTAATATCTCTGCTTAATAAATTGATGCACTATCAATTATGACGAGACGAGAGTGGAGGGTAATCGAGGCTTTATTAAGCAGAGATGTGTGGCCTCCTGCAGCTGCTACCAGAATGGGTGCACACACATTTGTACTCCGCCTACTGGGCGGAGCCAGCAGGCAGAAATCCAACCCTTGTACCTGTAGTACAGGAGCCTTACCGTATTACCTCTATTATACAATCAGTGCTGACTACTACAACACCTCCTTTTCAAGAAGCACCAACATCGGCATTGGAAAGACCCACAAAGCAAACTCTCCATCAAATCAACCAGGCCCTACTGTCATCCAGCTTGTTGGTCCATTTTGACTCAGGCAAACAGAAAATGTAGACCTGCCACTCTTCGTCTAATGGGACAGGGGTGGTCCTGCCCTACAAGATGGAGGTCACCATGGAAAGGATCATTGCCTTCACCACCCGAACACTCCACAATGCAGAATGAATGTATGCACATATTGAGAAAGAGAGCCTTGCTATGTTAAACAATTCTGACAGCTTATAGCTATGGGTTCCAACATTGGCCAGAGATGCAGATCTCCAATTCCGATGCCCTGAGTTGGCTCCCGCTCCCCCAAAGTCTGGCATTGCCACCTGTGCCACAAGAAATTGGTCTGTCGTTAAACTTTCTGCTGGTCTCCGCATCAGGAATTGGACCAAATGTGACATGGTCCTCTCGAAGGCCAAACAAATGGTTCCACGTGGATGGCACCATGAAAGCTCAGGTCCTACCAACAGAGCAAAGATGAACTCAGTTGTGAAGATGGAGTGTTTCTTTGCGGTTCCCGAGTGGTGGTACCACCCTGAGCAAGAGAGCAACTGCTGCAGGAGTTGCACAGTGCGCACCTTGGCCAGACTAAGATGAGAATTGTGGCCAGGAACTACATATGGCAGCCGGGTATTGACGAAGATATTGAGAACCTTGTCCGTGTCTTCTGTCAGTCTCAGTAAACCTTGCCGGCTGCAGCTCATCTGAATCCATGGGAGTGGCCAGGACGTCAATGGCAAGACCACACATTGATTTTATTGGGAGATGCCCACTCAAGTGGTTGGTCATTCAGGAAATGGTTGACACCCTCAGCAGTCACCATCGAGGTGCGTTTTTGCCACTCATGGCCTTCCAAAGGTATGAGGCGTGATTCTCCCCTACCCGGTGGGACAGGCGGTCCCGGCGGTGAGGATGGCTTGAACCACTCCGGCGTTGAGTTGCCCGAAAGGTGCAGAATCCTCCGTACCTTCAGGGTCTAGGCCGGCGGGGTTGGCGCTACGCCAACCGGCGCCGAAGGGTCTCCACCGGCCGGCATGATACAATACCACCCCTCACATTACTACTGGGATTACACCAGCAGAACTATTAATGGGTTGGACCAGGTGTTCCCCAATTTGGCGGGGAAAGTGAGGCAAACTTCCCAAAAGAAGTATTACAACTCGGTGAAAGACAACAGATTGCTTAAATCCCCTGCTGCCACAAGAGTGCATTTAAGCGTGCAAAAATCATGTACATGAGCAGGCAGCACAAAGGTGGTGTGCTACTGGCATTAGATCCGATGAATCTGGGTCAATCCTGCATCATGATCCTTACACCGGTTTTTTGAGTGCTATCCAAAACAAGACCCAGAATCTTTATAGCTACAGTCAGGCATCATCCCCCAGTTCATGCACGCAGCCTGTTCCAAATCGGTTACTTTTCTATACACCTCAGATGACTGCATAGGCATGTGGAGCTGATTAACCTTCATGTTCAACTTCTCAATCACTTATCTGAATTACACTATCCTATTTCCTTCTCCTTAAGATCATTTAGAATCTAAGTTTGGCATCACTTCATCACTATGTCCTGATTTACCTCATCACTCTTACTCTACTCTTACTAGATGCTGTCCTGCAATTTGAACCTTAGCCATTCACCCGATTCTTCAAGATAGAGAAAATAAAAATGTCCAATATGCTGCATATTGCAAACAACTGTTATCGATTGGATTGCGCGGAATCTAATATTTAAATTACTTTCTGAAACGTGAACGCAGCTGGGCTCGGAAAGTTCATTTGATTTTTAGGAAACATATTTTTAAAATGTGTATCTTACAAAGAAATGCACTGCAAAATATTTTCTGGAATGCAATATTAAGCAGGTTTTGGCAAAGTGTACTCCAGAGAATTTGTAATTTTTCATATTTCTATTCATTGTAATGGGATGAACTGCAGATGACTTTAACAAACTGGAAGTATTTATGGGAGTAACTCAAAAATCTAATCTCTAAGGAGTGAAGTCAATGCACGTTAAGTATTTTTAATTAATGAGAATGATAAAAATTGTGATTTGCTCACCTTAATACGTTTATCCATGAACTTGAAAACGATTAACTCTCAGCATATTGGATTTAAATTTTCATTTGAATCACATGCCTCATTGTCCGCTGGAGTAAGAGATGTGTTTATTCTTAGAGCTAGGAGATGATGGGTGCGATTCAACAGGAAAAAAAAAATCTGTTTCCAGTTTTGGGCGCGTTTAGTGGGGTATCTCTCTGCACCTGCAGCACCAGGAAACACCCCGTTATTCAATGGTACTTTGCCGTATTTTGGGCTCAGGGTGTTTGTCTCCGCCGAATCCACACTTGAGTCATTTTCTGCTGACGAGCAACACGCCCCCTTCCCCAGGGGGATGTGCAGGTTAGGTGGATTGACAATACTAAATTACTGTTACCCTTAGTTACTGTGGTGATATGATTTGCATAGCTGTCTGCCATTGGTGCAGAACACCAGCTTACCATTGGCCCTGGTCGGTCATGTGCCTCTCGACCGATTGGTTGAGACCAGTCATGTGACAGCTCTCCGATTGGTTGAGAGGCTGAGTTAACCACGCCTCCATACCGAGGTATAAATAGTCGGAACGCCCGGCGGTCGTCCATTTTATTGTAGACAACCGCAGGGCTAAGTTCTAGCTTATTAAAGCCTAACTTTTGTATAGCAACTCGTCTCTCGTGCAATTGATGGCTCATCAGTTACTAAAGGTTAGGTGGGGTTACAGGGATGATGGTGGGCCTAGGGTAATCTTTCAGAGAGTCTGCACTCTCGGGATTCTACGATTCGTGATTCTATGAATGTGGCCCACATTATGGCGATTCCTTTCGGCCCTGGCTTTAGGAATTAACACCTTCACAGGTGTATTACGATCCCAGATCAGACCCCAAAAGTGGCTAGGATACTGGACTGAAACTCCAATATTTTAGCTTATTTTGTAAGACTGTACAGAAAGAATGGCCGGGATTCTCCCCTACCCGGTGGGGCGGGGGGTCGCGGCCTACCGGAGTGGCGAGAACCACTCCGGCGTCGGGCCTCCCCAAAGGTGCGGAATTCTCTGCACCTTTAGGGGCTAGGCCCACGCCGGAGTGCCTTGCACTCCGGCGACTGACGCGAACAGCCATAGGCGCCCCGCCAACCGACGCGAACAGCTGGCCGAAAGGCCTTCACCGGCCGGCGTGAGTCCGCGTATGCGCCGGAGTGTTAGCGGCCGCTGATGTCACCCCGGCGCATGCGCGGTGGAGGGGGTCTCTTCCGCCTCCGCCATGGTGGAGGCCGTGGCGGCGGCGGAAGAAAAAGAGTGCCCCCACGGCACAGGCACGCCCGTCGATCGGTGGGTCCCGATTGCGGGCCAGGCCACCGTGAGGGCACCCCCGGGGTCAGATCGGCCCGCACCCCTCCTCCCCCCAGGACCCTGGGGCCCGCTCACGCCGCCTGCTCCCGCCAGCTCCAGAGATGGTTTAAACCACATCGGCAGGAGAGGCCTGACAGCGGCGGGACTTCGGCCTATCGCGGGCCGGAGAATCGCCGCGGGGGGCCGGGGGGCCGGCTGACCGGCGCTGCGCGATCCCATCCCAGCCGATTCCCGGGTGGCGGATAATTCCGGCCACAGCGGGGGCGGGATTTACGCTGGCCCCGGGCGATTCCCCGACCCTGTGGGGCATCGGAGAATTCCGCCCAATGATTCACTCCAGGAGTGAATACATGAAGAAATAAGGATTTTGTATTTTTTTTCGAAATTATTATAAATGTTACTTCACACCCGAAAATAACATCTTAAGATTACAATTTCTATAGCACTACTCAATTCCCCATTAAACAACAAGAAAGGGACCACACAGTTCTCAATCCATCTTAAAATCAGCATGACAAAGAGTAATACTTGCTTTACAGAACAGATTTGGGCTCCCGTTAGAACCCCTGCGGACTCTGGCTAGATGTCTTCAAAAGGCTAGTTTATCTGGCTCGTTTCAGCTTCTTCCTTATCCTCAGACAAGACTGCTCTGCTTTAAATAGTATTCCTCTTTTAAAAAATATCTTACTGGGAGAGATCTTTGTGGGCTCAGTGTCAGACAGATTACACTTCAACTCTTCTCCAAAGCTGTCTCAAAGCTCTCTCAGCAATGACATCTCCCCAAGCTGAAAAACAAATTAACTTTCCAAAGCTGAAAGCACATTTACTCCCCAGGGACCTTCCCCAGCCAAACCACAGTGCATTAGCCCAGACTGAAAAACACATTCCGCTCGTTAATTTCACCTTCTGACTTCTAAACGCTCCCTGGCCCTCCAAAACAGAATCATTTTAAAAATCATGACCAGTGCAATCAAAAAACCTATAACCCCAGGCTTTTAGCCCTTAAATTTATCTAATATTGAAAATCCAATATTCCTAAAAAATCCTCCATTTGTTACCGGTGCAACAGAACATTTGGTTCTTTCTGTCAAGGTTGCTGCTCCGCAAGACCACTTGGACTGTCAGGTGAGTCTTTTTATTCCCTTGGCAGGTCCGGTAGCCCTATCAGGCGAGATATTACCTCTCCAAACCCACTCTGTATGTATTATTCCAGCCCTGGGAGGAAACTTCAGTAGGACAGCAGAACATTGGGCAATATTCCCTTGCCATTACTAAGCCACCAACAGGAGGGAAATTCAGCTCAATGTTTGATACCTTTATCATATGGTTATTGATGGCTTAACATCCCATTTGTTTATTCTCTTCACCTTGGCTCAAAGTGGAGTGGAACAATCGTCTGCAAGTAGCATGATGGGAAAGACAGTACTTGGAAATAGCATGGCAGGCACACTTAGAAAACCATCACAAATGGCTATTCACTTTACAGCTATTTTCTTAGCAAAATGTATGGTATCACAATCAAAGGTATGGCCAGCATTCATTGCTCAACCAGCAACACTTTAACAGAGTATCTGGTTATTTATGTCACGGTGTTTGTGGGACCTTACTGCGGGTAGTTTGACTTCCATAGTTATGAAACGGTGACTAAAGTTCAAAAGTAATCCAATGGCTGCGAAACACTTTGGAAAGCCCAGAGAGTGTGAAATATGCTATATCATGCTTCCTTTTTTGTCATGTTACATAAAGCTGAGGAATTAAAAGACAGCATTTTCCTGGTCTTAGGCTTCTGAGATCAACTCATTTTGTTGGAGCATATAGTGGAGGTCGACAGTAGGGCAAAAACAATTTCACCTCAATTGTTCATTTGCTGAGTTTTTCCCCCAGAAAACGGAATAGAAAACATCACCCGTGTCCACTCTATTTAAAGGAAAAAGATTTGTCAGAAAATCCTATCCCTGCCTCTGTCCTTCTTATATTCTGAGTTTTCCAAAAATTGCTCATCACAGGAATGAAGGTCTTGGCTGAAGACAAGAGAAGGAAATGGAAAAAAAATGAGAATCGCTTATTGTCACGAGTAGGCTTCAATGAAGTTAGTGTGAAAAGCCCCTAGTCGCCACATTCCGGCGCCTGTCCGGGGAGGCTGGTACGGGAATCGAACTGTGCTGCTGGCCTGCTTGGTCTGCTTTAAAAGCCAGCGATTTAGCCCAGTGAGCTAAAGGTAGACATTTCCAGGAATATTAAGAGAGTGAAAACATTTTCCAGGAGGAATACTTTGCTTAATTTATCTGAAGTGTTACCTTGGTTTAATTGATACATCCTTGTCTCTTTGGTTGTGGATTAAATTCTGGAACTAGAAGACATAACCATACCTGAGATGTCATTGGGTAATTTTCGAGCTCAAATCCGGGTGGGGTGGGAATTAAAAATGGTAAAGATTTTCAACTCATCCATATAATGAAGGAACAGCAGTCCAATCAACTCTCAGGAGCTGGGTTGGTCATTGAAACCTTTTAATGAAACTGTGTGCCTCCATTTTAACAAGTCTTCTATTTTTAACTCTTGTCAGACAGATTTGTTGGATTTCAGGTAACTTGGCAGGTAAAGGAATGACTGGACTATAAAATGAGTGTAAGTAAATGCAATTACATACTGCTGGTGGTCCAGGAGATGCAGGCCCAACAAGCTAGGCTACAAATACCATCCCCCATCCATAATCTTTCCCAGGCTATATGGATCCGCAATCACCAATTTCCCACTGCATTCTGTCATCCTGCCCACCCCGCCCCACTATCACTGTCCCCTAACCACATTCTAACCAACCCCAAAGTTTAATAGAAGAGTTTTTTTTTGAGGACTTAGGAATCCTGAGCTTGAACAGAGGAATAAAGTTCAAAAGCAAGGAAGTTATGATGGAGCTTTCTCAATGCATGGTTAAATTCAAATAGAGTATCATGTCCAATTCTGGACACTGCACTTTAGGAAGGATACAGGCCTAAAGGAGGAAGTAGATTTACAAGAATGGCTGCGAGTCGAGGAGCTTCAGTCTTCTGGACAGGTTGGAGAATCTGGGGTTGTTCTTTAAAGCAGAGAATGCTGAGAGAAGATTTGATGGAAGTATCTAATTCATGTAGAGTCTGCACGGAGTTAATGGGGAGAAACTGTTCCCATTGGTGGAAAGGTAAACAACCAAAGGACACAGATTTAAGTTGATTGGCAAAAGAACCAAATTTTGCATGAAGAAAAGTTGTTTTATGCAGCGAGTTGTTATGACTTGCAATGCATTGCCTAAGTGACTTGTGGAGGCCAATTCTACTGCAGCTTCAAATGAGAATGATGTCAGTACTTGAAGGGAAAGATTTCAGGGTTGCAGTGAATGAAACTAACTGGATTGTCCAGAGAAACAGCATGGTCATGATGGGCCGAGTAAATGCCTTTGGTGCTGCAATTATCCTACGGTATTCGTGATCACAGAAACCCCACTCCCTCAATCACCTTCTATCTACTCATCCCACACCTGAGATCTCTAGCAAACCCCAGAACCCATCATCGCTCAGTTCACCTCCTCCTCAACTGCAGCTTTGCAATCCTGGATTCAAAAGTCATTGCAATGGAGAATGAGAAGCTGTTCAACGGGAAGTTGCAAAACATGGATGAGCAGGAATGCTTATAAAGATGTGGCCGGAGAGGATTATGAAGAAGATACTGGAAAAACTAAATCCAGAAGTGATAAAGGCATGGCAAAGATGGTTCGTCTGGTAATGGAATGGTGAAGGAAATATGTGAGGCCATGTCCTGATGAGATTGAAGGGTGACCATGGATTTGGGGGAATCAAATGAGGGCAGAAAGGCCAATAAATAAGAGAGAAAGCATGAGAATGTAGGTGAAACTGCCAAGGATGAGGAGTTGCTTAGTGTGAAGACTGTGAGGGGAGGTCACCAGGATCTTTGAAGAGTGATAGGCAATAAGGTGGATAAGGAGACAGAGGGTTAAGTGCTTATAAATTGGTGTAAGAGGAGTATTAGGACAGATCGAGGGTAGTAGTGTAGACGGCTGGCAGTGTGAAAAGGCATTATCAATTGGTGCCACTGCTCCATCAAGAAGCAGACCTCATTTCCCTATTCCATTGAAAGCTAATGATCCCTTGATTTTATACAAAGAGGAAGAAATTTTGTGATGTACAAGTTAAAATTCTACTCTCAATGAAATGTCTCCAAATCTATGATTCACTTGAATAGCAGAAAAGGTCAAAATGACTGTTCCTAATATATGTCCAATTTGAAATTCTAATTCATCTTTGCCACCACAAAATCTTTAAGTATTCACTTCAAGACTTTTACAGAGTTTTGCACTGTAAGGGTGGATCAAACGGAAAAGTTTCAAAATGTAATTTGTGGTGGGTTTTGTTGGGAGTTTCCTGCTGTCTCTGATGGCGAGTTCCCCACCGCTATCTACCTACACTTTGTCACTTTTTGGGGACCCGGGGAGTTTCTCCACAGTCAAGCCCACACTTAGAATTATTTTCATCACTTGGAAGCTGAATTTGATGGCCATACCAGCTCCTCAGAGATCGAGCTACCATTTTGAAAGGGTGCCCCGATCTCCAAGAGGGCTTGTGGATCTTCCCCACCCCCCACCCATGGGAAATGTCACTCCCCCACACACATGGGCATTTCCCCACACCCCCTAAATTATGACACCCAGCTATAGGATTGCTGAGGGCCCTCTCTTTCCAGGCCATCCCTTGGCCTCTTTTGGGTTCCCCCTTCCAGGACCTCCACCTTTCACTCTCCCCAAACTTTCAGATCCCCCTTTATACCAGCCTTGCACCCCACCCCCCCCCCCCCCCTCACCCTTAATACTCTCACCACCCTCCTTTCATGGGCATGGCTATCCCAGGTCCTGACCCTTGGCAGGGTGGCAGTGTCAAGGTGCTAACCTGGCAGTGCCATGGTGCCCATGTCTCAGAGGAGGGTTCGGGGGAAACACTGCCCTGTCACTGGCCACCCAGGGGCTTGCAATGGTCCGGGTGACCCTCCGGGTGTCGTTCCACCTGGTCCATGTTTGTGTGGACCAGTACTGAACAACACCCAGCTGGAAACTCTCTGGGGATGCCGATAGATCCCTTAAGTTGGTTAAAAACCGACGTTGGCGTGCCAGACTTGGCCATGCCCATTGTGGACAGGATCCTGGTCCGACATCTCGCAAAGTCTGCATAGATCTGGATATGGGTGGGAGGTAGCACAGGTGGGTGGCAGTGGTTAGCACTGTTGCTTCACAGTGCCAGTTACCCGGATTCGATTTCCAGCTTGAGTCACTGTCTGTGTGGAGTCTGCACATTCTCCCCGTGTCTGAGTGGGTTTCCTCCGGGTGCTCCGGTTTCCTCCCACAAGTCCCGAAAGACGTGCGTGTTAGGTGAATTCGACATTCTGAATTCTCCCTCAGTGTACCCAAACAGGCTCCGGAGTGTGGCGGCTGGGGAATTTTCACAGTAACTTCATTGCAGTGTTAATGTAAGCCTACTTATGACACTAATAAAGATAATTATAAAAGAAGGTGCCTTTCTTGCAGCGGTGGAGATTTGATGGGCCAGAGGGCCTTTTCTGCACTGTATTTTTCTGTAATTCTGTGATCTGCCTGGTAAACCTTTACTGCACCCCCTCCATTACAAGAACATCTTTCCTCAGATAAGGACAGAAAAACTGTACACTATCTGCCAGGTGTGGCCTCACATCCTATACAATTGCAGTAAAACGTCCCTATTCCTATGCATAAACCCTCTCGCTATGAAGGCCAACATACATTTGCCTTATTTACTGCCTGCAGTCCTGCACGCTTACTTTCAGCAACTAATGCATGAGGACACCACGGTCTCGCTGATTATCCACCTCTCTCAATTGACACCCACTCAAGTAATAATCTGCCTTCCTCCATATGCTACCGAAGTGGATAACCTCACATTTATCCATATTATACTTTGTCTACCATGCATGTTCCCACTCACTCAGCCTGTCCAAATCACACTGAAGCATCTCCGCATCCTCCTCACAGCTCACCCTCCCACTCAGCTTTGTATTATCTGCAAATCTGAAGATAATACATTTTGTTCCCTCGTCTAAATCATTAATATATAATGTGAGCGGGAGGGTTAAGGTTAGGATTCAAATACTCCACATCCCTTCTTCCACAGTTTTATATTAAGGCAACGTTAATCCTGCATTTTCTGTAAATTGGATTTGTATATTCTCAGTTATCTTGTCTGAATTTGAATCCACACCAGACGCGTTTCACATCCCTGATTATTTCAAACCATGAGAAAAGATGCATTAGAAACTAACAATTCCCTTAAGTTGTAGATATTTACAGTCATAGGTCAATAGCTTTGAAAATTGAAACTCAACCATTCATGCATAAAGTGATGTGCTTATGAATACAAATATATGCATTAAAACATTTAAATGCAAAATACTTCACAGAAAAATTGAATTGTTTTCAAGGCAGCAATTCCAATCTCATTGCAAAGATCCCTAGGTGTTCACTTGATTGTTTGAATCAATCATTTTATTTTCTGCCCCTCAGTCTTTATTTGTTCTCCACTTCTGGAATTCTAATTTTGAACAGTTTAATAGTTTTCTGCTTCTTGCGTTAAATTCACATTTCTAAAAATTGGTCCTCGCTTTTAGATTTTACAGTGTTGGTCAATGATAACAGCGAGGAGACTATCTACTCAAGGTTTCTTTCAACACTGATTCCAAATAGCATTCATATTGACTAGCTCTTCAGTTCAGTGCTGAGGAAGTGCTGAACTGTCAGAGGTGCTTTTTATCAAATTATCCATGAAGGCGAGGCCTGTCCTCTCCGGTGGACATAAAGGATCGCACAGCACTATTTGGAGTCATAACGTGGAGTTCTTTCAGTGTTCTGGCCAACGTTTATTCTTCAAAGAGCATCTAAGCATGGATAAACCAGTCATTTACTTATTGGCGTCTGTTACAGAACGCGTGCTTTCTTCCCATGTACAAAATGGCTGCCACTTTCTTACATTACAACAGCGACCACACTTCAAAAAGTAATTTAGTGGCTGTAAAACAGCTTGGGATCTCCCGAAGCCACAAAAGATGCAAAATAAATGTAACCCTTTCTTTCATCTCGCTCTTCAACTTCAAGATGCAGCATGTAAAAAAGATGATACAGCAAAACCACGTATATTTAGTGTTTTTAGGCAGCTATGGATCACAGTGACTCAAATAAAGCCAATCCAATCTAAATCTCCATCTATTTTTCTGTGTCCCTTCCCCATACAACACCAATATGACAATAGTGAAATGTTCTGCCTCAGGGTAAATCTGCAGTACAACATGGGTTTTTCATGTTTCCCTTCACCCCAGATTGCTACATTAGTCAATGTTTCCATCTTTGTTTTTGAACTGTCAAGCTGAAGCCAATGCTAATTGGTTCATGTTTACTAAGGCAGAGTTGCAAGATTTGACAGTATCAGTTATGACTGTCGTGATTTATATAGAGATCTGTCATCTCTATCCTGTCTGGGTCTCAAGGATAGAGCGCAGATTTGACAGCAGTAGCTACATAGCTCACATGTCCTTGATGCTATATTCTGTTATATAAACTTGCTCCTCCCTTGAAGAGCAGCATTTGGCATTGTGCCCAAAGAACAATCCCAAAAGTAATTACAGCCTTCCGTTTTCACCCCAGCTGCCTAAGAAGCAAACAGAAACAGTGTGTTTGGTCATACAACATTTATTGTGAAAGGCCTGACTTTCCTTTTCGATCCAATGTTCATTCGAATACTGTTGCATTTTCATGTATGTCATTCAATAAGTGAATTTTTTGTTGAAAACTTATTTTCAGTGCAATAATTAGTGCATAAAAGTTACAAAAAATGGGCATTCTACAAAAATGTAGGTCGACAAAAATATTGGGAAATTTTATAGTCAATCTACCTCTTAAAGGTGAGTATTCCTTCATGATGTATTCAGTCTGCCGATGAAATTTAGATATAACATGCATGTGGTGTGCTCAAACAAGAATGTTTCTCTATATCATAAAATTTAGGAGAAAATTATCCAGAGTTGGAATATATCGAACTTTTGATGTTAATTGTTCTGTACTTTGCAACCAATGGTAAATAAATCCACCTCGTGGCGTATAACAAAAGATATGCTCAATCACAATTGTAATAACTAGAACGGAGTCAGTTAGCCTTTGAACAGAAAATACTGGACAATCTCAGCAGGTCTGACAGCATCTGTGGAGAGAGAACGTTTCGAGTCTGGATGACTCTGTCAAAGCGAGAGAGAACAGGAAATAGGGTCAGATTTATACTGTAGTGGGGGGCGTGGAGTGGTGCGGCTGGATAGGAGGCCAGCGACAGGTGGCGATTGACCAAGATGTTGAGGACAGAAGCCAAAAAGAAAGTAAATGGGATGATTAAGGCTAAGAAGGGTGTTGATAGTGGTAGAATAAGAAGCCTTACACCACTTGGTTAAAGACCAGCAGGTTTATTTGGAATCACGAGCTTTCAGAGCATAGCTGCTTCATCAGGTGATTCCTTCATTCAATTAACCTGTTGGACTTAACCTAGTGCTGTAAGACTTCTTACTGTGCCCATCCAACGCCAGAATTTCCACATCCTGCATAGTGGCACGTTAAGAGATTAGAATGTATGAATGGCAGAACAAGGGTAAGCAGTGTGTCAAAGTGCAACTGGAACAGTTGGCCCAAGTGGAGTGGGGTAAGAGGGAACAACGGTGAGAGAAAACAGATCAATGGAAGATATAAAATAAATTGATAGAAATAAAAATGGGGTGAAGATGGAGGAGAAAGCTCACAGTCTAAAGTTGTTGAACTGAATGTTCAGTCTGGAAGGCTGTAACGTGCCGAATTGGAAGATGAGGTGCTGTTCCCACTATCAGCAACCTTCTTAGCCCCCCCCCCCCCTCCCATTACAGTATAAATCTGACACCCATTTCCAGTTCTCACTACCTTTGACAAGGAGTAATCCAGACTCAAAACGTAAGCTCCCTTTTCTCTCCACAAATGCTGTCAGACCTGCTGAGATTGTCCAGTATTTTTTGTTTTTGTTTCAGATTCCAGCCTCCGCAGTAATTTGCCTTTAACCTTTGATAATGAGTCTGGCTTAGTTTCCCTGATGGTAAACTAGTGAAAGTGACCTGCAGTACCAAACAGTCCAGGAAGTCATGCTGGCTGGACTTTGTGAGTTCAGTGAAAGAAGTGCAAAACTTAGGATCATATTATTGCGTCTGCCACTCCAAGGAGTTGCAAGGACAATTACAAGAAAAGAAGGTCAATAAAACAGGCCCTAAATCTGGGGTTCCAGTATGTTAAAATATTCTCCTCCCCAAAGAGATGAACATTTGTGGAAACTTAATAGATCCCAGATGGGATCCATTACCTTCCCCTTGGATAATTGCGGCACATTTGCATGGCCTACTTACAACTCACAACAGGGGCTGGATTCTCCCCTACCCGGCGTGACGGAGGGTCCCGGCGTAGGGGAGTGGCGCCAACCACTCAGGGGTCGGGCCTCCCCAAAGGTGGGGAATTCTCCCCACCTTTGGGGGCCAGCCCCGCGCCGGAGCGGTTGGCACCAGAAGACTGGCGCAAAAAACCGGCGCCCCCGGCAGCGGGGCTGGCCGAAAGTCTTTCACCGGTCGGCGCATGTCAGCCAGCTGCCGCTGACGTCACCACCGGCGCATGCGCGAAGTGGGTTTCTCTTCCGCTTCCGCCATGGCGGAGGCCGTGGCGGCCGCGGAAGGAGAAACAGTGCACCCAGGGCACTGGCCCGGAGTCTGAGCGGGGGGCCCCGATCGCGGGCCAGGCCACTGTGGGGGCACCCCCCGGGGTTCGATCGCCCCCCCCGGATCCCGGGGCCCGCTCGCGCCGCTGATCCCGCCGTTACAGAGGTGGTTCAAACCTCGGCGGCGGGAGAAGCCTCCCAGCGGCAGAACTGCGGCCCATCCGGGCCGGAGAATCACCGCAGGGGCCTTGCCAATTGGAGTGGCGAGATTCCCGCCACCGCCACTTCCCAGGTGGTGGAGAATCTCTGCCACGGCGGGGGCGGGATTTTCGGCGGCCCCAGGCGATTCTCCGACCCTGCTGGGGGTCGGAGAATTTCGCCCCAGCTCTCAGCTTAACATGAGTTTTGTTGGCCCGAATGAGAGCATAAAGGCTATAACTCCCAGGTAGCACTGGAACTCTACCAGACTTGCTCCAAAACTTTATTTGGATTGGCAGAGGGGCAAGCAGAAGACTCACCCCATTTCCTTCAGTAGATTCAATTTCTATCCATATTCTGCCTCCCTCAACATCCCACTCTTTAATATCTGTGAACACAGGCATTAGATTTCCTTTTGAATGTCAGGTTATATGTTTCCTTTTGCGACTATATGGCATTGTTGCAAAGCAGTTTTCAATGCACAGTGACAGCGTGACAAAATAAAGGAGATGTGGGCATCAAACTTAAATCTGGTGTGGCATTAATATACTGGGGTACCTTTTTCAGATAAAAACAATAATAGGAGGTAAAGGTTCAATTTAAAATAAAACTACCCACCAATTGCCCTAATTGATGGCTGTGTCAACTGGAATTACACATGATGTGGAGATGCCCGTACTGGACTGGGGTGGGCACAGTAAGAAGTCTCACGACACCAGGTTAAAGTCCAATAGGTTTATTTCAAAATCACAAGCTTTTGGAGCACTGCTCCTTCATCAGACCACCTGATGAAGGAGCAGCGTTCCGAAAGCTTGTGATTTCAAAGAAACGTGTTGAACTTTAACCTGGTGTTGTGAGACTTCTTACTGGTATTATTCAGTTAAAGTTATGTTCAAAGTGTGTCATCAGCCAAGCAGCATTAATTAACAGCAATGCTATCTTGCAACAGCAGTAATGACGATGTGGAGAGGTTGGATAGACTTGGTTTGTTCTTACTGGAATGAAGGAGGTTGAGGGGCGACCTGATAGAGGTCTACAAAATTATGAGGGGCATAGAGTGGATAGTCAGAGACCTTTTCCCAGGGTAAAGGGGTCAATTACTCGAGAGCATAGGTTTAAGGTGCAAGGTTTAGAGGAGATGTACGAGGCAAGTTTTTTACACAGAGGGTAGTGGGTGCCTGGAACTCGCTGCCGGAGGAGGTGGTGGAAGCAGGGACGATAGTGACATTTAAGGGGCATCTTGACAAATACATGAATAGGATGGGACTAGAGGGATACGGACCCCGAAAGTGCAGAAGATTTTAGTTTAGACGGGCAGCATTATCGGCACAGGCTTGGAGGGCCGAATGACCTGTTCCTGTGCTCTACATTTCTTTGTTCTTACCATAAATAACAGTGAATTGAGGGTAAACCTATGCCACACAGGATGATCCAATAGCGTTTTCTATTCTATTGAAGATGCTTCAGGAATTTAGTGTTTGATATAAAACAAAATGGCTCATAGAGTGGCATCTGCAAGTATCAGAGCATTCAGTGGTTTTCCATTATTAACACTGCAAATCTGGAGCAGCCAGGGCAGAAAGATAGGCAGGCAGACATCTGATAGAAACCGAACAACAACAAAAAGAAGGCACACTAAATAATTAAAAATAAATTACCTTTTCTATTTGGCCTTTGTACAGTGCGGTATTGAGAGAAAATCTCATACAAGATAGATCAGCCTCTATATTAGTCAGCAGTCTTGTCAATCACAAAGCAGTTCTGTGCTTAACACAAAGTGCTATTCAGGCACATTTCCTAGTTTTCCAGCATTTGAACTTAACCTTAAACCTTGAAAGCACTCTTCAGGAAGTGAGTAATGTGAGAATGAAGTAAAATCTTCATTTATATTCTGAAAAATATCCTCTTGAGAAAATCATTAAGGTATAACTTTCACCTTCACGTGTAGTTCAATAAGTCTGTGCTTCTTACAAATTAATTTTGCTGACTAAACTAGTCACAGAAAATTAAAATAAATGTACGAATCTGTATTAGGTTAGCAAAGACGAGGTCAACAAACCTCTGCAATGGCAAATATGCCATGGAGTTACAAATAACATTACTAATGGCCTCAGTAGCAAAGATTTGTTTTGACTTGAGCTGGAAGCTTGCATTTCTTGTGAGTTGGCCACGGAAAGGGTGTCAAGAAGAATCAATGCCATTATTCACTCCAATTATGTTTCAACGTTATAATCTCCCACTACTGAACCTCAGAATTGACTTGTGCTCATGTGAATCTCATGCCGTTGCTTGCTGGAAAAGGAAAAATAATCAGTGCATGCCTTAGTCTGGTAATTTAATATTGTCCAGCACATGAGCGGATATGGACAGCTCTCACACAAGCCTTGGGAAATCACATTCAGTTCAGCTCATACCAGTGCTGTTAACTTTATGTGATATCCCCCATAGAATTCCTGCAGTAGACAGGTCGTACCTTTGTTGTGTTATGTACTCTGGGATAACACAGGCTGCAACTCGATGCAGCTTTGACCAAAAGATACTCCAGACTTTGAAGTAAATTCAATGTGATTTATTGAACCATTAGCACAGTTCTCTATGAATTCTACTCTCCTGCTAATCTTGCTATTGTAACTCAGTCTAACTAACCAGTCTGCTCTAAGCCACGTGGTGGGTGTGGTGCTTCTAATCTGCCCCTATCCTACTCCCTAAGTGTCGCCTGTGGAAAGAGACAAAGCATGTGTGACTTGTCCTTACATATGGGTTGTGTAATGCCCCCTTGTGGCAGTGTCACCTCTGGGTGTCTTGACTGCCCATTGGTTGCTTCCTATTGTATGTGTTCATTCGCTGTATGTCTGCATGTCATGACGTCTCTGGTGCTCCCACTAGTGTTTACTTAGTCTTAGTGTATTTACATTAACCCCTTGTGTATTTACATATAACCACAACCTTTGTGACACAGCTGTAGCAGTCGGCAGATTGGAGGGACTGGAATTGGCGGCTGACCTCGCTCTGTAGCTTCATTTCTATCATCTCGCTGAGGGTCCCGCCCATCTCTTCCAAATTTAATGGGGCGTGGGTAAACCTCAGCTAGTTTCTGTGAAAGGAGGAATGCACCGCAACCAAATAGAAATTACTGACCTGCTGAACATTTGGCTTTTTTTTACACGATTAGTCATGCTCCAAAGCTATTACAAAAGCTACCCCTTTGTGAATGAGGCATAGCTAGATTTCTAACCTTGGTTTATAATTAGTTGAACAGTTTCAATGTCCCTGAAAAATTAGTTTTGTCAAATTTCTCCAATACAATACTTTAAAAAAACCACAAATGCAAAATAAAATATTTTTAAAGCTTGTTCATTTTTTCCGCTTATCCCTTAATTTCAAGTTTATGCCATGATTATTTATTTCACTCATTTGAAGTTTTTAATGAAAAGTGAAAAATTCAAAACATGTTACTTCCTGATATGCTGTCTGTGGGAAGACTTAATTGTGATTGGCTACTTACCCTTTTCCTTAATTGTGATGTCCGCTTCACCACAGTGGTAGCTAAAATATTTGTGGTCAGCTTTTTACAGTCAGGAGTGAGTGACATGGGGCGGAATTCTCCCAAGCTCCTGCCGAGGTTAATCGGATGCAAATGAGGGCCTGAGCACCCCCCCCCCCCCCCACCACCCCCCACCCCAGATACTTTGCAGTGCCAGTGGGAAAACGCACCAGTGTTAAACACATTCAGACCAACATGGTATACAGATGTTGAGACTCATCTGAACAATGCTTGGCGCCATCTCTGGAGTCCAGGATGGAGGCCGTGCACTACCCTAAATCCTGGAGCTCTACAACAGTGGGTCAGGGGCACATCTGCAGGTGGTCCTTCCAGGTTGGGAATCCCGGAGGGACTCCATTTTCTAGACTCAGAGTGGCCCCGGCCATCTATCTTCATTTTCAGAAGGTCCGCCTTCTTTCTTCAATGGTGGGGTAGTGATATTGGGCACTTTTTCAATATGGCACCTGGACCCGACAGCGGGCTACATGCCATCTGCACCTGTCCCACCACTGCATACGGCGTGAAACAACCGGGTGCATAATTAATAAGGTTGGGGTCTGAGGATTTTGCATTTGTTCCCGCCAGCCACCACAGAAGAAGGCACTCCATGCTCCTGCCACAGCACTTTGTCTCAAAATGGAAGAATTGCACCACCGTTTTGCTGCTGACTCCCGAGTCATCATGTTAACTTTCCAGGATGACAGGTGGGCTCATGAACCCTCAATATTAATTTATATCATGACTTTGGTACAATGTAAGTTATTCAACCATCTGTTCTGCTACGTCAGATATCAATCATATTTGATTTATGCTTCTATATCTAAACAGCTCCATTAAACCACATTGATCTTAGGTCATATGCAGCTCCATGTCAGCGAAGATTAAGGAATGTTTAAAAGGAGGCTAAGGCTCTAAACTAGGCTGCAGCCCAACAGAAGACAATTTGAGTAGACTCTCCTTATTTCCACCAGCAGGAGGACGTATGTAGATCAACTTAAGGTAGGCCCATGCTTCACCCATATCAATTCCACTCATATACTGGAAAATGAGACAGCAGTCAAACAAAAGGATTGAAGAAGAAAAGGCTCGTCCATTGCCCCACCACCCATCACCCTCCCCTCACTTCCAAAGCTTGTCCAACTTAATTTTCGAGGGGGAATCAAAATGGCTGCCTACCTTGCCTCCTCAAGATTGTCCCATTCCTCCAAATCAGATTGTCACCCATTTCAGTTTAATACGGTATTATGTTTTCTGGTTTCCATAAGCTATAAATAATCATACTTGAGACTCAAAATACTGGAGCTTCATCCGCTAGGTTTTCCCCTCACCCCCGATCGCGATGGAGGTCATGATGGCGTGAGGGCTAAATCTAGCGATAAGACGCAAAACTGTTTTTGCAATGAGGTAAAATGATACAGTGATTGTATACTTCAGCTGTCAATGACAGGCAGCATTTCCCATCGCTGAACGCATGACTGTAATTAGCATAAATCAGCATCTCATTAGGACACCTGCTCACCAGAATTGTCCCTCCAAGTTGGATGAAGAGCCACGTCGGGGTGATGTTTCACAGCAGGATTTCAACGACGTGCGGCTGATGACCTGCACTTCACTACTCACTCCGACGTCAGTTTGCCGGCCTTGTGGCACGGGGATCACTGCCAGGCACCTCAGGCTGCAGTACATTGGGATCCCACGGCCTTCATTTCCGAGAACGGGAGAGAGAGAGAGAGAGCCAGGGAGCAGCTTGGGAACAGGTAACTGATATAAAAACTTATCCCCAGGTTCCAGCGGCCTTCATTTCCGGGAACGGGAGAGAGAGAGGGGGAGTCGGGGATATTCTGCTATTCTGAGCGTTCCAGCTGAAGAGGGGTAATACTGAAAAGTGATGTCAAAGGAAAGCTGTGACCTGATTGGCTGGTAGGGAATGTGCACTAAATTTAAAAATTAAACATTGTTAAACTAATTAAACATAATTAATTAATTACTTCATCATAATTTAGAGGGGTATCTAAGCCAGAGACCAGAGAGTACTGTATTTAGCATTTACATTTCTAGTAGAAATCTGCGGTGGGATTCTCCCCTACCCGGTGGGGCAGGGGGTCCCGGCGTAGCGGAGTGGCGCCAACCACTCCGGTGTCGGGCCCCCCCCATTCTCCGCACCTTTAGGGGCCAAGCCCTCACATTGAGGGGTTAGGCTCGCGCTGGAGTGGTTGGCACCATGCCGACTGGCGCCAAAACCGGCACAACGGCCTTTGACGCCTGCCACCTGGCGCCGGGGCTGGCCGAAAGGCCTTCGCCGGTTCGCGCATGCGCCGGTGCGTCAGCTGCCGCTGACTTCACCACTGGCGCATGCGCGCTGGGGATTCTCTTCTGCCTCCGCCATGGTGGAGGCTGTGGCGGCGGCGGAAGAAAAAGAGTGACCCCACGGTGGCCAGGCCCGCGATCGGGGCTCACCGGTGCACCCGGGGTCCGATCGCCCCACGCCCCCCCAAGGACCCCAGGGGCCTGCTCCCGCCGCCGATCCCGCCGCCACCAGAGGTGGTTCAAACCACGGCGGTGGGATTGGCCTCTCAGCAGCAGGACTTCTATAGTCAGGGGCACAGATAGGCGCTTCTGTGGACGTGAGAGACTCCAGGATGGTATGTTGCCTCCCTGGTGCCAGGGTCCAGGATGTCTCCGAACGGGTAGCGAGCATCCTGAAGGGGGAGGGCAAACAGGCAGATATCGTTGTACATATTGGTACGAACGTTATAAGCAGGAAGGTGGATGAGGCCCTGCAGCAGGGGTTCAGGGACCTAGGCACAAAGCTAAAAGACAGGACCTCGAGGGTTGTAATCTTGGGATTACGCCATGTGCCATGTTCCAGTGAAGCTAGAAATAGGAAGATAGAGCAGCTAAACATGTGGCTAAACAGCTGTGTAGGAGGGATGGTTTCCGTTATCTGGATCACTGGGAGCTCTTCCGGGGCAGGTGTGACCTGTATAAGAAGGACAGGTTGCATCTAAACTGGAGAGGCATAAATATCCTGGCCATAGGTTTGCTAGTGTCACACGGGAGGTTTTAAACTAGTATGGCAGGGGGCTGGGTACCGGAGCAATAGGTCAGAAGGTGAAAGCATTGAGGGAGAACTAGGGAATAGGGCCAGTATGGCTCTGAGGAAGAGCAGACAGGGAGATGTTGCAGAAAACAGCGGGACTGGTGGCCTGAAGTGCATATGTTTTAATGCAAGACGTATAACAGGGAAGGCAGATGAACTTTGAACTTGGATTGGTACTTAGAAATATGGGGCGGGATTCTCCCCTACCATTGAGGGGCTAGGCCCGTGCCGGAGCGGTTGGCACCACACCGACTGGCGCCCAAACCGGCTCCAGTGGCCTTTGACGCCCGCCGCCTGGGCTGGCCGAAAGGCCTTTGCCGGCTCGCGCATGCGCTGGTGCGTTAGCTGCCGCTGACGTCATCACGGGCACATGCGCAGTAGGGGGGTCTCTTCCGCCTCCGCCATGGTGGAGGCCGTGGCGGCGGCGGAAGAAAAAGAGTGCCCCGACGGAACTGGCCCGCCCGCCGATCGGTGGGCCCCGATCGCAGGCCTGGCCACCGTGGGGGCACCCCCCGGGGTCTGATCGCCCCGCGCCCGCCCAGGACCCCGGGGGCCCGCTCCCGCCGTCGATCCCGGCGCCACCAGAGGTGGTTCAAACCACGGCGGCGGAAGAGGCCTCCCAGCGGCGGGACTTCGGCCCAGCGCGGGCCGGAGAATCGCCGCAGGGGGCTCGCCGATCGGCGGGGCGTGATTCCTGCCCCCACCAATCCCGGGTGGCAGAGAATTTCTGCCACGGCGGGGGCGGGATTTTCGGCGGCCCCGGGCGATTCTCCAACCCTGCAGAGGGTCGGAGAATTTTGCCCCTGATGTTGTTGCCATTACAGAGACCTGGTTGAGGGAAGGACAGGATTGGCAGCTAAACGTTCCAGGATTTAGATGTTTCAGGAGGGGGGATGGGACAATTGGGCGCGGCCGTTTTGGCGCGGCCGTTTGGACGCAGCCGTTTGGGCGCCATGGGACAATTGGGCGCAGCCAATTTGGCGCGGCCGTTTGGGCGCAGACGACAGAAAACCTTAAATTAGTTCATTTAGTTTAGTTCATTTGGTGATTATGAGCAAGGCTCCTCAAGTACTCAAATTTTCAAATATAAGAACACTTTCATGTATTCTTTTATCTTTATTGTAAATTAAAAACCTTAAATTAGTTCATTTAGTTAAAAACCTTAAATTAGTTCATTTAGTTAAAAACCTTAAATTACTTCATTTAGTTAAAAACTAAAGTTAAAAAACCTTTAGTTTAGTTCATTTGGTAATTATGAGCAAGGCTCCTCAAGTACTCGATAGCATCCATGTTTTCAAATTTAAGAACAGTTTCATGTATTCTTTTATCTGCATCTCTATACTTTTTTAGTTTTTGTGGCGGTTCATGGCCGGCTAGTAACCTTTCATAATATGCATCTCTACCTTTCTGTACTTTACGCAGGCCATCAATTAGTTTCCATATGGTGGGATGATGCATGCCAAGTTCATATTTCAATCGACGGTGGGCTGCCTCCGCATTATTGTTTGTGCGGTCTTCCCCGTTTAATGTTCTCTGATAAAGGTTCCAAATCTCAGGGCGAAATAAAGGTGTTCGCCTACCATTTCCTCGTCTGTTCAGACGACCAACATATGTATCTTCAAACCAGTTCAGTAAATCTTGAAGTTCTTGCGGCAGTTGGGTCGCTAAAGCATCCAGATATTCATCGATTTTGTTCAAAGGGACGAAGGCAATGGCAATAATCATTTTAGCTTTTAACGCGAAATCTGGATCAGTGTTATACAAACTACGGAACCCCATACTAGCTAGATGTTTTTGCATATTTTGAGCTAAATGAAAAAAACATCCTTTTATTTGAACATCAGGGAATATGTCTTTCATAGCACTGTGCGCAGCTTGTTCATAATCACTGACGATTGAACTGGGTTTCAAGTTGGGTTCGATTTCTTTCAATAATGCGAACATTCTCGTATATGTGGTGCGTTGCTTGTTGGGCAAAAGAGCATAAACCGTAGGAGTAACTCCTCCGTGTTTTTTTACCATAATTACATATATCTGAGAAAAGAGGCTGGGAGCAATACTGAATGTGCCATCTGCAAACCACATATCAGATGTCAATAAGTGCTGTAGCCAGCTCTGTCTTCCGAAGATTAATATCCGGTCGTGACCTGGTCCGCTATCACAAAGTAAAAATTTTTCTTCCACTCCTGGTTGAGGGACATATATCCTGTAGCATTCTGGCACAATCAATTGTTGTAAATCACTTGGATTGGTGGGGGCGTTCAATACATAATTACGCTTTCTGCTTATCATTCTCCTCAAAGCAGATATATTAGGAATAGCTGGTAGACTAGCTTGGGATATGTCTGTCAAACATTCATTAACAACTACAGTCGGTGCCTCAAGGGTTTCCTGTGCTCTCTTTTTTATTTTAGTTTTCACGAGTGCAACCTCTACTTGTGCAGCAGAAGCATCATGCGAATGGCTGTTCAGCTGCCTCACCACGTTTGCAGCTTTAGTATGGAGACGTGCTTTGCACCGGTTTTTTTGCTCACAACGCCAAAATTTCACTTCGCTGTCACCTTTGCTTGTTTTGTCAAAGACGTAAAGGAATCCGTTATGAACAAATTTTTCTTTACCACGTTTCGTTGATAC
This sequence comes from Scyliorhinus canicula, assembly GCF_902713615.1. Lineage (NCBI taxonomy): Eukaryota > Metazoa > Chordata > Chondrichthyes > Carcharhiniformes > Scyliorhinidae > Scyliorhinus > Scyliorhinus canicula. The sequence continues at coordinate 20,421,414 of NC_052165.1, read as the reverse complement.
TGCCTCAGCCATCATATGGGTATGCGAATTGGTTTAGTTACAAAATATATAAAAAGATGGTGATAGAACGCACCAGCACCCAACTCAACGCACCCGCACCAGCAGCCAACTCAACTGAGGCTAATTCACAAATAAAGAAATGTTATTTTGGTGCCAAAACGTCAATAATGCCAATATATAACGCCAATATATAAACAGATGGTGATAGAACGCACCAGCACCCAACTCAACGCACCCGCACCAGCCAACTCACCTGAGGCTAATAATAAAGAAATGTTATTTTGGCGCCAAAACGTCCGGCGCCAAAACAGCCGCGCCAAAACGGCCGCGCCAAAACGGGTTGGCGCCAAAACGGCTGCGCCAAAACGGCCGCGCCAAAACGGCCGCGCCCAAATGGCTGCGCCAAAAAGTACCTAACCCTCAGGAGGGATAGAGGGGGATGTAAAAGGGGTGGAGGAGTTGCGCTACTGGTTAGGGGGAATATCACAGCTGTACGACGGGAGGACACCTCAGAGGGCAGCGAGGCTATATGGGTAGAGATCAGGAATAAGAAGGGTGCAGTCACAATGTTGGGGGTTTACGACAGGCCTCCCAGCGGGAGATAGGTGGAGCAGATAGGTGGACAGATTTTGGAAAGGAGTAAAAGCAACAGGGTTGTTGTGATGGGAGACTTTAACTTCCCCAATATTGTTTGAGACTCACTTAGTGCTAGGGACTTGGATGGGGCAGAGTTTGTAAGGAGCATCCAGGAGGTCTTCTTAAAACAATATGTAGATAGTCCAACTAGGGAAGGGGCTATACTGGACCTGGTATTGCGGAATGAGCCCGGCCAGGTGGTAGAAGTTTCAGTAGGGGAGCATTTCGGGAACAGTGACCACAATTCAGTAAGTTTTAAAGTGCTGGTGGACAAGGATAAAAGTGGTCCTCGGGTAAATGTGCTGAATTGGGGGAAGGCTAATTATATCAATATTAGGCGGGAACTGAAGAAGCTAGATTGGGGGCGGATGTTTGAGGGTAAATCAACATCTGACATGTGGGAGGCTTTCAAATGTCAGTTGAAAGGAATTCAGGACTGGCATGTTCCTGTGAGGAAGGACAAATATGGCAAATTTTGGGACCTTTGGATAATGAGAGATATTTTAGGCCTCATCAAAAAGATAAAGAAGGCATTTGTCAGGGCTAGAAGGCTGGGAACAGACAAAGCCTGTGTGGAATATAAGGAAAGTAGGAAGGAACCTACTAGAAGCAAGGAGTCAGGAGGGCTAAAAGGGGTCACGAAAAGTCATTGGCAAATAGGGTTAAGCAAAATCCCAAGGCTGTTTACACGCACATAAAAAGCAAGAGGGTAGCCAGGGAAAGGGTTGGCCCACTGAAGGACAGGGGAGGGAATCTATCTGTGGAGCTAGAGGAAATGGGCGAGGGACAAATGAATACTTTGCATCAGTATTCACCAAAGAGAAGGAATTGGTGGATGTTGAGTCTAGAGAAAGGTGGGTGGATAGCCTGGGTCACATTGAGATCCAAAAAGACAAGGTGTTGGGCGTCTTGAAAAATATTAATGTGGATAAGTCCCCAGGGCCTGATGGGATCTACCCCAGAATACTGAAGGAGGCTAGAGAGGAAATTGCTGAGGCCTTGGCAAAAATCTTTGGATTCTCATTGTCTTCAGGTGATGTCCCGGAGGACTGGAGAATAGCCAATGTTGTTCCTTTATTTAAGAAGGGTATCAAGGACAATCCAGGGAACTACAGGCCGGTGAGCCTTACATCAATGGTGGGGGATTTACTGGAGAGAATTATTTGAGACAGGATCTACTCCCATTTGGAAGCAAGTGGACGTATTAGCCAG